>NC_041396.2:26537673-27137673 GCF_900747795.2 Erpetoichthys calabaricus | reverse complement strand
AGGCTGCGAGCCAAGGGGAGGGGGGAAGCATGATGTCAGGAGTGGGGAGCCGGGCAGGGTCCTCCTCAGTGTCCTGTTTCTATGCGGGTGAAGCCACGGGAGACAGCTAGTGATTTATAAAAGTAAAAAACTGTCTACAATATCTAATAGTTTGCCTAATGAGCAATTTTACTTCATATTCAGAGATACTAAAGTTCATCTTCAAAACTGACCACAATGTGTCGAGAAGGCAGATATGTTGAAAAACTGACTTGAACTATTCACGTAAAATGAAAGACAAAGCAATTGAATTGTGAAAGTTATTTTCTCGGATGCTTTCACCAAAAGAAACTATAAAAATGGATAACAGTCTGAAATATTCCAGATATTAACTTACAAAAAACATTCCCCACATTTAAATTGCAAACTAGTAAAACTGAGGCCTATAGTCCTAAAATAAAATGCAAATACAATTGGGATTTCCTTATTTAAAATTGTTAGAATTTCCACATCACAGAAGATCATAATCTTTTGATTTAAACGCAAAGATTAAGGTTCTAGCCCCATTAGTCTGTACATAATTGTGACAGACATTAGCATTTTATACCCACAGACTGGAGGACTGTTCATCTATTTATTAACTCAATTATTTTTGTACTGGTTATAATATTTTCAGAAATACTTTAACACACCAACCCACAAGGTGTTCTCTTTTTAAATCTAAAATAAAGAGAAGTTGCAATGAAAGTACTGCAAGAGGTTCTGTGTATCCTTGCTGGATAGCAAGAAAAACTAAATTAAAAAGGTGCCAGAGTGGTTCATCATAGTGAAGAACCATTTATTGTTTCTAAAAGACCCGTCCACATGAGGTCCAGAAGGAGCCTTGACTTATTTAGATCCATAACAGTCTCCATATAGTAAATAACCATGAAAAGATGGTAACAGATTTTGAAATACCAATAGGCCATATTTTTAAAAAGGGCTTTCACTGCATACAAGATACATTCAGGTTTTCTTAATCTGATAGTGTCCTGCTAAGCAGCCTGCCATACACTAAAGATTTCAGTTCCGGCAAGCCGCCCACACTAACCCCCATATTAGGATGTTTTTCAAAGAACAAAGAACCAACATCACATGCAAAGAACCCATCCCAGAATGAAACGAGGTTTTCTTCAAGCAGCGGTTCTACAAGAAACCACACAACCCAGTAAAGAACCTTAAAATGCTATTAAATAAATTTTTAAGAGAGTGTACATTACCAGTACTTAATATATTTATTAGGAAGACTAGAATGTAATTTACAGACCTGTGATATGCTAGGCAAAAATAACAATTATCACACACACGTCATATGTCATTGTTTGGATCCTAGGAGTCTTCAAAATGCAATTAAACAAAAGAGTAATCACTAAAACAACTAACACACGCCTCTGGCACGGCAGATCAAAGTGCTTCCAGTGGTAATTCTGGTGTCATTGCGTGTACAGGAAAATGTCAAGGTTTGTATGCAGGGGCGGTGGCGTCATGGTGGCACAGTAATTAGCGCTGCTGATCCTCAGATCCAATGTTATAGGGCTGAAGTTTGTGTCCGGCCATCAACAGTACATTCTTAAAAATAAGTGTCCCAAAGTAGTTCAAGGCAGTGCCATATAGGGAAACAATGTTTGGTTCCCGAAAGTATCCTCCACATAAAGGTTCCAGAAAGAACCTTTTCTTTATATGGATTCGTAGCATATTCCATAAATTACTACGAATGGAGCGACACTAACAGATTTGTTAAATGCCAGTGGGCTTATGATTTTAAAAGGACTCTCACTACATACAATAATAACACAGGCTCAGTTCAGGTTTACTTTATCTGCCCGTATCCTTTTAGGTGGCCAACTATACATTAAAGATTTCTGGTTTTTTTTTTTTTTTGTCCAAACAGCCATCTTCATGTGCAAAGTATACCTTTATAGAGTGAAATCTTTCATTGTTAAGTAAGGCATCGCGAAGGAACCCAGTAAAGCGCCATTACACAACCTGGATTTTTAAGTGCTGGCACTCCTCTGAACAAAAGTGCCAGAATGGTTTATCAGAGCAATCCCTTTAAGTGAACCATTTTTGGTTCAAAAAAAAAAAAAAAAACTCATCCACAGGAAGTTTCTGGAAAGAACCTTCATTTAACTCTGTAACAGGTTCCATACTGTAACTATCCGTGAACAGATGGTGACAGATATGAGAAATTTCAATGGGTTACGTACTTTAAAAGGACTCTTGGCTGCATAAATAACAAAAGCCAAGTCCAGGTTTCCTTAACCGGTTAGTTTCCAGCTACCATACTTTAAAGATTTTTTTTTCCTATGGAAGTTTCATGCACGACGAACCAACTTCATGAACTTGTCACAGAATGAAATGGTTCTTTGTCAAGCAATAGTTCTACGAGGAACCACCCAACCCCGTAAAGAAGCATAAAGAGCTATATTGGTGCTTGCAAACTTTCCTTCTATTTTACTGGAGTCCACACCACGTGACAATGGACTTGTAAAGCTACCTTAATTTCGACATGCGCTGTTTCAAACTCCGAAGCCCAAAGAAAATAAATTGTATAGAGCGTTGCAAAATGCAATTTTGTTCGAGGCGAGTTTGTGTTTCCTCCCAAAATATCTTTATTTTTAATACACAACTCAAGTTCAGTAACCGAAAATCAATGCATTTATTTTTATTCGAAATGTATACGTGCATATAATTTGAACCGACAGTTAATGTCACCTCATACACTACAACGATTATACTTTTGTATAATTCATGTACGTGTAAGAAGGTGAGAAAATAAAAAATTGTAAAAAACAAGACGTTGTGAAAAAAAGCAGTAATTACCGAATCTCCATACATAGACATTGCGCCTTCACGTTATTCGTTTATTCAGCCTTCTGGTTTTGATGAAGTATATAGAGGGTCAACTTAATTTAATACAATTTAAAAAGAGACAGACAATTGATCACGTAACAATCATTAAAAAGAACGGTAGTAACAGCCCGAACACTTCCTCTGCAAACCGAAACACAGAAGTCTAAAACAGGATCTTAGTGCTTTTCTTTTTTTTTTTTTATCTGACATCCTTAAATACCGAATGGCCCCTTCCGTATGTAATCAGCCCTGTGACAGTACAAGGGCGAGTTGTCAATGGAGTATCGACGGGACAACAGGAGGCTGTGGTGCGAACTTAAGTTTTCTTGTTTGCGTGCACTAGAAGCCAAAAATCAGAAGAGGCGTTCCTATTTAGATTTAGAGAACTCTAAAATCGGAGGCTCCTTGTTTCCACTGATCACTCCGTGTACATAAAAACTATTCGTTGTTTTCTTGTGGGGCGGCGATTGTTTGTGACCAGTTTACAAGTTTCTGAGAAGAATAGATTTACATCCCGGCCTGGTTACTGCATGTTTAAAGTCTGTGCGTTCTTTTCGGGTTTGCTTTTTTTCCACCCGGGTACTCGGGTTTTTACACATTTTTCCCCCAAAACCGCATATGCAAGTTAGGACACTTGTCTATTCACAGCTGGCCTAGTCTGTAGGTGTAAGTGTGCCGAGCGGTGGACTTGTACCATTTCTAATGACTGAAACAGATGCTTCCCTGACGCTAAATTGGCGTATGTGCTTTTCAAAATGGATAGTTGGATTACACTATTTAGGTACTGATGTTCTTATTTACAGTATTAATAAAAGTAATTTGAAGACATCAGCATAGTTATAAGGTACGCTAGGGCCGCAACTGAATCGTTAAGTAGGCACATCGTAATGTGATCGAGAGTATAGACATATACTTTACATTTAGTTATTAGGCCGACGAGTTTTTCCAAGGCGACTTACAACTTATGGGTTATTATTTGTGAACATCCTAATTTTTTCTCCCCAAACGAAGTACAGGCAGGTGAAGTGACTTGCACGGGGTCACAGTGTCAGTAGCGAGAAGTTCAAATCCTTAACCTCTAATCCACACTGAAGAGCATTCTTAGCATTTTCCACATAATGCATTCATACTTTGGGAAGATAAATATACTTTAACTACGTCAAGGTTAGAACCAGTTAGACCGCTTGCTTGTACACGATTGCTTTTAAAACCACATTGTTTGCAAGTTAAATTCATAAAGAGCTAAACTGCGTCAAATACTCATTTTATAAATAGAACCTTTCAGATCGACTGTCATCTCAAAACATTTCAATCGGAAATTAAGAACACTGTAGAAGCAAAAGAACAGAATTTAAAGTATATCAAAAATATATATATAAAAGACAAGAAAAATTACCTAAAATTACATAAGCAAATGAGAAGTGATTTCTTGCAATCGGCAAGTGCTGCATAGAACATGTACATGATTTCACCTTATTAATATTTTTTCATTTAAATCTAACATTCTCAGATCTGCATACTATTGCAACTACAAGCGAATATTAATGAACTAGACTTCTGCATGCAGCACAGTCCGGACCGACATTCCAAAAATTCCGGATGTCCTGGGCGCTTGTTACCTCTGTCATTTCTACCCCGCTTCCCTTTCTTAGCACTTAAAGAATAATTTTTTTCTTCTTCTTAAGACTTTCTACGTAATGAACGAATAACTTGCCGTCCTTCGGATTTCAATTATAACTTACACAGCGCGTGAAAATGCTGTAGAACTACGAGAAGGATTTCTGCATTTAAAGAAGCGAGCCTCCTTAAGGGGAAGTGTTACATTTAACGTCAAAGGAATCGAAACCGGGCGTAGAAAATAAAATATTCTTGTTATACAGAGATGAGATGCCACGTCGCCAAACCCAGTGCCGAAGTGATAGCTGCTTAACTTAATCCGGTCACATTACCTGCAAATCCCAACGTCTGCTGTTTACCTCACCGCTTCAGCTCCCTGTATGAAGACACTCTTGGCTTTTCTTGGTTTCATGTTCAAAACAGCATGAGATAACGTTTATTTCAAAGAGCCAATTAGAGACCTGGCTTCGACGGCCAATCAGCACCGAGTGACGTAAGCCGGACTTGTTTACAGGTGCTGCTTTGCAGGTAAGGGGAAATCCTGCACGAGAGCGAGTCATTTGTTTTCCAGAAAAGGAAATTTATCACTTGATCAGCTGATTCGGGCTGCAAATTGAGCAAGGACTCGGCATTTGAATTTGACTGAAAAGCGAGAAATCGTGAAAGTAAGCCAATTGAAGGGCTTTGACCAGTTCTCGAGTATGATTTTAAATTAATCACATTTTATTGATTTAACTTATACTTTACTTAAATTCAGACAGAAATGTCCACAAAGATATATTGGACGACGAGCGTGTTTTCCACCATGTTTGAATGCCCACTATATTATCTACAGTACCCCAAATGTGCTTCTTTTCCGCGTGTTCATTAAATGCTAATCAAAGGGTAGATAGATAGATAGATAGATAGATAGATAGATAGATAGATAGATAGATAGATAGATAGATAGATAGATAGATAGATAGATTTTACATTTATTGATAAAAATGAGAGCTGCATTTTCACAGTAATGATAGTAGAAAGTAGTAGTAGCCACACTTGAGTGCCACTCTTAAAAATAATGGTTCTTTGATGGTACTGTATGCTTTTTTACTGGTTTGTGTGGTTCCTTATAAAACTATTACTTGACCATTCTGGGAAAGGATCATTGCATATGAAGTTGGGGCTTTTGTTCAGAAAGTGGACACCACTTGGTTGTTTCACAATAATTAAGATTAGGTATATAAGTAGGTTTCACATTTCTGTTATCATTTTAGCCCTAAAATAGAGACTTAACATCAGGGACCTGTTTTATTGACCTTAAGGTTAGTGTTTGGGCGAGGGGAAGGCCGTCTCAAGTGGTGTCCGCTTTCTGAACAATACCTGAAGTTGGTTCTTTGTACTTTGAAAAACTTTTTAAAATGTAGAAAAATAAAACTAATAGATTTTTAAAATGACCTGTGCAGCAAGAGTCCTTTTAAAATCACAACCCTTTGGTAATTCACAAACCCATTACAGTCTGTTCATGGTTATTCACTGATAGAGCCAGTTTTGGGACCAATAATGGTTCCCCTATGGCATTTCTCCGAAGGACCACTCTGGCACCTTTATTTTGAAGAGTGTACATTATTATCCATGATACTGATAGATAAGTGGGTTGTACAATGAATGGAAAGAATGAATATAAGATGGAAGCCAATAAACAGTAGTATCCTATCTTAGACATGACTGGTGTTGTCTTTAGGCTGGAAGTAGAAAATTACTTTTTATTTTCCATAATAAAGCACATCACGTTTAGCCTCTGAGGATAACATGAGGAATAACATATAAAATAAATATACAAATAATCCTTCCATTGTATATTTTCTTTAGTTAAAGAAGACATTGTTTATAGCAATAGCAATATGTCTTTATAATGCCTCACTGTGACAGTGACTGCTCATTTTATCTTTAGCTAAATCAGTTTTCTTTCCTTTTAGTCATTCTGAAGTATATTTGAGAGGGGGTTTGTTGTTTGTTATAATATAATAATATTTATTTATTGAGTTCCTGTAAAAATCCAAAAATTTCCTTTGGAGAAAATTAAAGTTCTATCTATCTATCTATCTTAGGAATAAATATTTGTGATAGATAAAATATAAAACTATATTAATATTATGATCTTATCCAAATTTTTAAACATAAGATATAATATCACAATTGTTTATATTCTAATGCCTTTCCCACTACTTCAAACTGCATATCATTTATATTTTTATTTGTTATTTTTCCTAAGAAAGATTTCACAAGATGACCTGGCATCATTATCTAGACTTAGCATATCCAAAACTTATTGTCCTCATGGAGTCCACACAACTTTGTCAGAAAATGGGAGGATGGATACCAGACAAGACAACAGATGTAGTGCCTTTCAGAGTAATCTGCCTTTTAAGGCATTTAAAAAAAATTACAAAGACCCTGTGTTCAGATTCAGCGGGTTGGAAAATGGAAGGGTGGATGGATGAATATAAGATGATAAGGCCATATACAGTACAGTAACAGTGACTGGTGTTTATTTAGTTGTGAATGTCTATTTGTCTGTTTACTTTTTTGAACCAGTCTATTCATCTCAGTAGAGTCAGGAGCCAAAGTTTATTCCAGCAACATCAGATACAATGCAGGAGCCAATCCTAGATGTGATGTCCACTCATCACAGAAACTCACATCAGAACAATTTAGAATTGTCATTCAACCTAATATTCATATTTTGAGGATTAGATTAACTAAGGTAAAATTCATGCAGAAACAACAAATCAACGTATAAATGATACTCAATTGGTAAACCATACAGACAGAGATGGCACAGTATGAAATTACTATGAATTATTTATTATTAATCAAGTGTTCAACACAAATATTTGTGAACTTTCTTTGCAGAGAATTGAGTTGAAGTGACATTAACATATATACGCTTTTACTTGATGTAGTGCCTGAGATCCGTACACATACAGGCACGTGAAGTTGCAACAACAACAACATTTATTTCTATAGCACATTTTCATACAAATGAAGTAGCTCAAAGTGCTTTACATGATGAAGAAAGTGAAAAAAGACAAAATAAATAAGAAAATAAAATTAGGGAACACTAATTAACATAGAATAAAGTAAGGTCTGATGGTCAGGGAGGACAGAAAAAAACTCCAGACAGCTGGAGTAAAAAATAAAATCTGCAGGGGTACCGAAGCCACAAGACCACCCAGCCCCCTCTAGGCATTCTACCTAACATCAATGATCTCAATCAGTCTTCATTGTATTCAGGGTTTACATGGAAGAACTTGAAAATGACAGTCATGTGGACTTCTGGACTTTAATCCATCAATATAGGGTCTGCATGGTGCTTTCATCGGGTGGTGATGGCACAGATCAGCACCACACAAAAAAACGGAAAAAGAACAGAAGAGAAAAAAGGGGTTAGTACGGATTACAGAGACACCAGAATGATAATGGAAATTAAATCCATATACAGAGTATGATGATTAAACTAAAATGAAGCTATGAGAAAGCCATGTTAAAATAATGTGTTTTCAGCAGTGTTTTAAAGTGCTCCACCATATCAGCCTGGTGAATTCCTATTGGCAAACTATTCCAGATTTCAGGTGCATAACAGCAGAAGGCCACCTCACCACTTCTTTTAAGTTTAGCTCTTAGAATAATAAACAGACACCCATTTGTAGATCTAAGGGTACGATTTGGAGTGTAAGGTGAAAGACATTCTGAAATATAAGATGGAGCGAGATTATTTAAGGCTTTGTTAACCATAAGCAGTATTTTAAAGTCAATTCTAAATGGCACAGGTAACCAGTGTAGTGGCATCAAAACTGGAGAGATGTGCTCGGATTTTCTTTTCCTAGTTAAGATTCTAGCAGCTGCGTTTTGCACTCATTGCAGTCAATTGACCATGATAGTAAATCAGAGGTGATTGCCAATGTCCACTTGTAGCACAATAACAAATATTTATAGTTTAGTATAGTATTTATTTATTTATTGACAGCAAGTCACAACATACATAGATTAGCATGGAACCCCTATGCTCGTGGGGTCCCTGGGCAACTGCCCAGCGTGCCCATGTGTTAAGACAACAACTGGGCAAATCAGAAAGCAGAATCCTTGTGGGAGAAGCCCTAACTATTGTGTCATTGCATCATGTATGCCATGTAAGAACTTCAGTGTATTTAACTGGGCAGGCACTGGACCACATTAAGAATGAAAAGAAGCCTATTGCTCAATTTACCATTGAACTCAAAAGTTCAGTGAAACATAGCTAATCTTTAAAATGAGCGGCACTGGCTACCTTGGGATTTTTACAGGCATTTCCTCACCATGTGCATTTGTGTGAGTCAGACGGAGTTCACCTCAACGTCCAGCTAATATGCTCTGCCAGGTTTTGACAGTTTGGTGTAAAGAAGTCTTTTAGTGTGTGTGTGTGTGTCTTTCAATTACTCTCAAACAGCTGTCTACTGGAAACAAGTAAAGCTTTATCTGTGGGAAGGTTCACATTTTCACGCCTTACTGCTATTTAACACACACTGTTGACTTTTAAACATCTACATAATTAGAAAACAAAGGGTTAAAAACAAGCCAGGACTTGACAGACTGTATGCTACTAGGCCTGCAATGTACCTTACTCTGACCTCACAGGGCCACAACTCCTTGAGCACTCCAATATCACTCATCTTTTGTAAATAACTGCAAGGTATTTCCATGCAATGCTCTTGTCGTCCACGTCAAGTTCATATGGTTAGGACCTCACCCCTTAAAATGAACACAAATCACTTTCCATATTAGGATCTGTTCACATATCTGAATGCATTTCTATGAAAGTATGAGAATAATTACTCTTAGTCACAGAGACATGAATACTTTCAGTAGCTGTGCCGCAGGAGAGAAATTACCCTGTGCTGTTAAACCAGACCTGCTAGACATGCGGGTGTGCTTGTCTAATAATGCCTTGCATCCCCACACCTCTAAAACCAAATTTGTCAGGTTTTATAGATCAATGAGTGAATAAATGAATGAATGTAAAACTACATTAAGATGGAGTGTTGCCTGTTGAGTGGCACCGTCATCCCATCCAGGAGTGGTTCCTATCTTGCAGCTCAGATTTGCCAGGATTAGCTCCTGCTCTCCACACACAAGCTTGTTGAGGATAAAATGGATTCAGTAAATAGATGAGCATTGCTGGGGGCCTGTAGTGGACAATAAGTCTTTCTTGTGTAGTCAGGTACCTGATGTACAAGTGGGTTGACTTGAATAAATAAGCAAAGTGGAGTCAATCTAGGCGGGGTGGACTGACGTCAGACCTCGTTGTCCATACCTCCGATTTACAAGGATTAGCTCCTACTCTCCACACACAACCTTGTTATGGATAAAATGGGTTCAGTAAATGGATGAGCATTGCTGGGGGCCAGTAGTGGACAACAAGTCTTTCTTGTGTAGTCAGGCACCTAATGTACAAGTGGGTTGACTTGAATCCATAAGCAAAGTGGAGTCAATCAGGAACTAAAATCAAATCAAATTTTATTTGTCACATGCAGTTTACAGACAATGAAGACCTAGGCAGGGTGGACTGATGTTGGACCTCGTTGTCCATAGATTTCAGCAACCTGTGGGTGTTCCCCTCTGTGTCTGGAGCACATGACCCTTCAATAACACAAACAGTGCACCTTTGTGTATATAACGCAGACTTTAAGGAGTGTGTGCCCCTTGGTGTAAGGAGTGTGCACACTTTTAGTTTCATAAACGACTCCCTGCAGGTAAGCATTATTGGGGCTTGAAAAACAATTTTACCCCTTGATGTCTTCCAGAGCATGCATCCCTTAACTTCCATAGATGATGGCACCCTAGGGGGCTGACTGTGTCGCCTGCTAGATTGACTGGCTCTTGTTATATACACAGTACAGTACAGTATGTAGTGAAATGCTTAGTTGCTAAACTCCAAGACAATGCATTAGGAGAAAAATTTAAAGTGTGGCATATGAACGGGCCAGAGAAGAGCATGGATTATTACCTGGACGGGAGGCCGAAGAGAAACGCCATTGGTCAGTTAGGCAGAAAGATCATATTGTACCCAGCCGGTATAAAATAATGGAGGGATCAGAGGAAGCCAGAGCTTGAGAATGGGTCCATTCCCCAAATGCCCAGTGGCAGTGGTCCTCGTGTAGGAGCCCAGTTAGGACACCTGCAGGGTTGCTAGGGAAATGGAGTTCAGAAGTGCAGCCCAGTAGGAGTCCCTTGGGATCAGTAGAGGAAACTGTCTTTTACACTAAGCTACTGCATAAAGAGACACATAAAACTTTATGTTCAACAAGCCACAGTACCTGTTAAAGACAGGCAATAGTGAAATTAAAAAGAAACCAAAATCGGCCAATCCAGTAATAATATATTAGTGATTATAATCGGCCCTAAAATAACTTAATCAGAGCATCCCTAATATTAGCAATTAAGTTTTGCATAATTAAACAATTCTTGACAGTCAAAACCAGAAATCACTGATAAATATCAAAGAAGAGTAGAATATAAATTGGCTTTGGAACTGGAGGCATATTTAAAATAGTAATAGTGTTCAATTGACCTAGAGGGGGGAATTAAAAGAAGGAATTGGTCTGTGATTTATAAACATTTTGGAATGAAAGCCAGTAGGCAACATGGACACTAAAAAGACTGAGTGTGGGAAGCACTCCACCTTGCTACACTATCTGCAAGTAAAAAATGTTACTGTCATAATATGAAGTGCCAGGTGCACCCTGTAACTAACTGGCACTCCATTTGGGACTGAGTCCTGCCTTGGATGGGATGTGACCCCCCTGCTGCACTAAATTGGGAAAAAAAGAAATTGATACAGTGCCTTTAAAAAGTATTGACTCCCTTGGGAGTTTTAACATTGTATTGTTACACAACATTTAATAATAGCGGATTAAATTTGACATTTTGACACTGATCAAAAGACTCTGCAAAGTGGTCTAAATTAATTACAAATATAAAACACAAAATAATTGATCACATAAGTATTCATCCTCTTCAGGTCCATATTTAGTAACTGCAACTTTGGCAGCCATGACTGTCTGTATGCACAAGTCTCTATCAGATTTGCACATCTGTATTGCCATTTTACCCCAATTGTCTTGGCAAAGCTGCCCAAATTCTGTCTGAGGATCATGAATGAACAGGTTTTTCCAAGTTCAACCATAAATTCTCAATTGGATTGAGATATGGACTCTGTTTCGGCCACTCCTAGACATCCACATTATTATTTTGAAGCCATTCCTGTGTAGCTTTGGCTTTGTGCCTGGGCTCATCTTGCAGGGAAGCAAATCTTCTCCCAAGGTGCAGGTTTCTTTCAGACTGTATATGATTTTCCTCCAGGATACCCCAATTATTTTCTCCATTTATTTCATCCACAAAATCTTTCCAGAGCCTGCTGCAGAGAAGCATCCCCACAGCATGATGTTGCCACCACTAGGCTTTACGGTGAGGATGATTTGTTTTTGTTAATGTGCAGTGTTTAGGTTTTGCCAAAATGATGTTTAATGTGATGGACAAAAATGTTAATCTTCTCAGACCACGGAAACTTCTTCCATCTGACTTCAGAGTCTCCTGTGTACCTTCTGTTTACCTCCATAAGGCTGTGATTGTTGAAGCACTTGAGCAACAATTGTTGACTGCACAGTCTCACCAGTCTTACCCCCTATAGCTTGTCACTCCTTCAGAGATCTTATAGGTCTCTTGATGTTCTCCCTTACTAGTCTTCTTCTTCCATGATAACTCAGTATTTGTGGTCAGGCTGTTCTAGGAAGATTTACAGGTCTGCCATACTCTTTCCATTTTATAATAAGTGATTTAACTGGACTTGGATATTTTCTTGTCTCCACTTGTGCTTTTCATGGAGTTGGATGGAGTGTTCTTTTATCTTCATTGTGTAAGTTAATCCACCATACTGACTCACCACAAGTTGTTCCTTCCACAAATTTTGGTTCATTTATACTGCAATTAACTGAAACCTCAGACAAGTGACCTCCATTGAAGTAATTCTGTGACTTCTGAAACCAACTGGCTGCACCAATGATGATTTAGGGGTATCATATTATAAGGGTGAATACTTAAGTGATCGATGATTTTGTGTTTTATATTTGTAATTATCATAGACTACCTTTCATAGATTTGTTTTCACTTTGACATTAAAGAGTCTTTTACAGGTGATCAGTGTCAAACAAGCCAAATCAAATCCTCTGTGATTCACCATTGTACAGTATAACAAAACATGTGAAAATTCCCAAAGAAGTGAATACTTTTATCGGCACTGTTGATGAATTTAAAATGAAAACCATAGGAAAAAAAAATGTTTCTGTCATTAATTATCCTACGCAGGGAGAAAAGGAAATTTTCATTTCAGTTGTATTTCCATTCCTGAGGTTTTGTAGCTGCTGGGCTTTATACGTCATCCCGCTTTGATCAGGACAGTTAGAAGGTATTTTCACATTTGTGACCTCACAAGTCATAAGTGCTGGGCCTGTGAGGACATGCTCCTTTCATCTCAGCAAGTCAAATGGCAGCTCTGTTGTGTGCATGTCTGTATCGGTTTCCTCTGATTTTACCACATACTTTCCAAAACTCAAAGAGTGCATGTTTACATAATTGGCTTGTCCAGATAGGCCCGGTGTGAGTGTGGAAGTGATGGATGGGCACTAGACAGTTTCAGGGCTCTTTCCTGTTTTGTGCCCAGTGTTGCTGGGATGGGATCTAACCCTGCAGCCATACCAACACAGGTAATCAACCTGGAGCCAAGCATGTTTGGGACTGGCCAGTAATTGGATGGGACACCAACCAGGAAAAGCTTAGGTTGCTGCTAGAAGAGGTGTTGGTGAAGCCATCCTGAGGCACTTGTGTTTGAATCCCAATGCCCCAGTGCAGTGACAATGTGCTGTTAAAAATGATGCCATCCTTAAGATGAAACCTAAATCTGAGATCCTGATAATCTGTGGTCATTAAAGATTCCTGGGCATCCTGTCATTCTGGCCACTTAATCATCCCCTGTCTCTGATTGGCTAACTATCTGTAACCCCTTCATCAGCTAACAGCTAATATGTGGTAAACATATTGGCACCAAAACTGCTGCTGTCGCATCATCAAGGTGGACACTGTACATTCGCGGTGGTTGAATTGTCTCCCTACTCTCTATGTAATGCACTTTGAATAGAGAGAAAAGTGCTATATAAATGTAAAGAATTATTAATTATTATTATTATTAACCCTGAATTTAATTAGTGAGCTTTCAGAATGTGATGTTATTTATGTGAGATATTTACAATTTAAAATAGAGAAAATGGGACAGAGAGTTTTAGCACAAAATCGAATAACACATAGGCCGTATTAATGCTGTGAGAGCCACTTAAAGATCTCAACTGAATTTGTGAAACGAGCCACAGGAAGGTCACAAAGCTTTTACAACTTCTTTCCATTTCCTGCCACACTCCCTCCTGCTTCTCCACTCAGGACAACAGGTTGCATCACTTAAACAAAACACTTACCACTGTTACAAAATGACATCCTTTTTAACTCAGTGGTCACCCTCTCCAAAACACCCAACCCATTTGTGTTTCTTCCCCCAGGTCAGTTGAGCTCCTTGACCCTTCAGTTCCAGACAGGGTCTTACCGACATCAGCATGTATAGCAGGATAACTGGAATGGCCCGCAGCAATTTTCCCTCCCCTCCCATGTCCCTTTGTCCTATGGCTTTCTGTTGTCACCGTATTTTTCCAGCAGCTACTTGGTCTCAGTTTAAGCAACAGAAGATAAGCAGGTTCTGAAAACAGCTGTTTATTGTATGGCAACAGTGATGGGTATTTTAGTGTGTTGTAATGTATTCAGAAGGGCAAAGGTGGGATGTTAGTGGCACAGGAAAAGGGTAGGGCCAGTGAAAAAGAAAGACAAGGAAGGAGAATCGAAGAGAAACCGTACTGTTAATCACAGAGCATCAAACATGTAATTTTTTGGTAGGGAAAGGTTACAAATGGGGTGCTATTTGCCCATCCATCCATTTTGAAATCCATTTAACCCTATTGCAGATGATATGGGGCTATTCTGGCAGCAGCAGGTGTTGGTCCTTGATGTGGTGCTGTGAGGACAATGGGGCATTTGTCTTGTGCCCTCCTTAATGTGGGGCCTACAAACAAATCAAAGTAAATAAAAAAATGCAGTCTATTCAACAACATTCAGGTACAACCTAATATAAAGGCTGTGATCACAAGGGGGAGTCACAGACCCTCAAACCCCAGATAAAACCACACTCACAACTGTTCTGGATTCAAACAGACTATGTTTATTAAATGAAGTACATTTTCAAAGCCTTCTGGCACAATACAGTAATGTTATTTCTTTCCTTTCTTTTATTCCTTTTCTTTTCTTGTCCTCCTGTAGGAGCTTTTACCTCCTCCTCCTCTACCAACCCGACACCCTGGATGAGCTGGCGGGCTCATTTTTCAGGAAATACTGAGTCAGGTGGAATCTTACTAGGATAGGGGAGCCTACCTCGCAGGTG
This sequence comes from Erpetoichthys calabaricus, assembly GCF_900747795.2. Taxonomy (NCBI): domain Eukaryota; kingdom Metazoa; phylum Chordata; class Cladistia; order Polypteriformes; family Polypteridae; genus Erpetoichthys; species Erpetoichthys calabaricus. The sequence continues at coordinate 27,122,633 of NC_041396.2, read as the reverse complement.
CAATGAACCCCAACAGTACAGCCCAAGGGGACTACAATTTCTACACTGCCCTGTGGGTGTCAAATTGAGGTCATCACCGAGAAGAATGCTTCCACCCTGTGTACTGAGGAACACTTGGTTCCAGCTGGCAGACCCCCACTGTCCTGCCCCTATTTTGGCTTCCCATCCAGGAAAGGGAGCATCAACCATCTTGGTGTTCATCCTTATCTGTCTGCTGGTTGGAAAGGAGAACATTAGGCATCTTGATTGGGATGCTCATCCATCCCATCGGACTGAGGAATATCTTAAGAACATTTATGTTAGGTACAGGTAGAATGCCCAGTGGGGGCTGGGTGGTCTTTTGGCATTCAAACCCCTGCAGATTTTGTTCATATTTCTCCAGCTGGAGTTATTTTCTTTGGTTCTTCTGGCCACCTGACCTTATCACCTGAATGCTCTATAGAAACTTAGAATATGATATTGTATATAAGGAAGCCAGTCTTCTATTAATTATATACTGTATGTTTTATAATATTGTTTAGTTTTATTTTTTCTTTGTTACTTACTCATTAATATTCTAACCTAATCTTACTTGCTTTTTCTTTTCTTGTAATTTTCTCTTTGTCATCTTGTAAAGTACTTTGTACTACATTCTTTTTATGAAAATGTGCTGTAGAAATAAATGTTGTTGTTTACTCCTGCACAAAACAAGGTCCAAAAATGGCTTAAATATGAAGGAAGTCTAGAGGGCCAATAACAAGCAAGGATCCCAAAAATGTTTGAAAGAAGACATCAAGATGCATTGAACGGTATAATAATAGGGGGGTTTTGCCACAACAAAATTATGAAAATGGAATAAAAATGTTCTTGTGGTGTTAATATTTCAGGGGATAAAGAAATCTGCTTCAGAGTGGGTAGCAATCACAAAAAAATGAACTTGTTATGAACACAATTGACAAGCAAAGTGGTTCCTATTGTTACTGGCTTCGTAAGCCAACCAGTAACCCCCTTCTAATCACTCCCCCCCCCCACCCCCAGGCCTGCACATAGCCACTTCACATCCCTGCCACTCAAGTTGTAAAGGGGGGACTGAATGCACCCCAAGGAGACGCAGTTGTGCCTCCGAAACCCCCTCTTAAACAGTGATACAATGAGTAACAAATACAGTTTTTTTTTACCTCCTCTTTGCTCAGTCAGCTGCTGGCTTGCATCTGCTGCAGTGCTGCGTGATCTGTATCTCGTGCGGTGCACTTCTGTCATATCACCTGTGTCCATATGTTCAATCTCTCTACACTTTTGCCTTTTAATCGATATCGCATTGAATTTTGATTCCATGTTTGGGATTACATTGTAACAACGCAATGTATAACTGCCTGTGAGTGAGTATTGTTTCTTTCTCTCTACAAGAAATGTGTCTGACAATATCTTGCAGGACGTGAAAGTGTCTCTCTCACGTCTCGTGTCCTTCCTTCCAAGATTTTTTTTTTAAAATAGACAGATTTGATGTTGATGCCACATGGGCTGGACGGACATCCCGGCCAGAAGTAGGGATGGTTCCTTACCCGGACAGGAGGCTCCTAACAGGCAGATAGGCATCCCAGCCAGGTAGGAGAAGGGAATCAGACCCAGAAGGAAAGACCAGAAGGGTTGGACAGACAGCTCATTGAAAAGGGAAGATGTCACTGTGGGGCTCTTTATTCCTGGAGCACGCTAGATGGCAGCAGCCCCGTATATCAGTGCCCAGTAGGAAGCCAGCAGGGCATGTATGTAGTCCGTCAGAGCAGCCCTGCTGGGGACACTGGGTGCCACAAGAGGGCACTGCAGGAAGGTAAGCTCCCTGCTATAATGGACTTTCACATGACCCGGAAGTGCTTCCATCGGGCAGTGGCCCTGGCACCAGAAGTACTCTCTGGTCCTTAATAAAAGGGACCGCACTCCCTTACCCAGGTGAGTCAGAGCTGGGAGGAAGTAGAGCAACACTTGACTGGAGGAAGATAGTATGGTGGTGAGAAGAAAATTATTGTGGAGAGAAAAACCTGTGCTTGTGCGACAGTATTGTGGTAAATAAACTCATCCTTTATTTGAACTCAGGACTCTTTGTGTGTTGGTGTTGGGGGTTTGGATCTCACTGAGACCATGGTTTTCTTCACAATGGGTAATTTATTATTTTTACTATATTTTACTATACTTTTAATGCTTGATACTTTATTTAATGTATATATAACAAAATCTGTAAATATGGGTGGCATTGTGCTTTAGAATATATTGATTTTTAACAGACTTTTGATTTCACAAAGATGCTGTTTTCTTGAAGTTTGGTTTTAATGGACATTCAACAATATCAGACCCACCATCACCCTCAGTTAGTCTGCTAAACAACAAAATACTGTATTTTAGGTGTTTTCCAGAGAGGTTTCAACTATATCTACTTTTGTCAGTTGTCACACAACAACATTTATTAAATTAAAAGTTTAGGATCACTCATTGAACCAGGGGTGAAAAACGTAATTGGCAAAGTAGTGATTTTATATAGTGCCTTTCCTCAATTGATTCCTCACTGAAATTTAAGCAATGTCTAACTGTTTCTGTATTCCTGTATTTTTGTGTCATCTTTCTACTCTTCTGTAATGCCCGGTGTAGTGGAGAGTTGTAGTGGTGGTTGTCTTTCTGGAAGTTTCCCCCATCTCCACATAGGTTTTCTGGAGCTCCGCTAGAGTTTCTTATCAAGGCCCTTCTCTTCCGATTGCTCAGTTTGGCTGGAAAGAGCTGTGGTTATTCCAGACTTATTTTCTTCTCCCTCTTCATCTTTTCCCACTTCTATCTGAGGTCAATGTGCTTGATTAACCTTCTAAAAACAGCTTGGTTCTGCACCTCCTAACCAATCAAACTCTTTTCCATCAGATCTTCATTTTCTTTATCCATCTACCTCTGCTTTGGCCTCCTTTATTTTCTCTTTTGCCCACATATTCATTGTCTTTCCTCATCACATGTCCATACCACTTCATTCTACTTTCCTGTACTTTCTTAGATTTTTCTCCCTATTGGAAAGGATGATGAGAAGGCAGACTTGTAGTTCGCTGTAGTCGCTATGGTGTGTCAGTTAGAACATATGAACTTATCAAACCATTGCTGGAACATTGCTTTAATGTTGAAATGCCAAAAATAAACATGAGGTACAACAACTGTACAGGTAGATTTAGGTAGGTAAGTGTGTGGTTATTTGGTCAACAAACGCACAAACTTAAACTTTCTCTAGTGGCTCCATTAGTTCCGTCTTTCAGGTGGTATGTCTCTCAAACTGACATGCTCACTGCACACAACACAGCTTTCATGTGACTGTGCTTCAGCGCCTTAAAGACACACAAGCCTTTTCCCACTTTTGTTGTACCTCTGATTGTCTCATTTCTTATTCTGTCCTTTTTTGTGACTCCACTCATCCATGTCAACATTCTCATCTCTGCCACATTGAACATCTTCTCCTGTGCTCCCTTTACTGCTCATGTCTCAGCTCTATACATCATTGTTGTTCCTAAAAATCTTACCTTTAACCTTTGTCTTAACTTTTTAATCACACAATCCTCTTGATACCTTCTTCCAAATGGTCCATCCACACTGGACTCCATGGGTTATCTCTGCATCTAGTTTTCCATCTCAGGATAGATATTCAAATTTATCCACTTTACAATAGCTCTCCCTGCAGGCTGACATCTGATTTGTAATCATCATTAAACCTCATATATTCTGTCTTCTTCCTATTTGCCTTCAATCATCCAAAGCCCTTCTCCATTCTTCCAGCTTCCTCTCCATTTCCTCTTTTCTTGTGCTGCACAACACAATGTCATCAGCAAAAAGCCTGCACCAAGGGATTGCTCTTTTATCCCATGACACAACACACCCATAACCAGCTTAATGAGGTAAGGACTTCAAGAAGATCCCTGGTGCAGACCTCCTTTAACTGGAATTTTGTTTGTTACCCCAACACTGCTTTTATCCCGAGTCCTCACTGCATCATACATATCTTGGACAATCCTTGCATATTTGTTCAATTTATAAATTATGGATTTGCCCTTGGAATCCTTTAATATTACAGACATTTTGAGCAGTCTTCCCCAGATCTGTGCTTTGACACCATCCTATCCCTAAGCTCTGCAGGTAACTCCTTTGACCTCAAGGCTTGGTTTTTGTCAACTGTGGGCCCTTCTATAAACTGATGTGTGCCTTTCCTAATCATTTCCAATCAGTTGAATTGACCACAGGTTCACTCCAAACAAACATCTCAATGACAATCAATAATGTGGGGTGCACCTAATCCACATTGCATAGCATAGTATCATACTTTGCTGTCCACACCAAATGCCAATGGTTAACAAACCAACGTATAAAGATAAACATAATTAATAAGTAGCAAATAAATAATAAGTAACAAAGGCAGCATAAAGTATAAAAAACAGAATAGAAGTATAAAGTGTAATGTGCAGGTAGGTGTGTGATGGACAAGTCAAATACAGTTGTGTGAGGTAGATAGAATGAGGTGAACCACGGTTATAAACTCCAGTCAGTTATTTAGGAGTCTAATGGCCGTGGGGAAGAAAGAGTTCTTTAGCTTGGAAGTCCTGCATTTCATACTTCTAGACCTCGTGCCTGAGGGTAGAAGTGTGAACAGTTCGTGCTGGGGTTTTGGGGTTCCTGAGGATAGAGGCAGTTGACTTGCATACTCTGTAGCTGTAGATGCTCTGCAGAGATGACAGTGGAGTCCTGGTGATCTTCTCAGCAGTCTTTACCACTCTCTGCAGGCGTTTGCGGTCCATAGCAGTAGTGTTGCCATACCACACGGTGATGCAGCTGGTCAAGATGCTCTCAACAATGCGGCTGTAGAAGTTGCTGAGGATCTTAGTCAACATACCAAACTTCCTCAGCTTCCTCAGAAAGTACAACCACTGTTGAGCACAAGGTATTTAATGCTGCTCACCCTCTCCACTTCAAGCCCTCGGATAAACAGTTGCCGGTTAGGTCTCCTCTCCTTCCTCATGTCCACTATCATCTCCTTCATCTGGTCTGTGTTGAGGGTGAGGTTGTTGTCCTCACACCATGACACCAGACTGGCTACCTCCCTCCTGTAGGCCGCCTCATACCCACCAGTGATGTGCCCTGTCACTGCGGTGTCGTCTGCGAACTTTAGGATGATGTTATCTTTGTGGGAGGCGACACAGTTGTGGGTGAACAGGGTGTAGAGAATGGGGCTGAGGACGCATCCCTGTGGGGCACCTGTGTTTGTGATAATGGTGGCTGAAATCCTATTACCAATCCTGACAGACTGGGGCCTGTCAGTGCAGTCAGTTTATGGGTGAGTTTATGGGGGATAACCGTGTTAAAGGCAGAGCTGTAGTCAACAAAGAGCATCCTGATGTAGGAGTCTTTGTTCTCCAGGCAGGAGAGGGAATAATGTAGTGCGGCCGCGATGACATCTAAGGTGGACCTGTTGGGCCAGTAGGCATACTGCAGGGGATCCATGGTGTCCAGTATGTTGCTCTGAATGTGGGGCAGCACCACTCTCTCAAAACACTTCATAATGTAGTATTGAGTGTGACTTGACGTGGGTAAAAAAAAAAAATGATTTTAACACAAGGCCACATCTTAAAAAAGGTATCGGAATACTTTTTGAAGGCACTTCATACTTACACGCTTAGAACAAAGAAGCCTTGTAAATAACCACAGCCATGGACATTCTGTCTGCAATGAATTTACAGTACATGTCTTATTTCATTTTTCTTTTTACTCAAAAAGGGGACAAATCACATTGCAAGTGCAGTTGTTCCCTTATGTGTTGAGTTTGAACACAGCCAGGTTAAATGACTTGCTTGGGGACACTCAGTGCCACAGTGAGTCAGTGGTGGATATTGAATTGCCAGCCTTATCATTTTATATTGCACTGTTATGAGGTTAGTGGTGTGGAATTTGATCTGGTGAAACTTTTTTGAAATAAAACATCAGTAACAGCCATCCAGCAGAAATACAACAGGAGGCATCATTCCAAAGTTTACAACTAACCAATTAATATAAACACATTTCAAATTTTTCTTCAGTTTTTTGCTGGGGTTTTGCATCTCATTTGGGTGAATATTATTATGAAATGTGGTAATCCTGGTTGCCAATGACCAAAGCCTTTTACTTTACTGAACTCTGTTTTTGTACAAAAAAATTTTAATAGATTCCGATTTCAGTCCACAAATGGACAATGGAAATGCAGTGGCCTAACATCAACAGATACTAAAGTGTGATTGGAATGGTGAACACATAAATAATGATGGACCTGTAGGTGATGGTGATTGCTTTTATCCATTCATCCATCCATCCATCCATTTTCCAACCCGCTGAATCCGAACACAGGGTCATGGGGGTCTGCTGGAGCCAATCCCAGCCAACACAGGGCACAAGGCAGGGAACCAATCCCGGGCAGGGTGCCAACCCACCGCAGGACACACACAAACACACCCACACACCAAGCACACACTAGGGCCAATTTAGAGTCACCAGTCCACCTAACCTGCATGTCTTTGGACCGTGGGAGGAAACCGGAGCGCCCGGAGGAAACCCATGCAGACACGGGGAGAACATGCAAACTCCACGCAGGGAGGACCTGGGAGGCAAACCCGGGTCTCCTAACTGCGAGGCAGCAGGGCTCCAACTGCGCCACCGTGCCGCCGATTGCTTTTATCGAAAAGTATAATCTTAAAGTTGATTATTTGCATATATTCAAAGAGAATCATGAGTATATATGAAAATAAGTATTATACAGTTTTGTAGTGCATGTTAGTATAGAGGTTAGGAGCTTGTGCTGATCTGCACCCACCACATGACAAACCACCTCACGATCCCAGATTAGGACCTGAATACAGCCATGCGACGGGTGACACCTCAGTACCACACTAGTTCAGATGGAGTGGAACAGTGTGAGGTTTTTATTCTGCCACTAATCCCCAGGTGTTTCCCTGCGGGTTGGAGGGCCTACATGCAGGGCTGGATGCAGAATAACATCATACCCAGGATGGAGCAATTGCAGGTTAAGGGTCTTGCTCAAGGGCCCAACAGAGTGGAGTCACTTTTGGATCTGGCAACCTTCCGATTGCCAGTGCAGATCCCTAGCCTCAGAGTCACCACTCTGCCCATATGTTAGTATAGTAAGGGTTAAATCACAAAAAAGGCTTGTGCCTGTATATTTTTTATTTTTCTTAGCAAGCTGGAAACCACCAATATTTCATGAAGTCAAGGTCAGGTATATGTAGAGAGGCTGACAGGCAAGCCCCCCTTCCTCCAGGTGGCAAATGTGAGCTGAGGACTAATAATGGTGGCATGAACTGGATGGGTTCAAGGTGGGGAGAGGGCCTGCCAGGTGGCCATGATGGATATGATAAGAGTGTTATGCTCATTAGGCTGAGAAATATTGGTGGAACTAATTAGAGACAGGACGGGAAGTTGGAGTCGGATAGAAGTGTCAAATAAGCTGAGTGAGGTAAACATTTTGGTAGGGATTGTAATAAATGAAAAGTAGCCGAGTTGCTAATTTCTCATTTCATTTGATTTGAGACCGTGTGTACATCACGCAATAAAACCTGATTCTGCCTGCAAATCCTGAGGTCTCTGAGTCAGGGCCATCGTAACAGCATCATAGGCCCTCGGGCAAAGTAGAGCACTGGGGTCCCTGTTTTGATAGCAAAACAGAAAAATACATAGGCATCACAAAAAAAACATGGGTCCCTATGCTCATGCGTGCCCATGCATTAAGACGGCACTGCTCTGAGTGCCTTCTTTGAGCAGCGCGTTTGTACCACAACACTTTCTGTGATGCTTTGAACCTTTTCAACTGTCTCAGAAATAACAGCATCTGATGACCTTTCTTGGCCATGACAGTTGTATCGACCTTCCTGATTAGACTGCTGAGATAGTGGGTCCCATGATCTTGAAATTGTCCACTCCTCCATATGTGCTTGATTTTGATCTGTAAAGATGAGAGTGACAACTTTTTTCCTCACTTAAAGGCTCAAATTGATTCTATTTTTTGATATTTAATATCAGATTATTTAAGAACAGTTCCGTATGACAACTAAGCAAAACTAGTGATGAGTCATCCAAGAGCCGTGTCGTCAGCATTATTCTTATTGAATCTACAGTGGATTTAGAAAGTACTGAGACCCCTTCGCTTTCTGCACACTTTATTGTGTTGTAGATTTAATTCTAAATGGGTACATCTAATATTTTGTCCATTCAATCTTCAGTCAATAACCCCTAATGGCTAAGTAAAAACACATTTACGGAAACCTTTGCAAATTTTTTGAACATTAAAAACTGAAACCTCCTTTATATAAGTATTCAGACCCTTTTTTCAGTACTTTGTAATAGCCCCTTTGACGCTTTCTAACTGTGTGTCTTCTTGGGTAAGTCTCCACATGTTTTGCATACCTGGAACTGGGAAAATCTTTTTCAAGCTCCAATAGATTAGATGGTAAGTGTCTGTAAAATGCCATCTTCAGGTCTCTCCACTGATGTTTCATGAGTTTGAGCCTAGGCTTTGGTGGGCCACTCAAGGACAGTCACAAACTGTCCAAACTGTTGTCTTGGTTGTATACTTTAGGTCATTGTAGTGTAAAAGCTGCATCATTGTCCCAATGTGGAGCAGGTTTTGTTCAAGGACCACTCTGTATTTGGCTGCATTCATCCTTCCTTCAATGCTGACCAGTTTTTCTGTTCCTGCTACTGAAAAGCACTCCCATAGCATGATGCTGATACTACCATGCTTCACCACAAGGATAGTTTTAGGCAGGTGATGAGCAGTGCCTGGATTTCTCCGGACACAGGGCTTGGAGTTCTGTTCAAAGAGTTCAATTTTTGTATTGTCACACCGGAAAATCCTTTTCCTCATGCTCTCCGGGTTCTTTAAATGCCATGTGGCAAGTTTCATGTGGGAGTTAGCCACTCCACCATAAACACCTGTTTAAAGGAGTGCTGCTGAGGTGGGCATCCTTTCAACAGGCTCTACCATCTCAACTGAGGACTTCTGATGCTCTGTCAGAGTGACTATTAGGTTCATCATCACCTCCCACTTCCCTGACCATGGCCTTCTGTTTTTGATATACTTTATTAATCCTAGAATGCAGGGTCAGCCATTGTACAGCGCTCCTGGATTAATTTTCAGGTTAAGGGCCTTACTCAATGGCCCAACTGAGTAGGATCCCTTCAGGCAGTAACATGATTTGAACTGCATGATTCCTTTCTTTAGCCGACTCTGGAAACACTCCTAGTGGTTCCAAACCTCTTACATTCATTAATTAATTCATTCATATTGAGGCCACTGTGATCCTAAGAAGATTCAACACTATTAAAAATGGTTTTATTTCCTTAGCCTGACCTTTGCCTCCACACAATTTTGTCTACAGAGAATTCCTTGGACTTCATGGCTTCATTTTCATCCTGACATGCAGTGTGAATGAATCATGGAACCTTCTATACACAGGTGTGTGGATTTCTAAATGATACCCAATCAATTCAGCGTGCCACAATAGGACTCTAACAGGTTCTAGGCACATGTCAAGGAAAATTTAGGCAAACAGGATGAACCTGACCACAATTTGGATTGATACAGAAAAGAATCTGAATACTTATATAAATGAGAGATTTCAGTTTTTGATTTTTTATAGATTTGCAGACCTTTCTGAAAACATCTTTTCCTTTTGTCATTACGGGTTATTGAGTGCATAATAATAAGCAAAAATGGCAACTTAATTGTTTTAAATTAATCTACAACACAATAGAGTGTAGAAAGCACTGAATCCACTCTACAGGTAAAATACATTCACCAGAATGAAGACAAACAAAGCAGTCTTGTCCAGATAACAACAGGTGGATGAGATCATTTTGTTCTTACAAAACACAATACACATATCACCTACATAACAATAAGAGGTGTGGATAGGAAAGTTAAATTTGGAATCAGAAGATGGAGTTAAGAAGGACATTAATATAGTAACCAGAAAGGTAAAGAGTTGGCACGAAAGGGAGAGGCTTGGAGATCAGTTGTTAGGTCGTCAAGGACCCCATTTGTCAGGTACTGCAGGGTAGATGTAGTAGTAGATGGTGATACTGACAGCTGTACCGTATTGTTCTGCTTATTCCCAAACACACATGTTCCTTAAACAAATAAATGATCTGTTACTGTTGCATATTCTCAATGCTGTGCCTAACTTACAGCTTTGTCACAGCATATTTACTGTTTGTTCTCCAGTGTATAAAAAAGGTACAACGCCCCTCACAAAAGTAGTCACACTTGCTTTTCTACCTGGACTTTGCACAGCTCTAAAAGCAATTTGCATTTGAATAGGCTGACTTCACAGAAGTGAGTTCATTTGGTTGGCAGTGCAGCCTGAGGTTAGGTGGGGGGGAATGAACAGGTCTAAAATTCAATGAGATAGATCGAAACATAACATGATAAAATACTTCCTTATATGAACTGATTGTTCATGTGTTTATGTATCACGTGAAAGATGATAAGAGAAATAAAACATTCAGCGGTCAGTGGATAAGGAATGGAATGGTGGAAAACCAATTATGCAACTTTGGGTTTCACAGTACCAGCTGTATGAATGGCTAAGCCCTTTGTCCTCTATCTATCTATCTATCTATCTATCTATCTATCTATCTATCTATCTATCTATCTATCTATCTATCTATCTATCTATCTATCTATCTATCTATCTATCTATCTATCTATCTATCTATCTATCTATGTCACAGATGCAAAGGCAACAAGGCAAACAGGCAACAAGGTAAACGTGCAAATAATAATCAGAGAAAACAGATTATTGGTACTATGTCTTTACATTACTGCTTATGATCTTTCTACTTAAGATTGCAAGGATTAGAAAATGACAATGGGAAGTTGAGCTTTTAGTGACAGGGCTCCTGTGCTGTGGAATGATCTGCCTCTTACTTTGAGAGATGCCCCTTCAGTATCAGCTTTTAGATCAGGCTGAAGACTCATGACTTTAGTCCAGCATACCCTGACTAGAGCTGCTGATAGCGATGAATGTTGCATTTCTGTTTGTTAGTCTTAATATATATTATATATTATAATACAATATTTAAAACCCACCGTCCTTCTATGGCTGCTGGAAGGCTAGCCCTGATGTAACTGCTGCTGCAGCGTCCTTCTGTAACCACGTCCTAGCACAGAAGGGGAGTATCACAGCTCACTCACTGACCTTCCTATATAAAGGCCTCCTGGCTGGGCAAGGGAGCAGGGTCCATCCCAAATGGTATGTCGATCCATCCCTCACACTGCTTATTTTTTGACTCTATATTTTGTGTTTTGTTCTCTGACAAAAGATTCTCTCTGATTCCTGGCTTTGACTTTGTCATGTATTTTGGTTTTCTCATCTTCTGATTATTTTCATTTTTTTGACTCCCTTCTACATTAGGCAGAAAGGTGGCTGCAGTGCTTAGAAGTGTTCACATCAAGATTTAAGGCTTTTTTACTTAAGCAAATTTTTAATTCCACTTAGGTATTTTTTCATTTATTTATGAATTATTTGTATATTTGGATCTGTTTTATGTAATTTTTTCTTATGTTGTCTTTACACACTTGCCGTGTAAATGGGCACTGAATTAAAACCTTTTAATCTTTGACAATTCTAAGCCTAATAGGATCTAAATAGTCAGTCAGTCATTTTCCAACCCATTATATCCTAACACAGGGTCACGGGGGTCTGTTGGAGCCAATCCCAGCCAACACAGGGCGCAAGGCAGGAACAAACCCTGGGCAGGGTGCCAGCCCACCGCAGAGGATCTAAATAATTATACTAAAATGATCCCTGATTCTCCAAACCTCCAAAATTAATAAAAAACATTCCAGAGAAAACTTATTCAAAGCAGATTTCTTCTTTTTTTTAATTTTGACTTCAAGAGTTTGTGACCCTCTGACATTGCGGTTGTATCCATAAAGTATGTACAATACAGTTTATTTTTGTATAGCCCAAAATCACACAGGAAGTGCCGCAATGGGCTTTAACATGCCCTGCCTCTTGACAGTGTCTATATAAGCCTGCGAAGGCCCAGCCTTGTGCAGAAAAATTAGCTTTAGCTTTTTTTGTTTGTCTCCTGACCTTGGATTTTTGGATTTTAGCCTTTTCAGATTTGTAAGCTCTTATTATTTAATTTTCACGTTTGAGTGACCTGCTCTTTTTTTAAGGTTTTTGCAATAGGATTACAATTTAAGGTTTGGTTACTTTCTGAGTTGCCTCATTTCAAGGCTGTCTTTTTGTATTTTGCTCTTTCCTGTATCATTTTGTAAATAAACCTTATATTATTTAGAACTGTGTTTGTGTTTTGGGCAAGTAGTTTTTACAGTTCCCCTCTCCATTTCCAAGTTTGTGATTTTTAGCCTTTTAATTTTTGGATTTTGGATAGTGTAGGCTATAAACCTACTTAGCAGTCTCAGGGCCAGGCTGTAATTCCATAAGGGCAAATAGAAAGACCAGGAGTTGAACCAATGTGAAGATCACAATCAGAAGGATGAGAAATCAAAGCAGCAAAATGCCAAAAAGCACCAAGACTTCCTATACAGTTCCCCTCTACTTTTCAAATTTGTAATCTTTTTTGGGGGGAGTGCAGGCTATAAACCTGCTTAGGGGGTCTCCACAACAACAATAACAAAAATGTATTTCCTGTATAGTCCAAAACTCAATGGATTAAAACAGGCCCTGTTTTTTGACAGCACCCCTGACCTTGACTCTCAAAGAAGACAAGAAGAATAAACTTCCAAAAAGTCCTTGTAGGAAAAAAAAATTGAAAAAATCTTTGGAAAGGAAATTCAAAGAGAGATAGAGAGACAGACAGAGAGACCCCCTTCCAGGCAGGTTGGACATGAAGTGGCTGTAAAAACATGGAGTAAATACAGCATACAAAACATGAAAAACAAGCAAAGAACATTGGCAAGAATGGAGAGGGATTGAAGTCTACTGTGCTCGCCCATGGGATGAAGTGGAATAAACTTTCTGTGGCATGCAGTCGGAAGACAAGTAACAATAAAAATAATAATGATTCAGTGGGTTGGAAAATGGATGGATGGATGGATGGATAATTCTTTACATTTATATACTGAATGGAATGGGATTGAGGTTTGCAGCTAACAAAGAAAAAACTGGGAGAGGTCTCCCCTAGACTTTCTCATATATTCAGATATGGGGATGGATATTTGAGGAGAAAACCACAAGACAATGATTATATTTTTATATTATATACATTAAAGAACCATCCATCAATCCATTATCCAACCCGCTGTATCCTAACTACAGGGTCACAGGGTTCTGCTGGAGCCAAACCCAGCCAACACAGGGCGCAAGGCAGGAAACAAACCCCGGGCAGGGCGCCAGCCCAACGTAGGGACTTAAGAACCATCAACAACAAATTAAATCAAATTAATAATATATTAAGCAATTATTATAAAAGTAAAGTTGAATAAATCGGACTCTGCATCTGCATGAATACAAGGTAAAGTACCACTTCTGGTTAGCAGAAATAGCTCAAAAGTTGATAGAAATCTATGTTTTGTTCCTAATGCTTATATGCAAAATTTGCTTGACCTAAGTGAGAGCATACTCAAGTTATTGTATTTACATACACACACAGACACACAGAGAGACACACAGACATAATTTCAAAAATGGTATTTTCAGATTCAGGGAGGTCAATCTCAAAATGGAATTTTTGGAGGATTCCAATACTTTGCCTGTACTTTGTATATGAGAAAGTCAGGGAGGTCTAAAATGTCGAGATTCATCAAAATCTCAACATCGAATCTTTGGACGATTATAATACTTTCTCTATACTTCGTATATGAAAAAGTAAAAAGGGGTAGAAAGAGGATGGAAATTTGGCAGATTTTTTTGACGAAGGGCATGAAAGGAAAAGAACAGAAGTGGGGAAAAAGAAATGGTTGCAGGACATGTTAGAAGAGGTGACAGTGGCTACAACGGAGCCAGCAACGCATATTTGTTTTCCGGAGGGTTGTGACCATGTGGTCTGGGATCTGAAACTGTTATGGTTTTCCTTGAAGAAGAAAGAGGCCACCAGCTATAAGTTAAGTATTAAAATCCTGGGGGCTGAGTCATGGACAGTGACAAATCGGCACCGTGTTCGATCGAGTACTGTCAGCTCTGATTCAGATGTTTAGATGCTTTCTTCCTTTATTTGTTGCAGTTTTATCTTTGAAAGTAGGATGACTTTTTAAGTGGATAGCTGGAACTTCGGATTTGGCCTTCCGGAGGGTCAGGGTAAAGACAGCAGGGAGGTTTAAGGGTTTTGAATTATTTTAATGTTTTAAAATATATTTTGTAAAGGGGTTTGACTGGTCCATTTCAGCGTTGATGTTTGTGCCTCTTTTTGGATGCCAGGTTTTGAACCAAAAAAACTAAGATAATAGGGTGGTGAAAGCTTCTTTGCTGCAGGAGTACCTAGTGCCCATAATTTCACTAGGTGTTGGAGTTGGGATTTACCTATTGGGTGACATAAATATAACGAGTAAGTGTAACAGAAGAATGGTCTAATGTACATAGATATAAAGATCTAATAGGTTAACAGTAATAAAACAAAAATGGCACATGGCAGTACTCATGTAACATACAGCAGAACTGCACATAAACCAGAAGATGGGTAATCTACAGGGCATGTAAGATCAGGTTACCAAGAGTTTAGTGATGTTATGGCTTGGGGGAAGAAGCTGTCCGTGAAGTGGATGAGGCTCCAGCAGAGTTTACCAGAAGTGAAAACAGGGGATGTGCTAGGTGGCTCCCATTAGAGATTATGGCTTCAGCCCTCCTTAGACAACTGGTAGGGGAGACAGTATGAAGTTGTAGAAGGTCAGCAGATATGATTTTAGCAGCAGTACAGAGAGTCCTTTAGAGGAGGTTGTGATCCTGGCAAACTGGGTAACCTAACCATTCTGTGATGCATCCAGATAGTGCAGCAGTAGATTCATTGGAAATTTTCTGCCCACCCTGAAGCTTCTTAGCTTCCTCAGGAAGATGCAAAAGGTGTTGACGGATTATGGAGGAACCATCAATGTGTTGTTGTGCGTGACTATGTTCTTTCTGAAGTCGACAATGGACTCTTTTGTTTTGTCAACATTCAAGAAAAAGTTGTTATCATTGCACCATACAGTCAAGTCTTTTAACTCCTTCATGCAGGCAACCTCATCATTTATGAAGTCAATCACTGTGGGGTCATCTGCAAACTTGATGATGCTGTTGCAAACAGACCGTATAGCAGTGTGCTGAGGCAGCAGACTTGTGGCATGTCAATGCTGGAGAACAGCCTGAAGGAGTTCCTGTTGCCAGTCCTCACTCTCTGAGGCCACCCAGCCACAGATGGACCTGCTTAGACCAAGGCTTCTGAGTTTCAGCTTCAGGCTTGTGGGCACAATGGTATTAAATCCAGAGCTATAGTCAATGAGTGGCATCCTATAAGTATTTGGGGGTCCACATCAATGACAGATTGGACTGGTCTTGTAACACAGAGGAACTGTAGAAGAAAGGGCTCAACAGGCTCTTTCTCCATAGGAGACAACAACAACCTCAACAATATTTATTTCTATAACACATTTTCATACAAAGAATGTAGCTCAATTTGCTTTACAAGATGAAATAAAAAAGGAACTTAATATACAAAACATAAACAAACAAGATTAGGCAATAATACTATACAGTATATAAAAAGAAAAGGTACGGTCAGATGATCAGGAGGACAGAAAAAAAGCCTCCAGTAAGGCTGGAGAAAAAAAAACAAAAATCAAACAAACGTTCGTTTAACGTGGGATGTGACATCATTCGCGTCTTCTACTGTATAACTCTCTGTGGTGTGTTGGGCTAGTAACATCACTTCAGGAGAAGCCCACTAAATCAACAAGCTAATTACAAGGGCAGGCTCAGTTAGGGAACACACTCTTCAACAACCACATTTATGTATATAATATGCTACCGTGGCTGTCCATTTGTCTGTACAGGATTTTAAATCACACAACTATTGAACTATTGACCTGAAATTTGGTACACATATACTACATGATGTCTACTATCCGCTATCGGGGTGATGATTGACCTCCAAGGTTATTCCTCTTTTTATTTTTATTTTATTTTATTGTAGAATCAACGGGCGCTGTCCTCATCCCTACCACCTTCGTCATCACTTCCTCTACCTCTTCATATCTTAAATAATTCAAAGCAGATTGAAGACTTAAGTGCCACCTTAAGTGAAAAATTAAAGAAAGCGTCCTAAGTAATTTCAACACAAACACTGGACTTAAATCAGTTTTAACGTGAAAAGATGCTGTCAGAATGAAGAGAAGAAGCGGGCCACTAGGGGGGAGAAAAGAAGAGCTGCTCAGGAAGCAGCAAGTGCGTCAACCTCTGAGCAAATGAATGTTAAACGTACAGAGAAAGAGGATGAAAACTAGGAATGCTCAAGTCAAATGTATTCACTGCAAATTATCCTGCAATGCACCGTTATTGGTTTATTAGCACATTTTCATACAAATTATGTATCTCAAAGTGCTTTACAGGATGAAGAAAGAGAAAAAAGACAAAATATAAAAATAAAATTAGGCAATACAGTAATCCCTCGCTACTTCGCGGTTCACTTTTTGCGGATTCACGACTTCGCGGGTTTTTAAATACAAGTGATTGCCCGCCTATCGCGGAAGTTATGTTCCAGACCCATCAGCAACAGGAGAAAATCCGTGATATAGAAAGACCATATAAATAAACATTTTTATAGTTTAAGCCTTAAAATACCCATCCCACATGCTTTAAACACATGTAAACTTATAAAACACACTTTGTTAACACATATGGTATGTGGATGTCGGGCGAAGGATATGAGTAACATCTCACTATTATAAAACATTTTAACTTCACGCAAGACAAGACAGTGAGACAGGAAAATTGGTGATGTACAGGCTTTTAAATTATTGACACGCAGAGCGACAAGCAGCACAAAGCCAGCACAAAGTCCACTTCTCCTTAGCTTTCATTCAGCTCCCCACCCCCTTGACAATGTGAAGTGGCAGGAGCGTACTGCGTCTCCGGGGAGGGGGGTTTGAGCGAACGTGCGTTCAGCCCTCACACTCCCCCACTCCTCCTCATCCTTCCGAACTCGCAGAGCGACAAGCAGGCATTTTGGCAGAAGCAGCACAAAGTCCATTTCTGCTCTGCTCAGAGTTCAGCTGCCCCCCTTCACAAAGCGAGTGCAGACACATTGACGGCTGATCGCTGCGTGCAGTGTGCAGTGTTGGTCTGCGGTGTTTAAGAATGCAGAAAGTGTTTAAGAGCATAGGAAGTGTTTATAAGAGTGTGGGAAAGGTTAACAAGAGAGTGAGAAAGGTTTATAAGAGTGTGGGAAGGGTTTATAAAGCCTTAAAATATGTATAAATAATAAAATAAATATAGGGCTCTGGAACGTAACCCCCGCGATAGGTGAGGGATTACTGTACTAATTAAAATAGAATAAAAGTAAGGTCCGATGGCCAGGGAAAACAGAAAAACAAACACAAAAAAAAAACTCGGCATGACGGCTGGAGAAAGAAATAAAATTTGCAGGGGTTCCAAGGCCAAGAGACCACCCAGCCCCCACTAGGCATTCTACCTAACATCAATGATCTCAATCAGTCCTAAATCATGACCATGATGATGGTCATGTGGACCTCTGGCCTTCAATGTAGGGACATCACGTTGCTTTGATCAGGTGGTGGTGGCGCAGATCGCCACCACAAAAAAACAGAAATAGAGCAGGGGTTAGTATGGATTTTGGAGCCACCATGAATGATAATGATAATTAAATGCATATACAAAATATCAGGTTTAAACTAAAATGAATCTGTGAGAATGCCATGTTAAAATAAAGAGTTTTTAGCAACTTTTTAAAATGCTCCACTGTATTAGCCTGGCGAATTTCTATCGGTAAGCTATTCCAGATTTTAGGTGCATAACAGCAGAAGGCTGCCTATCCACTTCTTTTAGATTTAGCTCTTGGAATTATAAGGAGTCACTCATTTGAATATCTAAGGTTACGATTTGGAGTGTAAGGTTAGAGGCATTCCAAGATGGCGGATGGAGCAAGATTATTTAAGGCTTTGTAAACCATAAGCAGTATTTTAAAGTCAATTCTAAATGGCACAGGTAACCAGTGTAGTGACATCAAAACTGGGGTGATGTGCTCGGATTTTCTTTCCCTATGCAAAAGGAGATTGTGGTAGCAACAGCACACTCTCTCAACTCAGAATGTTATTGCTTACCTATTTGGATACCTTAAGATTCTAGCAGCTGCATTCTGCACTCATTGCAATCGATTGATGTCTTTTTTGGGTGGTCCTGATAGGAGTGCGTTACAGTAATCTAGCCGACCGAAAACAACTGAACTAACTTCACAGCATCTTGCAAAGTTATAAGAGGTCTAACTTTGGCTATTTTTCTTAAGTGAAAAAATGCTGTACTAGTAGTTTGATTAATATGTGACTCTAGAACCCCTGAAGGTAGCAGCAAAGGAGGGAGTTAAAACAAAACTGAGTGCCATTATAAATAATTCTGCACATCCTCTCACTGACACCTTAATAATAAGGATTTTTCGCCAACAAAGTATTCAGCAGAAGTATGTCAAGAAACGTTTCAGGGGCTCCTTTACATCAGCAAGTAATACTTCTGTATAGTACCTCACTGGGACTGTGCCAATCAAAGTTTTTATTTCTTTTAATTTTCATCCTTTTAAGTCGTGCTAACGCATGTTTGAATATGATATGTGTGTATATCTATCTATCTGTCTATCTATCTATTTATAGAACTTGTGTAAAAAGCCAAATTTCTTCCTGGGGATAATAAAGTTTCATCCAATAATGTTCTCTCACTCCTGGCATATGCATGACAATGGATTTAAACAGAGGAGCAGATCGCGTAAGACTTGTTGCTGTTTAAATGCTTGATTCTGTCTCTCATTCTTTTACTCTTACCGTCACGCACACACTATGCACAGCTCCTTTTATGGCCAGCTTCTTAAGGTGGCTCCGCCCCAGCTGACAGTTTAAGCCTCAGCAGAATTTTCTTGCCAAAAACACCATTGTTACTGATATGTGAAGAACTGACTTTCAAAGAACTGACTTTTAAAATAAACACTAGATCAACTTTAGACAGAACACAAGTTTTGTTTCTTAAATGGTTGCTTTAGTATTTGTTTCTGTGCACTTTGCATTTATAGATTGCTTAGTATAAGAATGTATTTGTAATAAATTAATATGAATATAAAAGAAAATGAAAAATCTTCCAGTACTGGAGATCTATATTTGCCATGATCTGAATTATCTGCTATTTAATAATAACTTGTAAAAGAGCATGAGAGCTTGGAATAGCAGGAGGAGGTGAATGTTAGCTGATGGGATCCTGACATTTATTAATACCAGTGGTCATCGCTTTTATACATTATGCTTTGATGGGAATCATTTCATTGAGGTTGAAAGTAAAAGAAAAAAAAATCTCATAAGTTCCTAAACTTGACATTGGATTTAGAAAGATTCACTACATAAGTTTATTTGTGACAAGATAAATCTGCAATAGGCTGGCACCCTGTCCAGGGTTTGTTCCTGTTTTGTGCCCTATGCTAGCTGTGATAGGCTCCAACACCCCATGTGAATGTCTGGATTAAGTGGGTTAGAAAATGACATGACAAGATTAATATTATTTCCAACCAAAAATCGGTACTGAGAAGCTCACACATGTAAAGTTCAAAGCCACACAGCAACCATTGGTGGGACACTGCCCACAAAATCAGCCATGATGGCAAGTCCAGGCTCTGATTTGAAATTAACAACATTGCTTTTAATGTAGTTCTGCAAACATCTCATCAGTCTAGGCATTGTTTCATTGGATACCTGTGTCATTTTAGAATTGACTATAAAATACTATTAATGATATATAAAGCTGTAAATAATCTTGATCCTTCATAAGTTTTGGAGCAGCTTTCCAGTTGTGATCTTACATTCTCAAACACTAGTCTACTTATTTTTCCAAAAGCTAAGCAAAGAAAAAGTAGTGAGGTGACCTTTTGTTGTTATGTATGGAAAAGTTTACTGAAAGAGATATGCTAGGCTAATGCTGTGGAATATTTTACAAAAAACTCTTAAAACCATGTAGCAGCATTAATTAAAATTCCCTACAACTCCCAGCAGCCCTGACAGTGTTACACCATTGGGCAGATTCAGAGGGCACAGGGGTCACTGGGAAGAAAGATATTTAAGTCACCTCTTTAAAAAGGAGCAAAAAGGCGCTGAGGAATTGCAATCAACCATCTGTATTTGTTTCTACACATCCCACCACTATTGGATTACAACTACAACCACAGTGCATTGAAGTTTCTTCAGGATGTATGTGCTACCCTGTACCTGCTTTTCCGTGTGATTTCATCTTGGTTGAATACGTCTTCATCTGGAGAGAGCTCCAGTCACACCAAATCTTCATACTAAACTGGAACCTGGTAGGACAAAACTTTTCGTTTCATTTAGAGGGCTGTTCACAGGGTTTTTCAACCCACACACCATCATCTGCACCTACTGTACTGGACTGCATTGGACTTTACCGTTAGTATTAACTTTTTACTGAGTAGTATCTGCTGTTTCATTCGGTTTCATGTATGTACATAATAATAATAATAATAATAATAATAATAATAATAATAATAATAATAATAATAATAATAATAATACATTTTATTTATATTGCACTTTATATTTTAGCAATCCCAAAGTGCTACAGAGTAAAAATAGAAAATAAAAACAGAAGAATCTATAAAATAATTTAACAAAATGTCTTTCTAAAAAGATGAGTTTTTAGGTTTTGCTTAAAGGCCTCAGTCGACTGTGGGGCTCTCAGGTAATCAGGGAGGGCATTCCACAGCCTCGGCACCACAGATGAAAATGCCCTGTCACCCATGCTGCTGAGCTTAGTTCTGGGGACTGGAAGGGTATTAGTGTGTACAGAGCGGAGGGAGCGTAAGGAGGTATGAGGGGTAAGGAGTTCCTGTAAATAAAGAGGGGCATGTCCATAAATGCACTGATGGGTAAGAAGGGAGACCTTGTATTCTATTCTGGATGAAACAGAGAGCCAGTGAAGGGTTTTCAGAATGGGGGTAATGTGATCATGCTTTCGCACCCTCATCAGGATCCTGGCAGCGCTGTTCTGAATATACTGGAGTCTTTGGATACTCTTGCCAGGAATCCCGATGAGGAGCGCATTACAGTAATCCAGCCTGGAAGAGACAAAGGCATGGACGAGCTTCTTTGCATCTGCCAGGGTGAGTAATGGACGGAGTTTGGCAATGTTCTTGAGATGGTAAAAAGATGACTTACAGAAATATTTGATGTGGGTGTCAAAAGTAAGTTGGGAGTCCATTCTAACACCCAAATTAGTAACAGATGTGGAAAGAGGAATAGTTTGGCCAGAGAATGTAATACTGGTGATGGCAGAAGAGCGGAGATGATGTGATGTACCAACTAAGATGGCTTCTGTTTTGGATCTATTCAACTGAAGAAAACTGAGCCTCATCCATGCCTCTATCTCCTCCAGGCAGGTGGTCAATGTAGATGTTGGCAGAGGAGCAGTAGAGGAGGTGGGAGTAGTCCTGAGATAAAGCTGAGTGTCATCGGCATAGCAATGGAAAGATAAACCATGTCTGCCAATGACAATTCCAGGGGGGAGCATGTAGATGGTAAAAAGGATAGGGCCCAGCACAGAGCCCTGTGGAACACCACAGGTGACGTTGTGGGTGTGGGACTTTGCGCTGCCAAGGGCGACATGCTCAGTTCTGCCAGTCAGGTATGATGTAAACCAATTTAGAACATTTCCTGAGAGTCCAATAGTGTATTGCAGGCGGAGAAAAAGGATGTTATGGTCTATTGTGTCAAAAGCAGCTGTCAGGTCAAGGAGGATAAGTAGTGAAGGAGAACCAGTATCTGCCGTCATCAGAAGATCATTGGTGACCCTGACCAGGGCTGTTTCAGTGCTATGGCCAGGGCGAAAACCAGACTGAAACTTTTCAAACAGGTTATTCAGTTTGAGATGATCATGAAGTTGTTCTGCAAATATTTTTTCCAGAACTTTAGAGAGAAATGGAAGATTGGAGATGGGCCTATAGTTAGAGAGAACTTCAGGATCCAAGGTGGATTTTTTCAGTAGAGGTCTGATGTCAGCAGGTTTTAGTGCAGAAGGAATATGGCCAGCCAAGAGGGACTGATGCACATGTAGTGCATTTAACTAATTATCACTGTCTAGGAACGGGAGAGGGCCTTTACGAATGTGTTTATTGTTTAATATTGTTTTTTCTCTTCATTATTTGATGAATGCATACTTTTTTATTTTTATTATATTTGTATTATTTATGGCTTATCAGTGTCTCTGTATGTGAGTATGTTCATGGTGTTTCAAGGCTGGGTGTGTTCCTGTAATAAAATAAACAAATCACCATCTTTAAAAAGTGTGAATTTTAGAGTCATCTCGACCACTGCAACTCATATATCCTTCTTAGTACTGAAACATAAACTTCACAGATCTGCACTCAATATTAATCTTTTCTATTCCCAGTTTTCTTTATGGTTTTCTGCAGTGATGTTTTGTGGCACCGCTTTTTCTGCAGCTGCCTATGAAGTTGTGGATACTCCAACAGTTAAGAGACCTTCTGCATTGAATCTTCTTGGATAATGCTTGGGGGGGTTTTGGGTCGGTGGATGGTCCCTTGGCCTTGTAACTCTTGTTGCTTTTTCTCCATCATCTCGCTGGGTGGTGTTTTTACTTCTCTGTCCAACCTTACTATCTGACAATAACATTGGACTTACCATTATAATCACCAGACTCAAACCAATGAGTTTATGAATTTAAAGCATAAAGAAGGACTTTATCTCATAGGTTTGAAATTTGGTCGAAATTCATAATTATACACAATGGGTTGCATATGGTTTACAGTATGTCTCCCAAGGGGTCACCACGGGCTATTTAAACAAACAAGATTGCTCTGTAATGATTTGTGGTAGAAATTCTCTAAGGGTAATTGCCCCAACCCCTGGATGACTGTTGGTGGCAATTCTCCAAAAAGGAAGAATTGACTGTTGTAACAAGAATGACCAAGAGACATTGGGAAGGTTTTGGGCAGCCACCCATATAATATTTCCTGGCTGCAAAATCTGTTCAATAGTCAGGCCCGGTCTTAGGTATTATGGGGCCCTAGGCGAAAGGGGGGTCCAGGGGCCCCCTGGGGGGGGGCAGAGCCCCCCTGGAAGCTCTGTGAAATGCGTGAAAATTAGACCAAGGAGTCGATCCGGGGCCCCCCGGACGTCGGGGCCCTAGGCGGTCGCCTACTTCGCCTATGCCTAAGGCTGGGCCTGATTGGGGCAAATAATGCTGTAGTATATTTAAGTATATATGACAATTGCTGACTCGGACAATTTGTTTTGGGGGCCCCCAAGAAGGCGGGGGCCCTAAGCTATAGCTTGTGTAGCTTATACGTAAATCCTACACTGTCAATAGTAAAGACATATTCATAAGATTGAGTCCAAAACAGAACTGACTCTCCTCTTAAGATGGTGGCTTTATAAACCCCTGCAGGGGAAGTGACGTCGTTGGCTGCCCTGGAACAGGGCGGGATTTCCGGAGAATGGTCTGAAAGGAATTGAAAGAGAGAATTAGCACACTTCGCCACCCCCTGTTCCGGCGTGGAACTACATTTATTCAGGCCCTTTGGTTGTCCCCTAAACACGTGTGTGTGACACTGTCAATTCTGGCTCTCAGAAGACATGAAGGCAAAATTGGGTCACGCGAAAAAAAAATTTAAGAAACATTGCTCAATCTGTTACTTATTTATCTTATGAAAATAAACAAGAAAGAGTCAGCTTAATAAACTGGGGTGCAAGCTGGTAGCCCCCTTCAGTGATTGAAAAGATAGATCAAAATTAATATCATACAAGGGTGGAAAAAATAGCTTAATCCAATAGCAAAATCAGAATGATTTTAGGAAGCAGTTATTGCTTGTGTCTTCCTCAGACACAGGTACAAAAATGAATGACCACTTCTGGTAGATGATGGGTTGATACAGTTATCCTCTGAAAGGAGTGGGGCTTCCTAGAATAGACAGGAAGTGAGGTCAATCATGTGCTGGCCAGTGTCCATCTGAACTGTGTATGCAAAAGGAGATTGTGGTAGCAACAGCACCCCCTCTCAACTTGGAATGGTATTGCTTACCTGTTTGGATACCTGAAGATGTTTTTTAGGTGCACACGCATATTATCTAAGTGCATAATGATTTAATGTATTCATATTTATTTTTTTGTATATCATTTATTTATTTTTAAGTTACATTTTTTCTATAACATCTTGTAAAGCACTTTGGGCTTCATGTATTAAATGACAATGTGCTAAAAATGCTGATTCTGTTATTCTTGTACTTTACTTGTCTGTATCTGTTATTTGTCCTTGCTAAATGAATTTCTAAAATATACATTTAAATAGCACAGCATTCTGAAACTGCTTAATTCAGTTTAGAGTCAAATGGGACAGCAGCAGCAGAGCCAGAGATTGAAAAGGGGACTTGAGAACAATTGGGAGAGCAAGCAACAAGCCGTTTTTATAATCAGAAACATCGTGGACTGGAAAGTGAGTTCTCTTCCCCCTTGAAGATTAGAGTGGCTTGATTCATTGCCAATGGATCTGAGGTATGGGGTGGTGGGAGTTGGGCTCCACCATTGAAATAAGTGGCTCAATTGATTGATGATCGATCAAAAGTTTGAGGTGTGAGAGAATTTCCCTTAAAGTTTAGAATGGCTTGATTCCTTGTAGATTGATCTATGGTCCTGTACTGTGGTGGGGTGTCCACCATTGAAGTTAGTGGCTCAATTGATTGGTGATTAATCAAAGGTCTGGGGTATGACAGGGTCTCCCTTAAAGTTTAGTGTGGCTTGATTCATTGCTGATATATCTAATGTCCTATTCTGCCATAGAAGTGATAAACTCAATTAGTTGATGATTGATCAGTTCTCCTGGGTACGAGAAAGTACCCCTTGAAGTTAAGAGTGTTTTGATTCATTGCTGATCTATTTAAAGTCCTGTTCTGTGGAAGGGAATGACTCAGTTTACTGATGATTGATCAAAGATCATTTGTCCCTCTAGTAGTTTAGAGTAGCTATATTCATTGCCGATCAAATGACAGTCCCCCATAGGGCTCATTTATACTTCACACTCAGAACACGTACGCGCCCGCATCATGGCCGCCACACGTTCTGAGCGTTCATTTGATGTGTCCTCTGAGCAGGTCCTCAGAAATTAATGCGACGCGTGCGTGAGTTGCAGTACCAGCAAAAAGTCGGGGGGCGCAGTGTGCTAAAAGTTGGAATGTGACATCAGAGTCTCTGTTTACTATCTACATGTGACAGAAAGCCGCTTTGCGGATCCTACG
This sequence comes from Erpetoichthys calabaricus, assembly GCF_900747795.2. Lineage (NCBI taxonomy): Eukaryota > Metazoa > Chordata > Cladistia > Polypteriformes > Polypteridae > Erpetoichthys > Erpetoichthys calabaricus. Next base: position 27,097,133 of record NC_041396.2, on the reverse strand, counting down.
AGATCAATGTGCGCACTTCGATATTTGATAAATGGTTCGATGTGGTGAAGCAAAATGCCGACATACAGATGTATTCATGGTGCTTTTATATTCAAGCGTCGCATATTCCCGATCGTAATGACACGATACGTTTTAAAATTCTCACATACCGTCATCTGTGCCATCTTTTTTTCTAGGGCTTCCTCTGCTCCTGACAGCAGCAAATCGCCAGCAATAGATCGCCACACTGAGCACATTAAATTTATGATATTCCAACTCCCTGCACATTTAGAATCCTTAGATTTATACTTGATATCACTTTCATGATGAAAAGCATTAAAATATGTATATTACATTTTACAGATAAATCGTTAATTTCGTTTAAATAATGAATACTGTTAATAATTACATACATGGGGTGACACAGTGGCCGAGCGTTAGCGCTGCTGTCTTGCAGGGAGTCACGTCGCTGATATTCCCTGCCTGGAGTTTACACGTTTTCCTGCTGGGTTTCCTCAGTGTGCTCCAGTTTCCTTTTCAAAGATATGCAGATTTGGGGATTTGGTGCCACTAAAATGACGCTAGTGTATGTGTGTGCTTGTATTCACCTTGCGATGAGCCGAGGCATCGTCCAGGGATTGTTTCTCACTCGTGCTCAATGCTTGCTGGAATGGACACATCCCTGGATTTAATCAATAAACATCTTTTTCAGAGATATTGCGGTAAGGTGTCATCGGAATTTAATGGGTGTTCTAGGCAATTCACAACACAGAGAAGCCGAACATGTTCTCACCGTGATAATATCTTGCACTGCCACCTGGCGGATTCCTCCAGATTTATGTAAAGTTCGCGCACGAGTATAAACAGTACAATGCTTGCGTAGCAGGAGTGTCCGCTGCAGCATACGTCACGTCGCATGAAGTATAACTCCGGCCTTAGACTTACAAAGATCACATAGAAGTGTTTAGTGGGGCCTGACTTCTGAATGGAAGAGGCCCCACCCTATAGCTTTGCCCCTGTGGGACAGGTGCCTATGCTGGCAGAACTAGGCACCAGATAGGAACCAACAATGAATAAAGAGCCATGTCCATCACAGGGCTCACTCAATTCACCAAACTTCAGTCAACAGCATCACTGGATAATGAAAACATGTGGGGAGCACCACAGTCAGTTATAACAGATAACGGTCCTGGAGACCTCAGCCAACTGGCCGCCCACCCCTCCTGGTCCTTCTACATTAGGGTATGTGCTGGGCTGTCTAATCTGATGACAGAATCCTTCCTTCCACTGATCCCCTGGCTCACAGTGTCTCAGATACTTTCCATGGATAGGAAAACAGCTTGGAAACAGAGCAGTGGCAACAAGTGTCACAACATGACACTGAGAAGAGAAACAGAACAGAGGAGGGTTAGTAACAGTCCATCGTTATTGTATTTCTTAAAATTCTATTTTGAGGATAGGACAATTGTATTATCATGAAGTTTGGGAGACCTACCAGGAAGTTTACTCTCACCCTTGAAGATTAGCACACACACACACATTCACACAGTAGGCAGTATGGTGTTTTAAGGTAGTAGTGGTTAAGGCTTTGGACCTCTAACCCTGAGGTTGTGGGTTCAAATCCCGCTAATGATACTGTGTGACCCTGAGCAATTCACTTGACCTTCCTCTGCTCCAATTGGAAAACCAAAAGAAATGTAACCTATTGTATCATAAATGATGTAAGTCACCTTTGATAAAGGCGTCTGCCACAAATGTAAACACCTAAATGTAATGTATGCACACATACACATATACATATAGTGATCCTAGCCAGACAAATTCTTGGGTGGTGCCAGTTGCCAGTCACCCTGCACTCTACATTCTCTACAAACATGTGGATGTCATTGCGACACATGGAAAAGCACAGCTCTTTTGGTTATATGCCACTTACCACCCAATTATTGAGGATTGGACTCAATAGCATTAATAAGCCCTGTAGGCAAGAAAGTGGCAGTTTTGCCCTCTTATTATTTTTATAGCTCTAGATGAAAGACAAACTACAGAAAATATAAAAGCAATGTGGTATTTATTAACACATAACAATACAAAATAGAAGAAAATAGAATAGAAAATAAAACACAGCAAAGTCTGAAAACAAACATTCTTAGAAAAGCTTACTAAAAATCAGAAATGCCAAGGGGTGGATGATGTCCTTGGTGCCTTTTGATTTAGCTATCAGTGTTATTCGTAGGTTACATTTTCCTTCGTCCATATGAAATGGTCACACCTGTCTCGATCTCTAATGTCACTTCCTCTGTCATGGTTCTGGTGTTGTCAAACATGTTTGGTCCCTCACATGAGCTATTTCTATGTTAAAACGCATATGTGGGGTTTCAGGACATATGACATTGCACACATTTGATTGGCTAACTTGTCCTGATGTTTGATCTTTAAAATACTTCCTTACTTCTTCTTTTCTCAAGCTGTAAACTAATTCTGTAATGCCTAGACCTATGGTGTCCATTTGTTCCCAGCTAATAAACTTAATTGAAACAGGTTCTGTTGCTGTGTGGCACATACTTGCCTTCTTTTCTCTCCACCATTAAGTTGTAAATAGATTAACAAAGACTAGTACAACAACGGAAGAATGTACAAGGAAGGATGTTTGCAACATCCTATAAAATCAGTTCGTCCTGGAAAATTTGGGCAAAATAACTGAAATTTAATATAAACAGTCTGCAAAGTGAGAACTATGGCAGAACCAGAAATTGTTTGAAGGTTCAGTTTAAGAAAGCAGAACGGGGCATGAGACCGAATGATTCAGTTGGCTAATGATCACCAACACTTGATTCAAATGACCCAGACTGCGGCTGCACACCTTGAACATCACCAAGTGGAGAATACAGAAACCAAATTGACTACATCCTGTGTCAGAAGAAGTGCCAGAGTTCGGTCTTGGCAGTGAAGACATACCCTGGTGCTGATTGCGGATCAGATCGCCAACTGCTGGTAGCCACAGTCAAACTCAGATTCTGCAATACAAAATGGCAGCTGCAAAAAAATTCGACACCAACAAGATCAGCCACAGCTATGAAATCAAAGAAAAGAACAGTTTAGACCTCTTCCGTATGGAACAAAGGTTCCCCAAGCTGTGGGAAGAAGTGAAAGCATGCATTGTCGAAACAGCCTTAGACTACGCCCCAACCAAGACCATCGAAATCAGCCCAATGGATTTCATATTCAACCATCAGCATTGCAGAATAGCACAAGAGTAGGGTGTAGTTATCAAATATGACATATCACACATGTGTACTGGGGCATCCCCTGAAATGCTTGACTGAGGTAAGCACTACTACTCCATGGTGAGAGGGGGCACTGTTGCTAGTGGTTTCCTATTCTTCCTCCATAGCTCAGAAAAGATACCCAGTGAGGGCACATTGAACTGGCCATAATATCACGAACAAATTGTGTCTCTCCCGGGCATTCCACTATTAAAAACAACAAGCCAGAAAGGTAGAGGCTTCATCCTGATCAGGAGAAAAGCACAGCATGACTGATAAAGCAAGCGACAATAGAGTATCCACAGCAGGCTGACATGAATCCAAAGTCTTTTGGTTCAACCATATTACATTATTTTGAAATTGTTCGTTCCGGTTGGGCTTTTATTTCAATTAAATGTGGTTACTGAAGTGGGTACCCCAACTTTTTCTCTGCTCCTGATTGCCTCTTTGCTGCCTGTCACAGCCACTTGGTATCGCAGGCCTACACTCTTGTTAATCAGTCTGTTGAGTGGCATCATGCTGAGTTGATGAGGGCATTACTGACTTTTATTCTACAATCCCACAGGTGAGTATATTGATTTCTTTTCTATAAGCCACCTTGGCAGATTTTCAAGAGACAATGTTGACCACATTTTTTGACACTGATAGATTTGTTCATAAACAGTTTGCACACCACTGATAAATTACATTATATTGAGCTTCTGAGATGTCAACACGAAAGCATCAGGAAAACAACATACAGAGAACTGGCACACCCAAAACTACATTTTGCACCATGACAAACTCACCTGCACACACCTCATTGTCAGTCAAAGAACTTTTAGCCAAAAACAATATAGTTGTTGCTTTGCACCACCCGTATTTGTCAGACCTCACTCCCCGTGACTTGTTTTTGTTCCCAAATTTAAAATTAAGATTGAAGTGAAGAAGATCTGCTACTGTGGAGAACATCCAGGATACATCGCAGGAGGCTCTAGATACAGCAACAAAGGACAAGTACAGGAAATGTTGGCAGGAATGGGAGAAGCGCTGGGGCTTGAATTGCACCTCAAGGAGCAGATTTTGAATGTGACTGAAAGGGAATTGCTGTATGTTTGTATAATAAAGGTTTTTATTAACAATCTGGATATTTATGTGTCTCCCCACATAGACAGCAGTTCCATATATCCCTAAACTTGATAAGCAGGTTATAAAATTAAAAGTTGAATGGGTTTCTATTAAAATATCTTGAGTTACAAGCTTAGCACGCATTAAGAGAAGTTTGCACGAGGCACTGAGCTTTCTTTTGTAATGTGATAGCAACCTCTTAGAGCAACACAGAAATGGGCTCTATGGCAACAAATGCAGCGTGAAAACAAAGGGAGGGCAGCAAGAAAATGTCTTCTGTCATCCACTTAATGAAAGGTACCATCATGACCAGGTAGATGTCTAGCAATTACAAGGAAAGTGGAAATTTTAAACATGACATCTGACCTGCCATGAGAGTGTGGGTATGTGTGGAATTATGAAAATAATAACATAAAGAGAATGAAGGAATCCTGACTTGTTTATGCATTGCAGCTCTGCAGTGGCCTGACCGGTATTGGTTTTTGTTTTCTGTGGTGTAAACAACTTGGAATTTTTTTGTCTCTTTTAGGTGTTTATTTAATTTATTTCAGTGTTACTTTTGTCGCTAATCGTCGAATCTTAGAGTAACTTACAAAATGAGGACACAATTCAATGGCTACCATTTTTTGAAACTGGATCATAGGCAGGCTATGTGACTAGCTCAGCGGTGCACTGTGATATCAACACGGGTACAGAAGTGGCACATTTGTGGGTTTTAAGGTTGAAGATTTTGCTATTGCTCTACACAGCATGCCTGCCTGCCTTTGTATATTGAAGGGGCAGGCTCCGCCCCTCTCTTCATCTGAGTGTCCAAGACATGTGGCCGCAAGTCCGACGACACGACCACAAAGTCAATCATCGAACTGAGGCCTAGGGTGTCCTGGTGCCAAGTACACATATGAACACCCCTATGCTTGAACCTGGTGTTTGTTATGGACAATCCGTGACGAGCACAGAAGTCGAAAAAAAAAACACCGCTCGGGTTGAGATCGGGGGGGCCATTCCTCCCAATCACGCCCTTCCAGGTCTCACTGTCATTGCCCACGTGAGCATTGAAGTCTCCCAGCAGAAAGGGTGGGTACTCCAATCTGCTGTTCGGCGCATACATGCAAACAACAGTTAGGACCCATCCCCCCACCCGAGGGGCGGAGGAAGGCTACCCTCTCGTCTACTGGGGTAAACCCCAATGAACAAGCTTCAAGTCGGGGGGCAATAAGTATGCCGACACCCACTCGGCGCCTCTCTCTGGGGGGCAACTCCAGAGTGGTAGAGAGTCCAGCCCCTCTCAAGGAGATTGGTTCCAGAGTCCAAGCTGTGCGTTGAGGTGAGTCCAACTATATCTAGCCGGAACCTCTCGACTTCACGCACTAGCTCAGGCTCCTTCCCCTTCAGAGAGGTGACATTCCATGTCCCAAGAGCCAGTTTCTGTAGCCAAGGATCAGACCGCCAAGGTCCCCGCCTTCGGCCACCACCCAACTCACACTGTACCCGACCTCCTTGGCCCCTCCCATAGGTGGTGAGCCCATGGGAAGGGGGACCCACGTTACCTCATCGGGCTGTGCCCGGCCGAGCCCCATGGGTGCAGTCCCGGCCACCAGGCGCTCGCCATCGAGCCCCACCTCCAGGCCTGGCTCAAGAGGGGGGCCCCGGTGACCTGTGTCCGGGCAAGGGAAAACATTGTCCAAAGTTTTGATTCATTATTGGAGGTTTGTTGAACCGTTCTTTGTCTCATCCCTCACCTAGGACCAGTTTGCCTTGGGTGGCCCTACCAGGGGCATAAAGCCCCAGACAACAGAGCTCCTAGGATCACTGGGACACACAAACCCCTCCACCACGATAAGGTGGCGGTTCAAGGAGGGGATTCTATAATAATAACAATATGTCAGTTATTGTTTTTATAAATAAGAAGTGGTAGTATTCTTATGAGTATTCTTATGAGTATTTATAATATTTGTAATTTAATAATAATAATTCATTACATTTATATAGCGCTTTTCTCAGTACTCAAAGCGCTAGTGCTATCCACACAGGGAGGAATCGGGAAGCGAACCCACAATCTTCCACAGTCTCCTTACTGCAAAGCAGTAGCACTACCACTGCGCCACCTGTGAGGACAAATAATTATTATTATTCTATAATAATAATAATTAAATTACAAATATTATAAATACTCATAAGAATACTACCACTTCTTATTTCTAAAAACAATAACTGACATATTAGCGATCACAGAAGTTACATATAACGGTAAGATAGAGGGATGAGTTGTAACTTGAATTATGATGTTTGCTTACGGGCGGACAGGCCTATCTATACATGTGTCCAGATGAGTCTTGAAATGACAAGTGACGCCACTAATTGTTACAGCCCTCGACATACAGAGAGTCACAGACTGGTGTCTTTATCTTTATTCACGTCTCAAACTTTACATTCTTTATTAACATTGTTGCACTGTCACAAGCACTGTGAAAACTATAAACAAAAAATATAAACATACATTTTTTAACATTTTACAAAGAAGCAGAATAACATATAATCAATTGCGTAACTCACTCCATTTAACAAGGGTGCAACAATTTTAAAGATTATCATTTCAGAGATCAGTGTTTGCCTTTCGTTAATTCCTCACAGTTTCTTCACACTTGCAGTATTCTACGTCATTACGTCACCTATGTGCGGAATGATTTTGCAGTCATTTACACTAATACCACAGAGCCGACAGTCGACATACTCTGTGTGATTTTTCTACCATAAACACTTGCAATAAACAAGTCTGTTTCAATAAGTAGCTTCTACTTCAATTTCCATTTTTTTTCATGCCACCCCCACAGGTTGAGAAACACTAAAGTAAAGACAAATTGACATTATCGATCAATAAATGGAAATAGCATACAAAGTAACCCAAACCAACCACTGCCACCCTTTCCCACCCAGCCTGAGCCAAGGGATAAAAATAAAAAAGTCATGAAATTACAAGCTGATACAAATTTACACAATTGAGCTGCAGCAGACCAGGATCCTGGGTTTCTTTAATATAGTTTTTTTTCTATTACTTTGCTTATTTCTATTTTAATTTCTTAACAGTTTAAAATGTCAAACTTTGTTTTACTTGTATTTTTATACTTGTATAATTTTATTTTGTAACACTAATATCTACAATGTTTAGTCAAAAATGACATGTGCTTGTCTCTGCCAAAAGAACTGGATTCATTGCAGTTTGCATATCGTTCTAGCAGATCCATAGAGGATGCCACCACTTTGATTTTACATTCCGTCCTGGCCCACCTGGACAACAGGGGAGAGAATTTGTTATGACTACTATTTATAGATTATTGTTGTGCATTTAACACAGTACATATCTCTAAAGTCATCACCAAGCTCTAGGACCTGCATCTGAACACTTCACTGTGTAGCTGGGATTTTAACTTCTTGACAGGCAGACTTCAGGTGGTTCTAGTGGGTAGCCACACTTCATCACCCTTCGCTATTAACACAGAGGCTCCCCAGGGCTGTGTTCTGAGTCCTTTGCTGTACTCCCTTTACACATACAACTTCACGGCTGCACTTGAATCTAACATCATTCTTGAGTTTAATGATGACACAGCTGTGGTAGGCCTGATATCTAACAACAATGAGTGGGCTAATCTGGAAGAAGTGGAGAGTCTGTCACACTGGTTTCAGGACAACAGTTTTCACCTGAATGTCAACAGTGTTAAAGTAATGTGTTTTCAGCAGTTTTTTAAAGTGCTCCACTGTATTAGCCTGGCGAATTCCTATTGGCAGGCTATTCCAGATTTTAGATGCATAACAGCAGAAGGCCGCCTCACCACTTCGTTTAAGTTTTACTCTTGGAATTCTAAGGAGACACTCAGTTGAGGATCTGAGGTTGCGATTTGGAATATAAGACGTCAGACTTTCCGATATATAGGATGGGGCGAGATTATTTAAGGCTTTATAAACCATAAACAACATTTTAAAGTCAATCATGAATGACACAGGTAACCAGTGTAGTGATATCAAAACTGGAGAGATGTGCTCGGATTTTCTTTTCCTGGTAAGGATTCTAGCAGCTGCATTCTGCACTCGTTGCAAACGATTTATGTCTTTTTTGAGTAGTCCTGAGAGGAGTGCATTACAGTAATCTAGTCGACTGAAAACAAACGCGTGAACTAATTTCTCAGCATCTTTCAATGATATAAGAGGTCTAACTTTTGCTATGTTCCTTAGGTGAAAAAATGCTGTCCTAGTGATCTGATTAATATGCGATTTAAAATTTAGATTACAGTCAACAGTTACCCCTAAGTTTTTTACCTCCGTTTTGACTTTTAATCCTAATGCTTCCAGTTTATTTCTAATGGCCTCATTGTATCCATTATTGCCAATTACCAAGATTTCAGTTTTCTCTTTATTTAACTTGAGAAAGTTACTATTCATGCATTCTGAAATACAAGTCAGACATTGTGTTAGTGAATCAAGAGATTCGGGGTCATCAGTCGCTATTGATAAATACAGCTGTGTGTCATCAGCATAGCTGTGGTAGCTCACGTTGTGCCCTGAGATAATCTGACCTAACGGAAGCATGTAGATTGAGAAGAGCAGCGGACCTAGGATAGAGCCTTGTGGAACACCATATAGGGTATCATGCGTCTTTGAGTTATAATTACCACAACTAACAAAGAATTTTCTCCCTGCCAGGTAGGATTCAAACCAATTTAAGACACTGCCAGAGAGGCCTACCCATTGACTAAGGCGATTCTTAAGAATATTATAATCAATGGTGTCAAATGCGGCACTCAGATCTAAGAGGATGAGAACAGATAAATGGCCTCTGTCTGCATTTACCCGCAAATCATTTACTACTTTAACGAGTGAAGTTTCTGTGCTGTGATTTGTTCTAAAACCTGACTGAAATTTATCAAGAATAGCATGTTTATTGAGGTGGTCATTTAACTGCATAATGACTGCCTTCTCTAGAATTTTACTTAAGAAAGGCAGGTTAGAGATGGGTCTAAAATTTTGAAGAGCAGAAGGGTCGAGGTTATTTTTCTTAAGTAGGGGTTTAACTACAGCAGTCTTAAGACAGTCTGGGAAGACCCCCATATCTAATGACGAATTTACTATGTCAAGAACATTATCAATTAGCACGCCCGATACTTCTTTGAAAAAATTTGTTGGTATTGGGTCAAGGACGCAGGTGGAGGGTTTCATTTGAGAAATTATTTTATGTAAATCAGGTAAATCTATCCTAGTGAAACAGTTCAATTTGTTTATAATGGAATATTGGGGTTTAGGAGGATCCTCAGTGTTGGGGAGATATACTATGTTATTTCCAATATCATTAATTTTTTGATTGAAAAATACAGCGATAGCCTCACAGGTTTTACTTGAAGTGCATTCCTTTGAGTTACCTGGGTTTAACAGACAATCAATCGTCGAGAATAAGACTCTGGGATTACTAGCATTGTTATTTATAATCTTAGAGAAATAGCAGCACCTCTCAAGACGGACTGTGTTATTGTATTCTGTTATCTTAACTTTTAATATTTCATAGTGGATAGTTAGTTTAGTCTTCCTCCATTTACGCTCAGCTCTACGGCATGCTCTCTTTAAATCAGACACTCTTTGGGTCTTCCATGGTATAACAATGCTAGAAGATTTTTTAACTGTCTTTTCAGGTGCAACTATGTCAACAGCAGCTCTCACCTTAGTATTAAATCTTTCCACCTTACTATTTACATTATCCTCGCTATTATGGTTGGCACTAAAAACAGACTGACTGCTTAGAATGTTTGTAAGTTTTAAAGCTGCTGATGAGTCAAAGAAGCGTTTTTTAACAATATGCTTCTCATGAGTATTTTCTATCATTATTTCTATATTAAAAAGTAGAAGAAAATGGTCTGATAGACCTGTATCAATGACCTGTTGCTGAAGATATCACTGGGTGTGCACTGTCTAACTTCGAGGACATCTACACCAAGCAATGTCAGGCCAGGGCAAGGAACATTACCAGCCATCTGAAAAACGGCCTCTTCTCTGTGATGTGATCAGGTAAACACGACCGCTGCCTAAAGTAAATTCAGAGAGACTGAGGAGGATCATTTTTGTTAAATAAACAAAGTGTCTAGAAATACACAATACCATGTTGTTAACTCTTTTACGTTAACTATTTTTTAAGTTATTTTTTTGGTTATTTATCACATATTTTATATTTCTGTTTTAATGCATACTACTACACTCATTTAACATAATGATATTTATAAAGTCATGAATTATTGGTACTGCGGTGGGTTGGCACCCTGCCCGGGATTGGTTCCTGCCTTGTGCCCTGTGTTGGCTGGGATTGGCTCCAGCAGACCCCCGTGACCCTGTGTTCGGATTCAGCGGGTTGGAAAATGGATGGATGGATGCATTATTGGTATTGTCCTGTATGCTCCTCTTAAATTTATAGTTTTGCAGTTTAGCAAATGAACATTTCATTACATATTGCATATGTGCATAAGTTGAATGTGACAAATTCAATTTGATTTGACTTTGACTTTAGTTTTAACTTCAGTTTCAGCTTTAGATGCCTCTGGTAAAATAAACAAGTGAACCAAGAGGCTGTTGTGTTTTACTTAACTCCTTAAAAGTACACATTACTGTCATCAGGTGATTAGACCAGACCAACAAGGTGACAATGGCCTCTCCCTCTTCTTGTACTCAGACTGTGGTAACTGCATTTTCTAGTTTTGTCAGACATGATGTTGGTGTTCATCATGTGCTAATTCATCTTTCTTCTTCTCTTCATTTTGAATAATTAGCAGGATGGAGTCCTCCCTGTCATTAGAACTTGCAGACAGGAGATCTAAAGTTGAAGACAAAAAAAGTAATAATAATTTGCTGATGATTTTTAAGACGAAAGATGCCACCAACATAAATATTTTGGAGTGAGAAGTGTCTTCTGTGAGATTATTAATCAATTATGGGGTAAGCAGGAAATTATAATTTCCAGGAAATCTTGAATGTGTTTATGTATGAAAAGTATTCAACTTTGGTAGTTTTCCCATTTTGGTTTTATACAATCTTGGTCCTCACTTGCAGTCCTGGAGGGACACAGTGGCTGCAGTTTTTCATTCTAACCAGTTTTAAAATTAGATGCCAGGCTTGGAAAGTAATGAAAATTGATATTGAATTCTAAGACTTATTATTGCTTTTGTTGTTCCAAGACAAATGTTTGTCACATTGTAGATTTTTCATTTTCTATGTTTTGTGATCTGGAACAGATTTGTACTTCTCAGCCCTTCCCTTCTCTCCCATTTATTTCAAAACATTGCTTTAACACAGTGTCATGAATAAAACGATTTCCACAACGGAAAAAGTGCTGGGGACTGTCACTGTATAATGTCCAATGGACAAAGTAAAAAGAATGAATACAAAAATGATGATCAATGTATTTTAAACAGCAATTGACAACAGAAAATACTGTCAAGGCGTTTTTATAGTGAAATAAAATAGCGGGTGGAAATGATGTGGCAGGAGATGATGTCGTAACTGCAAGACAGATGTGATGTCATCTTCAGGAGACTGGAAGTGATGATATGGCGGAAATGACGTCATCTTCAGGAGACCGGACATGATGTCGTCACGATGGAGCCAGAAATAAAGTTATCATTGGGAACCGGATGAGGAAGTGACTTTTGTTGGCCATCTTGGCCTGATGAAAAAGAGAGAGAGGCGTTAGTACTGCAAATCAACCCTTTTGTTTCGGGATGTTTCACTCACTTCGGGGCTTGTTGAATGCCTCCTAAATGCACATGTAGGACAAAGAGAAAATTCATGATGTGCAGTCATATGAAAAAGTTTGGGAACCCCTCTTAATTCTTTGGATTGTTGTTTATCATTGGCTGAGCTTTCAAAGTAGCAACTTCCTTTTACTATATGATAAGCCTTATGGAAACAGTAGGATTTCAGCAGTGACATTAAGTTTATTGGATTAACAGAAAATATGCAATATGCATCATAACAAAATTAGACAGGTGCATAAATTTGGGCAATCCAACAGAGATATGACATCAATACTTAGCTGAGCCTCCTTTTGCAAATATAACAGATTTGGGTTGAATTCATCCGGCCCTCGACTTTAACAAGGGCCCCAGTTCCTGAACTAGCTACACAGCCCCAAAGCATGATGGAACCTCTACCAAATTTGACAGTAGGTAGCAGGTGTTTTCTTGAAATGCATGTTCTTCTTCCGTCCTGAAAAGCACTTTTTGTTACGACCAAATAACTCAATTTTTGACTCATCAGTCCAAAGCACTTTGTTCCAAATGAATCTGGCTTGTCTAAGTGAGCATTTGCATACAACAAGCGACTCTGTTTGTGGTGTGAGTGCAGAAAAGGGCTTCTTTCTCATCAACCTGCCATACAGATGTTCTTTGTGCAAATTGAATTGTAGAACGATGTACAGATACACCATCTGCAGCAAGATGTTCTTACAGGTCTTTGGATGTGATCTGTGGGTTGTCTGTAACCATTCTCACAATCCTGTTCATATGCTGCTCCTGTATTTTTCTTGGCCTGCCAGACCTGCTGGTTTTAATAGCAACTGTGCCTGTGGCCTTCCATTTCCTGATTCCATTCCTTACAGTTGAAACTGACAGTTTAAACCTCTGAGATAGCTTTCTGTAGCCTTCCCCTAAACCATGAGACTTAACAATTTTTGTTTTCAGATCTTTTGAGAATTGCTTTGAGGATCCCATGCTGTCACTCTTCAGAGGAGAGTCAAAGGGAAGCACAACTTGCAATTGACCACCTTAAATACCTTTTCTCATGATTGGACACACCGGTCTATGAAGTTCAAGGCTTAATGAGCTAATCCAACCAATTTGGTGTTGCAAGTAATCAGCGTTGAGCAGTGACAGGCATTCAAATCAGCAAATTTACAAGAGGACCCACATTTTTGCACAGCCAGTTTTTCACATTTGATTTAATTTCATACAACTAAATACTGCTTCACTAAATATCTTTGTTTGGAAAACACCGCAGTACTCAGATGTTCCTAGGAAATGAAAGACATACCACTGTTATCTTTTTTGTTGAAAGTAGAATCAATTATTATGCAGGCTGAGAGGGGTTCCCAAACTTTTTCATATGAGTGTATGTACTCAGGTTTAAATGGAAGCATGTTAGCTGGAGAACTGCTGGTTTCTTTGTTGTTTGCAACAACTAAAACCAAAATTCAGCTGTTTGAAATTAAAATAAGCAGTTAAGTGTTGAATTTCATCCTGGACTTCTACCCTGTCAGAAGTTCAAATTATTGTTTTTGGGTTTTTTGTTGACTTTTGAGTCTTTGATTTATGTTAATGTTACTTATGTTTATCATTTTCTGTATTCCCTATGCCTGTATGATGTTCTGTGTGTCTTCTGGGTGGTCTACCCAGAAGTGGAGCCACCAGCCTATCACTCAGCCCTACACTCTTAAAAATACTGGTTCTTTAATGGCACTTTATGGTTCTTTTCAGGGTCTTGTGGTTTCTTGTTGAACCATTGCTTGATAAAGCACCATTTTATTCTGGGAAGGGTTCTTTGCATGTGAAGTTGGTTCATAATATGTGGAAAAAAATGAAATCTTTAATGTATGGCAGGCTATCTAGCAGGATACTAACTAATTAGGAAAACCAGGACTTAGTTGCTGTACATGTGTAGCAAGAGACCCTTAAAAATCGCATGCCATTGGTATTTCACAAATCTGTTACCATAATTGTTATTTACTGTTTGGAGCCTGTTATGGATCTAAATAAATAATGGTTCTGTCTGGAAACTTCATGACCAAAAATGGTCCCCTTATGACATCACTCTGAAGAACTACACTGACACTTTTATTTTTAAGAGTGTGTAAAGGCAGGGGCAACCCATAATTCCTTGTGGTTCTTTCAAATGTGCTTGTGAGTGGTGAATTCTTGTGCTTTGTGATTTACTTGTGCTTTATTTATTACTGAATATTTTGACTTCCCTATTGGATTGCTGTATCGGGACTTGTTCACCTTGGATTACCTTTGCCTCTTCAGTTAATTCCCTTTTGACCTTTGTGCTCCAAAGAGCTTTTTTTTACAGAGCATTTTTGTATTAATAAATCTTTTATCTAGAATAATTCTGTTTTGTCCTCTGTGTTACTAGCCAGGAGGTTTTGACAGTGTTTTCCCCTCTAGTGGAAATTTTGGTACTACTGTATTCAGAAATTATGTGCTTTCGGACTCTCAAGAACATTACATTAAGGGTGCTGAATCATATCAAGTGAGTTAATCATAACAAAGCCTAAAAACATATTGGCTTAATAGTAAATAAATGGGTTCTAGTTAAGAAATTGGTTAAAGTGAAAACCTGCAGCCACTGTTAACCTCCAGGATGTAAATGTGGAGCTCTGTTATACAACATTGAATCATAATGGATGTAATTTGACATTAATCAACAGAAAATGACTCATTAATCTCAAAGTGAAAACAAATCAATGCAAATGATCTAAATGAATTAAAAATTTTAAACATAAAATAATTGATTTCATAAGTGTTCACCTACTTTACGTCAAGTCAGTACTGTATTTAGTAACTGCACCTTTGGTCCCCATGATGGTCATACGCCTGTGTGCACAGGTCTCTGTTAGCTGGTAACTGTCATTTTTCACCATTCATCTTTGTCAAACTGCTCAGGCTCTGTCATGTGTCATGGTGATCGTGAGCGAATAGCCTTTGTCAACTCAAGCCAAAAACTTTCAATTGGATTGAGATGTAGACCATGCTGGTCCAGGACATTCACATTGCTGTTTTGAAGACATTCCAGTGTAGCTTTGCCTCTATGGTTGGGATCATTGTCTTGCAGGATAATAAGGTGCAAGCATTTTGCAGACAGTATCAGGTTTTTCCTTGGATTTTGCTGCATTCATGCTACCCTCACAAGCCTTCCAGGGCCTGCTAAAGAGAAGCATCACCACAAAATGACGCTGCAACCATGACACTTTAGGATAGTGATGGTGTGTTTTTGATAATATGCAGGATTTAAATATAGTGTTTAATCTGATGTACGAAAAGCTCAATTTCTGATCCCATCACACCAGAGAACCTTCTTCCTCCATGTGTCCTCAATGTGCCTTCAGCTTCTTCTGAGATGCCATGAGTGTGTGTGTTTTTAATAGTGGCTTTCTCTTTGCCACTCTCGCATAAAGCTGTGACTGCTGTTGTCTCCACAGTCTCTCCCATCTTAACCACTTTATCTTGTGACTCTTTTAGAGTTATCATAGGTCTCTTGATGGTCTCCATCACTAGTCTTCTTCTTGCAAAATCATTAAGCGTGGAGGACCTACTCTCTGTAAAATGTCATATTCCTTTCAGTTCCTTAATGATTGATTTAACTGGGACTCCAGGGGGAAGGAGCCCCAAAAATAACCAGAATCTGTACCTGGCATGCAATCTAGACTTAGTTGCAAATTTTGCTCCTTAGTGTTGCATATTTACAGTATTCTGTGACAGCTCTGTATTGTTCATATATCATTCCGTGTCAGTTTTTCTTGGTGTTTATTAAACGTGTTCTGCGATTTTTGTGATGGGTGATCATAAAGAACAGCAAGACTGCATTACGTTTTGTTTTCTTTTAAGGAAAACAGCTACTGAAACTGTAATGATGCTTCAACTGCTTTTAAAGAAGAAGCTTTAAGTAAAACACAGGTCTACGAGTGGTTTTCGTGTTTCAAATGAGTGGAAATATCACTTGAAGAACAATCAAGATCTGGCTGACCTTCCACAATTAGCAATGACAAAAATCTTAATAAAGTTCACAATGCAATTTACGAAGATCATCGTCAGACTATTGAAGAGATTTCTGAATTGACTTGTGTATCTTGGAGTTCTTGCCACCTTCCCTCCTCACCTGATCTTGCTCTTGACTTTTTCTTGTTCCCGCATATGAAAAAAGAACTCAAAGGAAAGCGTTTTTGTATCCATGGAGGAAGTCAAAGAAAAATCGCTGCAGGCATTGGACAATGTTCCTCTTCAGCAATTGCAAAAATGTTTCCACCAGTGGGAAAACCATTGGGACAAGTGCATTCATTCACATAGAGGGTACTTTGAAGGAAACTAAAGTTTCAGTAAGTAAAATTTATTAAAACAATTGTATCTTGTCTTAATCCCCTAACTTGTGTTTAACAGTCACATTTTTGCAGAGTTGTTTGTAGTGTTCTTTTGCCTTCATTGTGTAGGTAAGACCACCACATTTACTCACTTCAAGCTGATGCTTTTTTAGAACATTACAAAAGTTTAATTAAGAACAGGCCATTCAGCCCAACAGTTCCATCCACTTGAATCCTCCAAAATAACATTAGGTTGAGATCTAGTCTATCACACTACTTGGTCACTTATTCTATGTGTCGATGGTTCTCTGTGTAAAGAAAAACTTCCTAATGTTTGTGTGAAATGTACCCATAGCAAGTTTCCAGTTACAGTATATCCCTGTGTTCTTGATGAAGTCATTTTAAAATAATAGTCTTGATCCACTGTACTAATTAACTTCATTATGTCTCCTCTAATTTTCTTTTGTTTAAACTGTAAAGCTCTTTTAGTCCATTCATCCATCCATTTTCCAACCCACTGAATCCGAACACAGGGTCACGGGGGTCTGCTGGAGCCAATCCCAGCCAACACAGGGCACAAGGCAGGAACCAAATCCGGGCAGGGTGCCAACCCACCCGCAGTCTCTCCTCAGAATTCATCCACTGTAGCCCTGAGTTTCTATGTCTTTTTTTATAGCCTTATTTTGGAGACCAAAATGGCACCCGAGTACTCCAGATGAGGCCTCACCATTGTGTTATAAAGGTTGAGCAGAACCTCCATGGGATTTGAACTCTACACATCAGGGTGCTATATAAACTAAGATTCTGTTAGCCTCCTTAATGGCTTCTGATCATTGTCTGGCAGTTGGTACTGACAGGTCTTCTACGACTCCTATATCCTTCTTATAGGGGTTGCCTTTAAATTTTCAGCCTACCGTTGTGTACTCAAATCTAACATTTTTACTTCCTACAAGTAATATTTTACATTTGCTTACATTAAATTTCATGTGCCACAAATCTGGCCAAGCCCTGCAAGCTGTCAAGTCTCTCTCTAGTAACTCAATGGATTTTAGATTATCTGCCAATACAGTTAACTTGGTGTCATTTGCACATCAACAGATTTAATTACACAACAATCAATTGTAACCCCCAGCCAGGTGATCTCCATTGAGGTAATTCTGTGACTTTTTAAAATCAATTGGCTGCATTAGTGATGATTTAGGGGTGTTCATGTTAAGGGGAGTGAATACTTATGGGATCCGTTATTTTGTGTTTTGCATTTGTAATTAATTTAGACCATTTTGCAGAGGTCTGATTTCACCTTGACATGAAACAGTCTTTGTGTGCTGATCAGTGTCAGCAAAGTCAAACTTACTTCACTGTGATTCAATAGATAGATAGATAGATAGATAGATAGATAGATAGATAGATAGATAGATAGATAGATAGATAGATAGATAGATAGATAGATAGATAGATAGATATGTAACAGGTGTCCTTGTCACAACTTACAGGTAATCTAATTTAGACACCATTAAAATATCCGACTACGCCACCCAGTTTTATTAAGAGACTGGGAACTCCTGAAAGTTTACCGATACTAGCACACAGGTTTCTTTAAATGGGCGGTGAGTAAACACACAATGAAGACACAACAGTAATTTCAGAAAAAAGCAACAGTAAGTTCTATTACACAAGTCAATAAAAAAATACATTAAAAAGATAAATGAACCTAACAAAATCTAAACATATCAGGAACAAATTCCCTTTTTTGAAAGGAGAACACACAGTCCACACTCTAAAAGTCAGTTAAGAATTGGAGGATACAACCTTTAGTGGTGTAGAGTCCAGTTTGCGCACTGTGTTACCCTAACACTTAATCTTTCAACTGTCCATGGATGCACTCTGTTCCCCAGACACTCGTTTCCCAACAGAAGTTTGTGTCAAATTGTTGACTCCTGTCAGCATCTCTTCGTTGTTCCTTTTTCTTCCACTCTGGGCTCCTTGTGTTGCTGTGACCTAGGCCACGCCTCATTTCTCGTTCTGCCAGCTTTGCTTGGTCCTTTCATGCGGCTTCCCTCTCTCGCTGGACCCCACAACCGGCATCTCCTTGTGGAGCTGTCCTCTTCCTCCCTGGAAGTGTTGCCGTTCTTGTGCCTCACGGTCGTGCCAACCATGTACCCTTGTCTGCCTGCGAGCCCCTGTGTCCTTGGCAGCATTTTCTGTGGACTGTTCCCCCCTGCCTTCTGCTGCCCAGGAGTTTAAATCTACTTCAGTCCCTGCTGTTGTCAGTCCTGGACCATCAGTTTAATCAATGGCATATCTAAATTTCCTGGGTTTAACAATTCCTGGGTTAACAATTAATGAAAACACAAGTTAACAAAGTGGTATTGTTTACCAACCATTAATGAGTACAGATCTGCTGATTCCAAACCAATATTGTCAGACATGTTAATTTCACTGCGGTGGGGTTGGCACACCTGCCCAGTATTGGTTCCTGCCTTGTGCCCTGTGTTGGCTGGAATTGGCTCCAGCAGACCCCCGGTGACCCTGTGTTCGGATTCAGCGGGTTGGAAAATGGATGGATGGATGTTAATTTCAGGTAAATGCAGACATCCTCCGAAGGGACAGACTTCAAAGTGGTGACTCCTTTGCAAAGACAGCAAATACCTACACAAACAACCCTGACACAATCAGTAACTGGATTATCCAGGATCCTCCAAGGAAGCAGCAGTTCTTTTATCACATGTGGTATTGTTTGTATACTCAACCAGCCAGACTTCAAAGCAGTGACTCCTTTGCAAGACAGCAAATACCTACACAGACAACCCTGACACAATCAGTAACTGGATTATCCAGGAAATCGAAAAACAAGGTCCCCTTCTGACAGATAGATAGATAGATAGATAGATAGATAGATAGATAGATAGATAGATAGATAGATAGATAGATAGATAGATAGATAGATAGATAGATAGATAGATAGATAGATAGATAGATAGATAGATAGATAGATAGATAGATAGATAGATAGATAGATAGATAGATAGATAGATAGATACTTTATTAATCCCAAGGGGAAATTCCACATACTCCAGCAGCAGCATACTGATAAAGAACAATATTAAATTAAAGAGTGATAACAATGCCGATAACAATGCAGGTATAACAGACAGACAATAACTTTGTATAATTTTAAACAAGTCTGAGCATTATAAATTTTAGTTACACTTTAAAATTTAATTGGCTTCACCATTTCCTTGTTTTGACTTTCTTCCCCAGGAATGACACATAACCCAGCAGGTTTCCCAGAAAATGTCTTTACAGTAGCAGTTAAGGTGAGTCTGCACATTTGTGGCATTCTTACCTATTAAATGTTTGCTACAAATACTGCATTTCACTTTCTCTAAGTGTATATCATACTCATAGTTCCCTTGGACTAAACTTCCTTTTTAGCACTCACTTTATGGAAAAACAGTTTGCTTAATTTATCCAAATTTAATATGAAGCACTTTGGGACATGTCTCCTGAGTGTCTTTGAGTGGTCTGGCCCCAAGCTCAGGCTTAAACTCCATAGAAGATCTGTGGAGAGACCTGAAGATTGCAGTTTATAGGACCTTCCCATCCAGTCTAACAGAACCTGAGAGGATTTGCCAGGAAGAATGGAATAAACTGCCCAAATCCAGGTGTGCACGGCTTGTAGAAATTTACCCAAGAAGACTTGAAGCTAGAAATGCTGCCAAAGGGGCAAGGAACCTGATTAAGGGTCTGAAAAACTTACATGAATGAAGGATTTCAGATTTTGATTTTTAAAAAATGTGGTGATCCTTTCTGAAGACATGTTTTCAGTTTTTTATTATGGGTTATTGAGGTGTAGATGGGGTGGCACGGCGGTGCAGTGGTAGTGCTGCTGCCTCACAGTAAGGAGACCTGGGTTCGCTTCCCGGGTCCCTCCCTGCTTGGAGTTTGCATGTTCTCATGCATGGGTTTCCTCTGGGTGCTCTGGTTTCCTCCCACAGTCCAAAGACATGCAGGTTAGGTGCATTGGCGATCCTAAAATTGTCCCGTGTGTGTGTGTGTGTGTGCCCTGTGGTGTGCTGGTGCCCTGCCCGGGGTTAGTTTCCTGCCTTGTGCCCTATGTTGGCTGGGATTGGCTCCAGCAGACCCCCGTCACCCTGTATTTGGGATATAGCGGATTGGATAATGGATGGATGAGTGTAGATTGAAAGGGGAAATAACAAATGTATCTGTTTAAAATGAAACCTACAACACAATAAAGTGTGCAGAAGGGATCTGAAAACATTTTGAAATCAATGTCACTTAAAAATACACATGATGACAAATTTCTACCAGTTTGTGACCAGTTATAGTCGAGGACCTGCTGTGTTCAAATGTTAAAGAAGCCTTTAAGTGTAATCTACTTAAAGCTCCTTTAGGCAAATCTGACCACAGCCTGATTCATCTCATTCTCAGCTACAAGCCTGTTATTAGATGGCTACCTGTACCAGAATAGTAAGGAAGTGGAGCCTGGAGGCTGAAATGCCTCTGAATGACTGCTTACAAATGATAGACTGGGAAATGATGAGCGAGTCATATGGGGACAATATTGAGGGACTCTGTCACTGCACCACAGACTACTATATTAACTTCTGTGTCGACACAGTGATGCCCACAAAGACAGTGCATTGTTTTCCAAACAACAATCCCTGGATTACTGAGTAGCTAAATGGTCTCTCCTGAATGAGAAAAAGAGAGCATTCAAATCCGGTGATAAATAGGTTCTGACGGACATACAATTCTTATAAAGCTAAAATAGAAAACAAACTTACTCAGAGTAACATAAATGATGTCTGAAATGGACTTGGTGTAATTATGAGACTTAAGCAATTCAAGGCTTAGGTGTTAGAAGGGAATGTGGACAAAGCTGACACCCTGAACCAATTTTTAATAGATTTTCCCTCCCACTTCCACCTTCTTCCAATGATCTGTCTCCCCACACCATCTCTTCTACATCAACAACTCCTACTACGTCAACTGGAATGGCCAGTGACAAGTCCTCCTCTGACCATCATTGTGGACTGTCCATAACTGAAGACAACTGATAAAGCTACACACAGGAAAAGGTGTGGGACCAGATGGTGTCAGTCCTGAAGTTTTAAAGGCCTGTTCCACCCAGCTTTATGGTGTCCTCTGTCACCTGTTCAGTTTGTCCCTAAGGCTTCAGAAAGTGCCACTGCTGTGGAAAATTATCTGTGTTGATCCTGTTCCAAAGAAGGCAGGTGACTCTTCACCTAATTACTACAGACCAGTGTCTGACATCATGAAGGCCTTTGAAAGGCTGGTCCTGAATTATGAGTCCTCTTGTTGTAGACCACTTCACCCCTGCAACCACTTCAGTTTGCCTATTGGAAAAAGATTGGAGTGGAAGATGTAATTATCAATCTGCTCCACAAGGTTTATTCTCATCTGGACAAAGCTGGCAGCACTGTGAGGTTTATGTTTTTTTGATTTCTCCACTGCCTTCAGTACCATCCAGCCATTCCTGTCAAGGGGTAAACTCAGATATATGCAGTTGGATGAGCCTGTGGTTCTCTGGATAAAGGACTATCTGTCAGGCAGACCGCAGTTTGTGAGACTCAAGGACTGTGTCTCTGATATGAATATGAGCAACACTGGAGCACCACAAGGAACAGGCCCATCTCCTTTTCTCTACACTCTGTACACCTCCGGTTATAAATATAACACCATGTCACATCACTTGCAGAAATTCTCAGATTATTCTGCACTTGTGAGGTGTATTGATAAGGGGATGAGACAGAGGAGAGGAGTCAGGGTGAGGGGACGATTTTGTTTTGGTGCAAAGAGAATTATCTGTAACTAAACATCAGCAAAAACAACAAACTGCTTATTGAGCAAAGAGCCTCTGTGTCCAGTCACAATTCATGGAGTGAATGTGGAGGTGGTCCGCTACTACAAGTACTTGGGGGTCCACATTAATGGCAGGTTGGACTGGTCTCAGAACACAGAGAAACTATACAAGAAAGGGCAAAGCAGGATCTTCTTCCTTTGGAGACTTTGTTCCTTAATTGTGGGAACTGACATCCTTCACATCTGCTACAGCTCTGTGATGGCCAGTGTGATTTTCTATGCTGTGGTGTGCTGGGCTGGTAACAACACTTCAAGAGAGGACCACCGAAGAAACATGCTAATTAAAAGGGCAGGTTCAGATATGGAACACACTCTAGACCCTGAGGAGGTCGTAGCAAAGGAAAGATTTAAAGTAAAACTGAGTGCCATTATGAACAAAGCTACACATCCTCTCTCTGACACACCAACACTGAGAACTTTCAGCCAACAGATTATTAAGCAGAAGTGTGTCAAGAAACACTACCAGGGCTCATTTAGACCAACAACAATATGCCTGCATAATGCCCCAATAGGACTGTGACTACCAAGTCAGAACTTTTCATTCTTTTGAATTTTCTTGCTTTATAGTCA
Source organism: Erpetoichthys calabaricus (assembly GCF_900747795.2). NCBI lineage: Eukaryota > Metazoa > Chordata > Cladistia > Polypteriformes > Polypteridae > Erpetoichthys > Erpetoichthys calabaricus. The sequence continues at coordinate 27,074,210 of NC_041396.2, read as the reverse complement.
TTCTGGTGTGTGTTTAGACAAAAGTGTATATGCATAGGTCTGATCAAAATCTGGGTGGTTGGGTGGTTTGGTTGGTTACCTACAAGGTAACACTTGTGGTTGTTCAGCTAGCCAGGAGGCATCTGCCATGTCTTCTCAGTTACAAGAAGCAGATCATAGACATGTACTGTATATAGTACCTGCCAAATAATACAAAGAGTATACAGCATGTTTTTTTATCCTATTTGGGGCTCATCAGGTCAAATAAGCAAATCAGCCGCCATGCTGCAACGTTTGAGCACCTATGTCTGAGGTTTGATTCCTGCAAGGGGAAGTAATAGTGTGTACGCCTGAAGAGACCCAAACAGCGTGAAACACGTGTCGTATTCTCTTTGTATTATTTGGCAAGTTACTATATAACATATTTATTTATTTAAAGAGCTTCTGTAATAAGTCAAATTTCCCTTTGGGAACAAATAAAGATCTATCTATCTATCTATCTATCTATCTATCTATCTATCTATCTATCTATCTATCTATCTATCTATCTATCTATCTATCTATCTATCTATCTATCTATCTATCTATCTATCTATCTATCTATCTATCTATCTATCTATCTATCTATGCATTAATTCCATATGTGTCTGCCTGTCATTAAGTATTTAAATAAAATAAAAATCTCTAGTGAAACAAATTCTCTCTCTTGACCATGTTAGCCTGTTATTTGTATTAAGTTGCTGCCACGTGATTGGCTGTTTGGAGGAGCAGGCTAATTCAGTTAACGAGTAGGTGTGGTATCTATCTATCTATCTCAATACTGAGAAGAAACCCTGTCTATGAAAACCTGACACCCTCGAAGGCCAGTGTCTTATTTGGACCCAGATGATTCTGAGGTTGGAGCTCCGAGATCCCCACCCTCCCTTTCAAAGTTTTCTTGAGAGAACCAGAATATGAATGTTCAAATTTGTGACTTTATGTGCCTGTTTTGATTATTATTTGCCACATAATTTATAAGGGACGCGGCCTGGCTGGAACACTTCATACAGGCATCCTGTCTTCCTTTCACCCATCTACAGGTACAAATAATTTTTATTTTTTTTAAACACATCAATTGACCACTAGAGGGCAGATGTTCATCACAGAAACTATGAGTCTACTATGTATATTCTGGTCCTGCAGAGAGGAATGAAAACTGCAACATGTAAGTATGATGTAAAATAATAAGGAGTTAAAAACACATATAATAATTACCTTTAAGAGACATATAATCCTGATACGCAAATTAATTTAAATTGGCATTGTGTCCAGACATTGGGATTTAAACCATTATGGTTCCAGGTTTGTTCCTGGTTTTTGACTCATTCTGAAACACAGGGCAGGTCATTTAACCAGCCTCTGGCTCAAGTGTTAAAAAATGTATTTAAAACTGCACTGTAGTCTGATTTTGCCTTGGATAAAGGTGCAAAATATACAATAACAATTAATTATAGAATTTATCTTTAAAAGCTTGTCTTAAATAATTTAGTAAAAGCGTACCTGTCCTGCATTACCACACAGTACTGAACAGTTGCCACCTAATCATATTCAGTCGTGATTCCTAGATTTTCAACTTGATGTCCAAGAAATGTTTCCTCCAGGAAGAGCAGATTATACTTTGGAGGTTTACACTTGATGATATTCTCTGTAATCCTCTGCAGCATCTCATGCAACATCCCAGAGGCAACACCAAGTACATCAGAGATCGCAGGACTGAGATGCCAACTTAAGCAATGTGTGTAAATCATTGAATTTTGCAGGGGAAATGCAAGTATCAAAAGACCACTTTACAAACTGAAATAGGTCTTTTCTGAGGGAATAAGACTTAAGATAAATAAATAAATTAATGAATAAATAAATAGTCTGGAAACCTATCAGTTCATACAAAACTATATGAATGTTTTATTGTCTAAGCATTGAGCCTCTGACAGGTTACACAGAAGTGCTAGTTGTACGTATTTCTTGCCATTTAATCAGAATTATAGGCTTTGATTCTGCTTTGTTAAAGATTTTTGTTTGACCTTCTCGCTGTTTCACATCTAAGACACTATGACTGTGGCTGGTTCCATAAATTAAAAAAAATCAGTGCAGTTATAAATTCTCTGACAGGAAACCCTGTAGGTACAGAAGGTGCTCTGGATAGAGAAGGAAACACTAAATATCTCTGTGCACATTTATAACATCATGACAGCCCTTCACACTTGAAATAACACCATAGAGGTTAAAGCAATTCACAATTGGTCTCTTTTATTAACACCTTTGTTAATCTTATGTTGTCAAATATATAAAATAATAGATAAAATATCACAGGTTTAAAGGGCTTACTTCCAAAGGCTTGACCAATATCCATCCATTGATGTCTGGATTTTTTATTGCAGAGTTAAATGGAGCTTTCAGCATAAAGGCAAACTCCAAACCTGGATGGACAAATACCAGTCCAATGCACGGCACATGTACGGTGGATTCAGGAGGAACTCAGACCCCTTCAATTTCTATACATTTTATTGTGTTACAGATTTAATTTTCATTTGACAGTTTAGCCATTTTTTTGCCCATCAATTTACACACAATAACCCATAATGACAAATAGAAAACGTGTTCAGAAAGGTCTGAAAATGTATTAAAACTGAAATCTCTTATTCATAGAAGCCCCTTTGGCAGCAATTCCAGATTCAAGTCTTCTTGGATATTCCTCTCTTTGCAGACAAAGATTGGTGTAGTTTATCCATTCTTCTCCATTCTTCCATCAGCAGTTTACAGACACTTCCCATCCAATCTCTCTTCAGGTCTCTCCACAGATGTTCTATGAAATTTAAATCGGGGCTTTGACTGAGCCACTCAAGAGGAGTCAGAGACTTACCCCAAAGTGCTGCAACATTGTCTTGGCTGTGTGCTTTAAGTTATTGTACAGAAAGGTGAACCGTCACTGATGTCTGAGGTCACAAGCACTCAGGATACCTCTCTGTATTTGGCTGCATTCATCCTTCCCTCAATTCTGAACAGTCTCCTTGTCCTTGCTGCTGTCATAGCATGATGCTGCCACCACCATAATTCACAGTCAAGTTGATATTAGGCAGGTGATAAGCAGTGCCTGCTTTTCGCCAGACATAGTGATTGCAGATCTGCACTCAGAGTTCAATTTTTGTCTCATTAGACCAGAGTCCTTTAAATGCTGTTTGGCAAACTCTAACTGGGCTGTCATACGCATTTTACTCAGGAGTGGCTTCTGCCTGGCCTCTCAATCATAGACGAATGATTGATGGAGTGCTGCTTAGATAGTTTTTCTTTCAACAGGTTCTCTCATCTCAGCAGAGGACTTCTGAAGCTCTGTTAGATTGACTATTATGTTCTTGGTCACCTACCTGACCAAAGTCCTTCTTTCCTGGCTACAAAGTTTGGCCGACTCTAGTAAAAGTACTGGTTTCAAACTTCTTCCATTTCACAATTATTGACTTCACTGAGTTCCAAGGAATAGTCAAAGCTTTAGAAATAGTTTTTCTCCCCTTGTCCTGAACTCTACAGAGAGTTCCTTGGACTACATGGCTTGTTTTTTGTCCAGTTATACAGCGTGAATTTTGAGACCTTCTATACACAGAGGTGAGCCATTCTAAATGATGGCCAATCAATTCATCTTTCCACAGGTGGACTACAATCAAGTTGTCAAGGAAAATTAAAGCAAAAAGCATGCACCAGAGCACAATATGAAGTCCGAACACAAAGGCACTTAATAGAAATGAGAGATTTTAGTTTTTGAGTTTTAATACTTGTAAACCTTTATGAAAACCCATTAGCACCTTGCCATTATAGATTATTAAGTAGATAAATGGGCAAAACTAGCAAATGTAAGCATTGAAAATTAAATCTACAACAGAGTAAGGAGTGCAGAAAATGAAGGGGCCTGAATCCATCGTATACATTCCAATTTGATGTCACCAATTATCTATCATTATTATTATTATTATTATTATTATTATTATTATTATTATTGTTGTTGTTGTTGTTGTTGTTATTTGAGAACTGATGCAAATGCACTAATGAACCATGATGTCATAACATTTTTTAGTTGCTGTGACACTCAAATTTTCCCTCGGGATCATTACACTATCTATCTATCTATCTATCTATCTATCTATCTATCTATCTATCTATCTATCTATCTATCTATCTATCTATCTATCTATCTATCTATCTATCTATCTATCTATCTATCTCATAATCCAAGTTAATGATGGTACAGATTTGTCTCTGGGCAGGATGAATTTTAATGTTAAAGAAATGTGGCTTTGATTTTTAATACATTTTTGATCCTTTCTGATAACATGCTTTCACTTTTTCATTATGGGTTACTGAGTGTAGATTGATAGGAGAAATGGCACATTTATCTGTTTAAAATTAAATCTACAGTACAATAAAGTGTGCAGAAGGGATCTGAAAACTTTTTGAAATCAATGCCACTTAAAAATACACATGATGACAAATTTCTACCATTTTGTGACCAGTTCCAGTCGAGGAAATAACAAGTTGGACCTGCTGTGTTCAAATGTTAAAGATGCCTTTAAGTGTAATCTACTTAAAGCTCCTTTAGGCAAATCTGACCACAGCCTGATTCATCTCATTCCCAGCTACAAGCCTGTTATTAGATGGCTACCTGTACCAGAATAGTAAGGAAGTGGAGCCTGGAGGCTGAAATGGCTCTGAATGACTACATACAAACGATAGACTGGGAAATGATGAGCGAGTCACATGGGAGCAGTATGGATTTTGCTGTCTCCAGACAATAAAGGGATGACCAAGTTGGTACCCCAAAGTTTCTTCTCTGCATCCTGAACTGTTATTCCCACAGCTGGCCACACTATCTATCTACAGTGGATATACTGTAGAAAAGAATCACCCCCTTCAAAATATTCCCATTTTTCTTGGTTTACAGCCTTAAATGAAAACACACAAACCAATATTTTTTCCAGCTTTACTTACTCATTGCAATCTATAACATCCAAGTGAAAGATATCACAACTACAGTTCAGAAGAATTTTAAAAAATAAAAACCAAGAAATACTGAGATTAATAAAGGACCTCCCCCCCCACCCCCCCCAAACTAAATCAGGTGTAAGTGCCCACCATTTCCATTGCAGACCATGGTTACTGGCTTCCACCTGTGATCAATTGTAATCAGTATGATAAGTGAAGCTGTTCCTGGAGCTTTCATTGCCTTACTTGGTAGTGCAACTGACAGCAAACAACTGACGGTGGGTGGCAAGCCACTTTCAAAAGATCTCAGGGATAGAGTTGTGGACAGACATAAGGCAGGAGATGAATACCAAAAAGTCTGAAAGACTTTATCAATCCCAAGGAGCACAGTAAAGTCCATAATAAAGAAGTGGCAAGTGTTTGGTACTACTAGGACCCTCCCTGGATCCGACCGTTCCTCCAAACTGGATGGAAGAGCAAGGAGGAAACTGGTAAGAGGGGCTACCAAGAGGCCAATGGCCACTTTGAAGGAGTTACAGGATTTTATGGCAAAGAGTGGTCATTGTGTGCATGTGACAACAATTTCACAAGCGCTCCACAATTGTGGCTTGTTTGGGATGGTCGTAAGGAAAAAGCACACTTCTCAAGAAAGGCCACATTAAGGCTTGTTTGAGCTTTGCCAGAATGTACCTTGAAGATTCAGATGCAAAGTGGGAAAAGGTCTTATGGTCAGATGAGACCAAAATCGAACTATTTTGCCTCAATACCAAGCGGTACACCTTGCGGAAATCCAATGCAGCCCACCATCCACAACACACCATACCTACAGTAAAGCATGGAGATGGCAGCATCCTGTTGTGGGGGTGTTTCTCTGCTGCAGGGCCTGGGGCTCTCGTTAAGGTAGAAGGAAAAATGGATGGGGCAAAACTGGGATCTATCTATCTATCTATCTATCTATCTATCTATCTATCTATCTATCTATCTATCTATCTATCTATCTATCTATCTATCTATCTATCTATCTATCTATCTATCTATCTATCTATCTATCTGTCTTTTTATAAAGTGCCTTTTCTATCTATCTATCTATCTATCTATCTATCTATCTATCTATCTATCTATCTATCTATCTATCTATCTATCTATCTATCTATCTATCTATCTATCTATCTATCTATCTATCTATCTATCTATCTATCTATCTATCTATCTATCTATCTATTATAAAGTGCCTTTTCTATCTATCTATCTATCTATCTATCTATCTATCTATCTATCTATCTATCTATCTATCTATCTATCTATCTATCTATCTATCTATCTATCTATCTATCTATCTATCTATCTATTATAAAGTGCCTTTTCTATCTATCTATCTATCTATCTATCTATCTATCTATCTATCTATCTATCTATCTATCTATCTATCTATCTATCTATCTATCTATCTATCTATCTATCTATCTATCTCATAATCCAAGTAAATTATTGTACATATTCGTCTCTGGGCGGGATGAATTTCAGCTTTAAAGAACCGTGGCTTTGACAGACAGTAAAGCATTGTTGACTGTGTAAGTGTAAGGCTCCATTGTTAGACACAGATTGCATGAGACATACTATGAAGAGAAGCTTTTCTCTGTGGATTGCTTTGTTTGGCTTTTTTGTTTGATTTATTATCTTTTCCAAACCATTCTATAAGTGTTTTCCACAGAGGAGTTGAAATTCAGAACAGACTAAAGGTTCATCTGAATTCTTGATGTGAGTGCTCTGATCACTGAGGCTGTTCCTTGCTGCAGCTCTAAGCTGATGTGACAAGTTAACGTCTCTGGCATACGTGATTCTTCTGCGCTGTGCAGCCAGCTTACATCAACTCAATATTCTGGGCACAACTTTGGTAAATTATTCAGCTCATAGTGCAAAGCCAAAGAGCTAAATTTGCTCAGAGATGAAGGCTGCTGTCATCAGGATTCCCTAAAGAGATGATGGCATCCTTTCATGACTAACTGTCTTGCATCTAGAAAACAGAAATATCCTCAGTAGTCCAGAAAACCCCAGAATGATGACTGTTAAAAATACTACTCTAAAAATAGAGATATATTAAAAATACAGTGCAAAAAACAACTGAAAAAATACTTCTGTTTTAATAAAAACATTACTGGCACACTTAATATGAAATGTTTATTTTTTAAGCATTTTCTATTCATTCAGTGCTCTACACGAGGTGAATTCATAAAATTCATATTGCAACATTAGGTCCTAACCAAGGCAGCGGGGTGGCACAGTGGTAGTGTAGCTGCCTCACAGTATAGATTACCAGGGTTCGCATCCCAGGTCTTCCCTGTGTGGAGTTTTCATGTTGTCCCCCTGTCTGGGTTCTCCAGGCTTTTCCCACAAGCCAAAGAAATCCAGGTGGGGTGGATTGGTGATGCTAAATTGGCCATGGTGTGTGTGTAAGTGTGTGTTCACCCTGTGATGGACCGGTGCCCTGTCCAGATATTGATCCTACATTTGCTGGCGTAGGCTCTTACCCAGAATTGAATTGGCTTTAGAGATTGTTATTTGCTTTGTTTTGATATTACTCAAAGTATAGAATTTCAACTAGAGAAATCAAAACATGGAACATAACACAGGTCTTTGGCAAATATGATAAATTGCTGACACATTTCTTCACATATTTTATGTACTTTACTGTGAGTAAGAAAATATACATCTCTCTATTATAAACAAAAAATCTTGTGATGATACGTGATCATTGGAAGACAGATCTTTTGAAGAGAGACAGAGAGACACTTTCACGTTCGGTGAGACGGACAAGTCGCATCATACTTTCAACCTTTGGAAGCAAGTCCTGTGATACACAAGCAGAGCAGATTAGAGATAATGGTTATATGTTTCCCATCGTAACACCATTTAAGAGGAGGATTCAGAGGAGCGACCGTGACTCCTTGGGGTGTGTTCAGCCCACCTCTTCACAACGTCATGTAGCGTAGGTCTCTTTGTCTCTCTGTCGCAGGAAAAAGTCTCGTATCATCACATGATATGCTGATGATACGCAGCTCTATGTGAGACTGGATTCGACTTCTTTTACACCTCCATCAACTTTTCCCTCTTGCATGGACTGCAAATCCTAGTTATAATACAATAAAATTGAGCAAACTCAGTTTTGGAATTCCCTGGTGTCAAGTCTTTCAAAATTCTTTGTCATTTCCTGGTGTTCACTTTGTTCACCGTTAATTGTCCTTACTGGGATATAATGACAAAAGAGCATAAGAACTTAGAACTGAGGCAAAAATACAAATTCTTCGAAATTCTTCTTCTTCTTCATCCTTTTCATCTTGTGCCATTTCAATGTAAGGTTGATGTTTTATAGGTTTCAGCAGGATTTGTACTAATTTTGTGACGCTCACCCTTGCTATTTACCCAGGCTTAGCACTGGCTCCAAAATAATGGTTGGGTTACAAATATTTCTGAATTATGAACTTCTAAATTTCTGTAATCAGTTATAAGTAAAATGACTGGTTGGAACAAAAACCTGCAGTCCCATGAGTCCCCCACGATGGGGATCATAAACCAGTGGTGTTGGCACTGGCCGTCCAGACCCTAATCTGGATTAAGATGGTCAAATATTGGATTAGTAGATGGTGAGTTGTTCATATAATGCTGAAACCCACCTTAAGTGTATACACACAAGTACAAAAACAGGACAGGTTGTTGAGATGAATGTGAGATATGGAGATTAAAAATACAGAAGGCAGGGATAAACCTTTGAAAAGGTCAGGGCAAACAAGATAAGTGGCAGTTTGAAAAATGAATCCAGGGATTTAAAGATCCAGCAGTTTCTCAGATGGGATGATGTCTATCAGTTCAGCTCATGTGTTGTTTGTTAGTTTCCTTGTCACGGTGCTCTGAGAAGCCTGACTGGAAAGGTAAAGATACAAAAGTCAGTGGTTGTGCAGTCCGGTGAGGTGAACCATACAAACGTCAGCTTTATTTCTAAACAAGTGACATTCATCTCCCTTGCTCTGCTTCATCCATGGCCCGAAGCAGTGACTTAAATATATGAATGGTCTCAGGCAGAGAAGGAATACCCACAGTAAAAACACAGAATGGCTCATTTTATTTATTTTTTTCTTAGTATGGTTTTATAATTTCCATTTTTATTTTCATGTATATCATTAAGCAGACATTTACCTGTTTTAGGGTTGTTTCAGTTTGTTCTGAATAAAAATGTCAAACCAAAAAAAAAAAAAGGAGAAAGAGCAGAGTCAAAAGCAAGTAAAGGTCAAAACCTAAACTTTAGAAAGAGAGCCGTCAAACCCAAAACAAAAATCAAAGTCAAGGAGCGGAGAGTATTTCAACAACCGAAAAAATCGGAAAAAAGTGAGAACATCAACTGACCTTTATGTGGTGGTACCAATGACATCACCACCACATGGACCCAGTGCATCATGGGATACATTGTCATGTAAACACATGATGTGAATCACACCAAATGACAGTAGCTGTAGCCCAAATAAAATGTCTTAGGAAAAGATGTAAAGTAAAATTCAACAGGAATCAATTCATTGGGTGGTAAACACCCCAGAAAAGACACAGAGATCATTTTTTACATCCACGGGGAACTCATGGAAATTATAACAAAACCTCCAATCATAACAGCAGCATTTATATAATGTATATATACTCTGTATATACTGTATGTATATATATATATATATATATATATATATATATATATATATATATATATATATATATATATATACACAGCATATATACACAGTTTATATAAGTATATATAAACTCTGTCTGTCTGTGCGCTTTTCACAAGAGAACTACTTAACGGATATAGATCGGGTTTTTTTCTATAATTTGCATGAACATTCTGGTTGATTTTGCAACTTCTCTCATTGCGCTATGTATCATAGTTCGATTGTGGTATCGATTTATTTGTGTGAATCCAAGACAGATGAGACACAGTGGGCCGATGGGAGAGGTGAGGGGTCCTCCTCACTCATGTGCCAGCCTCAGGATGTGAACCTTACCTCCGCTTTACTAGCAAACGAGAGAACTACTTAATGGATTTAGATCGAGTTTTTTTCCAGAATTTGCTTGAACATTCCAGTTGATTTTGCGACTTCTCTCATTGCGCTAAAAATCATAATTCACTTGCATGAGCAATTTATTCATGCTAATCTGAGAGACAGGCTGCAGGCCGAAGGAAGGGGGAAGCGAGACGTCAGGAGTAGGGAGTCAGTCTACCTCTGTCCCGTTTCACTACTACGTGGATAGAGTCGCAGGGAATGGCTAGTATATACATAAATATATATATATATACAATATATACAGTATATATACTGTATATATATATATATAGATTGACGTTCATGACATAACAGAAATATAAAATTGAATATTAAGAAATTGTTAAGCCCCTTAGTACTGTACATATTAGTAACCTACTGAAGCACACATTATGCTGAGTTGGCACCTACTGGCTCCTCTGGGATTAGAAGACCCAAACAGAGTATCTGGGTGCTGCCCTGGGAATTAGGAGTCTATCAAGGATTAATTCTACAAAGCCCTGAAGTTGATGTTTTGAAGGTCTCTTTTATAAACTGCATGTTTCTGGCAGCCTCAGACTTGATTTGGTACACAGACACCTCGCTCTGATCAGCTGTAATTGGATTTCTAGTTGGTGTCTCAGCATTTATCAAGATGAATCACTTTAGATGCAGCATGCACTTTCAGAGGGCACCCAGAACAAGGAGAAAATGAGAAAATCTAAAATAAAAAAAAAATCAAGCTGCATTTAAAAGCCATAAAAGCAACACCCTTTGAAAATACCTATCGTTTCATTTCAATTCATTTTATTATGTCGCACCAATCTCATTAAATATTAATATCAAATGTACCTGAAGCACGGTATGGGCAGATTGAAGATTGGAACATTGATTATTGTTTGAAAGATATATACATCTTTTTCTTTCCATTAATTTTCTTAGGCTTACCTTGCTCTAATCTGTGTCATCCTGTGCCAGAACCCAATGCAAGACAGACAACTAGTACATCACAGGGAACACTTGCACACACACTCAAACTTCTAAAAACATTATCCATCCATCTATCCACTTTCTAAAATGCTCATCTAGCTCTGGGTTGTATGGAGTCAATGCCTTTCATTGCAGAACTGGGTGCAAGGTTGGAATCAACATAGAAATTTAACCTAGTACTCTGTGACTGGGTGAACAGACCAAGGGATGCCAAAAGAATAGTTGGGGCACCAGCTCAGCTAACCAGTTTAGCCGTGCACACACAAAATAACCAAAAAAAAAAAAAAAAAGCAGTGCTCTTGGCACTGAATAATCTTAACTTTACTCAGCCCATCAAATTCTCCAAAATAAGGTCAGTCAGCAGGGAGTCTATCCAGGTTATGTTTTGGGCTCACACTGAATGTCGTCTTCTACGGACAGTCCATTTTTATGGTAACCTAGTGGGAAGTGGCGGATTCAGCTCTGGGCACTGTGAACCTGGGTAGGCATCCTCCTTGTGCATTTTCTCAGAATAGTGGTGGAAAGAGAAGATGCAGTTAGTGCCAGTGCACCCTTTCGTCCTGGGCTGGTATCGCTTACCTCATCAGAGCCAGAAAAGTGGTCCCCAGCCACACATGCGTGACAACTCAAAACTCTGGATTGTGATAGGAAAACTCATGTTGACATAGATAACAGAAAGAAAGAAAGAAAGAAAGAAAGAAAGAAAGAAAGAAAGAAAGAAAGAAAGAAAGAAAGAAAGAAAGAAAGAAAGAAAGAAAGAAAGAAAGAAAGAAAGAAAGAAAGAAAGAAAGAAAGAGTTTTCTCAAACCCTGACGTCAGGTCTTTTCTAAACTGTCATGAGTTTCATCATCCTTGTTTTGCCTTGGAATACTCTTTAATTTTTATTGCATTGTCTTTATACAGTATATATAAAATCCAACGTCCGTCTGTCTGTCTGTCCGCTTTTCACGAGAGAACTACATAACAGATTTAGATCTGGCTTTTTTCTAGAATTTGCTTGAACATTCCAGTTGATTTTGCAGAGGCTGCAGGCCGAGGGGAGGGGAGGGGAAGGGGAAGCGTGACATCAGGAGTGGGGAGTCGGTCTACCTCTGTGTTTTGGAGCGTGACTTGCCTCTGCTTTGCTAGAGATACCTTTTTGTTTATTTATTTTAAAAAAATTGTTCTGTTTCACTACTACGCAGATAGAGTTGCACGGAATGGCTAGTATATATATATATATATATATATATATATATATATATATATATATATATATTGTGATAGTTTGAGGCTCCGTGACCCCTTGAACCCTCAGACTAGACTTCAGACACCAGGTAAAAGTCCAAATAATGATTTATTAATAATAATAATTGTGCACAAAGGACCCTCCTCTCCACAATACTCAATAATAATAATAATAATAATAATAATAACAATAATCCTCCACACTCCCAGACGCGTTGCCACCCTTCCACCCAGCTCAGCTCGCCGTCTGGGATTTCCCATAGTCCTTTTATAGTCCTGATCCGGAAGTGTTTCGCCCTCTCTGTCCACGTGACTAGGAACACTTCCGGGTCATATAAAAACTCTTCTTCACCCCGGAGGCACGTCGTTTCTTCCTGTCATGTGATCATGATGCACCTCCGGGTTATAGGGCACATAAGAGTCCGACAACCTCCCTACAGCGACTCCTGGAGGCCCCCATGGTATCCAGCAGGGCTGTGCATATAAACTACAGAGTCCATGATGCCCTGCTGGAATTCGGGGCATGTTCATGCTGTCGGGAGAGCTCCTCCTGGCGGCCTGGGGGTGAGGGCCGGAGTAGAAAGCCGGCAATCCTTCACAATATATATATATATATACACTGTATATATATAATGATTGCTGTTCATTTTGCGACTTCTCTCATCGCGCTATGTATTATAGTTCGCTTGCAGTACCAATTTATTTGCGCGAATCTGAGAGACCTAAGGCCCTCCTCACTCACGCTTCAGCCTCGGGGCGTATCTTGCATCATCTTACCTAGTGAACATGAGAACTGCTTAGTGGATTTAGATCTTTTTTTTCCAGGAATTTGCTTGAACATTCTGGTTGATTTTGCAACTTCTCTCATCACGCTAAGAATCATAGTTCACTTGCAGGAGAGATATATTTACGCTAATCCAAGATAGAGGCTGCAGGCCGAGGGGAGGGGAAAGTGTTACATCAGGAGTGGGGCGCCGGGCAGGGCCTTCGTCACTCATCTGCCAGCCTCCGTTCGAATCACTCTATCTCTTGGCACGTTTGTTTATTGATTTTTAAAGAGTGTCCTCTTTCACTACTTACACGGGCAAAGACTCGGGATGGCTAGTATACAATATTAGTAAATATATTGTGAGTGGCTGATTAATTAATTAGTTTAGGTAAACCTCAATTTTAAGGACCTTGCCCATCCTGTACAGTTATTTTTCTCACTCCTCTGTTATAGCAGCAGATACAGGAACACAAGCAAATTAGATTCAGGTACGTTTTTTAACCTACAAGTCGTGAGGTTACTCAGCAACCCCTTGTACTAAAAATTGTGTGTGTGTTTCTTGTAAACATGTCCGGTGTTATATTTAATATACAGTATGTGTTACTGTCGTAAAGGTCATAATTCTAGTATCTTGTTCATATTTTACTACTGTCGCTGGCAGTGCCAGTGCTAGGTTATTTTGCACCGTAGGCCAACCTTATTAATGCATCAACCGACTGTTTGGTAGCTAACCCTGGCAGCTGGGATTTCCCCCACATTATGATCTGGGCCCTAGTCTAATGCCTAATTCACCTTAATGGTGGCACCAGCCCTGGTCACTGAGGGTAACATTAATGCAGCAAAATGCAGAGACGTCCTGGAGTTAAAGCCTAATAAAGTCTGCAGGAAGCCTAAACTTTGGGAGAAGATTTGTTTTCCAGCAAGACAATGACCCAAAGAATTAAACCAAAGCTGCACAGGAATGGCTTAAAAGCAGCAATGTTAATGTCCTGGAGTGGCCAAGTCAGAGTCCTGTCTTCATATTTATCAAGCGCGTCAGAGTCGGCAAACAGTCCTATCTAGCTTAAAAATCTTAGAGTCACACAAATGTGGTCCTTCTCTGATGAGTAAAAGCATCTTATCAAGTTTCCTAATTTAGGAAACTACTCCTATTTTCACCAACATTGAGGAGAGCTTGTAGGCTGTCCCATCTTGCTAGGAGCTGCCAGAAAATGGCATGCAGGCAGAGGACGGCAACACATATCTGGGAAAGGCTGAACATTTTAGAAACCCTGAACAACAATGAACTCATAAAAAGATATTGATTTGACATGAATGGAATAACATTTGTAACAAATCTTGTATGTTATGTAATCTCTCAATCTATGTGGATGAGTCAGTCAAAATGAAGGTGTTGGTAACGTTATGTCTAAAATGCAGTTTTGCAATAACGATGATTTGGTTTGACTTTGTGTCGAATGAGAGGTTGTTCATGGAGTCCCGAATGAGGCACATTACCTGCATTGTGAGGGAGCATCAGTTACGGCACTACGGCCATGTGACGCAGGGTGATCTGGCTTGCAGGATCCTCATTGTTGGGGAACCGAGTGGCTGGACCAGGCCAAGGGATCGCCCATGTAACACCTGGCAGACAGTTGGTGGGACTGGACTGCGTGTCTGCCTGGGTGTTTGCCAACCAGGATCCCAAACTGTTTTGTCGTGTGGCGGGTGTGGCAATGTGCTGTACCAGTGCGCGCTCCCCAACCTAACCTGACCTGACCTGATGACTTGGGTATGTCACAGCCAATTATTTCTCTAATTTTGCATCAAACTTTAAATGCCCTTAAACATGTAAGGTAATATGTAGATTTATACATTTCCCCATCACTCCACATGAGGTGATGTTTAAACAAGAAGCAAATCGGCACACACATAAAGATCATTACCCCAAGTGTGGATGAGCGTGCGTTAAGTGAATCGCAAGCGTTATCACAGTATCAACACACAGATGGTCTCAAATACAAACTGTACTGTAGTAGCTAGCATATTACCCTGAAGATAGGTGGGGCAGGATGGATGAATGACAGCGAAATGTCATACAGGTATGCTGAGCTTTGCAATCCAATGTAGCAGTGCTATCGTGGGAAGAAATCCATTTCCCAGCAGCCTAAGGGGGATTACCCACATAGGAAGACAGAAACGGACGTAGGGGCTGCTGGGGATGAAAAAGGCCAGCAGGAAAGTTGAAAAGGGGGGCCTGATGGAGCAACAGGAGATTGATGTTTTTGTGTTTCCCGTCCAACGTGTTGTCTGAAAAGTGAATTGTGACCTGGATTGTTTCCCATTAGGATGAATGGACTGTCACATGCCTGCCTGTCGTGTGTATAGTGGTGGATTAATCGTTGTGCGTCTTCAAAAGGAGCGCTTCTGGAAATCTCACCCTGAGCTGCTCATTTTTTGAGCTCATTTTTTTCGGAAGCTGTTCTTGGGATTCTCATCTTCACACCATACCATTTCACCTGCTTCTGCTGCATTGGATTCTATAAGGATGTTGCCGTGGGTGTTTATTGTTGTGGTTCATTGTTATGTCACAACTGTATTGCTGTAGGGGTCTCTGCTTGTGAGTGTGTGCGGAATGGGCCAAGGCTGGGTGCGTTCCTGGAATCTCCACCAAAAAAATAAATTTGAATCTTAGCGGCACCGGACCGCTACACCACAAACATGTGGAACATTCCCGTTACACTTGACAAGCCCAAGAAGGATCAAGAAGGCATAAATAGAGGCTCACAGAAGATAAGGGGGGATCAAGTAGGGAGGAACAGCACAGCACAGTGGAAGACAATTAGGAGACCAAAACAGTGAACATCACAAGGATAGCCATGGCTAGTTCAAGTAACTTACTTTCCATGACATTTTCCATGGCCATAACATGTGTGGACACCAGGGGCACCTACAGTCGCTCTAACCAGACATAGACAGGCAAAGATACGAGTTTGCCACACAGCCCACATTTATACACATGGGGAAGCGCTTTTCTATTGCTCCCCACAGTACAGCACAAAACCCTTTTCTTCTTCTCTCTCCGCCTCCACTCCTCTCCTGGTAAGCTTCATCCACCTCCTCCTGACTCTTCTGGGCACTTCTGGGTGTGGCGGAAGTGCTGCTAAATAGGGCTCGACAGATGTCCATGTGCTCCCTGGTGGTGGCCATGGGCCCCAGCAAGGTTGAGCTCCCATGCCCAAACTCTCTCCCCAAGTCCTTCCACTATCGAGGCGTCCCAGCTGGGTAAGGGCCCTAGCGGTCTGCCACACAGTGGAAAGGGATTCTTCAAAGTGTACAAATTGTTCTCCTAGTGTGACTTTTTGGGCAATTCCTACGAGTAATTCTGAGATGTATGATGTTTGTAAATACAGGCCCTGGTCTCAGTACCCAACTGGACTAGACAAAGGCTGTTCACTCAGAGTCTCCATGACACCTGGCAGAGCTTGAGAATGTCGATCTCCAGATGTGCAAAGCTGATCAAGAGAGACCTGTCCACAAGGACTCAAGGCTGTCATTGCTGCCAAAGGTTCATCTGCTAAATACTGACTTGACGGGGGAGAATACTTACTGTAAGTGATGAATTATTTAGTGTTTTAAATTACTCATTACTTTAGGCCACTTTCTGTTAGATAGATAGATAGATAGATAGATAGATAGATAGATAGATAGATAGATAGATAGATAGATAGATAGATAGATAGATAGATAGATAGATAGATAGATAGATAGATAGATAGATAGATAGATAGATAGATAGATAGATAGATACTTTATTAATCCCCAAGGGGAAATTCACATACTCCAGCAGCAGCATACTGATTAAAACAATATTAATTAAAGAGTCATAAAAGCACAGTGCAAGTTAAAAGTGCAAGGTGGAGAGTCTGAGGCAGGTATAACAGTCAATAACATTATATGTTACCGTTTACCCCCGCCCCCCCCCCCCCCCGGTGGAATTGAAGAGTCGCATAGTGTGGGACAGGAACAATCTCCTCAGTCTGTCAGTAGAGCAGGACAGGGACAGCAGTCTGTCACTGAAGCTGCTCCTCTGTCTGGAGATGATACTGTTTAGTGGATGCAG
This sequence comes from Erpetoichthys calabaricus, assembly GCF_900747795.2. Taxonomy (NCBI): domain Eukaryota; kingdom Metazoa; phylum Chordata; class Cladistia; order Polypteriformes; family Polypteridae; genus Erpetoichthys; species Erpetoichthys calabaricus. The sequence goes on along the minus strand of NC_041396.2, from coordinate 27,057,073 downwards.
TGGATTCTTCATGATTGACAGGAGCCTGCTCAGAGCATGTCGCTCCACCACAGATGTCAAACTCAGTCGCATAGCTAGGGGCGGGTGGAGGGGGCAGTCCGCCCCAGGAGGCATTATTGGCCAAAAGGCTCAGAACACTTCACGTGTAAGCAGCAGGGTTCGGAAAAATATCACTCATGAATGAATTCTCTGATTTAGTTCTCTGATCCACAAATGCTTCAAAAATCATTTTCAGACGGTCCTTCTGTGACGGCATCAGACACGGCAGTTTAAATTTATGAGGCAATAACAAAAATAAACAGAAACATTAGATAGATAGATAGATAGATAGATAGATAGATAGATAGATAGATAGATAGATAGATAGATAGATAGATAGATAGATAGATAGATAGATAGATAGATAGATAGATACTTTATTAATCCCAAGGGGAAATTCACAAATTCATTACACCAATAATAATTTCTAGGAAGATAAACAACTAATTCACAATGTATAATTTTGTTTCGTTAACAATCCGAATGCGTTCTTGCTCATCCCCACCTATCACTTGTACACCACACCGGTTCTGGTTTTCGCAGCGTAATTACATTAAACTAATATTCATAACATGGCTTATCAATGCGTCTGTACTATATTTTTGTCTAGTTGATGCTTATAAATAATTATATGTGAAAAAAATATTGCTGTTTCTCTATATATAAATAAATCTATGCAAAATGTTTCTTAATTTTTTTCTATACGTCATTTTAATTTTCTGTTTAAATAGGTTAACATATTCAGATACGTTGGAGGGCGGAAAATTGAAGCCCCGCCCCGCCCCGCCCCGAGTGGTGCAAACTCGAGCTTTGATACTGGTCAAACTGTCCAGCTCCGTGCCTACAATACAGCCTGCCTTCCTCACCAGTTTGTCCAGGCGTGAGGTGTCCCTCTTCTTTATGCTGCCTCCACAGCACACCACCGTGTAGAAGAGGGTGCTCGCCACAACCATCTGATAGAACATCTGCAGCATCTTATTGCAGATGTTGAAAGACACCAGCCTTCTAAGGAACTATAGTTGATCAGTGTATCAAAAGCCCAAATGAAATCTACTGTGATTTAATGTTGTAAAATGATAAAATATGAAAACTTTTAGGTGGTGAATAGCAGCCTAATAGAACAACATATTTTTCAAAATGCTTAAACCGGTTCAATCCTTATCATTAGGATTGCCAGACTGGCGTTCTTTCCGTAAAACATTTTTACATTTATTTTTTTAAAGCATTTTGTGGGGTTTTTGGGGCTGTTTTTAAAGGGCTTGCAAGCCACCAAAACTTCTAAACTTTTAAAGGGGGACCAGGGGAAGCCCCACTGGACACATCATTATTGTTCAAAACTGGAAGGGACGAACACCCCCTTCGTCTCTCTCCTCTCTTAAAACTCCAAGGTGGTATGGTATGCTTGTCAATTTAATACTGTATATTATAGTCTAGAGAGCATACATAATTTGTTGGGCTGTTCCACAGCGCCATTAGGTGGCTTTTCAGATGTCATTCGGCTAAAGGTTTCTGCAGGACCTGGCAAACTTGCTGGTGAGGGGTGTTGTAAAGGGGTAGAGGTGGATGGGGTGGCATGGATCTTATCCAACTTGACTCTTTTCTTTGGTACATTAAATATCAGTTTACAGGTGTCAGATCAAGTCAACTCAAGTAGGGGAACATATACAATGGTACAATGCGTTGCCGCACCCACCACATGACGAAACAGCTCAGGATCCCGGTTGGCAACCCCCCCAGGCAGACACATGCTGCCAGGTGTTACATGGGCGACCCATTGGCCCGGTCCAGCCAGTCAAATCCTCAACAATGAGTATCCTGCAAGCTGGATCACCCTCAGGGAATCGCACCACATGGCCGTAGTGCCGTAACTGACGCTCCATCATAAACAATGCAGGTAATGTGTCTCATTCAAGACTCTATGAACAACCGTTCATTCAACACAAAGTCAAACCAATGGTACCCAAGGATTTTCCGGACAGAAGGTGTCAGGCACTTTCTGAATTTCAGTAATGAGAGCTCGTCCTCTTTCGCTTTTATAACTTGCAAATTACTTCAGCTTCCTAATGGTAATTAGTATTTATTAAATATGAAGTCCCAACAGGTGACCTCTTAAATATTTCAAAAGCCATTGAATTGAACTGGTGGGTCCAAATAGCATAATGTGACAACTTTACCCCCGCACTACCAGTTTCCCATTAGCCTGGACCCTTTCCAGTATTACAAAATTCATCATTGATATTTGTAGATAGAGAAAAATAACCATGCTGCCGACCCTAATTTGTTAAGCAATAAAACGGACGCATTGCACAAGCAAAGGGAAAAAGAGCACATTATGGGATGGCCAGAAGGAGAACCTCCAGTTATAAATGCTGCTTTTAAATAAGGCCACTGCCTTACACATAGTAGTCTTCACAATAATCGTAATGAAGTGAAGCTGCTGCACACAGCCATGCGGTGTTCTCCTTCAGGCGGCCATTCAGGATGGCTATCTAGGGCATCCTCATTTACTCAGCTGAGCAGCACAGTCATTAGTCACAGAATGAAACTGCTTCAGCTTGACGTCCTTTGAGACGGCAGTGGAATTCCTTTTATTAATGCCCTGATAACGGCCAGAGCGTCACAAAGCACAGAAGACCGAAGCCTTTTGAATCTCGGCAATCTGATTATTCATACCACTGAACGGCTTTTTAAGTCATTTCAAATCTCCAGATGGAGAGTAAGCAGATTGAAAATGACTTCCAGAATTTGACAGAGAAGATTAACAGAGTAGTGCTCAGAAAAAAGAGAGAACAAAAAAAAGGAAGGAAAGAAAGATAATAAAATCTTCTTCTTTCAGCTGCTCCCGTTAGGGGTTGCCACAACGGATCATCTTCTACCATTTCTTTCTGTCCTCTGCCTCTTGCTCTCTCACACCCATTACCTGCATGTCCACTCTCACCACATCCATAAACCTTCTCTTAGGCCTTCCTCTTTTCCTCTTCCCTGGCAGCTCTATCCTTAGCATCCTTCTCCCAATATACCCAGCATCTCTCCTCTGCACATGTCCAAACCAACAAAATCTCGCCTCTCTGACTTTGTCTCCCAACCGTCCAACCTGAGCTGACCCTCTAATGTCCTCATTTCTAATCCTATCCATCTTTGTCACACCCAGTGCAAATCTTAGCATCTTTAACTCTGCCACCTCCACCTCTGTCTCTTGCTTTCTGGTCAGTGCCACCGTCTCCAACCCATATAACATAGCTGGTCTCACTACCGTCCTGTAGACCTTCCCTTTCACTCTTGCTGATATCCTTCTTTCACAAATCACTCCTGACACTCTTCTCCTCCCATTCCTCCCTGCCTGCACTCTCTTTTTCACCTCTCTTCCACAATCCCCATTACTCTGTACTGTTGATCCCAAGTATTTAAACTCATCCACCTTTGTGAACTCTACACCCTGCATCCTCACCATTCCACTGACCTCATACTCATTTACACACATGTATTCTGTCTTGTTCCTACTGACCTTCATTCCTCTCTAGAGCATATCTCCACCTCTACAGGGTCTCCTCAACCTGCTCCCTACTATCGCTACAGATCACAATGTCATCAGCAAACATCACAGTCCACGGGGACTCCTGTCTAATCTCGTCTGTCAACCTGTCCATCACCATTGTAAATAAGAAAGGGCTCAGAGCTGATCCCTAATGTAATTCCACCTCCAACTTGAATGCATTCATCACTCCTACTGCAGACCTCACCACTGTCACACTTCCCTGGTACATATCCTGTACAACTCTTACATACTTCTCTGCCACTCCTGACTTCCTCATACAATGCCACAGCTCCTCTCGAGGCACCCTGTCGTATGCTTTCTCCAGGTCCACAAAGACGCAATGCAACTCCTTCCGGCCTTCTCTAAACTTCTCCATCAACATCCTCAGAACAATCATTGCATCTGTGGTGCTCTTTCTTGGCATGAAACAATACTGCTGCTCACTAATCATCACCTCACTTCTTAACCTAGCTTCCAATACTCTTTCCCATAACTTCATGGTGTGGCTCATCAATTTTATCCCCTTGTAGTTACTGCAGTCCTGCACATCCCCCTTATTCTTAAATATCGGCACCAGTACACTTCTTCTCCACTCCTCAGGCATCCTCTCACTTTCCAAGATTCCATTAAACAATCTGGTTAAAAACTCCACTGCCATCTCTCCTAAACACATCCATGCTTCCATAGGTATGTCATCTGGACCAACGGCCTTTCCATTTTTCAACCTCTTCATAGCTGTCCTTACTTCCTCCTTTCTAATCCATTGCACTTCCTGATTCACTATCTCCACATCATCCAACCTCATCTCTCTCTCATTCTCTTTATTCATCAGCCTCTCAATGTACTCTTTCCATCTGCTCAACACACTCTCCTCGCTTGTGAGTACGTTTCCATCTTTATCCTTTATCACCCTAACCTGCTGCACATCTTTCTCAGCTCGGTCCCTCTGTCTAGCCAATCAGTACAGGTCCTTTTCTCCCTCCTTAGTGTCCAACCTCTCATACAACTCATCATATGCCTTTTCTTTAGCCTTCACCACCTCTCTCTGAACCTTGCGCATTATCTCCTTGTACTCTTGTCTACTTTCTGCATCTCTCTGACTATCCCACTTCTTCTTTGCCATCCTCTTCCTCTATATACTCTCCTGTATTTCTTCATTCCACCACCAGGTTTCCTTTTCCTCCTTTCTCTTTCCAGATGTCATGCCAAGCACCCTTCTTGCTGTCACATCTGCTGTAGTTTCCCAGCTGTCTGGTAACTCTTCACTGCCACCCAGTGCCTGTCTCACTTCCTCCCTAAACTCAACCTTGCGGTCTTCCTTTTTCAACTTCCACCATTTGATCCTTGGCTCTGCCCTCACTCTCTTCCTCTTCTTGATCTCCAACATCACCCTACAGACCACCATCCTTTGCTGCTTAACTACATTTTCCCCTGCCACTAAATTGCAGTCTTCAATCTCCTTCAGATTGACTCTCCTCCACTCTTGTACGTCACCCTATGTTCCTCCCTCTTCTTAAAATACATATTCATCATAGCCATGTCCATCCTTTTGGCAAAATCCACTATCTTCTGACCTTCATTCCTCTCCTTGACACCATACCTACCCATCACCTCCTCGTCTCCACTGTTTCCTTCACCAACATGCCCATTGAAATCTTCCCAAATCACCACTTTCTGTCCCTTGGGTACACTGTTCATCACTTCATACAACTCACTCCAAAAATCTTCTTTCTCATTCATTGCACACCCAACTTGTGGTGCATATGCACTAAAAACATTTATCATCAGTCCTTCAATTTCCAGCTTCATAATCATTACTCTGCCTGACACTCTTTTCACCTCCAAAACACTCTTGACATACTGTTCCTTCAGAATAATTCCTATCCCATTTCTCCTCCCATCCACACTATGATAGAACAATTAAATCCACTTCCGATCCACCTGGACTTACTCCCCTTCCATTTAGTCTCTTGCATGCACAATATATCAGCTTTGCTTCTCTCCATCATATCTGCTAACTCTCTCTCCTTACCAGTCATACTGCAAACATTCAAAGTTCCTACCCTCAGTTCCACTCTCTTTACTGTCCTCCTCTCCTCCTGCCTCTGGACACATCTCCCCCTCTTCTACTCCTTCTTCTTCTTCTTTGAACAACAGCAGCCCAATTTCCGCCAGCACCCTGTTGGCTAACAGTACTGGTACTGGTGGAGGTCGTTGTTAACCCAGGACTTGACCGATCTGGCATGGAAATTTGTATTGTTGTCCGCATATTGATTTGGCAAAATTTTACATCAGATGCCCTTCCTGACGTAACCCTCCCCATTTATCCGGGCTTGGGACTGGCAACAAAGAAACACACTGGTTTGTGCATCCCCTGTGGCTGGGTTAAGAAAGATAATAAAATAATCTTTTTAATCTTATCTACATTTATAAAATATATTTAATGAATAAAAAGAAATGCATAATTATTGTAGAAATGATGTGCCAACTGAGGTGCAACTTAAAGGAATTCTCCACTGAAAAATGATTTTTTAACGTATTATTTATCCCATGTAATGTGTAGTGGTGGCCAAGAAAAAAAATAATCCATGTTTTCATGGAGAAATGACATATGAAGATTCAGTTCCAACAGAAATCCCAGCATATGGGAGTTATTTTCTGCAAAAAAGGAAATGAAAATTAACATCATGAAATGAAAATACAATCGCTTTTTTTGCCGTTTCATTTTCACACACAAAAATGCTGCAACAATCTTCTTATATAATATGCTACCGTGGCTGTCCGTTTGTCTGTCCAGGGTTTTAAATCACCTGCAGCTCGCAAACCATTTGACCTATTGACCTGAAATTTGGTACACATATACTACGTGAACTCTACTGTCTGCTTTCAGGGAGATGATTTTTATTACTGTTTTAATTTTTATTTTATTGTAGAATCAACTGTTGTGCGGTGCATGCCCACGGCTAAATCATTCGAGGCAGATTGAAGACTTAAGTGCCACCTTAAGTGAAAAATTAAGAAAAACATACTAAGTAATTGCAACACAAAAACTGACTTAATCAGTTTTAACACGAAAAGATGCCAACGAAAGAAGAGAAGAAGTGGGCCGCTAGGGTGGAGAAAAGAAGAGCTGCTCAGGAAGCAGCAAGCACATCAACCTCTGAGCAAACGAATTGTTAAACGTACAGAGAAAGAGGATGAAAACTCCAAGTCAAGTGTATTCACTGCACGTTATCGTGCAGTCCGCCGTTACTGGTTAACAATAAAATGAAATAATACCATTTGCATTTTCATTTTCAAAGTCTACTTGCAAGAATGCTGAAAAAAATTAAAAATGAAATGAAATTACATTATTTTCATTTTCAAAGTGTAAACGCAAGAATGTTGCAAAACATAAAAAGAAAATGAAGTACTGTAACCCCATTTGCAATTTAATTTTCAGCCTGAACAACAATGGAGGTGCAAAAATGATAATTAAAATATAAAAAAGCACTGGCGCCACCTGCTGCTCACTCAATTTTCATTTTCCACTTTGCATTTTCACTTTCAAGTTCTTAACATGCAATTAGCGCCAGTCAATGGGTGGGGCTTTGTTACTTGACTTCCCACAATTCTTTGTCTTTTGGCTTCTGTCTTCTAATGTATTTAAGTCACATGATTTTGATCTTTTCACTTTCATACTGCAAGCTTCACAGTGAACCCATCTCACAAAATCTGAAGACCATGCATAATTGTAGTTCTAAAGTAAATTAATGTACTATATAATTAAATATTTAACATGACAAGAATTAGCCTTTATTATGTCAAACTTTATATTTATTTACACTGAAATGGAGACAGGACACATTGCATTTTTTTTTTTTTTTTGCGGACCAATTGTGAGCAACGGGAAACATTGTGCAAAATGTCCTTGAGAAAATGAAACAAAAAAAATCACATGTAACACGTGCAGCATAATCCACATTTTTTGCTAAATTATTATTACCAGTTACTTAAACCTGTAAACTCTGCACTGAATGCCAATAGGAAAGACGTTTTGCAACAATGTTGTGCTTTTACATTGAAGCTCCACCTCTGTCCCTTATTCATTGGTCAAGAATCCCGTCTTCAATTCAAACACATAGTATTCTGAGAATGGCGTCTTTCTTGAGGATTTTTCTTTTTCTGGTTCCCATGCACGTTTTTCAACATCATTTGCCATTGTCCAGAACTGGTCTCTGCAAAGTCTCATTGGAATTGAATTTTCAATATGTAATTTCTCCACTAAAACATGAAATTGAATGTTTTTCTCAGCCACTACTACAAACTACATTGAGTAAATAACATATAAAAAACATTTAATTTTTGGGTGGAGTATTCATTTAATTTTCATTCATTTTCCACCGCTTATTTGAAACCAGGTTGCGGAGGCCCACATGTCTCTATCCCCAGCCACACATGCCAACTCATACTGTTGGATCCAAAGGTGTTCACAGGCTATTTGGGACATTTAATCCTCTCAGCGAGCCCTGGGGGTCTCCTTACAGCTGATCCTCTGCAGGGAGACATTTGAGAGATGCCTGATCCACCTCAGTTGGTGCCTCTCAATGCAGAGGGTTAGCAGCTCCACTCTGAGCCTCTCCTGGATGTCTGTGCTTCTCACCTTGTCTCTAAGGTAGAGTTCAGCCACCCTATAGAGAAAGCTTATTTTGGCCGTTTGTACCCACAATCTCATTTTCTCTGTCATTAATTAAAACTCATGACCATAGGTCAAGGTAGGAATGTTGGTCGACTGGCAAATCAAGAGACTCGGCTTCTGTATCAGCTCCTTGCTCGTCACTATGGATCAGTGTAGCGACCGCATAACTGCACCCCTATCTGATTTTCAATCTCAATATCCCCTCACTCGTGAACAAGACCCCAAGGTATTTAAACAGGTGGAATATTCATTTAATTAGTTGCAACAATCTGTAAGTGGATAAGACCCCCTTTAGCCACTGGAGCATTATAATTTTTTGAGTCAAGAATTCAACAAGGTGCTCCAAATATTCTTTGGGTATTTTGGTCCAGGCTGACTCGGTCATATCACACAGTTCCTCCTTATACTCCATATTCTCGCTGCAGACCTCCATTTCCATCTCATCTCAAAGACACTCTATTGGATTGAGACCTAGAGACAGCTTGAGATGATGGGCACTTGTGACATAGTGCATTATCCTTTTGAAAAAGAATAGCCTGTGGTCACAGAAGGATACACACATAGAAACTGCATTAGTCATTAGGAGGCCTAATGTATATCAAGAACACTTTAACCATACTGCTGCTCTATCACCACCAGTCTGTACCATTTATACAATGCAGAAGTGATGAGGAAATGATTTGCAAAAAAATGTGACTTTACAAAGAAAATACATGTTTTGCTTCACAGCATAAATTGCATTTCACTTCCAGTGAATAACAAGCCATTCACAGCAAAAAGAAATGTGTTTAGTCCCTGACTGGATGCTTTTTCATGCATTAATTCCATATGTGTCTCCCTGTCATTAAGTATTTACATAAAAATCTCTAGTGAAAAAAATTCTCTCTCTTGACCATGTTAGCCTGTTATTTGTATTAAGTTGCTGCCACGTGATTGGCTGTTTGGAGGAGCAGGCTAATTCAGTTAATGAGTAGGTGTGCCTAATTAAGTGGCCACTGACTGTATAACCCTTTGATGGACTGGCTGTCTGTCCAGGCTTCATTCCTGCTTTTTGCTGAATGTTACTAGGATCAGCTCTGGCTGCCCATATCTATATCAGAAATGTGGGTTTAGATAAATATTTAAAATCAACGCCATTGATTTCTCCAGTGCCTTCAGTACCATCCAGTCATCCCTGTTAAGGGTAAACTCAGAGATATGCAGGTGGGTGAGCCCAACGTGTCCTGCATAATGGACTGTGTGAGCAACACTGGAGCACCACAAGGAATAGTCCTGTCTCTTTTTCACTTCACTCTGTACATCTCCGCCTATAAATATAACTTACAGAAATTCTCAGATGATTCTGCATTTATGGGGTGTATTGATAAGGGGGAATGAGACACAGGAGAGGAGTCAGGTGGAGAACTTAGTGTCTTGGTGCAAAGAGAATCATCTGCAAATTAACATCAGCAAAAACAAAGGAAAGGTGTTATGGAATTTCACCGTGCCAAAGAGCCTTGATGTGGGGTCACCATTTAAGGAGTGGATGTTGAGGTTGTGCACTCCTAACATGTACTTGGGGGTCCACATTAATGATGGATTAGACAGAACACAGAAGCGCTATAGATGAAAAGGCAGAGCAGGCCCTTGTTCTTTAGGAGACTGCGTTCATTTATTGTGGGAAGTGACATACTTCACATCTTCTATAACTCTGTGATGGTCAGTGTCATTTTCTGCACTGTGGTGTTCTGGGCTAGTAACATCACTTCAAGAGAGGCCCACCAAATCAACAAGCTAATTAACAGGGTAGGTTCAGTTATTGGATGCACTCTGGGGCCCATGGAGTCCATAGCAAAGGAGAGAATTAAAAGAAAACTGGGGTCTATCTATCTATCTATCTATCTATCTATCTATCTATCTATCTATCTATCTATCTATCTATCTATCTATCTATCTATCTATCTATCTATCTTTTATAAAGTGCCTTTTCTATCTATCTATCTTTTATAAAGTTCCTTTTCTATCTATCTATCTATCTATCTATCTATCTATCTATCTATCTATCTATCTATCTATCTATCTATCTATCTATCTATCTATCTATCTATCTATCTATCTATCGTTCACTCACACTGAGACGTCCATATGCAGAATCACCCACTCACCTCTCCCAGGTGTATCACCGTTGTAAGCTCTGTGGCCCCCTAGTGGTTAAAACGGAAAAGTGCTGGGTCACTGTGTGAGTTAAGTCACTTATAATAATGCTCACAAGTGTAAGAATATGAAAACTGTTAATGTTTTTTGGAGGGATAACCTGTTTATCATATCTGCGTTTGAGACCTTGTGAAGATAAGACTAGACAAGTTGATGATTATGCAACATGAGCAACATGAACTTATTTCATGGACATTTTAGATATTGTTTGCTGTTGTCCAGTGTTGGTCACTATACACTCCTATTTTAACAAAAAAAACGCATTATCTCTGTTAGATAGATAGATAGATAGATAGATAGATAGATAGATAGATAGATAGATAGATAGATAGATAGATAGATAGATAGATAGATACTTTATTAATCCCAATGGGAAATTCACATTCTTCAGCAGCAGCATACTGATACAATAAATAATATTAAATTAAAGAATGATAATAATGCAGGTGAAAAACAGACAATAACTATGTATAATGTTGAATGTTAACGTTTAACCCAACCCCGGGTGAAATTAAAGAGTCGCATAGTTTGGGGGAGGAACGATCTCCTCAATCTGTTAGTGGAGCAGGACAGTGACAGCAGTCTGTCGCTGAAGCTGCTCTTCTTTCTGGAGATGATACTATTAAGTGGATGTAGTGGATTCTCCATAATTGATAGAAGCCTGCTGAGCGCCCTTCGCTCTGCCACGGATGTTAAACTGTCCAGCTCCATGCCAACAATAGAGCCTGCCTTCCTCACCAGTTTGTCCAGATGTGAGGCGTCTTTCCTCTTAATGCTGTTCTACATGAAAATATAAGATTACAATTATTTTCCTCAGACATCACTACAATATACATGGAATAAATAATATATAAAAAATATAATTTTGAGGTAGAATATTCTTTTAATAATCACGGCGTGTTTCAGGAAAACAGACCCCTATTCATTCTTTTACAGTATTTTCCACACAGCATTTTCTTTGATTTACCTAAAGCACAATATTTGTAATTGAGGAGGCTGATGCCTATCTTTGAAATAAAAAACAAAAAAAAAAAAAAATGCCCACCCTGGACACTAAACGGTTTATTATTTTAGCCAGTTTCTTCCAGCTATCAGTTGTTATCATCGAGTTACTCTCTAATGTAGTGTTCCTACTGTCCACTAGAGGGCAAGCAACCCTAACAAAAAAAATCAAATAACATTTCCAAGCCCTTGAGGCAAAAGCAACATGCCTTTATTCATTTTTTAATTTCTTTATTTTTATCGAATAATTTTTCATTTTCACATATTGCTCAAAAGAGGTAACAAAAATGTCGGTCTTTCCTCCTTCCGTGACCCTGATAGACTCGCATGTGTTTGAGAGAATTTACTAGAGCAAAGCTTTATCTGCAGACCCACAGAAGAAAAGCCTTCATCCAAAGCAGAACAAGAAAATCAGTGTGAGCCATTTTCAGCCCTAAAGATGTCTTTAAAGCAATTGGTTTGAAAAACAAAAATATTATGTTTTTTATTGAGCCATATGCTCCTACTTTAAATGGCATGCTCTAAAGTGAAAACCCCTTAATTAAGTGTTTGACGCGTGTTATTTTTATAAGGCATTAAAAACCTGAATGAACACAGAAAAGAGCAGCTGTGTGTCTGCCATATCAGGTGTGATGACTCACCGAGCTACAGAAATAGGAATTTCCAACCAGGTGTGGGAAAACACTGGGAATTAGGAGGCATACTGCCGGCTTTGGGGGAGGGGAGTTGTGTGGGAGGCATCGTATGGAAATCATCCTCTTCGGTGCACAATGCACACTGGAGTCAATGGAATCCTCCGACTTCATTTCTTGATTTCAATTCAGAATGTGCCAGTGGCTCATTTGTCCTGTTTTTTTTTTAAATATTATGTATGTGAGAGTGGTGGTGGATGTGTTTCTGTCCTACGATGAATTGTCTTCCTTTCCATAGTGCATTTTTTGAGGGGAATCATTAACGTTTATGTATTATTAAGCACATTAATCCAGCTAGCATCTTCAGAGCTCTGTGTGCAAAGGTATGATACGGAAGGAGAATGGGGTGACACCAGAGTTAATGCTATTTCCCTTCACTACTCCAGAACAAAGGAAGAACGTTAGGAGGAACTGTGAATTTACATCTAATGCGTTGCCAAAATTCCCCACTCTGGTAATTAAGACCATCATGGACCAGAAGTCGTCATTCATTAGTAAACCAGCAGCCACGTGTATTGCACCAATGTCCTTGGAACTATATTTGCCAGGCCGAGAAAGCCGCTCTTTGGAGTTTAGCATGTTTTTTGTTTGGTTTCATTTGGATGAGATTAAATGGGGCTCCTCCACGGAAACCCCAACACTTCATTTTTATTCTTTTGTCAAATTTTACTAGTTGTAGTGAATTTTGTTTCTCATACAGGTTCACGAAATTGAAATTCACTTCACATCTAAGAGCCGAACTCACCAAGATGAAATTTCATGAGCTTTTCAGTGATTTTTGAGTTAGAAATTTGGGAATATTGCTTCCCATCTCTCCGATTTCTCTTTTCAGATCTGCACTCCAGTGCTGCCCCCTTAGTTCCACAACTCCTACCATGTGGCTCTGTGCATTACCGTCGCACTGCCTGCTGGCACATTCATTTAGGGGCAGAAGTAACACCATGGGCTGTGCTCAGTTTCCACAACTCCACAGGCTGTTCACTGCACACCCAGGCCGTTGGTTTTTAGAAGTGGCAAAGTGCTCACAGGTATTTTCACTCTAGCCGTGCCCCTCTTTCCACAGTCCACACCATAATAAACTGTGCTGTACTTTTGCATTCGGAGAAAAAGTTTACAGATGAGATGAAAGTAAACGAGCTAATGGCATTCTTGTGGTAAACAGGTTCTTTCACAAAATATTTGGCAAAGCAAAACTCCAAGCTTCACTGTGAAATCAGCTTCACGTGAATTATTATTCAGTAGACTCTTCTTTTTCTTTCGGCTGCTCCCATTTAGGGGTCGCTACAGTGGATCATCCGTCTCCATCTATCCCTGTTTTTTACATTATTGACTGCTACACCAACTACCTTCATGTCCTTCCTCACCACACCCATAAGCCTCCTCTTTGGCCTTCATCTTTTCCTCTTGCCTGGTGATCCCATCCTCAACATTCTTTTCCTGATGTACCCCTCATCGCCCCTCTGCACGTGCCCAAACCATCTCATCTCGCCTCCTTCACTTGGTCACCAGACTGTCATACCTGTGTTGTACCTCTGACATACTCATTCCTCATGATGTCTACCTTCATCACTCTGAGCGAAAATCACAGAATCTTCAACTCTGCCACTTCCAGCTCTGTCTCCTGTCTTTTCATCAGTGCCACTGTCACCAAACCATACAACATAGCTGGCCTTACTGCCGTTTTATAGACCTTCCTTTTCACTCTTGCAGATACTCTTCTATCACAAATCACTCCTGCCACTCTTCTCCACTCTGTCCACCCTGCCTGCATGACTACTATTAACAAAAAAAAAACTAAAATTAATCTGACTAAATTATATACACATGACACTAAAGTTTAATTTGAACACAAAACCATAGAGACGAGGAGCATATTGTCATCATGATGAGAACAAGAATCTGCAATTCAACAGGCAGATAGTCCATCTTAGCTCCTCAGCTGTGTCCAGGTGGCTTGGTTTGAAAGAAAGATGTCCAAAGGCTGAAACAAAAGTTGTGCATAGCCATCAAATATTTCAGCACTGGCCACATCCACTCTACATTTTTATTTTAAAATAGCATTTTTTAACTAACACAATCTCTGTCCACACAACCATTTCCATATAGTTTATGAAAGTATCTCCCCCCGCACTAAAACAACCAAAAACACATATGACAGAGCAAGGTTGCATTAAGACCCCCACACGCCCTGGGTGACTTGGCTCCTGAACAGAGAGAGTTGATCATCCTTTTAACAATGCAGTGTGGGGATATCGGCTCATTGAAAGCAGCTCGGGTCATTAATCGCGTCATTGCCCCTGGGTTCCCTCTGTCATTTTGAATCGTGGATATTCAATTGTGACATCGAGTGAGAGGGAACGGGGTTTGGAGTCCCTCTTGGTCATTCAGATTCTTATCGAATGGGTGGGGTCCACTTACGTCATTTCAGTGCGCTGATACTGCAACGATTCATCAACCTTTTTGGTGAATAGGTCCCTTGTTATCACGGGCCCCTTAGCATGCACCCAGAAGGTCCTTATGGAAGATCTGCTCATGCAAGAGAGTCGTTCACTTACATTGGACATGCACAAATCAACAGAAACAGGAAGAGGAAGTGTCCTTCTTAAAAGGATGGAAGCATGAAATTTATTGCAAAATTGTAGTGACCAGTATATTATTTGTCTTTTACGTTTAAACTTTACAAATTCACAAGCAAGAAACACAACAAGCTCCATGGAAAGAAACTCCTCTATGTCTATTAAGTTGGAATATGAAAGGCAGTTCAAAGAGAGACCCCTTTCCAGGTAGGTTGGGCGTGTAGTGGGTGTCAAAAAAGGGGGAAAATACAACACAATAAACAGAACAGAACAAATCCTCAATACAGCATAATAGTGCAATAGAACTATTACAAGTACAAATGATATCACATAATAAGATTTGGATTTGTTCAGAGTCCTGGAGACCTCGGCCATCAAGCTTCCTCCACCTATTGGCCTTTCCACAGCTGAGTCAGTACTGGGCCAGCCAATCTGATGTAAGGACCCCTCTACCCGATGATTCCTGTGATCCTCCATCAGAGATGACTTTACCTTAGGCAGGAAAAACAATCTGGCAGGTGGGCCATGGCACCAAGTGCCACATTTGAGTACCGAGAAGAGAAACAGAATAGGTGAGGGTTAGTAACACATTATAACCATCCATCCATCCATCCATTGTCCAACCCGCTGAATCCAAACACAGGGTCATGGGGGTCTGCTGGAGCCAATCCCAACCAACACAGGGCACAAGGCAGGAACCAATCCCGGGCAAGGCGCCAACCCACTGCAGCATTATAACCATCATATTACTTATGCTTTAGTGTTAATGACTAACAACAGAGATGAAGTCTGTATGGTTAATCAGCAGCTCTAGTCAGGGTGTGCTAAACTGAAGTAGTGAGATATATTACTGAGACCGAAGGGGCATCTCTTATAGTAGCAGGCAGACCAGTCCACAGTTTATGGGCCCTGTAACTAAAAGCTCGACCTCTCACTGTTATTTTATTAATTCTTGGAATCACAAGCAGACTCGCATCTTGAAATCTTAATGTGCGTTCAGGTTTGTAAGTCATGATAAGTTCAGACAAGTAAGCCGGACCTCGGCCATTTAAGGCTTTATATGTTAAAAGGAGGATTTTGAAATCTGCCCTGAACTTAACTGGGAGTCAGTGTAAGGATTTAAGAACTGGAGTTATGTGTTTTTTCTTGTTCTTGTAATAGTTCTTGCAGCAGCATTTTGGATTAACCGGAAGCTATAGAAAGAACAATTTGAGCATCCAGTGAACACCACATTGCAGTAGTCCCTCCTACTAGAAATAAATGCATGAATTAATTTCTCAGAATCCTGCTTATTTAGAAAACGCCTTAATTTCCCAACATTTTTAAGATGGAAGAAACATGATTTGAACAACTTTGTAATATGTGCTTTAAATGACCTGCTAGAGTCAAAGAGAACTACTAGATTGTGGGCTGAACAGAAGACTAATAGCCATTACTCTGCTGACGCCACTTCTGTTGTCTGCCCACCTGGACTTGTCCCTTCCTGTTGATAGCCTTTTCAATTCGGAACCTTGCCATTTCAATTCAATTCTGTGTTGGACTTAGGTCTGAAGAGATGTTCCTCATATCTCTGTTAAAAGATTTGTTTTTTCCTTTGCTGCACATTCATGCCCCATGCACGTTCTGTCCCCATCTTTACTGTTTTTCTATAAAGTCTACATTTCACACATCCAGGCTGCAGTACTGAGCCTGTGTTTTCAGAAATGTGCTGCTTTTTTAAAGTTTCCATTTTTAGGGGTTAAATACACCGGGGTAATGTGGATGAAAGGTGAAGATGGCAACTGATGTCTGTGTTTTTAAAATGAAAACATAGTAGTGTGGACATAGCCTCAGGGAGAGACAGACAGTGAGAAGCAGGGTGTGATGGTTGTTCTTTCAATATCTTATTCCAAACATATTTACAAAAATGAATCTGATAGAGTATCTATGGGATTGTATAGTCTTTCTTCCCTGTCTTTCATCAGAATATTATTGCAAATTCATGGATATATGAAAGATCCTGTGCCTAACCCCAGACTCTATTTAGATCCTTGATGTTTAAATATGACAGATAGGAGGTCTTGTCACCCACCTCATATAGCATCTAATTGCCCACTGCAACGCATTGCTCATGGGTCCACCACTTGTCATTTTGCATTCTCACATGAGCTGGCCATGAACTAAAGGGAGGGTCACCCCAAAGTGATGAAGAAGACTTCTGACTTCTAAACTGCAGCTGGGAGGTGTCAAACACAGCAACAGGCTCCATCTCTATGAGTCTCACTGGCCGCCAATCCCCTCCCATGGTCAATTCTGAACAAGCCCCCAAACGTTATGGATGAGAATACATTCAAGGCCCTGACTCCCTCCTTGTTTTACATCTTCACATGGAAAGGCCAACTGAGAACCAGGTGTTGTGCTTCGGGTGCACTTCTAAAGCAAACAGGGTGGAAGGCTTTCTAAGGCTAATGAAACCTGACAGTTTCTTTTGAAGTATCTACCTGGCTGTTCTCATATTTGGCAGACTGGTTGCATTTAATAACATAACACAAACCAAAACGAAAGCTGGCATATTATAGAAGTTCATTGAGCTCTTTAATCAGAATTCTCAGAAGAAAAAAGATAATAGTAAACATATGGTAGCTTTCCAAAATCTAAAAAAATCCTTAGGGCTGTCTGATTACAGAGTAGGAACATTATTGTGAAATTACCACATAAGCACAGCAAGCATTATTACAACATAATTATCAAAAAACCCAAGTAACGTTATTATGTTCAATGATGCATATTTGCTTCAAGTTGCACATGTAATGTCACACACAGTTTTAGTCTCTTTTTTAGATTTAGCCTCCATTTCCACTGGAAGCTTCCATGCTTCTTCTTTGTTATTATCAGTTATGCTGCCATCTGCTGTCCATATATAACCAGGGTGGCCACTCCGATTCTGGAGAGCCACAGTGGCTGCAGGTTTTTCTTCCAACCCAGTTGTTTAATTAGAATCCAGGCCCTGATGGTTACCCCGTAGAATTTTATAAGAAATTCTCCACTCAGCTAGCTCCCCTCTTATTGGCAACATTTACAGAAGCTAGAGACAACCAAATACTACCTCAAACATTTCGACAAGCATTAATCACCGTCTTTCCTTAACAAAATAAGGACTTGTTACAATGTGCATCATACAGACCAATTTCACTCCTGAATAATGATGTTAAGATACTCTCAAAAATTCTAGCTAGAAGGATGGAGAAAGTGCTGCCCTCGGTAATATCACAAGATCAAACTGGATTTATTAAAGGCCGACACCTATCTTCAAATCTCCGACGCTTGTTTAATGTCATATATTCACCAGCAAAATCAAACACCCCAGAGATATTAGTATCATTAGACGCAGAAAAAGCATTTGATATGATTGAATGGAATTACCTTTTCACTGCATTGGAGAAATTTGGGTTTGGCCCGAATATTTGTGCATGGATCAAACTACTGTATACCAATCCAGAAGCTTCAGTTTGTATTAATAAAATTTGCTCAGACTACTTTAAGCTAGAACGTGGTACCAGACAAGGATGTCCCTTGTCGCCACTGTTGTTTGCAATCGCTATTGAACCACTGGCGGTTCACTGCCGAAATTCTTATCAGATAAAGGGGATTGTCAGAGAAGGACTGGAACAGAAAATTTCTCTATATGCAGATGATATGGTCTTATATATATCAGACCCAGAAAAAACTGTCCCCGCTGTTTTAACAGCACTAACAGAATTTCAAAGGATATCTGGTCTTAGAATTAATCTGAATAAAAGTATACTCTTTCCAGTGAATTCACAAGCATATAATATTAGATTAGACACCCTACATTTTACCATAGCAGATCAGTTTAAATACCTAGAGATAAATATCACAAGTAAACATAAAGCTCTCTATCAACAAAATTTTGGCGTCTGTATGGAAAAAATTAAGCAAGACTTGCATAGATGGTCAACCCTTCATCTCACTCTAGCCGGAAAAAATAACATTGTTAAGATGAATATCCTTCCTAAACTTCTCTTTTTATTTCAAAACATTCCAATATATATCAATAAATCATTTTTTAAACAGTTAGATTCAACAATAACCTCATTCATTTGGAACTTAAAACACCCACGTATCCGAAGAGCGACCCTACAAAGACCTCAGGCAGAAGGTGGCATGGCTTTACCTAATTTTCAGTTTTATTACTGGGCAGCAAACATACAAGCCATAAAAATCTGGACACAAATAAATGAACATACACAGGCTTGGTCCGCAATAGAAGTAAAATCCTGTAGTACTTCTTTATATTCCCTGCTCTGCTCTCCAATAAATGAAAGTTATCGCAAATATACTAATAACCCAATTGTGCTTTACTCACTTAGAATATGGAACCAACTTAGAAAGCATTTTAAGATGGAAAATCTTTTATCCGTGGCACCTCTGCAAGAGAACCACCTCTTTCAACCTTCGCAAGTATATCCAGTTTTTAATACCTGGAAAAGTTTTGGGATTAAAATGCTCAGAGATCTTTATATAGACAACATATTTACATCTTTTGAACAATTACGTTCAAAATTCAACCTCCCAGCTACACATTTCTTTTACTATCTTCAAATTAGAAATTTTGTTAAACAGAACCTGAACGATTTTCCTCATCTCCCACCTTCCTCTATGCTCAGTTTTGAGGACTCAGCCAGCATTTCTGCAATATATAAAATTATTTAACAGTTCCTCCCTTTCAAAGATCCAAGAGGACAGTGGGAAAAGGATCTCTCGCTCAACATATCAGAAAAGGAGTGGAAGGTAGCAATGAAGAGAATTCACTCGAGCTCCATATGTGCAAAGCATACAATTATTCAACTCAAAATTATATATCTAGCACATCTGTCTCGTCCAAAATGTTTCCAGGGCAAGATCCAACCTGCAAATGCTGCAATCAAGTTCCAGACTCACTGGGTCACATGTTTTGGGCCTGCGCCAAATTAACATCATTCTGGACAAAAATCTTCAAGTGCCTTTCAGACAGCCTTGGTGTCACAATCCCTCCTAACGCACTAACAGCCGTGTTTGGTGAGCTCCCAGATGGGCTTAAAGTGGAGAAGGACAAACAAACTGTGATTGCCTTTACTACACTATTGGCACTTATTTTGCTAAACTGGAAGAATCCTAACTCTCCTCTTTTAAGTCAGTGGGTAACTGATGTTTTATATTATTTGAAATTGGAAAAAATCACATTCTCACTTGGAGGATCTGTGCAGAACTTTTTCAAAATCTGGCAGGATGTAATCAATAACATTTTAGAATAAGCTCTTAAAGCACTGAGCAAGCAGATTCTCTTCTCATTTCTTTTTCTTCTCCATTTATCTTTATCCACTTATTAAACTCTTCAATTTACTTATTTTTACTAGCTTTAAGTTTTACTCCATTGGCCATGCTCTCTTTTTCAGGGGTGGGGGTTGATTTGTTTTCAATCCTATTTTTTGTAAAAAATGATCTGTTTGTATGGAATGATTACAATAAAATCAATAAAATAACAAAAAAAAAATTCAGGCCAATAAGTCAAATGGTTTGCGAGCTACAGGTGATTTAAAATCCTGGAAAGACAGACAGAGGACAGACAGACAGATATGAAAGGCACTATCTATCTATCTATCTATCTATCTATCTATCTATCTATCTATCTATCTATCTATCTATCTATCTATCATATAGTGCCTTTCATATCTATCTATCTATCTATCTATCTATCTATCTATCTATCTATCTATCTATCTATCTATCTATCTATCTATCTATCTATCTTTTATAAAGTGCCTTTTCTATCTATCTATCTATCTATCTATCTATCTATCTATCTATCTATCTATCTATCTATCTATCTATCTATCTATCTATCTATCTATCTATCTATCTATCTATCTATCTATCTATCTATCTATCTATCTATCAATCTAAAATTAAATTCACTTTCCAAACAATTAGTAGTGCTATTGACACAGGAAGAGAGATGTTTAGTTTTTATATAAATAATAATATGATAAAAACAAGATATATATGTATGAAAATTCTCAGAAATAAATACAGAATTCACAATAAATATTATCCCAGAGAGTGACACCACACCAGTTTCCCCATATTTGATGAGAGATGTGTTATATTATGATCTCAGGGCAACAAATGATACTCAGTAGTTAGGACTGAACTGAAAACCTTGTACTTTAGCAAGCAGCCTTTTCATGTAGAGCAGGGCTACATGCTGGAGGGCTGCAGTGACTGCAGCTTTTCACTTTAACCAATTTCTTAATTAGAACTCATTTATCCACCTTTAAAATAGACAAGTGTCTGTGTGTTTATGTACCTAGGTGTCTGTACAATTGCTATGTCTCTGTTATTCCAGCAGATGGCACATTAGAAACATTTGTAGTAATAAAATGCAATGTAGCTGTCATTCCAATAGATGGTGCATCACAAGCATTAACACTGCTGTTATGAATCCCATACTTAATGACATATAGCAGAGACATATACATTGCATTTTTCATTCCAAAAGATATACAATCACAGATTTAATTACTGCAAATGTTCTGTGATGCACCATCTGTTGAAATGACAAATGCAATGCATTTTATTACTACAAATGTTTCTGATGTGCCATTCACCTAATTTCACATTTTTGTTGAATACATAAAAACATTCTGTGTCAAACATTTCTAACCACAGGAAATCAGGAAGGGGCCAAATACTTTCTCACAACAACTACATATATATCACAGTCCATAACAATTGAATATTTGGAAAGCCATAATAAAGTGCCTTTTATGGTTTGAGCTATTACAGGATGCACCATGCAAAGATTTGCATGTACTGTACAAAGTATGAATAGACTGCATAGTCAGAAAGAGAGCATATCAAAGAGATAAGATGAGAACATAAAAGAAACTAATCAATGGAAATGTGCAATAAAGCCGTAACATTCCCTCTGGCAAAAATAGCAAGAAAAGCCCTGCTGAGTTTCTTGATAGGCTACACATTGAGAGCCATGAAACAGTGGGAAGGGGGTAGTGGGATGTAGTAGGGGGGTGAGGTGGGGTGAGGTGGATTCTGTGGGAGTGTGAGGCTGTGTGATGTGTGTGGAATCGATCTTTAAATGTCACAGCAACAGCCAGCGACTCACAGCCCGGTCCCAGGTGATGCAGACATGTTCTTGGAGTGCTGGTCATGATTCAGTAGTATTAATGCTATTCAGTTTGCCTACGTCAGCAGCAAGATGCAAGTAAATACAAGGGACATTCAAAAAGTTTCCGCACTTTTATACTTTCGTTGGAAACAGTGAAGGCAAAAACATTTTTTACTGATGAGAATGAAAAGTTGGTACAATGCTGGGAAAATTGCATTGCAAAGGAAGGTGACTATGTAGAAAAGTGAGGTCATTTATTTTTGAAATTCTTAATAAACAGAGTTAAAAAAAAGGGTGCAGAAACTTTTTGAATGTTCCTTGTAAGTCAAATCCTGAAATAAACAGGAAAATCTAGTCATTTTGAGAGGGGTCAAAATCTGTCAGAAGAACTTCAGTTGATAAATGCTTCTACTTATGTTTCTGCCGAGATTCCTCCCCTGGCTGGGGTTCAGATTCTTGTTTGATGTCTAATTTCTCCATTTTTGATTCTTTTCTTTATGTTAAAATTCATCCATCCATCCATTTTCCAACCCGCTGAATCCGAACACAGGGTCACGGGGGTCTGCTGGAGCCAATCCCAGCCAACACAGGGCACAAGGCAGGAACCAATCCTGGGCAGGGTGCCAACCCACCGCAGGACACACACAAACACACCCACACCCACACACCAAGCACACACTAGGGCCAATTTAGAATCGCCAATCCACCTAACCTGCATGTCTTTGGACTGTGGGAGGAAACCGGAGCGCCCGGAGGAAACCCACACAGACACGGGGAGAACATGCAAACTCCACGCAGGGAGGACCCGGGAAGTGAACCCGGGTCCCCAGGTCTCCCAACTGCGAGGCAGCAGCGCTACCCACTGCGCCACCGTGCCGCCTATGTTAAAATTACTTCTGTTTATTATTTGCGTTATGTCAATGCATATAATGCTCACAACAGAAAAGACCTAAATCCAATCTACATGAAAAAGAAGACCAGAGAAGAGTAATGGTGGTCTCATGAAAAAAGAAAAATGGGTGCATTGCACAATTAGTGCAGAGGCTCATGGAACTTTGGAACCAGCCGGGATGACTAGTTTATGACAGAATTAGTGGTGCCATATTGTTTCCATTTTGTTACAATGGATTTAATGGTGCTCTGTGGGATTTTCAAAGTTTGAGATATTTTTAATAGCCCACCTCTGATCAATACTTCAGCACTACTTTGTCTCTGACCTGTTTTAGAGCTCCTTGGTCTTCATGTTGCTTGCCTAGTGATGCTGCAGAGTCAGGGGCCTTTCAGAACAGGTCTGTTTATATCAGAGATCATGTGACAGATCATGTGACGCACTGATTGTACACAGGTGGACCCTATTCAACTAATTAATTAATGTGACTTCTGAAGTTAATTGGTTGGACCAGATTGTATTTAGGGAATTCATATAAATACATATGCACTCACAATTTTGTATTTTTTTTACTTTATTTTATATACACAATATATTATTTTCATTCCACTTAAAGTCTATTTTAACTCCAGATTGCAATCTGACGAAACAGGACAAACACCAAGGAAGGTGAATACTTTTGTAAGGCACTGGATTTGCCATCCTACTTGGTCCTTTTACCACTGAAAAATATTGAGTCCCAAATGTATGCAGAGTGTGTTTCACAAAGCATGAGGAACTTGAAACCAAATTGTGCCCATTTGGATGCAATGTACTGTATCCACGACAGCCTTCCCTTGTAACCCAAGAGACTTCTGTCAATATTTATGTCATAACCGGGAAAATACATCTACTGCATATTTTTCATGATCACCTCATACACATTATTCAGTTTGTATAGTTTCAGTGCTGGGTGATTGGCTTCATTATAGTCATCATTATTAGTGAAATTCAGGTATTTCATAATAAGTGAGAAATGAAAATCACTCATAACTTTGTGATAATGGAGTTTGCAACAACTGGTTTATGGACCAGTACTTAGTCTGGACTGGTTTACCCATAATGTCCTGCACTATCAGGAAACTGAAAAACACCACAGGTTATCTGCAGTGATAGGCTCCCAGCGACCGTGACAAGCTAAAGGTTTAATGGCTTACTTTCTGATAATGCTAGGCATAGCTGTTCATTTCATCAACTACTTTCTCCACCTGACTATCATTGATAAACCATAAAAAGTCCATGTTATCAGACACCTGTAAGACCAGGGTAATCTATTAATGTTCAACTAGAAGGTTCAGGACTGTCAGCTGTAGTATGAAGCCAACACCACTCACAAACATCACTGAAACTTTTGCAGATCGGAATAACAGGTGTCAAATTCATTGTCTGTGTCAACACTTGATGACCAACTCATATCATCCATATTACTAACCGAGAATGCTAAACCGGATGATGGACGCAGGCACATCTGGCCATGGGCCGTAGCTGCAAAAAGACGTACTGCGCAGGCGCAAAAAGAGTCCGCAAGAGTCGGCTGAGGAGCCGAGAGAGGCGGATGAGGGTCCGCGAGAGGCGCAGGCGCAAAAAGAGTCCACGAGAGTCGGAGAAAGGCGGACAAAAGAGGGCGACAAAGGCGGATGAGGGGCCGCGAGAGGCGGACAAGACCACAGAAAAAAGGAGTGAGCACATACAAAAAGGAGTCACAGAAATGAGGCGCAACAAGCACCGAAAAAAGGAAAAGGCACATAAAAAAGTAGTCAAACGCGGGCAAAGCACGAAACACATTGCACACGAAACTAAACACACCAAAAAAAAAGAACAGACGAGCGCACAACAGCAAGGCACGCCCACACCCCCCCCCACACCCTACAGGCACGGGACGGGACGGGACGGGACACACACCAAGAGGGGGATTCAACAAGCCCATGGAAGACAAAAAAAAAGAACACAAAACCACCCCACAGACCCTACAAGCAAGGGACGGGACACACACAAAGAGGGGGATTCAAACAAGACACAGGAACACAAAAAGAAAGAAGACGCTCGCGCAACAACAATCCCCCCCCACACATCCATAAGAAGTGACACCCAAAGCCACATATTCTAAAGTAAACGTCGACACCTTCACACTAGGCAGCATAGGTGTCGGCATAGGTGTTAGCATAGGTGGATGTCCTTTCAATAAAGCACTATTAACCGTTCAACTGCAGAAAAGGATTCTGGAATTACCTTTTACACTTAAACGGCGTGTACAAAGAAATTTTCAAATAAACCTTTACACTGTGCCGCACACTTTATTGTTTGCTTTCTATTTGCATCATCTACACCGTCACACTATTCTATATCTCATTCATACATCACGCTCTTTGTCATTCCCAACACCAGGGGTTGGCGAGCGAAGCGAGCAGGGGGCGAAGCCCCCTAGTCATCACTGTTACTCAAATCGAGCAATGTTTCAGTTTAATTTTATTCTAAAACTGGTTTTATGTTGTTTCATTCACATGCTATTGTGTTTTTGTATGAATGCTCTGTCCCGCTATTGAAAATTTATGAGCTACCATAAAGTGGCAGAACACATAGAAATACTCATGATTTATTTTTTTTTTTTGAGTATAATGCTATTTTATCTACTAGATGGCAGCAGGACACTGTCCTGAGTGTTATTTGGGCTTAATTCTGTAAAGCGGATCATTACACATCACCCTGAGTCTGACACAGGCTTAACCATATTTACATACAATTTAGAGCTTGACTCATCTAAGAGATTAATGCCAAAGAGGGTATGAGCATTCTGGGAGTATTCATGTTTTTGCAGTCTTACTTCATATTATATACCAACCAGCAATGGTACTCTGCATGATAATGTGCAGTGAATACACTTGACTTGAGCATTCATAGTTTTCATCCTCTTTCTCAGCATTTGTTTGCTCAGAGGTTGATGCGCTTGCTGCTTCCTGAGCAGCATTTCCTTTCTCCCCACTAGCACCCCGCTTCTTCTCTTCTTTCGTTGGCATTTTTTTGCATTAAAACTGATTAAGTCAGTGTTTGTGTTGCAATCACTTAGTACATTTTCTTTAATTTTTCACTTAAGCTGGCACTTAAGTCTTCAATCTGTCTCAAGAATGATTTAAGATATGAAGAGGTAGGGGAAGTGAAGGAGAAGGTGGTAGGGATGAGAACCGCTCCCGTACATGTGTGCCACATGGACGCTCTGCTGGCCACTGCCGAGAGTTGATTCTACAATAAAATAAAAATAAAAAGAGGAATAACTTTGGAGGTCAATCATCACCCTGAAATCAGATAATAGACGTTATGTAGTATATGTGTACCAAATATCAGGTCAATAGGTGAAATGGTTTGCGAGCGACAGGTGATTTAAAATCCATCCTTACAGGTGGCGCAGTGGTAGTGCTGCTGCTTTGCAGTAAGCAGACTGTGGAAGATTATGAGTTTGCTTCCCGGTTCCTCCCAGTGTGGATAGCGCTTTGACTACTGAGAAAAGCGCTATATAAATGTAATGAATTATTATTATTATTATTATCCATCTATCCATTTTCCAACCCGCTGAATCCGAATGCAGGGTCACGGGGGTCTGCTGGAGCTAATCCCAGCCAACACAGGGCACAAGGCAGGAACCAATCCCAGGCAGGGTGCCAACCCACCGCAGGACACACACAAACACACCCACACACCAAGCACACACTAGGGCCAATTTAGAATCACCAATCCACCTAACCTGCATGTCTTTGGACCGTGGGAGGAAACCGGAGCACCCGGAGGAAACCCACGCAGACACGGGGAGAACATGCAAACTCCGTGCAGGAAGCAAACCTGGGTCAACTAACTGCGAGGCAGCAGCACTACCCACTGCGCCACCATGCCTCCCTTGATTTAAAATCCTGGACAGATAAACAAACAGCCACAGTAGTGTATTATATGTAAAGATATGGCACCTTGAACTTTCCTATTGCACTCTATAGATTGGTTGCATGCATGAAACCAAGATAGACACAAAAAATTATAAAATTAGAAACACGTTCTAGCAAGAAAACAGTGACAAAATTGAATTTTATGACTCCAAAAAGCTATATTTACATAGAAAGAACAACAACAACAACATTTATTTCTATAGCACATACAGATAGATACTTTATTAATCCCAAGGGGAAATTCACATACTCCAGCAGCAGCATACCGATACAAAAAAAAAAAAATTAAAGAGTAATAAAAATGTAGGTAAAAACAAACACAAATGATGTAGCTCAAAGTACTTTACAAGATGAAGAAAGAAAATAGGAAAAAAAATATTAGAATAAAATTAGGCAATACTAATTAACTAAGAATAAAGCAAGTTCTGATGGCCAGGGAGGACAGAAAAAAAAATCTACAAGGGTTCCAAGGCCATGAGACCACCCAGCCCACTCTAGGCCTTCTACCTAACATCAATGATCTCAATCAGTCCTCATGGTTTTCAGGCTTC
This sequence comes from Erpetoichthys calabaricus, assembly GCF_900747795.2. Classification (NCBI taxonomy): domain Eukaryota; kingdom Metazoa; phylum Chordata; class Cladistia; order Polypteriformes; family Polypteridae; genus Erpetoichthys; species Erpetoichthys calabaricus. Next base: position 27,029,785 of record NC_041396.2, on the reverse strand, counting down.
ATATGGACGAACTTGATGATGATGGTCAAGTGGACCTTTGGCCTTCAGTCCATCAATGTAGAGATAGCATGGTGCTTTGGTCAGATGGTGGTGGTGCAGATCGGCAACACAAAAAACTGGAAAAAGAATAGCAGAGAAAGTAAGGGTTAGTATGGATTGTGGAGCCATTAACAAAATTCATATACAAAATATCAGGGTTACACTACAATGAAGCTATGAGAAAGCCATGCTAAAATAATGGGTTTTAAGCAGTTTTTAAAAATGCTCCACCTTCTTAGCCTGGTGAATTCCTATTGGCAGGCTATTCCAGATTTTAGGTGCATAACAGCAGAAGGCCGCCTCACCACTTCTTTAATGTTGTAGCTCTTGGAATTATAAGTAGACACTCATTTGAAGATCTAAGGTAACAATTTGGAGTATAAGATGAGAGACATTCTGAGATATAGGATGGAGCAAGAATTTTGAAGGCTTTGCAAACCATAAGCAGTATTTTAAAGTCAATTCTACATGACACAGGTAACCAGTGTAGTGACATCAGAACTGGTGTGATGTGCTCAGATTTTCTTTTCGTAGTTAAGATTCTAGGAGCTGCATTCTGCGCTCGTTGCAATCGATTGATGTCTTTCTTGGGTCGTCCTGAGAGGAGTGCGTTACAGTAATCTAGTTGACTGAAAACAAAAGCGTGAACTAATTTTTCAGCATCTTGCAAAGTTATAAGGGGTCTATTTTTTGCTATATTTCTTAAGTGAAAAAATGCCATCCTAGTAATCTGATTAATATGTGATTTAAAATTTAGGTCAGAAGATGGATTGGTGATTCTAAATTGGCCCTAGTGTGTGCTTGGTGTGTGGGTGTGTTTGTGTGTGTCCTGCGGTGGGTTGGCACCCTGCCCAGGATTGGTTCCCTGCCTTGTGCCCTGTGTTGGCTGGGATAGGCTCCAGCAGACCCCGTGACCCTGTGTTCAGATTCAGCGGGTTGGAAAATAGATGGATGGATGGAAGATATACAGTAATATAAAAACATTAACCACTTTTTCATTTTGTAGTCCATTGCATAATTTAAATAAAAATAAATGCAAATTTCACATGTGGAAAAAGTTAGTCCACCCCTGCATTTATCACTACCTCAAACACCTCAAAATAGAATCAGGTGCACCAGATCAGGTAACAATGATCAGAACATCATTAGAGAGGATTTTATCTATACATTATTTATTTATTTCACTTTGTTATTTAAGTGTGTGTAATCACCATGCTGAGATCCAAACAGCTTTCCAAAAGAAGGTTCTAAATGCCTGTGAGCGATTTTAAAAGATCTCCTAACAATTCGAAATAAGCCATTCCACTGTCCAGAAGATCATCTACAAGTGGAGAAAATTTCAGACAACTGTCAGATTTTCCAGGCCAAGTAGCTCAAGCAACTTCAGCCTGAGAACAGAACGCAAGATGCTGAGAAAGGTATCTAAGAATTCCAGAATTTCAAGGGTAATTTGATGTCAAATTGTATGAGTCTGCTGTTGACATAAACTTGGGGTTCTCTAGCACAATAGTTCCAATATGACTCAAAATGCCCTCTAGTGGGGGGAATCCCATCAATCCCCAGTGAGTAACGAAAGGATAAATGTGGAGTCTTCATAAATAAAGAAGGTTAATTTTCATTAATTGCTCTAAAAACAGTGAAGTAGGCCCAGGGTGAAGTAGGCAATCCTGTAGCAAACAATGTCTGAATACACAATACAAAGAAAAGTAAAAAAATCAGAGGTCAAAATCCAGAACAGCAGCAATCACAAGAGACACCAGAGAACTCACCCATGCCAGCACAGTCAATGAACTGCAAGGGACTGTGGGTTTTCTTCAGCCTTTATTGGCCTGAGGGCAGTCCCTTGATGGTGATGGGCAGGTGGCTCTGCTTCAGAAAGGGTAGTGTGTAATACTGGAGCACCTCAGAGAACTGCCCTCTCTCCCTTCCTGTTTACCCTCTACACAATGGACTTCCAGCACAATGCCAGTGTTTGCCATCTAGAGAAATTTTCAGATGACTCCTCCATCATAGTCTGTATTAATAATAGAGACAAGTCAGAGTACAGGAAGGTTATGGAGGACTTTGTCTTGTTGTGCAGGGGCAATGACCTGCAACTCAAGATCAGCAAGACAAAAGAGCTGATTGTGGACTTCCGACGTGCCAAGAAGACTCTGAGATCAGTCATCCATTCAGGGTGAGGACATGGAAGTGGTGCAGAGCTAGAAGTACCTGGGTGTTCACACAAACAACAACCTGGAGTGATCTGACAACACAATGGTGCTGAACAAGAAGGTCCAAAGCAGACTGGACTTGCTGAGGAGACTCAGGTCTTTTAATGTGTGAAGCAATCTTCTGGAAATGTTCTACCAGTCCATAGTATCCAGTGTGGTTATTCTACACTGTGGTCTCCTGGGAAAGCAACCTGAGCAAAAATGGAAGCACAATGCCTGAACAAACATACCAGGAAAGCCTGTGCCATCACAGAGTGATCCCTGACCAAACTGGAAGCAAAAGAAGATGGTAGTAAAATTGGATGCCATCACAAAAAATCCCGTCCATTCCCTCCAGGAGGCACTCTCTTGGAGCACTTTTAGTCACAGGTTCATTCCACTATAGCTATGGTATGCTAAGAAACATCTCTGGGAGTCATTTCTGCCCACTGCTATCAGGCAATTCAATACTTCCACCCAATGTATTTCTTAAGTTTATACCTAATTTTATTTATTTAATTCTTCATTTATTTATAATCGATTGATTGCTTGGATGGGGCGGCACGGTGGCGCAGTGGGTAGCACTGCTGCCTCGCAGTTGGGAGATCTGGGGACCTGGGTTCGCTTCCCGGGTCCTCCCTGCGTGGAGTTTGCATGTTCTCCCCGTGTCTGCGTGGGTTTCCTCCGGGCGCTCCGGTTTCCTCCCACAGTCCAAAGACATGCTGGTTAGGTGGATTGGTGATTCTAAATTGGCCCTAGTGTGTGCTTGGTGTGTGGGTGTGTTTGTGTGTGTCCTGTGGTGGGTTGGCACCCTGCCCAGGATTGGTTCCTGCCTTGTGCCCTGTGTTGGCTGGGATTGGCTCCGGCAGACCCCCGTGACCCTGTGTTCGGATTCAGCGGGTTGGAACATGGATGGATGTATGATTGCTTGGATGCATTATTTGTCCTGTGAGTCTGTATTCCTGTTTGTTGTGTTTCTGCTGCTGTACGCATTTATACAGTTCATCTGATCAATTCTAATCTTGTGTTCTGGTCTGTCTATTCTAGTGTATTTACCCTCCTTTTTTGACATCCACTGTGCGCACAACCTACCTGGAAAGGGGTCTCTCTTTGAACTGCCTTTCCCAAGGTTTCTTATTGGGAGTTTTTCCTGGTCTTCTTAGAGAGTCAAGGCTGGGGGGCTGTCAAAAGGCAGGGCCTGTTAAAGCCCATTGCAGCACTCCTTGTGTGATTTTGGGCTACAGTAATCCCTCCTCGATCGCGGGGGTTGCGTTCCAGAACCCCCCTGCGAAAGGTGAAAATCCGCGAAGTAGAAACCATATGTTTATATGGTTATTTTTATATTGTCATGCTTGGGTCACAGATTTGCACAGAAACACAGGAAGTTGTAGAGAGACAGGAACTTTATTCAAACACTGCAAACAAACATTTGTCTCTTTTTCAAAAGTTTAAACTGTGCTCCATGACAAGACAGAGATGACAGTTCCGTCTCACAATTAAAAGAATGCAAACATATCTTCCTCTTCAAAGGAGTGCGCGTCAGGAGCAGAGAATGTCAGAGAGAGAGAGGAAAGCAAACAAAAATCAATAGGGCTGTTTGGCTTTTAAGTATGCGAAGCACCGCCAGACAAAGCAGCTGCAATAAAGGCAGCAGCTCACACCCCCTCTGTCAGGAGCAGAGAATGTCAGAGAGAGAGAGAGAGACAGAGAAAAACAAACAATCAAAAATCAATACGTGCCCTTCGAGCTTTTAAGTATGCGAAGCACCGTGCAGCATGTCGCTTCACGAAGCAGCTGCACAGAAGGGAGTAACGTGAAGGTAATCTTTCAGCATTTTTAGACAAGCGTCCGTATCGTCTATGTGTGCGAACAGCCCCCCTGCTCACACCCCCAACGTCAGGAGTAGAGAATGTCAGAGCGAGAGAGAGAGAAAAGTAAGTTGGGTAGCTTCTCAGCCATCTGCAATAGTGTCCCTTGTATGAAATCAACTGGGCAAACCAACTGAGGAAGCATGTACCAGAAATTAAAAGACCCATTGTCCGCAGAAATCCGCGAATCAGCAAAAAATCTGCGATATATATTTAAATATGGTTACATATAAAATCCGCGATAGAGTGAAGCCACGAAAGGCGAAGCGCGATATAGCGAGGGATTACTGTATACAAAAATAAATAGTATTGTATTGTATTGTAATCTAATGTAAATGAAGGGAAAATCTTGATAGGCCCACATATGTTAAAAAAACATTTCATGGGGTGTGCTTACTTTTTCACATGACTGTAGTATTGATGCCATCTCTTTTTTTAAATTTAACTGCCAGTAGAGAATGGCAGATATGCCTTTCCCTTTTCATACTGTAATATACTGTAGACTCCAAAACATCAAAGTGAGCTTTTCTATTTTTGGACACTTTTTGGAATACAACATTAAATTCAAATCTTTTACATTCTTTTATCTTTTCTGATTACAGTAGATGACATCATGACTCTGAAAACTCTTCTTTCCTCGCCTCTTTCCTGAAGGTTATATGATTTGATGTGGAACGGTAGTCTCACCCCATTTTTATTTCTCTTCTCAGGATTGGCAGCAGGGTGGCAGAGTGAACATTCACTCTTAAGCCTGGCATTTGTCTGGATGCAGCTTGTCTTCTCTTGCAATGCTAAGACATTGTGAGATTTCAAACACACACACACACACACACATGCTGGAGAAGTCAGCTGAGATTGTTACAATAAATAGCAATAATAATTCTAGTAATCTAAGATAATTTTTAATCTGAGTTCAGACACCTCCCGAGGTGGCCAAAAGCAGCCACTTCCATCCTTTCTGACTGTGTGATGCAAAATCGCTTCATTAGCTCAACGTCTCTGAAATAATTCAGTAGTATTGAATTAAAGATGCACTCAAGCTACGTCACAGTCCAGTGTAGTGTGCCGCCTTTTTCTCCCTAGGCTGAAATGGAGATTTTATTCTTCCTTTATTTTCAGTGCTCTTAAAGCCACAATAACCCAGCTGTGGGACTAAAAAGCACACCAACCTTCATCTCCCAGTTTTTTTTTCAAAATGCTATATGCAGCAAGCTGGTCGCTGAAAACTGACATAACCATTAAGCCATCAGCTAGAAATGTGCAGCCCCGTATCGTCCACTGTAATCTTGTAAAGCTGAGTGCCAGTTTAACCTTGTCAGGGAGGCGCCTGTCCGACAATGTGATGCACTTTTATTTTATAATTCTCAGCTACTATGCGATACGCCATCTGAAAGCCAACCGTGCCAAGCGGTATAAATAATTGAAGCCATAACCTGTGAGCAGGCCACGGAAACCAAATCTGCGGCCAGCAGCTTTTTTACTTTGTAAGGCCACCTCAACCTGCGAAGGCAGGGGAGTCTGCCTGCATACGGCCTCCAGCCTGGCTTACAGTGTGGAACTTTCCATTATGGGCGTCTCGTTAATGATAAATTACTCTCATGCATTTTTTAGGTTGTATTGCCTTTGAATGGTCTCTTCTTGAGAAGGGGTTTTCTAACTAACCTAGAAAGAAAAAAAAAAAGAAAAAGTGAAGAGACGTCTCAGGAGGTTTGTTATATAACATTAGAAGAAATACCCTTTTATTACAAAAGTAAGTCAAAAAGTATCTGAGATATACTTAAAAATAAAAACAGAATGAATTTAGTTTGCCTAAGCATCACTTTTTGATGTGGTCTATTAGATTCATTGACTTAATCCAATGGTCATAACCCCTGTTTGACACAAGCAAGTGCAATTTTGAAAGCAGTAGTGAAAAATGGACAGATAATCTGTGCCCATTGTGGTCATGCGAGGAATGACAATCAACACAGTTGAAATGCTGGGGCACCAACCCGGCCGTCCACATTTACTTCAAAGTCTCAAATGGCGCAATTAATAAAATGAAAGACAAAGGCAGCCACTCAGGGGCTGTCAAGTTTGGCTTGCCTTCTTGGTTCTTGATCTGGCTAAGGAGCTCCAATCAGCAAAAGATGTCCCTTTCCAGTTGGCCTGGAATTTAGGATCAGAAGGAGCAGTCAGTTGCCATTACTGGGCGTCTTCTGTGGAGGGAAAGGGAGAGGACATGATTAGTGCCAGTGCCCCCTCTCATCCCGGAGGGGATATTAAATGCCATGGACGAGCACTGAAGGTGATCCTCTGACATGCATGCGTGACACTATATTTATCAAGCATCTCAGAATTACTCCTAGGAATTGCATTAAAAGTATAATTTGGATAAGAATTTATCCTAACTGAGAGTGGGACATGAGAAGCAATCCTACATCTAGTGCCAGCGAGGGGTAGGAGATCATGTTTGGCAATGAATGACATCACAATTTTATGGCACCCAAGCTGCGATTTGGCAATCATGAAGGTTGTTTGTAGTTTTGTTGTAGTTTCCCTGGAAATCAGGATGAGGTTTTGTAGTTTTCTGATACTAATGCTAAGGTTTCACAACAAAGATAATAATAATAACGACAGCAATAATAATAACAATATACTTAAAGCAGTAGAACAAAAAGGAAAGCATAATAAGTTAATATAATGGGCTAAGAGAGAGAGCAAGGGGTTGGGAGCACTAAACTGCATGTAATAGATAGATAGATAGATAGATAGATAGATAGATAGATAGATAGATAGATAGATAGATAGATAGATAGATAGATAGATAGATAGATAGATAGATAGATAGATAGATAATAGTTGCAGCTTTGCAATGACTTTAAGAACATTAAAGTTTTCATCCATGACCACCTATGTGTTGATAATGTGCGCGATTCACATATACAATACAATGCAATTTATTTTTGTATAGCCCAAAAATCACACAAGAAGTGCCATAACAGGCCCTGCCTCTTGACAGCCCCCCAGCCTTGACTCTCTAAGAAGACAAAGAAAAACTCCCAAAAAAACCCTTGTAGGGACAAAATGGAAGAAACCTTGGAGGAGGCAGTTCAAAGAGAGACCCCTTTCCAGGTAGGTTGGGTGTGCAGTGGGTGTCCAAAAGAAGGGGGTCAATACAATACAATACAAATAACAGAACACATCCTCAATACAGTATAAAAATAAAAATTTTACAAGTACGGAGCAGAATTCAACAGTAGATGATATCACATAATATGATTTGGATTTATTTAGAGTCCTGGAGACCTCAGCCATCAAGCTGCCTCCCCCATTTGGCCATTCCACAGTTGAAAGATTGCCTGGCCATCCAATCCGATGAAAGGACCCCTCTACCCCATGATTCCTGCAATCCTCCATCAGAGATGACTTTATCTTAGGCAGGCAAAACAACTTGGCAGGTGGGCCGTGGCACCAAGTGCCACATTTGAGTACCGAGAAGAGAAACAGAATAGGTGAGGGTTAGTAACAAATTATAACTATCATGTTACTTATGTTTTAGTGCTAATGACCAACAACAGAGATGCAGTCTGTACAGTTAATCAACAGCTCTAGTCAGGGTGTGCTAAACTGAAGTAGTGAGTCTTCAGCCGGGATTTAAAAGCTGAGACCAAAGGGGCATCTCTTATAGTAGCAGGCAAACCAGTCCACAGTTTAGGGGGTCCTGTAACTAAAAGCTCAACCTCCCATTGTTATTTTATTAATCATCGGAATCATAAGCAGACCGGCATCTTGAGATCTTAATGTGCGCTCTGGTTTGTAAGTCATGATAAGGTCAGACACGTAAGCCGGACCTTGACCATTTAAGGCTTTATATGTTAAAAGGAGGATTTTGAATTCTGCCCTAAACTTAAACAGGAGCCAGTGTAAGAACTGGAGTTATGTGTTCGTATTTTCTTGTTCTTGTAATAATTCTTGCTGCAGCATTTTGTATTAACTGGAGGCTGTATAAAGAACAGTTTGAACATCCAGTGAACACCGCATTGCAATAGTCAATCCTACTAGAAATAAATGCATGAATTATTTAGAAAGCGTCTTAATTTCCCAACATTTTTAAGATGGAAGAAACATGATTTGGACAACTTTGTAATATGTGCTTTAAATGACATGCTAGAGTCAAAGATAACTCCTAGATTGTGGGCTGATTCAGTAAAATTAATGGTGATTCCAACTGAGTTAAATGATGACAAAATATTGTTGTGATCAGCATCATTCTCTACAACAATTAACATCTCTGTTTTTATCTGTGTTTAAAGACAAGTATTTCTCATCCATCCACTCCGTTAATTCACAAACACAACTAATTAAATAAAACATTGGAGAAACTTCATTTGATCTAAATGAAAGGTATAACTGGGTGTCATCTGCATACGAGTGAAAATTAACATTATGTTTCCTAATAAGAGATTCCAGTCGAAGCAGGTAAAGTGAAAACAGTAAAGGTTCGAGCACTGAGCCCTGCTGGACACCATATCTCACTTCTGTGTATAATGATGGAGTACTGTCAGCACATTTCTGTACATATTGGAATCGATTTGATAAATATGAACTAAACCAAGTGAGCACAGTGCCTGTATGCCCAAAATCATATTCTAGCCTGTGCAGTAAAATAGAATGGTCAATGGTGTCAAATGCTGAGCTTAAGTGTAACAACATAATTACAGTGGAGTTTCCTTTATCAGAGGACATCAAAATGTCATTTACAACCCGCGTTAGTGCCGTTTCTGTATTATAACCAGTGCGGAAACTAGACTGGAATTTCTCAAATAAATTGTAATGCGTAAGATGTGACTGAAGCTGATTGGCAACATGCTCATCCACACTTGGGGCCAATGATCTTTATGTGTGTGAGAATTGCATGAATGTAGACTACTTTAAGATTACCTCACATGGAGTGTTGATGAAATGTATACATCTACATATTACCTCACCCATTGAAAGGGCGTTCAAAATTTGATGCAAAATTCAAGAAATGGTTGGTTCTGACACACCCAAATCATTGCTATTGCAACTGTTGCATTTTCTCCATGGCCATAAAAGCTAAAGTAACCAACACTTTCATTTCCACTGACAACACGTGACTTCACTGCATTGATGGAGTGGTCCGTCATTGTATGTGTGTTTTGTGGAAATTCCACCTGCAAAACACATGGAACATAATGAAAGATCCAAAGACACATAAAAACTAAACATTCAACAATATTAACATAAGCTAAGGACTCAAACATGAACAAAAAAGACATCAAAATGGCATCTGAACCCCTGCCAGGCAGAGAACCTTGGCTGAAATATAATAATGTCCTTAACAACAACAACAACAACAACATTTATTTATATAGCACATTTTCATACAAAAAGTAGCTCAAAGTGCTTTACATAATGAAGAAAAGAAGAATAAAAGACAAAAAAGAAATTAAAATAAGACAACCTTAGTTAACATAATAAGGAGTAAGGTCCGATGGCCAGGGTGGACAGAAAAAACAAAAAAAAACTCCAGAAAGCTGGAGAAAAAAATAAAATCTGTAGGGGTTCCAGGCCACGAGACCGCCCAGTCCCCTTTGGGCATTCTACCTAACATAAATGAAATAGTCCTCTTTGTAGTTAGGGTTCTCACGGAGTCACTTGATGCTGATGGTTATACAGACTTCTGGCTTTTAATCCATCCATCATTGTTGGAACATCATGGTGCTTTGGGTAGATGGTGGTGGCACAAGCCACCACCAATAGGACACCGGAAAAGGAAACAGAAGAGAGAGTAGGGGTTAGTACAAATTTTGAATGAATAGTTATTATAATGAATTGGATATACAGAGTGTCAGGGTTAAATTACAGTGAAGTTATGAGAAGGCCATGTTAAAGTAATGTGTTTTCAGTAGTTTTTTAAAGTGCTCCACTGTATTAGCCTGGCGAATTCCTACTGGCAGGCTATTCCAGATTTTAGGTGCATAACAGCAGAAGGCCGCCTCACCACTTCTTTTAAGTTTTGCTCTTGGAATTCTAAGGAGACACTCAGTTGAGGATCTGAGGTTGCGATTTGGAATATAAGGTGTCAGACATTCCGATATATAAGACGGGGCGAGATTATTTAAAGCTTTATAAACCATAAGCAGAATTTTAAAGTCAATTCTGAATGACACAGGTAACCAGTGTAGTGACATCAAAACTGGAGAAATGTGTTCGGATTTTCTTTTCCTGGTAAGGATTCTAGCAGCTGCATTCTGCACTAACTGCAAACGATTGATGTCTTTTTTGGGTAGTCCTGAGAGGAGTGCATTACAGTAATCTAGCCGACTAAAGACAAACGCATGAACTAATTTCTCTGCATCTTTCGATGATATAAGAGGTCTAACTTTTGCTATGTTCCTTAGGTGAAAAAATGCTGTCCTAGTGATTTTATTAATATGCGATTTAAAATTCAGATTACAATCAACGGTTACCCCTAAGCTTTTTACCTCCGATTTGACTTTTAATCCTAATGCATCCAGTTTATTTCTAATAGCCTCATTGTATCCATTATTGCCAATCACTAAGATTTCGGTTTTTTCTTTATTTAATTTGAGAAAGTTACTATTCATCCATTCTGAGATACAGGTTAGACATTGTGTTAGCGAATCAAGAGATTTGGGGTCATCAGGTGCTATTGATAAATACAGCTGTGTGTCATCAGTCCTGGGATGCACCTGGTTACTCTCCACAGCACAGCTTCAAATGCTGCTATGTCTTCATTGCAGCATGGTGACCAGAACTGCACACACCTCCAGATGTGGTCTCACTAGTGTGTTATATAGTCTGAGCATAACATCCTATGATTTATACTCAAAACGTTTTACAATATAACCTAAAATTTATTTGGCTTTTTAATCACTTCTGTGCATTGCTTAGATGAAGATAAAAATGTTGTGTCAAGCTAAAACCCTAAATCCTTTTTGTTAGTTGTTTCCTATAGGACAGTGTCTCCATTTTTGTATTCATAATTGACATTCTTTTTGCCCACATGTAGCACGTTGTACTTTTTTTTACATTAAACTGCATTTTCGAAGTGTTTTCCCAGTTCTGATGACTGTCTAAGTCTTTTTGAACTCTTTTTGCTCCCTTCTCAGTATCTCACATTCACCCAATTTTTGGATCATCAACGAGACAGCATGGCAGCACAGTGGTAAGCTCTGCTGCTTTATGGGTCCAGCATCCTGGGTTCAGATCACATGTCTGGTTGTATGATGTTTGCATGTACTCTGTGGGTTTTCCTTATGGTACTCCAATGCCTGTTCCACATCTGTGAGTATTACAAGTATTACAATAATTACAAGGGTTCAAGGAAAACGGGTACTATTAATATGTTACTAGCAAAAAGCAGATACTGTGCAAATAATAACAATCATTCTTTACATTTATATATAACTTTTCTCACTACTCAAAGCGATTTACAACATGAGTGGGGAGCGACTTTAACCACCACTAATGTGTAGCATCCACCTGGATGAGGCGACGGCAGTCATTTTTGTGCGAGCACATGACTAGGCCATGGAAGGCAGTTTAAGCATGGAGAGCAGAATACACCCTGCTCTTTCCAAAGGATGTCCAGGGATCTTTTATGACCACTTAAAAGTCGAGACCTTGGCTTACCATCTCATCTCACGGCACCATTTTTTGCACAATGTCCCCATCACTGCACTGGGGCATTGGAAGTCACATTCAGATCACAGAGTAAGCGCCCCCTGCTGGCCACACCAACATCTCTCCTATCAGCAAGCCAAGCTTTTTCTGGTTGGTCTTCCATTCAAATACTGGCCGGGCCCGAACATACTTAGCTTCAGGTGAAAGACCTCTTCTGAAGTGCATGTGGTATGATGTTATAATTAGGGTCAAACATTTCGATCTTGTTTCGGGGTACACACTATTTGTTACGTATCACTTCAATATTTCCAATGACTGGCTCTCTGGTTGACATATTATCGTTAAGCAATTTAGCTACTGAGATTTAATAAATAGCATGGAAACGCCTTGAGCATGGGAAAGGAGGTATACAGTATAAATAAAATCTATAATTATTATTTTTTAACAAAGGTTTGACTAGCTTTGCTTCTTCTGATAAATGAAGCTGCATACAGATGCCCTTCTAATATTATCACCCATTGACATTACACATGGGCTTTCTGCCAGAGGCACCCATATAAAAAATGAAACAGTTCTGAAAGTTTAATAAGGTGCTTAACTGCTGGGGTCAGTTTAATAAAAAATGTACATCTACAAAATTATTTTATATATCACAAATCAAAAAGGCCAATAATACTAAAGCAATGTCATTTTTACACTAGCCACCTGCATCTATAAAGAACAAAAGCAAAAACAATGAGCCATGAGTGATTTAATTCAAAATGACTTCTATTAGTATTGGGAAGGTTACTCTCATTGAGTCCAAAGGTAAACGTGATCTAAGACTGGGATTATCCATTTTGTCAGACTGGGACTCTAATCCTGCCTTAACAAACTACTTCCATACACTCTTAATGCCAGCTGAAAAGTCTCTGCCCGGCTGGTCCTCTATCTGGAATGCAGCATCTGCAGCCTTATCTGATAAGATGATCGGTACCTGATCATGTAATCACCAGGGACATCTCTCTATAAGGCACAAAGTGGACTTGTGTTCTGAACAAAGAATCGTAAATCTAGGATGAGTAACATTGATGGACAGAACTTTGATGGACAAGTGTCAACCATGAGGATGGCTTATGCGCATCCAAGAAGCCAATGACAAGACCTTTATTCCTCCTTATAAAACCCTTGTAATACCCTAACTCATCGCTCTTCTCTCACTATACTACAGTTTGACCTGGCCAAAATTTGGCTGCCCATAGCCAGAACCCATAGCTGATAAGAGTGTGGCTGCAACAGTGCTCAAATCCATCCCTTTACTCCAGAGGGCAATGGTGCTGGGCTGAAATGCTCACCTGTGTTGGAGTTTGGACAATGTTAAGATTAGTTCAAATTTGCTATGGGACAGCCAGGCCACAAGCAAGAGAGAGAGAGAGACCGTACATAAAACACTGTGTTCGCCTTGCTATCATCGGTCACTGACTGATCGCCAGTTGACTTAGCAGGCTTGACTTTGCTAGACTCTGAGGACACTGTGTGTGTAAAACCCTCATAGAAAAGTTTCAGTATCACCCGCAACTAGAAAGTAAGACCAAAGTCGAGGAAGAAGAGCACCTGAACAAAGAATGAATATGTGTTAAAAATCCTTTTACATGTCTGGAGAAAGCCAACCAGGAAAGGAAGAAAGCATCACTCACCTCAAACCATAAGTCTACTTTGATTCAGAGAACTACTAATTGTAATTTAACAAATAGGACAAAGCCACGCTAGCTAAGCTAATGTGCTATATTGTTAGAGTAAATATAACTGAAGATAATATTTTTGTGAAGGATATATTGTGGCTAGTATGAGTTTCTCACCCTGAATTCAGTAAGAAAGGGCAGAGCAGCATCTCACACACACACACACACACACACACACACACACTTAGGCTGGTCCTAACCCAGAGGAAAGGCTACCTGCTGTGAGTGAAAGAATGCCACTGGCAGGCAATAGAAGCTCCATAACCACCCAGAGAATGTATTCCATCTTAACCTCAGGAATTAAAAAAAATCAGGATTCATAAGTTGTGCGCCTTTTCCAATAAGAGAGGAAAGTTCTATCTATGCCAAGAGATGGAATCAATGTTATACAGTGATCCCTCGCTATATCGCGCTTCGCCTTTCGCGGCTTCACTCTATCGCGGATTTTATATGTAAGCATATTTAAATATATATCGCGGATTTTATATGTAAGCATATTTAAATATATATCGCGGATTTTATATGTAAGCATATTTAAATATATATCGCGGATTTTTTGCTGGTTCGCGGATTTCTGAGGACAGTGGGTCTTTTAATTTCTGGTACATGCTTCCTCAGTTGGTTTGCCCAGTTGATTTCATACAAGGGACGCTATTGGCAGATGGCTGAGAAGCTACCCAACTTACTTTCTCTCTCTCTTGCGCTGACTTTCTCTGATCCTGACGTAGGGGGTGTGAGCAGGGGGGCTGTTCACACACCTAGACGATACGGACGCTCGTCTAAAAATGCTGAAAGATTATCTTCACGTTGCTACCTTCTGTGTGCAGCTGCTTCGTGAAGCGACATGCAGCTCGGTGCTTCGCATACTTAAAAGCTCAAAGGGCACGTATTGATTTTTGACTTTGTTTTTCTCTGTCTCTCTCTCTCTCCCTGCTCCTGACGGAGGGGGTGTGAGCTGCCGCCTTCAACAGCTTTGTGCCGCGGTGCTTCGCATACTTAAAAGCAAACAGCCCTATTGATTTGTTTGCTCCTTTGAAGAGGAAGATATGTTTGCATTCTTTTAATTGTGAGACTGAACTGTCATCTCTGTCTTGTCATGGAGCACAGTTTAAACTTTTGAAAAAGAGACAAATGTTTGTTTGCAGTGTTTGAATAACGTTCCTGTCTCTCTACAACCTCCTGTGTTTCTGCGCAAATCTGTGACCCAAGCATGACAATATAAAAATAACCATATAAACATATGGTTTCTACTTCGCGGATTTTCACTGTTCGCGGGGGGAGTTCTGGAACGCAACCCCCGCGATGGAGGAGGGATTACTGTATTCCTTTTTCTATTAAAGAGAAAAAATTAAGGTAAGCTTTCATAATTTTATATTTTGTCTTGTTTGTTAGTGTCTTTTGTTTATATATATATATATATATATATATATATATATATATATATATATATATATATATATATCTATATTTGCATATATCCATCTTCTGTTATCCTTAGAGGAGACAGAAGTTAAACAGCGCATTGCTGCACCCACCCCACAATGTTATAAATAAATTGTGTTATTTTGCTTATTTTGACAAGCATGTCTGATGTATTTCTGAAAGTAAGTTTTCAGCTGAATTTTAAATCACAACAGAGAATGTGAAAGTGTTAATGTAGACTTTGACCAATTTATGCATCTTGTTCATGAAATGTACAGATCTCTTCATGTTTCTGGCATCCAGGCCAGAAGGTGAAAAAGAGATCCTATGCTCCATTAGCTGCATTAATTTGCCATCCCTTGGGTAGGCAAGTTGTAATTCAGAGGGAATGTGGCAGGGAAACAGAATATTGGATCCAGACTCATGGTGGTCAGAGCAGCTCTGGAAGCCAGCATGGGCAGTATGGAGAGTTATTATGTGCAATGATATGTTTTTACAGGGGTCTGTGTGTTAAGAGAGTGGTGTCAGCATGAACACTGGGGAATTCCAGGTGACCAAAATATACAATAGAATGATAGAATGGCCAACTTCTTCTGTGAAGAGGATTACTTGTATTCTCTTTTGTGAATTGTATTTACCCCATTTTTCAGACACCGATTGCACACCCAGCCTGCCCCAAACAGGACATCTCTCTCTCTCTCTCTGAATTGCCTTTCCCAATATTTATTTCATTTATTTTCCTTACAAGGGTTGTTTTTTGGAGAGCTTTTTCTTGTCTTCTTAAGGAGTCAAGGCTATGGGGCGGTCAAAAAAAACCAGGGGCTGCTAAAGTCCATCGAGGCATTCCTGGTGTGATTTTGGGTTATACAAGAAATAATTTATTGTTGTTATTGTAAAGGGGTTTGTAGTAATGCGGGGACCCACTCCTCCAGATTAGAATTATGATAGAAGACATAAAATGGACCGCACATATAGTGGATTCAGAAAATATCCAGACTCCTTTACTTTCTGCACACTTTATTGTGTTGCAGTTTTAA
The DNA here is from genome assembly GCF_900747795.2 of Erpetoichthys calabaricus. Taxonomy (NCBI): domain Eukaryota; kingdom Metazoa; phylum Chordata; class Cladistia; order Polypteriformes; family Polypteridae; genus Erpetoichthys; species Erpetoichthys calabaricus. The sequence goes on along the minus strand of NC_041396.2, from coordinate 27,013,853 downwards.
TTTTAAATGGATAAATTTGCCATTTTTGACCATCAGTCAACATTCAAAAACCCTTAACTACAAAGTGAAAACTTGTTATAGGTCTGAATACTTACACGAATGAGAGATTAGTGTTTGATTTTATAAAAATTTGCAAACCATTCTGAAAACGTGTTTTCTCTTTACCCTGCTAGGAAAATCAAATGCCGTTGCACTCTGAAATGGATGACTGCAGTCGTCAAGGCTAAACTTTAGGGTTCTAGGCACAGCACAACAGTATCTTGCAGTTAAAACCATTGCTTTTCAAGATCAGGGGGATGCAAGTTGAGTTGGTTTGAGGTCAGGTGAGTCAACTCCAGCAACACAGATGTCAACTGTGGACTGGATATCAGTATGTTTCTACACACCTTGTCAACTAGTACAATAATATGTACACCTTTAGGATATGGGAGGAAACCGCAGTACCTGGAGAAAAGGCATTCAAACAAATAATCCCTTTGCAAACTTCCCATAGACAATGACCAGAATAGAATTCAAATCTAGACCTCTGAAGTTGTGACAGCAGCTCTAACCACTGTACCAACTTCAAATGATGTCATATAAATATTATGAATACCAAAAGGAGTCCAGGTAAAGTCGCCACGGGTGCAGTGGTTAGAGCTGCTGTCACAGCAGGTAGTAGCAAATATCCAAATGAGGGCAAAGTGGAGCAATGTTCCACATTGGATATGGGTCAGTCGGTCCAAGGGATGAGTGTGCACCTTTCCAAATTGACCTTTGTCTCCCCCAGGCCCTTCAAAAAGGAGTTGGATTCAGATATCTGAATCTAGGAATCTCTACAATTCAGCTTTATGTATTGACAGAACACAATAAAATCAATTTTCGTGCTTTAGAGGGGACTTCTGGAATCAACAGGGACCTCTGCTCGAGGGGAAGCAAAACCGTGATCAGTATCCACCTCTCTCCCCGTCCACTTCATCGTCCCATTGTTCATGGGGTGCCTTTTACTTTCCAAAGTGTTTTAACTTATGTTCTCATGTTAATTGACTGTGCACTCAGTCACAGTCTGCTTGTCAGATTACTGAACTGAATCAGGATGTATTCAAGCAGCAAACAATGGGGCGATATAAAGTTACTGGAGTCACTTTTAAGGGCATGAAGGGAGATGAAAAAAAATCACATGCTTGAGAACAGAAGAGAGAGAGGGCTGAGATATACATGAATTAATTTAAGATGCCATCATGGGGGCCAAATTGAAGGAAATTAGAAGGATCAGCAAGTATCAGATATTGTGTTATTCTCTAAACCAACAATATGGTGGATTAATTCATTACTAGTAACTTTTCAAGGGCTCAACATGCTCATCATTTTCATACTGTAAGCTGTGTTGACTCCCTTGTTTCCCCCTCATGTCTCCAAGGATTTTATTCTAAACATTCTGATCTTATTACATCTTATAAACTACATACAGTGATCCCTCGCTATATCACGCTTCGACTTTTGCAGCTTCACTCTATCACGATTGTTTTCTTATACACGCTTACGTCACTACGCATGCGCTTTCTGAGAAACTAAGCCCCACGATGGCACCTAAATGTGCTGCTTTTTCTAAGCCTTCTGACAATAAAACTAAGTGCCGGAGGAAGATGCTTACCATCCAGGAGAAGGTGAAACTCTTGAATATGATCAAAGATGGCAATACCCTACAAAAGCCTCCTCACGCATATGAAAAGACAACGCCAGCAACTGCCTATCAAGATGTTCTTCAGCTGCGCACCCAGACACCCACTGCCTACTCCTAGTACTCCTTCAGCGGAAAAAGACAACGACGCACCTGCTGAAGATACCGCACCATCTGAAGACTCTCCTACTGAGGTCGTGCCTTCATAGGTTAGTGGTTGTGTGTAAGAACTGTGTGTGTGTGTAATTAAATGTACAGTACAATAATATGATATTTGTAACATCTAATATGTCTTATGTTGTCTAATATATTGGGTAATACGAGTGTAATGGTGACTAAAGGGTGTTATTTCATGTCTAGAGGGCTCTAATAATGTTAAAAAATGTATTTAGAAGGTCGTAAACAGGTTTTCTATACTCTAACTGCGAAAATATTCGATTTATAAATAAAGAATCCTACTTCGTGAAAATTCATTTATTGCGGTAGAGTCTGGAACGGATTAACCGTGATAAATGAGCGTTCACTGTAATGGATATATAGGTGGAGAACTGAGAATTTCCTGGAAGCAGTCAATAGCACCGGAGATGGGTATAATTCTTAAGTATGCCGCCAGGTATATTATACCTACAGTCTAGTTAGTCAGCCATTTTTCCTTGATTTGATGGTATCATACTCGAGTGTGTATTTCTCACATTTATTCTACAACCATGTCCTTGTTTTGAGTGATTTTTATGGAACCTCAGATCCAGGAGGAGCAATATGGATCCCATCCAGGTCATGGAATGGTGGACCAGCTCTTTACCCTCATGAGGATTCGGGAGGGGGCATGGGAGTATGCCCATTCTGTGTTTGTGTTTCATGAACTTAGAGGAGGCATAAGACCATGGCCCCAAAGGAATGGAGTGTGCCGTGAGAGTGTGGTGTTCCGGGGCTATTTAGTCACAATGAGAACTGCGTCCTCATACTCGGAAAAACTTTAACACTATTCCCAGTGGGTGTGGTACTCCACCAGGGCTGTTCTTTGTGTCCTTTCCTGTTTATGAAGTTCATGGACAGGATATCAAGGAACAGCCGTTGAGGGGAAGTGGTCCACTTTGCCAACCATAGAATTGCATCACTGCTTTTTGTAGATGATGTTGGCTACATTGGACTATGAACTCCAGCAGGCATTGGGACAGTTTTTGAGCAAGTGTGAAACGGCAGGGATGAGGATCAGCAACTCCAAATCTGAGGCTATGGTCCATAGTAGGAAAAAGGTGGACTGTCCTCTTCAAATGGGAGGTGAGTTACTGCATCAAGTGGAGGAGTTTAGGTACCTCAGGGTCTTGCTCAAGAATGACAGGAAATGTATTGCTGAGATCAACATCCCTACTCTAACCTATTGTCATGAAATTTGGGTAATGACCAAAAGAATGAGATTGCGGATACAAGTGGCCAAAAGGAGCTTTTCCCACAGGGTTGATAGGCACTTCTTTAGAGATAGAGTGATAAGCACTGACATCCAGAAGAGGCTTAGAGTTGAGCCGCTGACAGAGGAGAGAATTGAGCTGGTTTAGATATCTGATATGGATGCCACCCTGTAGACATTTTACTGGTTTGACCAGCTTGGAGGAGACCACAGGGAAGACCCGGATTCACTAATATGATTATATCTCACAGATGGCCTGGAAATGCCTTGGAATCCTACATTATGAGCTGGAAAGTGTGGCTGGGGAAAGAGATGTATGGGCCTCACTGTTAAGACTGTTGCCCCCATCACCTGGCTTTGAATAAATGGTAGAAAATGAATGAATGAAAACCAAACTTTAAGACACTAATGACTTGTTCATAAAGAGCTTGTGCCCCATGGACAGACTGTTAACCATAGCAATTACATTGAACTGCCAAGGCATCTACGGGAAAGCATAAGGATAAAAAAAAAATCTGGTGCATTAGCGAATCCAGAAATGGATTTTACACCATAACAATGCACTTGGACACACCACATTGTAAGTTAAAGAGTTTTTGGCCAAAAGCAATGTGGTTGTTGCTTCTCCCTCCACCACACCCTCTATATTAACAAGATCTTGCTTCATGTCACATTTGTTTTCCCAAAACTAAAATTGAGACTAAAGGGAAGAAGATTTGCTATCATGGAAAAAATCTAGGAATAAACGTAGGAGGCTGTAAACATGGTAACAATAGAGGAATACAGGAAATATTTCTAGGAATGGGGAGAAGTGCTGGAACAATTGTATTACATCTCAATGAAAGGATTTAGAAGATGACTAAAAGGGGATTGCAGAAAAGTTTTATAATAAAGGTTTTTTTAACAACTCCAAGAATTTTGGTTTGATCATGGTAACACAATTGCTTCTCCATATGTCCAGGGATCGTTTTGTTCAATCCTGCATTCAGCTAGTGTTTAAATGGATCTTGAAATATATACCTCATGTGTGAATTGTTTCTTTTCCTGTGGCCACTACAGGTGCTCTAATGCACAAGAATGGGAATGATGCCACAGCCACAACCTTTAGAATGTAAAAAAAAAAGGTTTATTTTAGTCCCAGAAAATATTAATAGTTTACACTAGGTTTTCTTAAAGATTTTGGTCTCTAGTAGAACAGTTTAAAGTTTCTCTTTTTTGGGAAGTTTTTCTTCCTTATCCTCATACCCTGAATCCCATTATCCGTGGATAAGCTGTTGTAAAACAAGATGAAGGGCAAAATAAAGAGTAGGAGAGTTACCACAACTACCCTGTTTAATGAAGAGATGGAAAATATAGTACAGGTTTAGATGCAAAGTGATATAAGTGGACCAAAAGGTTTGTTAGAAAAGATCACTCCTGATAAGTGGATTGGGTCATACAGATACTGGATCTGATGGGAACGGCAACGTCCGGGTAGGAAGTGGTTACATAGCTCACTTTTTACAAGTTTTTGATACATGAGAGAGACCGCATAGACACACAAAAACTAACCTGAGATAAAAGGTCTTCACTCCCTCTAAATACTAATACTTTCTATTGACAGTGTAGGTTTACCTCTTGAAAAAAATCACATTTGGAAAGAAAGAATCCAGAGGATTCAAGGTAACAAGCAGCAAGTCATTCAGACCACCACACTACCTAAACTTGTACCACTGACACAAGGTAGGATGGGGTCATGCTTTTTGCTCCACCACATTCTGACTCAGTCATCTGAACTAAGAAGTAGGAATCAAGATTTGTCAGATAAGTCAATAGTCTTGCTAATGTTTAGCTGTCAAGTTTTGATTACATGCTTGCTATAATCTCATCTTCTTGTTCTCGGCTGTCAGGAGTGAAGTCTGGTGTGATGTTCACCTGCTGCCACCCATCTGTACCTTTGTGTGTTCAGTGATGTCCATCTGAAAACTTTTATAAAGAGTGAGCAAAACAAAAATCTAAAAGGACATGATAGTCTTAGCCATCACATTAAAGGAGCCTTCATGGTGGTGGTGTTCTATCTCAAATACCAGACATAAAATTTTAAAACAGAGAGAAATAGGAGACAAAATTTGTAACGATTATGATAATGGGTTTCCATCGGATGAAATAATTTTTTTAAACAGAGCCAAAACTAACCCAGAAATCAAAGCCAAAGAGAATGAAGCCCAAGTCAAAGAAATCAAGGAGATCTCTCATCAGGACCAAAAAGTGTTTAAAAACAAGAGCAAGAAATTATAACCAGGAAATAATCAGAAGGAAAGTGTATGGAAAGCAATTCAAGGATGTATCTGTCAAACTTGGATAAAAGATGGCAGATCAAGCTGACTTTTAAACCCTTGACCTAATCGGGTCAAGGTCATGACCTCTGAGAACATACCAGGTGATGCATCATTGCAATGAGATCCATAAAATGCCATTGCCTGACAGTGTCATGGAAAATCTAAATATCTTTTAAACTTTGTTAAGGAGTATTAAATTCAAAACAAACATTTTAAAAATCAGAGATCGTAGCAAGAGTACTATGGAAGTGGTGGAAGGTATTGGCAGTGTCAGTAAGACTTCTTCATCTTCTGGCCACTTTTTTGTACTGAGTCTTACTATATATGAATCAGTTTTCAGGTAAAAGTTGTCGGTTTCATGATGTGCAAAGTACTGGTTTATGTCCCTTTTGTTGTATTCTTCAGGAGCAAATGGAATTGGTGTGAACCCTTCTGAAGATTTTACAACCACTCATCATTCCATTTGAATAAGCTTTAATCTCTGACTTGTTTCAGGATCTCAGAATACATACTTACCGGCCAAAAGTTTTAAAGCACCTCAGGTTTTCCAGTTTTTCCTTCAAATTTAGTCAACGGAAATGCAATGAATGAGAGGTTTTGAGTAATGGACAGAAGTTGGAACAACTGTTCAAATTGGTTGCTTCAACTTACAAGGCTTCATTTACTTGAATTGCTGCCGGACATCTGTAGGTTGTAATCTATTAGTTATTCTCTGAAGAAGGCCCATTTGTAATATTGTGACGTTTCCATTTTTCAGTTTTTGCCAACATAAACTTTAAATTTACACCTCTGCCAGTTTACTGCGTACCTTTTCACCAATTTGAGTCATTCATTGCATTTTGACTGAATAAATTTGAAGAAAAACTGAAAAAACTCAGGTGTTCTAAATCATTTGACCGGTAGCTTAAAAGGATAAGTGCCAAAGAAAAGATAAATTTAGTCATCTGGAATGCATCTGCGAGGATTTCTAGTATTCTTTATTTAGCAGTTTTATAACTTTATTTTATTTTGTTACTGTATACAATTTCGACTTTGCTTTGCAGTCAGAATATTTGTGTTTGGTGAGTATTATTTTAACAGATAGGTGTTGAATTAAATGTTACATGTGTTAAGTTAAGCTGCCTAGCCTCTAAGGTTTTACTCTGAAGTACACAGTCTGGAATAGCACTTGGCCTCTGAGACTGCATTTGAATTATTATTTATATACTGTAACTCACGCTAAGATATCTACTTAGCCCCTGAGGTTTTATTATAAGGCACACGCTACTTAAACAGCTCTTAACGTCTGAGGTTAGAGATGAAATGTGACTATTAGCCATAGATGTATTGCTTTTAAGGATTATATAAACCAAAGACTTGCAAATGATAGTACATTAAGCTAACTCAATAAATTTCACTAAGTTATACGTAATTCATGTCATAAAGATAAAATTTGTCTTTTAAATGAAAAGCCATATTAATGGTCCACACTGCTATTCTGATGTTGGTTAGGAGACATGAGGCTGTAGTGAAACTGGGGTAAACTCATAACCAAGTAAAAATGCCTACAGGTATCTGTTTATATTTATGGATTTAAAATGATTTTAATTTAGTTTTTGAAATTTTAACAGCTAAAGGTTACAAGTTAGAGGATAAGCTTTTTAAAATCTTGCATTGACTCCTTCAGAAAAAGGCTATTTGGGAGATCAGTAGGTGTGTGTGTTTTTTGAAGCTCAGTCATCCGGGAGGGGCTCAGAGTAGAGCCGCTGCTCCTCCGCATCAAGAGGATTCAGATGAGGTGGCTCGGGCATCTGATCAGGATGCCTCCTGGACGCCTCCCTGGTGAGGTGTTCCGGGCACGTCTAACCGGGAGGAGGCCCTGGGGAAGACCCAGGACACGCTGGAGGGACTATGTCTCTCGACTGGCCTGGGAACGCCTTGGGATTCTCCTGGAAGAGCTAGAAGAAGTGGCTGGGGAGAGGGAAGTCTGGGCATCTCTGCCCAAGCTGCTGCCCCCGCGACCCGACCTCGGATAAGCGGGAGACAATGGATGGATGGATGGATTGTTATGTTTCTATCTGATGATAGATGGACTTTCTTGAAGGATATGATTAGGAGCACTTAAGGATTGGTAATTTTGACTTGATATGTAAAACCAAACAAATGAAGAAGGTTGTACTTACTATTTCACATCACTAAATTCTTACCTTTTGGAAAACTAACAAAAAGATAAAACAATGAGTTGGGTATTTCAGCTCTCTCAAGCCGTCTCCTCTGAATCAGATATTTGTTGTTCCAGGTGTCTAAGGTGACAGTTTCCAAGGCAGCCTCTGGCCGGGTGAGGATGAGCTCCAGTTATTCCCCAAAGATAACATCTCACGCACTAGACTGGGGAGGTAGATTACTTTTTAATTGCTGAAGATGTAATCGGTGAATTCTACAGTCTTATTCTTTTTGTCTGCCGTACATACTGTATTGTATTAAAAACTGAGTGATTCAGAGGCTAAGGAGCTGGTGCTCTGTGAGGCTGCGGGACTTGACCTCATTAGACGTCTACTGAGTGAACCTGAGAGACTCAGTTCAAACTGCCTGGGCTTTAGTTCATGCTGATAAATATCCTAGTGAAAAAAAATATGAATGCATGGTTTTCATTATGAAAAGTGTATCAATATACATATTTACAGGGTAAGTAAACAGAAGCAAAAAAGTAATATTTCAAACTGAAAGTGTGAGGGCATCTGCTGAATGTGATGCTGAGGCTTTTGGTATATTGTGCATTATTGTCTTTCTTCACAAGAAGTGTTAATTAACTCATGAAACCATCCATCCATCCATCCTCTTCCACTTATCCGAGGTCAGGTCGCGGGGGCAGCAGCTTGAGCAGAGATGCCCAGACTTCCCTCTCCCCAGCCACTTCTTCTAGCTCTTCCGGGACAATCCCGAGGCATTCCAAACTCATGAAACACTATATAAAATTACAACAATGAACAATACAATGCAGTAAAACATATTTTTAGAAAATTTGGCAGGTCAAGTAGGCAAAATGAGAAAGGACTAGGAGATGGAAACTTTATCCAAAACACTTGCAAGGTTCATAACAGTGTTATGTCACAGCAAGTCCTTTTCCCCTAGCTTATATGTGTTTTCATTTTTATTGTTGTTTTTGTTAATTTTAAATGATTCTTTTTCACATTGGTATCTTATTTTTGTTAACATTACTTAATATTTGTGTTCTGTTCAGAGACTGAACAAGTTAAAATATGAAACAAGGTGAAGTTCAAAAAAGGGTCACTAACAGGAAGACATAGAGATCAAAATCACCAAAGCCTGAGCTGCAAAACAAACTCATAGTTGGGAGAGGATAGCAATATTTTTCAAGAACTACAAAAGCAAATAGAGAGTTTTATCCAAATCACTGATGGAGAAAACAGCATTGTGCCAGGATATATAACATGTCACACTAATGATGTCAGACATTATGGTACCTGCGGCCACCCTCACTAAGAACTGGGATGCGTCAAAAAGAAGCGATGATGATGAAATAAAAAAATATTTTTCTAATATATTCACCCCCTGCTCGCTTCGCTCGCCAACCCCCCCACCCCGGGCTGCACTACGCACCAGCCACTTTGTGTCTCTGCCGCTCGCGTTGTAAAGAGCGGGGCTGAATACACCCCAAGGAGATGTGGTCGCTCCTCCAAAACCACCTCTTAAACGGTGATACAATGGGAAACAAATACAGTTTCCTCAATATGTAGGTTAAAAGTCCAATAAATAAACATTGCAACAATGGTTAAAAGTCGTAGTTTATAGTGCAGTCAGGATGCACACATAAAATCAAAAGAATCTCAAGCCATGGTGTGTCTCTCTAAAAACCAGCGTCTCCCCACCCTCAATGAGGTGAGATGTCCTTTGGCAAGCTCAGTCAACCCTTTCATCTGGCTCATGCCCTCATCACCATCCTTCGGCATCTGTGATGGCCTTCTTCCACTGCTGTCCCTTAAAATCTGTGGGATCTCCTGAAATGGTTGGTCACTCCTGCTCCCTACCCCGTGAGTGCTGTCTGCTTGATTCACCCAGGGCATCTTCCCCGACTGCTTGCCTCCACTCTTGCAGCACAGAAGCTGCATTGATCCTGACTTTATTTTTTTTTCTTTCTGTTCATCCTCATTTGAGGTACTGATGCTCCACCTGGTGACCTGTAGAATTATCAATGGAGAACACTGCACCTTAAAAACATAAAGTTCATCTACCCATTGAACATCCAGCGGAAGCCTGACTTTGCAGAAGAGCACTCCCACACCCACAATTCTGAGCTGCTATACTGTGTTTACTATTAAAAACTCTCAATGCCACAGACGCCTAATGCTTTACAACTTTCCTCCCCACAGAAGACACCAGTTGCATGGGAGAAATGTACAGCTAGATCACTAACCACGCAAATCACGCACCAGCACTTTAAAGCAGGGACGTGCAGTCAGGGGAATAAGGGGAGTCATCATGAAAAGTAAAAAAACTAATAATGATAATATAAAATAAATTTGTCTGTGCTATAAATTTGTTTTCTGTATGATTCCAATAATTTGGATCATTTTTATAGTCAAAATCACTGAATTGGCACATTTCCTGTTCAAATACAGGGGACAAACACACAGTGCGGCAGCAATGAACCTCACCTCACCTCAGACTGCGCTCTCCCTCACACACAAGGTTGATGCATGCAATTGGCGGGTGCCTGTTGCTGTCTCTCTGTATGTCGCAAATATGGTGTTTGCAGACGTGCTTATTATGCCCCCTGACTTTCCACAGTCTCGCTAATATCTTTAATGAATGTGTTTGACATATTTAGTCTTGCTGATCGAACAAAAAACCACAGTGAAAAGGCACAAGGCGAGGCATACAGTACCATGCCGCACTGAAGGGGGCGCATGTGAGCCCAACACATGCTGGATAATCTCCATTGAGGCGGAGAGACTTTTAAAACTAAAGGGAAATAAGGAGGACTTTTACAAGAAAGTGACGGAGATTTTCGTGGAGAAGGATAGGCACATGGACTTCATTTACAAATTAAGGTAAGACCATAAACGGTTTTCAATTGTATAAAAAATGGGATCAGAAAAACAGTCCAATATGTAAAAATGTAATTTTGACCTTAAATAAAATATTCTTTTTGTGTTTCTTGCTATCCTGTATTAAAATTGATTCAAACATCAAAATTAAAAGCTTTTAAAAAACAATTTAATATTTCAATTAAGGTCAGAATTGACATCCATTCTCCTTTTTTTTTTTAAACACCACTTTATACTTTAATTTGTATTGAATTGCAATGGCAAATTTCGAACACATGGAAGATGCAGAGCAAATGTACTCGCGCCACTCTCTCTCGCCGCTATAAATATAACGTTCTTTCTTATCCAAATATGTACCTACTGTATGCTGATGAGATATGAAATATAACCAGTAATGTGCATGCTGCCAACTGAATAGTAAATAAGCTACTCTTTTGGGTTCATATATTTGTAAATCTGACTCTTAAGGAGTCAGTGCCTCACCAGCCATGAACCTCACCGCCAGTCACTAATTTAAAGCACTGCAAAAACTGCACAATTAAAAACACCCACGGGATTTTTAAAGAATAAGAATTTGAAAAGGTACAGTTTAAACAATCAATAAATAAACACTACATGTATTTTTTTTGTTATCAAATTTTTATTAAGTATATAGAAAATACAAGATGCAGTAAATCAAATATAACCATGAAAATGTCCCAGACACCCATTCCACGGCAGGTTACAGAATGGAGATACGACTACTGATAGACTGGTTAAATTGCAACAACCTGTCTCTTAATGTGGACAAAAGAGACGAGTGTTGACTTCAGGTTGGCCCATTCTGTCCACACTTCACTGCACATTTAGGGCTCTGTAGTGGAATTAGTCAAGAGCACCAAATTCCTTGGTGAGCAACTAGTAGCTGACCTTACTTAATCAATTAACGCCATATTCATAGCCAAGAAGGCACAGCACCATCTTCACTTCCTTCGACAGCTGAAGAAGGCAAGACTACCGCCCCCCAAATTCTCACCACATTCTACAGGGTCACCATTGAGAACATTCTGACCAACTCTATCAGTGTCTGGTTTGGCAATTGCAGTGTCTCAAACTGTAAGGTACACACAGCATTAAAAAAAAAGATCTTTGGAACCGCTCTGGCTTCCCTTAAAGACATCTTTATAAAGTATTGTATCTGAAAAGCCTATAGCATTGTGAAGAAACACTCCCATCCCTCTCATGGTCTCTTTGTCTCAATACCATCTGGCAGAAGGTACTTTAGCATCTGAAGCAGCTCTGACTCCAGTACTGCAACAGCTCCTATCCCCTTGGCTGTCCAGAACCCCTGTCCTCAGATCTGCCCTAGAAGCTTACTGTATATATATGCAGTGAATTTGTTACACTTGTTACTATTGTTGTTTGTTTCTTATTAATTGTTGTCATTATGTATTTATTACTATTTCATATTATTAGTATCTATACACTTACCTAATTAATTAATTAATAGTGTTTTGTCTTGGTAAAGTATTATATTGCTCTACTTTCCCCTTTTGTATTATTAATATGTAGCCTTTGTCAGAATGCCTCAAATCTCCCAGACTTACCACTGTTTATAAGATACTGTACCATATAACTTCTCCCCACCTTCCCTTCTACATGTACAATCTCAGGCAATTAGGTGTAGTAAAAGACAAGCAGGAGTTAAGTTACACTTTAAATAATGTATTATTGATAATATTCATAAATAATAACAATATCCATCCATCCTCTTCCGCTTATCCGAGATCGGGTCTCGGGAGCAGCAGCTTGAGCAGAGATGCCCAGACTTCCCTCTCCCCGGCCACTTCTTCTAGCTTCTCCAGGGGAATCCTGAGGCGTTCCCAGGCCAGCCGGGAGACATAGTCCCTCCAGCGTGTCCTTGGTCTTCCCCGAGGCCTCCTCCCGGTTAGACGTGTCCGGAACACCTCACCAGGGAGGCGTCCAGGAGGCATCCTGATCAGATGCCCGAGCCACCTCATCTGACTCCTCTCAATGCGGAGGAGCAGTGGCTCTACTCTGAGCTCCTCCCGGATGACTGAGCTTCTCACCATATCTTTAAGGGAAAGCCCAGACACCCTGCGGAGGAAACTCATTTCAGCTGCTTGTATTCGCGATCTCATTCTTTCGGTCAGTACCCATAGTTCATGACCATAGGTGAGGGTAGGAACATAGATCGGCTGGTAAATTGAGAGCTTTGCCTTACGGCTCAGCTCCTTTTTCACCATGACAGACCGATGCAGAGCCCGCATCACTGCGGATGCCGCACCGATCCGCCTGTCGATCTCCCGCTCCATTCTTCCCTCACTTATGAACAAGACCCGAGAAACTTGAACTCCTCCACTTGGGGCAGGATCTCGCTACCAACCCTGAGAGGGCACTCCACCCTTTTCCGGCTGAGGACCATGGTCTCAGATTTGGAGGTGCTGATTCCCATTCCATCCGCTTCACATTCAGCTGCGAACCGATCCAGAGAGAGCTGAAGATCACGGCCTGATGAAGCAAACAGGACAACATCATCTGCAAAAAGCAGTGACCCAATCCTGAGCCCACCAAACCGGACCCCCTCAACGCCCTGGCTGCGCCTAGAAATTCTGTCCATAAAAGTTATGAACAGAATTGGTGACAAAGGGCAGCCCTGGCGGAGTCCAACTCTCACTGGGAATGGGTTCGACTTACTGCCGGCAATGCAGACCAAGCTCTGACACCGGTTGTACAGGGACCAAACAGCCCTTATCAGGGGGTCCGGTACCCCATACTACCGGAGCACCCCCCCACAGGATTCCCCGATGGACACGGTCAAACGCCTTTTCCAAGTCCACAAAACACAGTAGACTGGTTGGGCAAACTTCCATGCACCCTCCAGGACTCTGCTAAGGGAGTAGAGCTGGTCCACTGTTCTGCAACCAGGATGAAAACCACACTGTTCCTCCTGAATCCAGGGTTCGACTATCTGACGGAACCTCCTCTCCAGTACCCCCAAATAGACTTTTCCAGGGAGGCTGAGGAGTGTGATCCCTCTGTAATTGGAACACACCCTCCGGTCCCCCTTCTTAAAGAGGGGGACCACCACCCCAGTCTGCCAATCCAGAGGCACTGTCCCCAATGTCCATGCGATGTTACAGAGGCCGGTCAACCAAGACAGTCCTACAACATCCAGAACCTTGAGGAACTCCAGGCGTATCTCATCCACCCCTGGCGCCCTACCACCAAGGAGTTTTTTGACCACCTCGGTGACCTCGGTGATGGGGGAGCCCACTTCCAAGTCCTCAGGTTTTGCTTCCTCATTGGAAAGCATGTTAGTTATGTTAGGCATATAATAACAATATGCAAAGTACATTTGAATATTGGCAAGCATACACCCTGATTAAATGGTGATGTGTAGTTTCAGGCAGCACACAGACTTGTTAGTTACTTAAAATGTCTCTAGTTAAGGCATCATTTTGTGGTCAGCTTTCTTTGGAACAGGCCGCATGCCTGTCTCAATATGGATGCCAAGCTGTGCTCTTCTTTGTGTTGTCCTTTTCAGTTCACGGTGTGATGGTCTTTCATCAGTTTGGTAAGAGAGAGAGAGAGATGGGTAAAGCAAGCAAATTTATAAGTTTTCTGTCCAACCCCTAGAGCCAATAGGGCATCATGGTACTTATAGGCTTCTAATACAAGCCAGTTCCAAACAGCCTTACTTCAGACCAATGGGGCAGAGAACATCTTCACACCTGCCACCCCCCAAAACCATATGTTAAGATAAAGTCTGGCAGTTAGGCAGCCTGGCTTTCCTGTGTGGGGTTGACTGGGAGTCCTGCAGAGAAATATTGGCCAAACTTGTTTGAGGCACTTCTTTCCTAAAAGGGGAAAGGGGTTCTTAAACAATTGCTGTTATTATCGACAATGTAAGACTAATATTACATTGCTTTGTCTAAGTTACAAATAAAGATATACAAAATATTTAGCAACTTGTACGCAAAATTTCACATCACAACAATAGTATAGTTCTTTACCTGTTTATTTATAAAATTGTATAGTTGTTTAGCTATTCTGTACTTGTCCTATGTTTACATATTTGTGGCATCGTGGTCCTGGGGGATGTTATTTTGTACCACTTTATGCTGCAATATGGTGTATGGATAGTATGACAATAAAGCCACTTGACTTGGCACAAGGACAGGGATGACGAGACTGGACTTTGAACCCAGGCTCCTGGAGCTGTAAGGTAGTACAAATCAGTTATTGTGCCACTGTATCATTCCATCAAAACTGTCACTAAACCTAAATAAAATACAGTTTACAAAATTAACTCATTGACAAACTATAAACATTTTTATTTCTATTGTTCTGCAGAATCAATATTTACAGTACAGTATAACAAGTCGGTTGCCATCATTACTCTGTAAAGTAAAAAAAAAAAAAAGTAGTAACTGTGAGAGACAAACTTTATAAACTGATGTTTACGAGTAGAACATCACTGCTTTCAGGAATATTTGCAGCACAGTTTTCAGGAATCCCATTTGAGTCTATGATGGTGCGACTTTGATCTGTGAACCAGAAATGTCAGAACTGTTCAAGGCTCCACTGGATGCTGTCAACAGAATTTTCCACAGATAACTCATAAGCCTTCAGAAGCCTGCTTTGAAGACACGGAGGGCCTTTTTCTCTTTCAGGCATATGCAGCGCTCTGTCTCACGTCGTCAAACATTTAATCCAGACTGAGAAAGCAGGAGCGGTAAATTTGCATTCAGTCACAAGAGGCCATTTGTAATCCCTGCTGGTTCTAAATGTCACAGGATCTGCAGAAACCTAAACATATCATATTTCTATGGATTTGTGGCCGCTGTGATAGGTGAGGCTTCTTGGATATTAAAAGCATAATTCATATATCACAATTTAACGTTTTATGTAGTATTATTTCTTTGACTGGAGAGTTTTATGGTTAAACATTAATTATAGCAAAAGAGGTGTTTAGCTAGATTGAGAAACAGACAACAAAAAATAACTTTAAAAAAATACGGTGTCACAAAACTAAGGTAGGCAGAGACTCAAAAAGAGTCGGGGAATGGTCCCCTTCTAATGTCTGCCGGACTGTTGAAAAACAGGTCAAAAAGCATTCAAACAGTTGACGAATACAGACAATCGGTGCTCTTATATAATGGCAACAGGAGGTGACGTCATAGCGGGCAGGCAGAAGTGACGTCATCAGACTTTGCTGGAAGTGATGTCATCAGGGTTGGACTGGAAGTGACATCCTAGAGGGCGGGCGGAAGTGACATTATCAAAATGGGACCAGAAGTGATGTTGTCTTTGGGAGCTAGAAGTGATGTTTTCAAGACTGCGCCTGGAGTAGTGTCATCAAGAGGACCTGGAAATGATGGAGGTAAGGGGGGAAAAAAACGGGATTATTCTTCCGCGGGTCTGTTGAAAGAAGGAGAGAGGCATTAATGCTGTGTTCCAACCCCTTATCTTGCGATATTTCACTCACCTCTAGGACCTGTTGGCTGACTTCTAAGCGCACGTGTGTGACAGTGGTCATTATTATTTAATTATTTTATTATTATTATTATTACTATGCTCAAGTTATTTTCTTGGATAGTCCTATTGCTACCATCTATATCAGATCTTTTAGTGTCAGCAGCACTATGTTGTGGATGTTCTATGACAGTGTGGTTGCCAGTGCCTTTTTTCTTTGCTGTGGCATGCTGGGAGAGCAGCATGAAAGTGGCAGACATCAGGAGACTAAATAAACAAATTCAGAAGGCTTTCTCTGTGGTAGGAGCGAAACTGGACAGCTTGGAAACTGTGGCAGATCAGAAAATGTAGTCTAGGCGTTGGTCTATTATTGAAAATGCTAATCACCCACTTCATAGTGTTGTGGTTGGACAGAGGAGCGTTTTCAGCAGTAGACTGACTAGCATCAAGTGCTCCACTGAACGTCACAGAAAATCCTTCCTCCCCACAGCCATCAGTCTCTAGCACTCCTTTTCTGGTCACTCACCCACACTTTAAGCTATTACCCTTTTTCTTTATTGGATATCCAGGTACATTTTTCAAGTACTTGAAATGTGCAAAAATACTATCTGTTCTTTCTTGTGCAATAAATTGTCTTCTCTTCACATGAGAATAACTTTATTTGTTCTCAGAATGTGCAATATAACTTAAGGTGCAACACTCTGCACTCTAGTTTGATACTTACATTTATTATACTTTATTTATATTTACATGATTTCTTTATACTTGCTCTTAGTGTAACATGTCCCTTGTCTGCTGTTAAGTTGTAACATAAGTAATTTCCTTTGGGATTAATAAAGTTTTCTGATTCTGTCTGTGGTGCTATAATTAGCTGATGGACAGATATTGGTGTTTATTAGTTTTATTAATTAGTTTCTACTTTGATGTTGATGTATTTTACAAATGTGTATCCTCAGAGGCTATAGTTCTGTACTGATGGTATAATCTATTTTTGCATTTTGCCTTGAAAGTTATTGCGGTTCTCTGCACCTGCGTTTGCTGAGCAGTGCTGTGCGAGAACAAAGTAATTTGTACTGTTATATTGTATTTCTGAGGTGGCCATGATAGATTGGCCATCCAGCTCTGTGAAGAGGATTACTTGTGTTCTGTTTTGTGTTGTATTTACTCAATTTTGACACCCACTGTGGTCTCTCTCTCAATTGCCTTTCCCAAGATTTCTTCCATTTATTTTTCTACAAGGTTTTTGTTTTTGTGTTATAAAGCTTGAGCAGAACCCCCTGTGACTTGTACTCCATACATCAGGGCGCTATATAACCTGATATCCTGTTTGCCTTCTTAATGACTTCTGAACACTGTCGGGAAGTCGATAGCTTAGAGTCCACTATGACTCCTAACTCCTTCTCATAAGGTGTATTCTTGATTTTCAGACATCCCATTGTGTATTTAAACCTCACATTTTTGCTTCCTATGTGTAATACTTTACATTTACTGACAATAAAAGGGCGGAGTGGTGGCTCTGAGGCTAAGGATCTGAGCTGGTATCCAGAAGGTTGCTGGTTTGAATCCCCGTCACTGCCAAAAGAGATCCTACTCTGCTGGGCCCTTGAGCAAGACCCTTAACCTGTAATTGCTCCAGGGGCGCTGTACAATGGCTGACCCTGCGCTCTGACCCCAAGGGGTATGCGAAAACGAACAAATTCCTAATGCAAGAAATTGTATAAGGTGAAATAAAGAACAGAAAAAAAAAATTAAATTTCATCTGCCCAAGCCTGTATGATGCCCAAGTCCTTCTGTAATGATTTAATGGATTCCAAATTTTAGGTGATACAAGAAATAAATTGTTGTTGAAGCTGACAGCGGATCCTTCAGTGGTCCATTGTCATTCATTGAGTGCAGATGTTTGTAAGTATTGGATTTTTTCCCTCTGTTTTTTTGGTTTTAATGTTTGGTTCATGTATTGAGACTTGATTGCTCTAGATTTCTTTTAGGCAAATTTTCTTTGCCTTTTTTATTATTTTTAAAATTGATGCTTGCCTCTATAAAGATAATTGGCCTTGCCCTTCCTAGGCAAAGTATGTGACAATTCGTTTTAAGGATATCACAAGAACTGATACTTCTGTACCAAATCAATACCAAAATACTGAGAATGTAATGGTTCTAGTGTTTTTACATTGTCAGTAGTATCAGGTGAGATTGGTACTACACTGATGAGTGACTGCAAGTGGACATATTACATCAGATGACACAATAGCAAGGGAGAAGAGAACATCAAAATGTCTCATATTGCTACAGAACCGCATTAACACAGCTAGAAATGAAGAGCAGCAGAAATCATTTCAGAGCATGATTGACAATCACGATTATCATTTAAACAATTAGGGTGTTCGCCCCCTGCTCGCTTCACTCGCCAACGCCCTGGCCTGCGCTACGCACCAGCAACTTCACATCTCTGCTGCTTGCATATGTGGATTTAATTTTCACCAAACAACAAATCTTTTAATTCTCGTTGATACACCTCTTCATTGGGAAGGAACACTACTTTTCCCTGATGGCAACATGAATTAGGTGATATACAAGTCTCCGTCTTAAAGTTTAAATCTGAACAATATCTACATACTTCTGTCATATCACCTGTGTCCATATATTCAATCTCTTTTTGCTGTTCTGTTATTTCACCGAGTAATAATTTCCATTTTTTTGCGCTAATGCGATCTTTACTATCATTTTTTTGAGACTTTCAAATTTTAATTCTTTCATTATCTCTAACCTGCTCTGCATGTGTATCGCACCAACATTTTTGAACCTCTTTACAACGTTCTACTTTGTCATCTACTCTTTGTCTTTTATTTACGGCCCCGGGCCAGGTTAAATCTCTTGGCACAAAGTCTTGTCTCACAGGACATGAAATTATCTCTCTGAAAAAGTCTTATCTCATCACAGGCTAAAAAACCTCGTCTCGTCCCAGGATTTTTTTATATAATAGAGAGAAAAGGCAAAACACACACACACATTGACTTTTGTTATTGCCACTTTTATCCCAGTACATGGTTGTGATTTGCTAATTAACTAGATGCTGATATTAATCACTTTTTAATGCTGTGTTCTACACAGTGCTAATAAAGAATTGAAGACTTTGTATTCATTCTCTGATTGTACGTCTACAGGTGTCTGTTCGAGCAATCATCCATTTTCTAACCGGTGTATACTGTTCAGGGTCCACAAATCCAGAATCTTGAATATAGGACTGTGGAATGTGGGACAAAACTGCATCATCGGCAATAGTAACAGTACATCACAAGACAAGTTACAATTGAAGGGGCTGTTTGACAAGTGCGATGAAATGAGCTGCTGTATTTGATAACAATAAAATAAAATTTATTTAGTGTTTTACTTATTGAACCCCACTGAATGTCTCTCTGGTAATAAGACGTACAGCGTTAAGAGAAAGGCATCGTAGAGACACACACTTACAGAAATACAGACAAAACAGCATTGTGAACTCTACAAAAGCTAAATTTGGGTTAGTTGTTTGGTTTTTGAAGGCTAACTAATATATATGAGTATAAAATGTTGTCACGTTCATGCGTTTGGGAGAAAGCTTAAGACTTACAGGCCCTTAGCTGAAATCCCCCTCAAGATTATAACATCTCTCCAATTTGCTGTTATACTGGAGGAATTCCTGCATCTGTTCTCTGACTAATTAAATTCAAGTCTTGCATTGCAATTTGATATTTATGAATGTCAAAACTAGTTTATTTAAATGATAGCTGGGCAATTACTTGATTGATATGCCACTCTTTTAAAGCTGCTGTTACTATTAATATTTATATCATTTATATTACATTAAAGGAAAAGACACAATATCGTCCACTTAAAAAATGGAAGTACTTTAATTTAAAAACCTGTGTATCATGACATCCCTAGATTCTTTCCCTTAAAGGACATTTTTGTGTATTTTGTGTTATATGTTTTTGAAAATTAAAGAAGTGTTTAGAAATTTCAACTTGGTATACTGAAGCTAGCCTGTGAACTTTGAGGTCAGGTTGCCTGGAGTAGGCCTTGCTGGAGTACACATGTATATTTTTAGAGGCCTATACCCTCTTTGCTATACTGGTGCACTCAAATCATAACAGTTTCAGATACTAACTTCACCAAGCTGACCAAAACTAAATGGCCAAGCAGAAATTGCAAGAAACGTAAGTAGACAAAAGTTCCAACAACAAAAGAAAGCCAAAGGACAAATGAAATTCCTCAAGAAGCTAACCCTCTTGAGCGGATGAGTCTTATTTTTTGATAAAATAAAGTTGAAGCTAAAAGGTTGGTGTCTGAATTTTCTTTAAGGATGTGCACTATTTTATCAAATGCATATACTGTATGCACAAGTATATGCAAACACACTCTAAAAATGCATGGCATCGCAATAACACAAAGACAAGATGGCACTGGCAGTGTTAAATAATAAAAAAAAAAAAATTATTGATCCCTAAACCATCATTGTAGTAACTCAAAGACCCATTGGCTGCAGACACCAGTAGTAAGGGAATCTGTCAATTTCAAAAAGGCAGGCTTTCATCATAACATTACCAGGAGGGTCTTCGGAGTTCATTTCAATTTAATGAAAGATGCATAAATGTGAGTGGCAACCTTCAGATGTTAAGTTCTGTAGATGTTTCACATTAAATTTCAAGGTAATATTTGTTACGGTATATAGATAGATAGATAGATAGATAGATAGATAGATAGATAGATAGATAGATAGATAGATAGATAGATAGATAGATAGATCACATATAATGTCGCACAGACAAACAAAAGAAAGTTACACATTCGTCTAAATTGATCAAAAAACTTTTGTCAACTTAAAGAGGGTACATTGCGGGTATTTGTGGAATAGCCATTTTGGAAGCCTGGATACAAAGAAGGCAAGCGATCTGATCTGTTATTTGTCTTCCTTGGATCTGGAGATAGAGAGAGAGACAGACGTTAGAAGCCCATACAAACCCTTTGCCTAGCGGGATTTCACTCACCTCTGGGCTTGTTGACACACGTGCGTGTGACAATATATATATATATATATATATATATATATATATATATATATATATATATATATATATATCCATCCATCTATCCATCCATTATCCAACCCACTATATCCTAACTACAGGGTCACAGGGGTCTGCCAGAGCCAATCCCAGCAAACACAGGACGCAAGGCATGAAACAAACCCCAGGCAGGGCGCCAGCCCACCACAGGGCACACACACACACACCAAGCACACACACGGGACAATTTAGAATCGCCAATGCACCTAACCTGTATGTCTTTGGACTGTGGGAGGAAACCGGAGTACCCGGAGGAAACCCACGCAGACACGGGGAGAACATGCAAACTCCACGCAGGGAGGACCCGGGAAGTGAACCTGGGTCTTCTAACTGCAAGACAGCAGCACTACCCACTGCGCCACCGTGCCGCCCATATATACTGTATATATATATATATATATATATATTGTCAAAGATGTGACAAGAGCCACAAAAAAGAGTTGGGGCAGTTACCCATATAATTTTTCCTAGCTGCAAATGGATTAATTTTTAGTACAGAAGTGTACAGGTTTGAGTCCAAAACAGAACTAACTAGTGAGGCTGAGATGTTGGGTGTTTTAAGTGCAGCAGAGGAAATGAAGTAATTGTGACCGGAACAGGAAGTGACATCATCATGCTTATGACCAAAGGGAGCGTCTTGTGGACCAGAAGTGACATCATGGGAGCCAGGTGGAATTTCCCGTATTGGGTCTACAGTGGAAAAAAAGAAAGGATCAGACCACCTCGCCACCCCCTGGTCTGGTGTGGAATTAACTTCCTTCAAGACCTTTAGCTGCCTCCCATGCGCACGTGTGTGCCTATATATATATATATATATATATATATATATATATATATATAGCCCTTTTTTATTATGTGAAGGAGGTTCTTTGAAGAATAGTTTGAAATGGAGAGTAGGAGCAGAAAACAAAGAAGATTTGAGAAGTAGTGTTTTAGTAGGCTGGGTATTCATCAGCTGTAGGACTGAGGAAGATGATGAATGGGTGAGCTTTTTCAAAAGGTAGGAGGATGACGTTTTGAAACTCCTAAGTCTCCCTCATGAGAGGAAATGCCACATGTATCTTTTTCAGGATATATCTATTCTACAGTCATGTGTTTATTCTACTTTAGGTTGAAGGACTGGATTAAATCCAGGTGGAATTGCAAAGAGGAGCAGAAGTGGGGTGGACATCAGATAGTGAAGGTGCAGCCATACATTTTTTGATTTCTATTAAATCTGACTTCTCATTTAAAAAAGATAATTACATCTTCCCACTCAGTTAACACATTTTCCCAAACTAGCTTATAAATCACATTAATGCAGAAGTATAGCTGAGACATTTTTTTGGTACATCACACTATAGGTCAATGCTGGCAATTAAATCTGCAGTACTGAAGGTTAGAGTTTGATACCTTACAAATACCTCAAAGACATACAACGTAAAATATATTGACTTGCCAGCTGGTTTTTCAAACAGTATTGGGTTCCTTGCGACAGTCTAAGGAAAGGAAAACTTATTCTAAGAAAATAATGTCCTTACAACTTTTTAGAATAATATATTTGTTTTTAGAAAAACAGGCAGCCATCTAGGACACAGTCCCCTGAGGGGCTCAGTTTGTGAAAATTTTGGGGTGTGTGCCCACCCCCAGAAGACTCCATATGGGCTTTGACTATTACTGGCCAAACTATGTGACCTTTCTGGTGATTTTAAGTTGCAGACTTCATTTACATAATATTAGAGAATTGAGACAGTCTGCATATAATACAGTAATAAGAATTAAGGAATGTGGGTGTTTTGAACCTTGCAGACAGAGCAGAGGGCTCATCTGTCTGCTGTCTCATGTTTTACAAATCATGACAGAATGGAAAAAAAACGAGAATAAAATGGGCTGTGGTTGCACCTGAACTCACCTAACCTGTAAACCCTTTGCATAAGCACCGGCTTTTTCAGGCAGTTATTGGCTGTCAGGGAAAAAATTGGCAAGCTTACGATACTTTAAAAAGTAAATCAGTTGATTAATTTGACATTTTTAGTTGTGTAAATTGATATTGTCAGGCAACTAGGTCAGCAACTGCAATCATCAATTTTGACATCTTCTTTGGCTAGAGGCTATGTAATGTGACAACAGCTTTGGACTTTCGTCTAACGGAACCTTTCAATTATTTCACCCTGTGCGTGGTGGAAAAAAAACACAAATATTCCTTTAGGGCTTGTAACACTTGAGCAGCTTTTACCCACAAATAGTCATAAGGCTACTCACTTGACAAATTCATGTGTGGTTCTTTTGTGTATCATTCTTCTTCTACCTCTTCATCTTTTGATCAGCCTTCTCCAAACAGCTCGGTCCTTCACCTCTTGCCCAGTTAGTCCCTTGGCCTTCAAATATTTTATTTTATCCATCTACCTCCACTTTCCCCTCCCTCACTTTCTCTTCCCCTGTACTTCCATTTCCATCACTCTTTTGCCCACATATTTATTGTCTCTCCACATCACATGTCTATACCACTTCAGCTTGGTTTCCTGGACTTTCTTAGATAACCTGTGAGATCAGTAGTCATGACCACTGCTGGTCCTAAAAAGCAACGTAGCTTTCAACAATAAAAATAACTAAACTCAAATTGGTGGCATCTACGTAAAACAAAATGGTGTAGTGGAAAGACGTTAAAACATTTTTATGTCTCTGAAAAAGAGTTTTTAAAAAATATGCAATCAAAGTAAAATTTACACATTGACCACTAAGTTTGAGATAACTCGTAGTTAGAAATCTATAGATAGACACCATTTATGAGTAATATCACCCCAAATACAGGCTTATTCAAGGGTAACAGATGTAAATGGTGGATAGTGGGCGTCTCAAGTAAGAATGAAAAATCAGCATGGCGTCACAGAACAAAATATTTCACTTTCAGTTACTTTTTCCTTATTATCCATATTTTGGATAAAATGTAATTTTCACGGGCGGCACGGTGGCGCAGTGGGTAGCGCTGCTGCCTCGCAGTTGGGAGACCTGGGGACCTGGGTTCGCTTCCCGGGTCCTCCCTGCGTGGAGTTTGCATGTTCTCCCCGTGTCTGCGTGGGTTTCCTCCCACAATCCAAAGACATGCTGGTTAGGTGGATTGGCAATTCTAAATTGGCCCTAGTGTGTGCTTGGTGTGTGGGTTTGTTTGTGTGTGTCCTGCAGTGGGTTGGCACCCTGCCCGGGATTGGTTCCTGCCTTGTGCCCTGTGTTAGCCTGGATTGGCTCCGGCAGACCCCCGTGACCCTGTGTTCGGATTCAGCGGGTTGGAAAATGGATGGATGGATGTAATTTTCACAAAATAATATTTTGTATATGCAGAACCACAACCAGCTGAATATCTCTCATTGATTAGTGTTTCACAACTACAAAGTTCAAGTAGAAACTGCAACATTCAATTGCAACAAACTATGCAAGTTGTTAGACCAGGCCAGGTTACCATGTAGCTGGTGTTGCACAACGCTGAATTATCTTGTTGTGGGGAGGCACAAAAAAATTTCTGTTCCATTTGTCAAATTCAAGATAACTCAAGAAGATTTTTTTGAGGAAATACATTTTTATTGTGTATTTTGCTCAATAACAAAATGCATTTCATCAGTATACAGTATTAAAAGAAAACCCTGATTTTACATTCACATAAGGAACACATTTACTTATTTTCACTGTGGCAGTCAGCGTGTTCAGCAACCTTCATAATCCTTATATGTAAAAAAATGACCAGCAAAATATAAAAATAATGTTAAAAAATGTATAATGAAATCAAAGCCTGTTATAGCCAAACCATTTACTACTCTATTACTCTTCCCCGTTGTTATTGACTTCTTCATATGAAGCATTTGTTATTTCTTTTTCTGAATATTTTATTTTTCCCTTCGTATTCTACATGTGTTTCTGTTCCTCTTTGAAACACCTGAGTCTCAATTTGCAGACATTTTAACACACTAATGGTAAAATTAATTTTGCATTTGATTATGCAATAATGAAACATGAAGCTCACTAAGAAGGGGTTTTCAGGGGTTTCAAAGTTTTTTTCTTGGGTAGTAAACAAGGAACAGTACCTTTTAACTGAGCCGCAAAAAGCAGATAATCAGCAGCACGACACAGAAGTCAATTATACGAAGTGAGACACAAAATTAACCAGACTGGTAAAAAAAAATATTTATTGATGAATTATAGCATTGTAAAAATTGTCACCTTCTATATACTCCCCCTCCTGATCTCTACACCGTCCCATGCGTATCTTCCATTGATTGAAACAGTGCTGGAAGTCTTCTTGCTTGAGACTCTTCAACAGACTTGCCGTTTCTGTCTTCACTTCATCCATTGCAAAAATAAATGTGTTCCCTTCAGGTCACTTCTGATTTTCATAAACAAGTAAAAATCACAGGGAGCTACTGTAAATCGGCGAATAAGGAGGATGGATCAAGGACAGGAATGTTTTTGGCAGTCAAAAACTGCTTTACGGAAAAAGCAGTACGATAATTTTGAACAATCTCATTCACCGTTTTGATGTTTTCAACTGTCCAAGACAAGCGTTGGCGACCTGGGCGTTGAACGTCTTTCACATTTTCTTGTCCTTCCTTGAAACATTTGTGCCTCTCAAAAACTTGTGTGCGAGACAAACTGTTATCACCGTACACATTTTGTTCAATTTCGCGAGACTTTTGATGTTGATTCGTTGTTTGATTTTTTCACCCAACATTATAGCAGCAACTCATGTAGCAGTTGTTGTGCAAATACTGACTGGGCTATACACAGGATATACCTAGCTGGTCAGCGGTTTGAGAGGGCGTGTAGGAGGGGATATAGTTCTATGATTCACGTTCGGCTGACCTCCAGATGGTTTTCCAGGAAAGCCCCAAACTCAGTCAAATTATTTTTGTGTCTCACTTTGTATTTATTATCACTTGCCCATTTGCTGCATATATTCCACAGAAAAATGCACCAAAACACACAATTTCTGCACATTTCTGTTTTCTCTGCATTGACTGTTACCTAGCATCCACTCTTTTCTTTTTCCTCATTCCTGCAAATGATGCTGAGGACACAAACACTGCAAGTGCCATGAAGGAATGAATTGAGGATTGTTTCTGTCTCCAATACATCTTCAGGATTGCTATCGCTAAGATTGTCATCATAATTGGTAAAGTGGGTGTCATTCTACCAGAACAACAATAGCACGAGTCAAAAAAAAAAAAAGAATTACATGTGACACAAAATGATTCCGGTGATTTTTTGTAGAGTGAGGTAAACATTTTCACATAAGGACTAAACACCATTTTTTTCCTCAGTCAATGGGACGAATATCTTGACATTTGTTTCACACATTTTTTGGAAGACAAAAATTAATTTTGCACAAATCGTTATGAAACTATAGCTGAAACACAGTAATGGGATAGATGTAAAATAAAGCGTTATCAGATACTGGAAAATCTGTTTTTGTATATAAAAGACACAAGCAGGATGAGACTTTTGACATCTCCATTTAATATGAGGTTTTATTTTATTCTTAACGCTGTGTCGCAGTTGAGGCCCCTATCGACCTCTTGAACCCTCAGGTACCACTCCAAACACTGGGTAAAAATCCAATTATTACTTATTTTATAATAATGTGCACAAAGCACCCTCCACTCCACACTACTCATACAATCAATAATCAATACACTATAATAACCAATCCTCCTCTCCCAGACGTGTTGCCACCCTTCCACCCAGCTCAGCTCGGCGTCTGGGATTTCCCATAGTCCTTTTATAGTCCTTGACCTGGAAGTGTTTCGCCCTCTCTGTCCATCTGACTAGGAACACTTCCAGGTCATATAAAAACTCCACTTCTTCACCCCGGAAGCACGTCGTTCCTTCCGGTCATGTGTTTATGACGCACTTCCGGGTTATAGGGCACGTAGCACTCTGAGCCTCCCTGCAGTGACTCCTGGCGGCCCCGACGTTATCCAGCAGGGCTGTGTATTAAAACTCCATAGTCCATGATGCCCTGCTGGAACTCGGGGCATCCCTATGTTGCAGGTAGGGCTCCATCCGGCGGCTTAGAGGTGTTGGCCGGAATAAATGGCCGTCAATCCCTCACAGCTGATTTACTTTTCTGTTATAAACAAAACGCGTGTTTGTTAAAAAGCCAGCTACTTTTGACAGGCAGGTAATATTAACAATGCCATGCTAATCAAACCAATCCTTCACAAAAGTGTCTACCCATTTAAAAGAATGGTGTAGGATATTAGAGAAAGTATGGACAATATAATGTTTTTATTAATTGACTCACCATAAATGACCTAAGTAGAGATGCCTGTCCTAAGCATTGCATCAATAGTAACCTTACCTACATCAAAGAGCAAGAGAACCGGTTTCATCTTATGGGAAAACAACTGTAGCCGGCTTCAAGATAAAGCACCACCACGGGGGCATGGGCAATTACAGCCTAATAAATAATTGTCCTCTGAAAAGGCTCTCAAGAAAGTCCATTCTTCTTTCAAAGGTAAATCAATATCCAGCTTATTCATTGGCTTTTCTTGGGAAGAAAAACTTTCAATTGACAAATGTGCCTGTTGAACCCCATTTGTTTTCTGACATCAATATTGAATTTACACCGGCAGCTACACATCAGCTAAGTCAGAGAGTCACCAACTATTCCATCTGATATCTGTTGAGCTGCAAAGTTGTAATTGTATCAACTCATATAGTCCCTATTTTCAGTTGGTGCTCAAAATTGGTCAAATAACTTGTTTGGGATCTTTGATTCTGCTATTGTGAGTGTTAATGCTACAAAGGTAGAATCCACATGCTGGAAACTCAGTCTCTGAGGTTTACAGTCTGAATATTCATTATCGGTGAGTATTCTTTAATAGTTAGGCTTTGAATTACATGTTAGATTATGCTGCCTGGCCTCTGAGGTTTTATTTTAAAACACACCCTTAGAAATAACATTTAGCCTCGGAGGTTACATGTGAATTATTATTCATGTAACGCAGGCTAAGAAAGCTACCAAATCCATATGTATACTAACCATATTAATCTTTTGCGCACACCACAACACTAACCGGACTCACTGTCAATGACCAAAGCACATTTATACTTGTGGTGGCACTCCAAGTCATTAGGTGCCAATGTTTGGTCAATGATGTTGCATACTCAACAATTTCACCGCAGAGGAAGTAAATTGTTTACATGGGTGTTCAGTGAAATTTGCTTACACTCAATGAGACTGCTGACGGAAGACGAGTTGTGTCCTTTATTACTGGCTTTAAGAAGAAAACAAAGGCGATGGGAGAGGTACCATGTTTTCCGTGTTTTCTGACATACTGCTTAGAATTTTTCAGTGCTATTTGCAAAACATTCTCATCTGAGCATCTTTATTGTCTTGGAAAGAGGAATCATGCAGATGCCTATAGTGCCTCACGTCTGCCACCAGCCTCTTCTTAAAATTTAGCATTTTAGATATGCAGTGCCGCATTTGCATCCCTATGTAGTCAGGAAAAATTGTGCTAAAATCCCAGCGTGCCCAGGCTGCATAAAGGTGTGTAGCTCCACATCTGACAACATTTTCTTCTGTGGCTCTTGTGATGAGCACGGGCGCATAGAGTATAAACCAGGCTTTAGCCCATGAGGTTTTATTATAAAGCTCATGCTAGTTTAACAGTGGTTAACCTCTGAAATTACATGTGAAAGGCAACTACTAGCTGTGGTCGTATTTCCTTCTAAGTGTATATAACCTAAAGCTTTGCAAAAGATAGTAAGTCAGTGCTAATGCTAATATTAAATATATTAACTTGTTTGCAGGTTGTAACTCTGAGTATAACTAATCCTTTAATAATAAATTGGATTAAGAGATCTACACCCTTATTTCATCATAGATTAAACCTTGTCACAACTGTAATTTAAGGCCGGTAAAACAAGCATTTAAAATAACAAGTACACATTCATAATTAATAACTGCATAAACTAAAAGCTAGTAGTGTTGATTTGCCAAATTTGTCATACCATTTGTCACAGCAAATTTGCTGGGTTCATCAGTGACTTTGTTTGCCAAATTTTTTACGAAAATATGCTGTGCAGCTGGCATAGATTAACTTTTTTTCCCAGCTCCCCATGATGATTGTGAAGCCAGCATGACATAACAGAGCTGTAGCATCCAAGGTTGGTGAGGAACAGTGGCTTAATAGTTAGCACGGTCACTATTAGGCCACAATAGCCATAATAATTGGTCCAACATAGTTGGTAGATGATTTCCTCGCCATCAGTGACATTTTAATGAAAACTGCACTCAAAACTAGTTTATTTTCTCCTCCCCCGATGACTTCAATGCAGAAAATTTCAGAGATTCACCAAAATAAAGGCAATTCAAGTTCAGGAGGGTTCACTCATCATTAATATCCAGTAAGGAAGGCCTATTATGGTCGTGAGTCGTGATTTCAAAAATCAAACACATGTCTTGTTATATTGGAAAGAAGACCCCCCCCGTGCCCTTGGTCATGCATGATTTAACCTGGGCATCTTGTACTTCTTCGCCAAGTGTCAGGGGCTGAGAGACTGAGACACAAACTCATCGATGTAAAAGTAAAAAAAAATCAGTGCTTCTGTAGTTACAATGTTTAGTTAACAAAAAATAAGGATTCAAGAAATGGAAATATTCAGTGTAGTGTCATCAACAAAATATTCACTGTCCCGATGACACTTGAAAGCAAAAAGCAAACTAGAAAAAAAAAACAACGTATTTACACAAAACCTCATTATTTCTTCCTGTCTTTTTAATCTGTTCAAGAAAAATTATTCTGCAGCACTATAAATGATCAGAGAATGGGAACAAAACTTTCCTTATCAACCCCTTTCTTACATTCTGGGGCCAACTCCCAGTATTTCTCCTCCAGGTAGGTCTACATGGAATAGTCAACCATGGCAGAAGACAACAGTTTGCTCCTAACTCTCTGGTCTTGCTCTGACCAACTCCGCTCGTCGCTGCATCAGTCCCCCCAGATGGGGCACCACATCATGACACCAGCTACATGCCACAGGTCTACAGCCAGGAATTCCTCCCTGAAAATGTGTCCCCTCAATCGCATGTGCACCTTCCCACAGACCGGCGAGACTCTTTCTGTTTTGCCCATTCAGATATGTAATCTCACTATCTTTAACCCAACATTCCAACATACCACTTAACTGTTTTCTATCTTCCAAAGTATTGCACTCATGCAGATGCCTCTTACCTCATCTGCTGTAGGCACATAAGGGACATGTAGTGCTCCACATCCCAACCCTCACCACATGTTGTGCCTTCCCAGAGCCCCTTTCCTCTGCAGTTCTTTCTCTGCTCTGAAGGTAAGCACGTCTCAATAATAACTTTCTAAACATTAAGAAGACAGCAATGAATAGTTCTATCTTTTAACACAACTCTATTACTGTGTGTGACAGAGCCCAGATTGCCCAAAGCAAAAATCTGCAATCCTTGCAGTTTTCCAGGTCTGTATTTACTCCTGCCTACTCCAATATACTGAATTGAAAGGCAAGACTTGTCTTGAACTTTCTTTTCAAATACTGAAAATGAACTACTCCATTGTAACCTTCCATTCATTGTGTGATCTTACTTTTATTTTGTTAAAGCATAGTGGTCTGCCAGAGACTATCTAAGCAACACAAATGCAGGACAGCAACCAACTTTGTCCAGCAAAGGCACGCTCCTACACTCCCTCCTTCTAGAAGAATTTGGTGTCTGCAATTCAAACCTGACATGTTAGTGAAAACAGAAGACCCCTAAAAAATCCACCTGCACAACCTGCACAACCAAACTGGACGTGTGAGATAGCAGTGCTCTTCACCATATCACTATGCCACACAATTTTATTTAATTCAAACTCAAATGTTTAGAATCATTTACAATCATGTGCCAATTTATGGCCGAAAGAATTGAGGCCATTCATACTTATGGCCAATGTTCTCTCTCTAATTTTTTTTGTTTTCACTGATGAACAGGTGTGAATAAAGATGAGCCGATACTTTCCTTTCACGACCAATTTCTTTATTCTTACTACACCATACAAGCTTTCCTCGATGAAATATTGCGTGATCAAAAAAACAAAAAACAAATGAACAATGAGTTTTCCCTGTAATGTAATGAACACCACAAAGCACCAGTACCTGAATGATGAGCTTGGGGGGGAGCGTGGGCAGATGCCCATCAATGCAAAGCACCTATGAATGAATGACGGATTTTCCCAGTGATGTAATGAACACCACAAAGCACCAACACTTGAATGACAAGCAAGAGGAGTCCCCCCCATGAAGTATCAGTTGATCACTGTGAAACAGCAAGTTTTCCATGTGATGTAATGAACACCACAAAGCATCGACACCTAAATGACAAGAGGCTCCTCCATGGAGTTTCGAAAGCACAACTGCATGGCAGTTCCTTACTGCTTCATTGGAGCAGGAGTGGGTAGCATGATAACAGCAGAGTGGCAATACCAAAGTGCTACACGGCACCTGAACCTATACTGGCAGTTATGTTATGCCTACCGGTGACCCACGCCAATCCCACAGAACCTCAATTTCAATGATATGTACGCTTTGTGACTGACATGCGGCCATTTTTACATATAACCAAATGGACAGTCCCAAATGGAGTTGTAAGTCAGTCACCAATGACATTCTGTACTGCATGGGTTTATGTGAATAAAACTTGCAACAAGTCCACCTTTTTGTATTAATCTTCCCATTCTCCAAAGAAAAAGAGCAGCAAAAGCATAAATAAAATGTCAATAACTGGATGTGTTTCCAAAAACATAAGTTTCATCATTTTAATTATTGTAGCTTACTTTTCATACCCACAATCACTTAACTAGGAGCACATAAATACAAAAAATTGTTCAAAGGTAGAAATGCAACACCATTATTGGAAATCTTTCATTCCTGAATATGTCCAATTCATACTTATGAGGAATGTCCATTAGTCCAGATTCTAATGAACGTTGCTTTTTTGTGATTGGACTAAAGTGAATTGCTGTAAGAGTCGATTCTAATTGAGATGCAGGTAGATGATCACCAACAACAACATGAAACTGATGTTCAAAGTAAAAATGACCAATAAACTCTCTGTTTTTGTGTTCTTGTTTCCTAAATAAAGAAAACCTGAATGATCAATATGAAAAGTACAGCTCCCTCAGATCGCATTACAACAAATTCTTCATGGTAGATCACCGTTTGTTATTTTTTGCTTTTTCATTTCCCCAAAGTCCATTGGTCTTATTCAGGGAGCTAGTGCTGCCACTTTTTACTGCATTGCCAGATTTCAAATTACTTTCCCCTTCTGCCGGCAATGCTTGCTTTTCCTCGTTGTCAGTTTCCCTGTGGTAGAAGTAATTGAAGTTGGATACAATGACAGGAACAGGAAGAGCGATAGTCAAGACCCCAGCAATTGCACACAGTGTTCCAACGAGTTTACCTCCGAGGGTGATTGGACACATATCTCCGTAACCTACAGTTGTCATAGTAACAACAGCCCACCAGAACCCATCTGGGATGCTTGTAAACTGGGTTTGAGGTTCATCCACTTCGGCGAAGTAGACAGCACTAGAGAACAGTATAACCCCAATGAAAAGGAAGAATATCAAAAGGCCAAGTTCCCGCATGCTAGCTTTCAATGTCTGTCCCAAAATTTGAAGGCCCTTTGAGTGACGAGAGAGTTTAAAGATCCTAAACACCCTTACAAGTCTTATTATCCGTAAGATTGCAAGTGACATAGTCTGGCCTGAACTGGGTTCTGGGGTTGCCACCAGTTCTGTGATGAGTGTGACAAAATAGGGGATGATTGAGACGACATCAATGATGTTCATAATGTTGCGGAAAAACTCTTGCTTACTTGGGCAGACAAAAAAGCGGACAGAAAGCTCAAAGAAAAACCAAACAATGCATGCTGTCTCAATGACAAAAAAAGGGTCTGAAAAAGCAGTGGATCTTGGGGATCTTTGAGACGGCATAGGGGGAGCCGTGGTCTCGAAAGAATCATCCTCAGTCAAGTTGAACAAATCAGGATCCTCTACTAGGTAGTCTCGATCATCCCGGAACTCTGGCAGAGTTTCCAGGCAGAATATGATAATGGACACCACAATGACAAAAATGGAAACCAGAGCAATGCCTCTCGCAGCATTCGAACTCTCAGGGTATTCGAACAGCAACCAGAACTGTCGATGAATCTCGTTAGAAGGTAATGGTACTTCCACCTCTTTGATGAAGCCCTCATCTTCTCGAAATTGTTCCATGGCCTCAGTGCCCAGCTCATAAAATATAATTTCATCTGCAAAAACATCAATGGGCACATTGGCTGGCCTTCTGACCTTTCCTCCAGATTGATAATAATATAGAATTCCATCAAAGCTGGGGCGATTGCGATCAAAAAAGTACTCGTTTCTCATGGGGTCGAAATATTCCATCCTTTTTTGTGGATCTCCCAATAGGGTATCAGGGAACTGATCCAGCGTCTTGAGCTGTGTTTCAAACCGGAGGCCAGCAATATTGATGATTACCTTCTGATCTCCTTCGGCCATTCCACCAAGATCTTTCAGCAGATCATCTCCACATTCATTTGCCAGTTTACTGAACACCGTCTCACTATGTGCCCCTTCAGTATTGAGCAGGAGCTTCCAGTTGGAAAGTAGGCTGGCACAGCTTGGACGCCCCTTCCTTGACACATAAGTCGGCTGAGTTTGTGGCCCTTGATGCTGTTCTTTGTGAAGACTGTGGATTCCATAATTTTGTCTATTGTCTGAAATGCTGGAATTAGTGTGCCCAGTTATTTCACTGGGATAGTTATGGTAATTCGGGTCACCCAGCTCACCCAAGTTCATTACTGCAGAATTCTCAAAACTTACAAGTGCCACTTCCATTACCCTCCAAGTAGACATGTGTGTTCATCCATCCAGGCTAAAATTGGTCAGCTGTTGATTGAAATGTAGTCTTGCATTAAATGATCTCAGTGAAGCAAAGAAATTAAACTGGCTGTGGAATCTTCTCCTCTTCTGATCTGAGAACAAGAAGAGACAAGAAAAATCATAAATTTCTGCACTTGTATTTTTTAGGTGTTTCAGAGAGTTCAGCCCAGGAAATGACTGAGGCAGAACACATGAGACATTGTTTGACGTGCAGAGGTGCAGCTCACAGGACAGATATCAGTTTCTTGGTTACGGAAATCCCTTTGGGTTTTAGCAAGCGACAGGTAAAGTAGAATGTGTGCACACACACGAGCACAAAGAAAGATTTGGAATAATTGATACCACTGGGTATTCAGCTTTCAGAAGTCAGTAGGTGGAGTTTCACGTTAATTTATGATCTTTTTGTGTTTCTTGAAGTATGTTCAGCTGAAGGTTTCATAATATCAAGTCAAATAGTCAACTAAATGCAGAAAAAAAACATGAACATAGTAGAAAATATGTGGTTAGAGCTGCAGTCTATAGGTCCAATGTTCTGTATTCAAGTCTTTTGTTGGATTTATACATTCTTCTGTTTCTACTTTTCTATGGGTACTTTCATTTCCCTCCCATATTCACTGCGAGTGTGTGTTAGGTTGGTTGACCTCTTTATATTGGACCCCCATTAGTAAGTGTTGGTGTATGTTTGAGTCGACCTTGAAATCGACTGGCACATTGTCCAGGGTTGCTTCCTGCCTTCCACTTGATAATGCCAATAGAACTATTGCTCTCTACGACTGAATTGGAAGAAGCTGTTTTGAGAATGTTATGTAAGAAAATACATCATTATGCATTTTAAATTATATTTCAGCTGTGTTTATGTGGGGCATCATGGTGGAGAAATGCTAGCTCTGCTGCTGCCTCACAGAGGGGATCACTTCTCAGGTGCTTCCTACATGAAGTTTGCATGTCTTCCCTGTGTCCACATGGTAATGATTTTCTCCATTTAATCTGGTTTCCTCCCACAATAAAAAGACATAGATTTGGTGGATTGGCAATGCTAAATTGGATCTGTTTTTGTGTTTGTGTGTGTGTGTGTTCATCCTGCCATTGATTGCCACCACATATAGGGATTGTGTCTGACCATAGCCCTGGTCCAAATAAGCAGGTTTGGATGACGGATACATAGATGTATTTATGCATACTTGTGTATACTGTATTTCTGTTTATTGCCACCCCCTCCACAATCCTCCATTTATTTGACTGATGCTTAATCCATCAGAGAATTCTGGAGTTCCAGGGTCTATTTTGACAGTATCTCGCCCAAAGTAAGAAACAACCATAGATGGGATGGTACTCCATCACAGAGCTTACTCAGGCACATACTCATACTGGGCCATTTCACAGTCTCTAGTAATGCTAATTTGTACATATTTGTGAAAAAACAAAGGGAGAGAATTAGTAGTTTTAGTGTTAGTAGTAGTAGCCTTGATGTTTGCCTACAGACTAGTCAATGAATCAGCGCCTATGTAAACTGCTCAAAAAAATTAAAGGAACACTTTGAAAACACATCAGATCTCAATAGGAAAAAAAAATCCTGCTGGATATCTATACCAATATGGACTGTATAATGTGTTAGGAAGGATGCCACATCATTTGATAGAAATGAAAATTATCAACCTACAGAGGGCTGAATTCAAAGACACCCCAAAAATCAAAGTGAAAAAAGGATGTGGCAGGCTAGTCCATTTTGATGAAATTTCATTGCAGAAACTCCAAATCATCCTCAGTAGTTTGTATGGCCCCCACATGCTTGTATGCATGCCTGACAATGTCAGGTGGGGCATGCTCATAATGAGATGACGGATTGTGTCCTGGGGGATCTCCTCCCAGAACTGGCCCAGGGCATCACTGAGCTCCTGGAAAGGTGCAACCTGGTGGCATTGGATGGACTGAAACATAATGTCCCAGAGGTGTTCTATTGGATTTACGTCAGGCGAGTGTGGGGGGTTGACTGGTCAGTCAATGATATCAAACCCTTCATCATCCAGGATCTGCCTGCATACTCTCGCCACATGAGGCCGGGCATTGTCGTGCACCAGGAGGAACCCAGGAGCCACTTCACCAGCATAGGGTCTGACAATGGGTTCAAGGATTTCATCCCGATACCTAATAGCAGTCAAGGTGGCATTGTGTAGCCTGTAGAGGTCTGTGCGTCCCTCCATGTATATGCCTCCCCAGACCATCACTGACCCACCACCAAACCGGTCATGCTGAACGATTTTACAGGCAGCATAATGTTCTCCATGGCTTCTCTAGACCCTTTCACATGTGTCACATGTGCTCAGGGTGAACCTGCTCTCATCTGTGAAAAGCACAGGGTGTCAGTGGTGGACCTGCCAATTCTGGTATTCTATGGCAAATGCCAATCGAGCTCCACGGTGCCGGGTAGTGAGCACAGGACCCACTAGAGTATTTTGGGCCCTCAGGCCACTCTCATGAAGTCTGTTTCTGATTGCTTGGTCAGAGACATTCATACCAGTGGACTGACTGCTCAATGTCATTTTGTAGGCTCTGGCAGTGCTTATCCTGTTCCTCCTTGCCCAAAGGAGTAGATACCAGTCCTGCTGATGGGATAAGGACCTTCTACGGCCTTGTCCAGCTCTCCTAGAGTAACTGCTTGTCTCCTGGAATCTCCTCCATGCCCTTGAGACTGTGCTGGGAGACACAGCAAAACTTCTGGCAATGGCACATATTGATGTGCCATCCTGGAGAAGTTGGACTACCTGTGCCAGCTCTATAGGGTCCAGGTATGGCCTCATGCTGCCAGTAGTGACACTTACCGTAGCCAAATGAAAAACGAGTGACAAAACAGATGAGGAGAGAAAAAATGTCAGTGGCCTCCACCTGTTAGCCCATTCCTGTTTGGGGGTTCGTCTCATTGTTGCCCCTCTAGTGCACCTGTTGATAATTTTATTAACACCAAAACAGCAGAAACTGATTAACAACCTCGTCTGCTACTTAACTGACCAAAGCAATAGCCCAGAAGTTTCATTGACATGATGCTATACTCTGATTAAAAAGTGTTCCTTTCATTTTTTGAGCAGTATATTTTGAGTAACTTGTGGGGTCTTATGCTCCTTCTTGCTCACTGAGGTCTGCTGATGGCTGGTGTTTGATGATGCCACCTCTGAATGCCATCAAATCTCAATCTATATGTGTAGCTTTTAGCTGGTGGAACACGCAGTCCACCTCCATTCAAAATTCAGACTCCCTCAAAGTGCCTAGGAAGCATTTGAAAACTTTTCTTTGGTAAATTTCTCTCAAACTGATACTGGCTTTTTTAAGTTCTATTATTTAGGAATTGTCATTCACTTGCTTTTATTCTGTGAGATCATTGGTATAACCTTGTCTTGTAACACCTGTTCCCATGATGTTTACTTGATTATGTTAACCTTTTTTTGGGTCTCCTTTGGATGAAAGTGTCTGCTAAGCAAATCAATGTAAATGTAGCAATAATATTGTCACACATACAGAGAGAAGTGAAATTCTTACTTGCATGTCATACCAACATGCAACACATCAATTCCCTCGGACGCCATGACAAATAAGAATGCATAACAATACAGAATCTATATATATAATTCACTAAGCCAGAAGACAAGTAGCCGACCATGGAAAGCACGCCGGAAGGGGCGTGGATTCACTAAACCACTGACAAGTAAGACGCCAATGGCGCACGCAGGAAGGAGCCACGCCCACCAACTCTTAGACCATTGGATACGACGAAAGAATCACAGAGCCACGCCCACCAACTCGGACGCGAAGCCAAGGGAAACATGCCGTCATTTCTGTTTGTCTGTGCCACAGTACACTTGCAGCTCTGAGCCACGTTGACTTTTCATTAGTCAACCTCAGTGGAACCTTGGTTCACACAGAGGCAGCGCCAGAGAGAGACAGAGGCACACACAGGCAGCGCGATAGAGAGAGCCGCGCACACAGTCAGTGCCAGAGAGACAGAGGGGCGCGCACACACACACAGAGAGGCAACGCCAGAGAGAGACAGAGGCACACACAGGCAGCGCAAGAGAGAGCCGCGCAATCCTTTAAAACTGAAGTTAAAACACAATGAAGGAAGCAGTCTTTAAAACCCAATAAGCCCTGTGCCTCTTTTTCATTAGCGTCTCACCTGCTTCAGGCCCTGCAACAGTCGAGACGCTCTCTCTGCAGCTGACCTTCTCTGTGCCTGACTCCACTACTGTCAGTCGCCTGATTAAAAATGGCCTTTTGAAGGGGAGCTATGGACCCGCTATACCACAGGAACACATTGCCTTCGAGCCTGCTCTCGCTCACTCTAACGTATTGGCTTTCTCTCTCTCCTCACTCGCTCACACACTGCACAGGAGAGAAATGCCCGAAGCAGAGAGACAGAGGGGGTGGGGGCTCGCGTGCTGCTGAGAGAGAGAGGGGGGGGGGCTGGGGAGGCTCGGGTGCTGCTGAGAGGGAGAAGGAGAGGGAGAGGGAGGGGCTGTGGAGGCTCGTGTGCTGCTGAGAGAGGGGGAGGGGGCTCGCGTGCTGCTGAGAGAGAGAGGGGGGGGCTGGGGAGGCTGCGTGCTGCTGGGTGGGGGGCTGGGGAGGCTGCGTGCTGCTGAGAGAGTGGGGGGGCTGGGGAGGCTGCGTGCTGCTGAGAGAGAGAGGGGGGGCTGGGGAGGCTCGGGTGCTGCTGAGAGGGAGAATGAGAGGGAGAGGGAGGGGTTGTGGAGGCTCGCGTGCTGCTGAGAGAGGGGGAGGGAGCTTGCGTGCTGCTGAGAGAGAGAGGGGGGGCTGGGGAGGCTGCGTGCTGCTGGGTGGGGGGCTGGGGAGGCTGCGTGCTGCTGAGAGAGAGGGGGGGGCTGGGGAGGCTGCGTGCTGCTAAGAGAGAGAGAGATGGGGGGGGCTGGGGAGGCTGCGTGCTGCTGAGAGAGAGAGGGGGGGGCTGGGGAGGCTCGCGTGCTGCTGAGAGAGAGAGAGAGGGGGGGCTGGGGAGGCTCACGTGCTGCTGAGAGAGAGGGGGGGCTGGGGAGGCTCGCGTGCTGGTGAGGGAGGGGGAGGGGGCTCGCGTGCTGCTGAGAGAGAGAGAGAGAGGGGGCTCCCGTGCTGCTGAGAGAGAGGGGGGGGGCTGGGGAGGCTGCGTGCTACTGAGAGAGAGAGAGGGGGGGGGGGGCTGGGGAGGCTCCCGTGCTGCTGAGAGAGGGGGAGGGGGCTCGCATGCTGCTGAGAGAGAGAGCCTGCATGCACTGCACATGCCATGCAGCTGAGCAGGGAGCCTGGGTGTTTATGTCAGTGTTATTCAATGTTTTTACTATTACATTGTGCATTCTATGGTGTAATAATTAACTATATTTGTGCTTAAAAATCTTTAAAAATATATATTTACATACAGTTCGTATGGTCTGGAATGGATTAATTGTATTTACATGCAATCCTATGGGGGAAATTGCTTCGGTTCACGACCAAATCGGTTTACGACCAGAGGTTTGGAACGAATTATGGTTGTGAACCGAGGTTCCACTGTATATTGAGTCTAGAAAACATGATCAGCAAGTCTTTGATAGGCTGCAACAAAATGATGAAAGAACGGGCACATTTTTTTCTCACAAGCTGGGTGGGTGTTAGTTAGTTAATTAGTTACTCGAAGGATTTCAAGATTTAATATGCACAAGCGGTAACACTGCAAAAGCAGCCCAAACCAGAAAAGACTGCTGGCAAAAAGTGGCTGACAAATTAAACGCGTGTGCATTGTACTTACTGAAAGCGGCGTTACGGATTTTGCAAATGTTCATTTTTCCCCTCTGCTTAAAAAACATAAAAAAGCGGCGTGATTATGCAGCGTATACTATGCCGCGGGTTGGTATGCAGCGTGTAAAACAGTTTGTCGTGGATAATTTGCCTTTTACTTTAACACGAAGACAATTTCCTGTTAGATTTGCCTTTACGATGACAATTGATAAGGCACAGGGCCAAACTTTCAAAAAGATGTGCATGTATCTGCCAAAACCAGTTTTCAGTCACGGACAGTTGTATGTTGCTCTCTCCAGAGTTCCATCTTTTCATTCACTTACTGGTATGCCTGCAGGAACACGTGCAGCGAGCGAGAGAGAGCGAGCGAGCGACACACACTCGCATACAGGCGCGGGAGAGAGAGAGAGCGCTGGACGCATAAGAATAATAATACTTCATTACATTGATATACCGGTGTTTTCAGTATTCAAAGCACTATCCACACAGGGAGAAACCGGGAAACGAACCCAAAATCTTCCACAGTCTCCTTACTGCAAAACAGCAGCACTACCATTGCACTACAAGGCAGTTAAAGAATGCACTGGCCTCGATTTTGTTTTCACTTCTGTTTACAGCGATCGGATCGTAGTGTGCATTGTTGCAATGTTACTTTTCTTGGTGGCTTATTACATTACAGATGTTTCACATGTTAATTTTTTTCCCTGTGCTTAAAAGACATTAAAAAAGTGTTTCTCAACTGTGACTCCGGAACAACTCAGTACGCAAGCTATATTAAGCGTCAACAACGAAGACTCGCTGCACCTTAATGAACAAGTGCTGAAACTTATCTCTACCGACGAAGTAACTTTCACCAGCATGGCCTCCATCGTCACAGACGATCCCGCTTTCAGTCACGGACAATTGTATGTTGCTCTCTCCAGAGGTCCATCTTTTCATTCACTCACAGTGGTATCCACAAACCCACCCCATTTGGACAACTGTGTCGTTCAGCAAGTGTTCACCCATCAATACATAATTATGCGGCGTATGTTACGCCGTGGGTTGGCTAGTCTTATTTAAAAGAAGCACAAATCAGCTTACCTGATATTTTCCTTACCCTGTTTTCATATCACTTGTTCAGGTAT
This sequence comes from Erpetoichthys calabaricus, assembly GCF_900747795.2. Taxonomy (NCBI): domain Eukaryota; kingdom Metazoa; phylum Chordata; class Cladistia; order Polypteriformes; family Polypteridae; genus Erpetoichthys; species Erpetoichthys calabaricus. The sequence goes on along the minus strand of NC_041396.2, from coordinate 26,973,029 downwards.
GTATTTGGAAAAACCACGCTGACAAAGGGAGCACATTGGTCTCCACCCTGACAGGGACAGGCCAATATTTACCCCAGTCCTCAGGTGCTATTAGGCAGCAGCAGCAGCACCAATCACTGGGCCACTGTGCCCCCAGGCATCACTATTACGCGAGAGAAGGCTCTAAAGAGCATAGGAACCATCAGAGGGCCGTGCAGGGAGAGGAAAAGCACCATATTGACAGGGAGACATATGAAGTAAATCTACACACCAATGTGGGAGGACGGGTTCCTCTTAAAACCCTGGAAACCATGCTCCCTGGAAGAGAAACAGAAAGACATGGCCGAAACTCATGCACAGGTTAACCTGGGGTCCAAAATTAATCAAGACGTATGTTTTTTTGGGGAGTTTTTTTGTTGTCAAGGGAGAGTCGAGTATTTATCATAAAACAGGGCCTGCTAAAGCCCATTGAGTCATTCCTTGTGTGATCCCGGACTATACAAGAAATACATTGTTGTTGTTGTATGAAAAAAAAAAAAAAAAAACCTATTCTTTGTTTTCAAGGAGATATTCCTACCACTAGACTGGCTAATCGAGTCCTCTTTAACCCTTTTGCCCTTATCCCTGAGATCACTTGTCCACTCACCCACACACCATCATCCTCGAGTTTACGTGTCTCCAGTGAACTGTGGGTAATGATGGAGAGAGACTTTTGGACTGCATTTGCACAAGCTAAACGCATGCATGCTGAAGAAAACAATTTGTCGTGTTATAATAGTGACGATTAGCCAGCAGAAGCCATTGACAGCATTATAGATTCTAGTTCCAGTGATAGTGAAGGATATGAAGGTGATAAAACAACAAAATCTGATGCCATTTTTGAATGTGTGTGGTGTGATAAAAGTGTTGGGCAACTTAAGTCTTCTGTTCTCCAATCTCCAGGGCACAAGGCAGATTTATCAGATATAGATGATCCCTTACAGAATTTCACACTACGTGGGGTCTACACACCTGAACAGAATGTTATTTGTGACGAGGCACTTGTGCGTTTCGTTTGGCAATGAAGAGACAGAAGCTTTGGAGAATGGCTGAGTTGGCCGCTCCTTTACAACAGGCACATGTTATTGACAGCTTGATAAAAGCTCAGAGTCTGCAAACTGATAAGAACCTAAACCTTCTGATGTCTTTTTATTTAATTTTTATTTTCTTTTTGCTTTTGCTTTCATTCTTCCTAGTTTTATCGTAACAAATGTTTTTAATTCTTGACACGGCATATTGTGTTCTGATGGCTAACAATTATAAATATAAGCTTTGACATAGCAAGTCCTGTCCCCCTCGCTACATATCACTCCTAATCTCAGATGATGCTTTAATGTTTTGTTGCTGGCTATTGTGGAAACCAGGGGAACTCCAGCTGCCCAAACCCCGACACAGACAGGCAGAGACACGAGTTCAGCACAGCACCCGTTTATTTACACACAGGAAGCGCGTCTCCCTCGCTCCCCTCCTCATCACAGTACATCAAGCACCAAATACAGCCCCTGCTCCTTCTTCTTTCTTTGTGGTCCACCTTCTTTGCTCCTGGGAAGCTTCGTCCCCCATCCTCTCGACTCTGGGCCTCTGAATGGAATGAGGCGGCTCCTTTTAAGCAGACCCTGGGAGTGTTCCAAGTGGCTCATTAATCAGACCTGGAATCACCCCCAGGTGCGGTGAAAGCCCCCTGTAGGGATCGGATCTGCAGCTCCCCCTGGCGGTCCCTACGGAACCAAACAGGGCTGTGCCACACTCCAACGCAGTGCCATAGCCACCCAAGAGGGCTGCCCTCTAGCGTCCCGGGGAAGGTAGTGCCCTGCCAGGTGATGGCCACGGCCGCTCGTCATACTATCCATACCCTAATTACTTTGCTTTGCTAATGCATAGAAGTCGTTATGTTCTTTTAAGATTTGCGATTTGGAGACCAAATTGTATTATCCTTGGTTGTGTAGTTTTGTTCAGTGTTTTCATGTCACAGTTTTATTTATTTTTTTACTTTGTACGACACTTTGGTGCAGCCGTTTGATGTTTAAATGTGTTATATCAATAAATTCAATTTAATTTGATTTAATCATCACATTCTCAAGTAATGCTATTCTTGTGCAATGGCTGTTTCAAGCCTCAGCTACTCCTGGTGCCCTGGAGAACAGGACTATGAAAAGTAGATGGTAATATTTTCCTAGGACATTAGGGAGCAGGTAAAGCAGCTTATATTAGGTGTGCCTCACTCTCTAAAAAGACACAAAGACAGAAAGAGGTACTGCCAGGTTGGAAATGTGAAAAGCTAGTGTATCCGAATCAGCCAGCAAATCTCATGGGTGCTTTACAATCTAGTAAGACAGAGGGAGAGACTGGGGAGGTTCAAACTCTTGCCCATCCAGCTGCCAGGGACCAGCACATGGTCCTCAAATAGATAGAGCGTTATTTGTCCCCAGGGGAGAATTTGGCTTTTTATAGAAGCTCTATAAACAAATAAACACATAAATAGATAGATAAACAAATATATATATATATATATATACACACACTATTGCCTGAACACACACCAGAATTACTATAAAGGAAGAAGATTTAAAAAGAAAGAAAACTTTTAACTTGGCAGTCACACAGTAAGGCATTATACTGGTGTATTGCTGTTTGTAATGATAGTATTTCTTGACACACTTGTGCTAAATGATTCATTGACTGAAAGTACTTAGTGTTAGTATAGATACATAGATTTGAAAAGCACTATATGATAGATAGATAGATAGATAGATAGATAGATAGATAGATAGATAGATAGATAGATAGATAGATAGATAGATAGATAGATAGATAGATAGATAGATAGATAGATAGATAGATAGATTAAACTCATTACTTTAACATGGCTTTCTCATAACTTCATTTTAGTTTAATCCTGATGCTCTGTATATTCAATTAATTATCATTATTATTCCTGCTGGCTCCAAAATTCATACTAACCCCTACTTTCTCTTCTGTTCTCTTTCCGGTTTTCTGTGGTAGCGATCTGCACCACCACCACCTAATCAAAGCATTGTGATGTTCCTACTGTGGAGTTTGCCGGCTGTTCATCCCGGCCAATACCCCCAGGCCGCTAGATGGAGCCCTCCCTGTAGCATGGGAGTGCCCCGAAGACCATCAGGGAATTATGGACATTGAAGTTTTTATTCCCAACCCTGCTGGACACCGTGGGGCCCACCAGACGATGCTACAGGGAGGCTCAAGGACTTATACATGCCCTATAACCCAGAAGTACGTCATAATCACATGACCAGAAGGAACGACGTGCTTCTGGGTTGAAGAAAAGGACTTTTAATCTGACCCGGAAGTGATAAGGAATCACGGACTGTAGGATTGGAACCACTTCCGGGTCAGGGAATATAAAAGGACTGTGGGAAAGCCCAGATGCTGAGCTGAGCTGGGAGGAAGGGTGGCAACGCGTCTGGGAGTGGAGGATTGTGATTATTGATTGTATGAGTAGTGTGGAGTGGAGGGTGCTTAGTGCACGTATTTCTAATAAAAATAAAAAGTCTTGGACTTTTACCTGGTGTTTGGCGTGGTACCTGAGGGTTCGAGGGAGCACTAGCACCCCCTACTGTTACACTACATTGATGGATTAAAGACCAGAAGTCCACGTGACCGTCATCATCAAGTTCTTCCATGGGAACCCAGAATACAATGAGGACTGATTGATGTCATTTATGTTAGGTAGAATGCCTAGAGGGGGCTGGGTGGTCTCATGGCCTTGGAACCCCTGCAGATTTTATTTTTTCTTCAGCCGTCTGGAGTTTTTTTTTTTCTGTTCTCCCACGCCATCGGGCCTTACTTTTATTCTATGCTAATCAGTGTTCTCTTATTTTAATTCTTATTTTGTCTTTTTTTCTCTTTCTTCATCATGTAAAGCACTTTGAGCTACATTATTTGAATGAAATTGTGCTATATAAATATATATGCTGTTGTTGTTATAAGATAGATAGATAGATAGATAGATAGATAGATAGATAGATAGATAGATAGATAGATAGATAGATAGATAGATAGATAGATAGATAGATAGATAGATTTGTATTTGTCTGTATGGGGAAATTTGGCTTTTTACAGAAATTAAATAAACAATTAAATAAATAAATAAATAAATATTACACCAAAATGACTACAAAAAATGAAACCTTCTGACTTGGCTGTCGAAGTCCAAGAGAGGCATTAAACAGATATATTGCTGTTGGTATAAAGGAGCCTCCTTGACAAGCTTTTGTTGAAAGATTTGTTGGCTGAAAGTGAGTGTGTCCATAACTGAGCCTTGTTTACTACGACCTCCAGGGGGTCCAGAGTGTGTCCATAACTGAGCCTGCCCTTGTAATTAGCTTGTTGATTCAGTGGGCCTCTGTTGAAGTGATGTTGCCAGCCCAGCACACCACAGTATATAAAATCGCACTGCTCATCACAGAGTTGTAGAAGATGTGAAGGATGCTGCCATCCGAGATGTGTAAGGAATGATCAAAACCAATTAGCCCATTTTTAAAATGTATTATTGAAAACATTGGTTTTTGGTTGTTCATCAAGAAAAAATATTATTAAGTTTAAGAAAAACAAGTAAATGCCAAAATGTCAACCTAAATCCAATAGAACAGGCATGTCTAATGTCCACTGCTGTTTATATGCAGATTTATTACATGTGACAGCCACCAATGCACAGCCTGCCATTGCAATCAGGACAGCAGAAGTGTGTTTATTTGCACACTTTTTAAATTTTTTCTGTTGCTTGCACATGAGAGGTTAGAATGTCAGTGCCTGATCCACACAATCGACACACACCCCTTGTGTTCTTATAGGATATAAATATACAGTACACACATTGCAAGGCTTACTGGCTTCCACCTATCCCCTGCTAAGACATTGACAGTTGCTGCATTGTGAACAGTGCTTAGGGGGCTGTTTTGTCTTGGTAGAGTAATATTTTGCTCTACTTTCCCCTTTTGTATTATTAATATGTAGCCTCTGTCAGAATGCCTCAAATCTCACAGACTTACCACTGTTTATAAGGTATTATAGTATACTAGACATTAAGCCCGTTACAATAACGGGCGCTAGAACAGTAGTCCATAAACATTAGTAGGAACAGCCTATATTAAATGGCAAGGGACCTTTTACCTCATTAAATTTTTTCCGTAAAATGCCTGCAATTTTCTCTGACAGTAATACTGGCTTTGCTATCCTTAATATGCGTTTAATTTTCTGTCACAACAGTGGGCAATCAGCAGATTCTCCCCAGCAACTGATGTAATGTGCATGAAAATAAATCTACTTGTACTTTACACTTTACCGGGCAAAGCTTCTTAATCGCAAATCTGACATCCTCAGAGTGAACTCTTGCACAACCACAAACACTAATCCCACCTCTTTGGGGAAGCTGGTCTCCGCGTCTCAGTACCCGATTGGATTTTTCGTGTTTTCTGTTTTAGGTCTTACCTCATTTACCGAAATCCGATTGGATCTGCCGTGCGATATTTTATAGGTCCCGCCTTCTCTGTTTTGTGTGACGCGTCAGGCGGCCTTTGAAGCAGTGCACTGTGCCCCGCGCATGCGCACTTCACCAGAAGACACACACACACGGACACCTGGACGCACACTGGGATTTTATTAAAGAGGATAATATATACCTTATATAATATAATATATACCTTCCCTCCTACATCTATAACCTCAGACAATTAGGTGTAGTAAAAGACAAGCAGGAGTTAAGTTACAATTTATACAATGTATTATTGATAATATTGTTAAATAATAACAATATGCAAAGTACATTTCAATATTGGCAACCATACAACCTGATAAATGGCGATGTGTAGTTTCAGGCGGCACACAGACTTGTTAGTTACTTAAAATGTCTCTAGTTAAGGCATCATTTTGTGGTCAGCTTTCTTTAGAACAGGCCACATGCCTGTCTCAATATGGCTGCTGAGCTGTGCTCTTCATTGTGCTGTTCTTTTCAGTTCATGGTGTGAGATGCTCATTCAGCAGTTTGGTAAGAGAGAGAGAGAGTGAGGGAGAGAGCAAATTTATTGATTCTCTGTCCAGCCCCTACAGCCAATAGGGCATCATAGTACTTAAAGGCTTCTGATACAAGCCAGTCCCAAACAGCCATACTTCAGACCAATGGGGAGAGAGAATACCTTCACACCTGCCATTCCCCAAAACCATATATTAAGGTAAAGCTTGGCAGTTAGGCAGCATGGCTTTGTGTGGGAGTTGAGAGACTTCAGAGAAACATTTACCAAACTTGTTCCACCAAATACCTGCCGTAAAATTCAAAGAGACTCAGTCCTGGTGTATTGTAATCATGAATGCTTTTCACTAATGTAACAGTAATATTACATTGCTTTGCCTAAGTTACAAATAAAGACATACAGAATATTTATCGTCTTGTATGCAGAATCTCACATAACAACAGGGGCTAACATTTTGCTTGTCCTTGCTCTTGATTATTTTACCCTTTTGTCACACAGGTACTGTTGCACAATGCCAACACTTCATGAGATTGAACTCACGGGGCATTTATTGCATCAGTTTTACTTTCCGTGTCAACGTCTGATGACCAATTCAAATTGTCATCACTATTGCTCGATTTGAACAATGGTTCAGTGCTTGTTCGTTCTAAAACTGCCGTTATCGCCTTTCATTTGCCATTATGTTCTTCATGAATATTGATGAGGTAACACAGAGTGGCAAAACACATAGAAATATTTATGAATTTTTGCAGTATGGTGTTATATCATCTACTAGACGGCAAAAGAATACCGTGCCAATACTTATTTGGGCTTAAAAATGTAAAGCAGATCATAAAATATCACCCTGAATCTGACTTGTGGTTAACCACACTTACTGTACGTACAGTGCATCCGGAAAGTATCCACAGCACATCACTTTTTCCACATTTTGTTACGTTACAGCCTTATTCCAAAATGGATTAAATTCATTTTTTTCCCTCAGAATTCTGCACACAACACCCCATAATGACAACGTGAAAAAAGTTTACTTGAGGTTTTTGCAAATTTATTAAAAATAAAAAAACTGAGAAATCCCATGTACATAAGTATTCACAGCCTTTGCTCAATACTTTGTCGATGCACCTTTGGCAGCAATTACATCCTCAAGTCTTGTTGAATATGATGCCACAAGCTTGGCACACCTATCCTTGGCCAGTTTCGCCCATTAATCTTTGCATCACCTCTCAGGCTCCATCAGGTTGGATGGGAAGTGTCAGTGCACAGCCATTTTAAGATCTCTCCAGAGATGTTCAATCAGATTCAAGTCTGGGCTCTGGCTGGGCCACTCAAGGACATTCACAGAGTTGTCCTGAAGCCACTCCTTTGATATCTTGGCTGTGTGCTTAGGGTCATTGTCCTGCTGAAAGATGAACCGTCACCCCAGTCAAGAGGTCAAGAGCGCTCTGGAGCAGGTTTTCATCCAGGATGTCTCCGTACATTGCTGCAGTCATCTTTCCCTTTATCCTGACTAGTCTCCCAGTTCCTGCCGCTGAAAAACATCCCCACAGCATGATGCTGCTACCACCATGCTTCACTGTAGGAATGGTGACTGGTTTCCTCCAAACGTGACACCTGGCATTCACACCAAAGAGTTAAATCTTTGTCTCATCAGACCAGAGAATTTTCTTTCTCATAGTCTGAGAGTCCTTCAGATGCCTTTTGGCAAACTCCAGGCGGGCTGCCATGTGCCTTTTACTAAGGAGTGGCTTCCATCTGGCCACTCTATCATACAGGCCTGATTGGTGGATTGCTGCAGAGATGGTTGTCCTTCTGGAAGGTTCTCCTCTCTCCACAGAGGACCTCTGGAGCTCTGACAGAGTGACCATCGGGTTCTTGGTCACCTCCCTGACTAAGGCCCTTCTCCCCTGATCGCTCAGTTTAAATGGCTGGCCAGCTCTAGGAAGAGTCCTGGTGGTTTCGAACTTCTTCCACTTACGGATGATGGAGGCCACTGTGCTCATTGGGACCTTCAAAGCAGCAGAAATTTTTCTGTAACCTTCACCAGATTTGTGCCTCGAGACAATCCTGTCTCGGAGGTCTACAGACAATTCCTTTGACTTCATGCTTGGTTTGTGCTCTGACATGAACTGTCAACTGTGGGACCTTATATAGACAGGTGTGTGCCTTTCCAAATCATGTCCAGTCAACTGAATTTACCACAAGGTGGACTCCAATTAAGCTGCAGAAACATCTCAAGGATGATCAGGGGAAACAGGATGCACCTGAGCTCAATTTCGAGCTTCATGGCAAAGGCTGTGAATACTTATGTACATGTGCTTTCTCAATTTTTTTATTTTTAATAAATTTGCAAAAACCTCAAGTAAACTTTTTTCACGTTGTCATTATGGGGTGTTGTGTGTAGAATTCTGAGGAAAAAAATGAATTTAATCCATTTTGGAATAAGGCTGTAACATAACAAAATGTGGAAAAAGTGATGCGCTGTGAATACTTTCCAAATGCACTGTAGAATTCCAAGTCACGCTTGAGGTTAATGCCAAGGAGGTTAAGGGATACTGAGGGATCAGGAATACTAAAAGTCATTCGACAGAGCAATTTAAACCATTTTTTGCCAGAATTTAAATTAAATTTATAGCAATGGGGTAAGCAAAGTTGTAAAATAAATTACAGTTTTTGCAATAAAACATCTGCTCTTCATTTAGTCACAATTTCCCATGTGTTGAGCACCACACGTATCTACTTTAGTGTGCGACGGATACGTACCAGAAACTTCAATTACTCAAAACAGCAGTTTTGTTTCAAATGGCCTAGTGAGTAGAAGAGAGCATAACTGATTATGTTTTGCATCTGTAGGAAATAATTTCCAGACAAGTTGAGTTATATCTACCCCAAAAGTAAGCTGCAGTAATAACTTGATTAACAAATCCTTTCAGGATGAAGCTCATTTATAGTGACGTTGTCATCACACATGTTCTGGTGCATGCACTACTTCATACTGTACTGCCATAGAGAAAAAATAAATGCAGAAAAAATAAATAAAGGCCAGAGAGAAGAGCTTGCATTTCAGTTGGGTCACAGCATAGGCAAATCCCAGCTGCTTTTTGAAACCCAAATCTCCCTTCTACAAAAAGAAGCAGGCAAAGAGAGGACAGAAGACATGCCACAAGGGCAGGGAAACAGGTTCAGGAGAACGGCACAAGTCAAATGCAGCCTAAGGTCGTTACTCTGAAGTATAAATATGATCATCAAAACTGAAACAGGACACAGAGCAAAATGTCATAACTAAAAGGGATTCATGAGTGAAACAGTGAGGTTTTGATAGGTTATCCACAAAGTCAGATAAAGCAAAGGTCAAGGTTGCTGTGTTTAAATGTAATTGTTTGTAACGTCATGTAAACGTTTCTGGACATGGTGGTGCGGTGGTAGTACTGATACGTCACAGTAAGGAGACCAGGGTTCACGTCCCATGTGTTTCCAGTGTGGAGTTTTCTAGTTCTCTCCATGTCTGTGTATGTTGCTCCTAGATGCTCCACTTTCTTCCCACAGACTAAAGACATGCAAGTCAGATGAATGGCTGATGTTGAACTGTGTGAGTGTGTACACCCAGTGATGGACTGGCATCCTGTCCTGGTGTTGTTCCTGCTTTTCACCCTATAATATTTTGGAATAGGTTCCAGTTCCCCCACGACCCTGTCCTGAGTAAGTGGGGCAGCAAAATGGATGGATAATTTTTGAATTGTGGATTTGGTCTTGTTTGCTTTCGATTCCCATTTTAGGCAGATGCTTTTGCTTTATTTTTACCTTATCTTCGTCTCTGTTCCATTTTTAAATATTTTTTGAATACATTCTTCATTTATAAAGATTCTTTAAGGTTTTGTTCTATAAGGAGGGAGGTTTCATGGTTTTCCTCTCCCTTGAAGTCCATTTTCATATATTTGTGACATTTAAAAGTATTGTTGAGCAGTTAAAAGTCTAAACTCCATTTTTTTTTTGCCCAAGTAGGACTAGGTAGACTCGTAAAGGCCCTGGCCTGGTTTTGCACTTTTTTTGAGGTCTTTTAACACTAAGCAAATAAGTTAATAGAGACTGTCACAAATGTAGACATACTTTCAGTCAGTCAGTCAGTCAGTCAGTAATTTTCCAACCCGCTATATCCTAACTACAGGGTCACGGGGGTCTGCTGGAGCCAATCCCAGCCAGCACAGGGTGCAAGGCAGGAACAAACTCTGAGCAGGGTGCCAGCCCACCGCAGGATTTAGGATCGCCAATGCACCTAACCTGTATGTCTTTGGACTGTGGTAGGAAACCAGAGCACCCGGAGAAAACCCACACAGATACGAGGAGAACATGCAAACTCCACACAGGGAGGACCCGGGAAGCGAGTAAGGTTTCCTTACCGCGAGGCACAGCAGCGCTACCACTGCGCCACCATGCCACCCTATAGACATACTGTTTAAGGTGAATATCAAAACAAGCCATTGGCTTAAGTTTAAATGCTGAATATCGATGGCTTTCCACAGTGACGTGCACTGGTGAGCAGTGACTGAAAGGGGGAGAAGGGGCACTGTAAGGGATGTGGTTTGCTACGTTTTAACCCTGCATACAGAGTAGTGTCCACATTTATTTAGGTGAGAGCTTAATAATATTCACAACCTTGGGGGAAAAATGTTTTGCATGTTAGATTATCCAAAAAGACACTACAGCCCATACTTTATTTTTTGTAATGTAACACATCTTAAGATGACAAAATAGCAAATGAAAGAATTCTCACCTAGTCATATGAAATACCAAATGCTGTTTCTTTTTACCTTCACAGCAAAAGTTTACATCATAGCACATCAAGTGCTATCAAGTTCTTATTGGGGGTCAAATGTACTATAACTATAACTGATCAATCACCATTACATTTCTTGTGTTAGACTTTTACTAAGACAAAGTTATTTTTTTTATGATCCAGAACTATAACAGAGGCTAAAATGCTTTTTAGAGCTTCTGCATTTCATGTTGTTGTATTTCTTTTTTTGAGCATAAAAATACTTTCACGCTTCCAAAAGCAGCACAAATTATAATCTGACAAAAAGCATACAGTGATTGAGCTTGTAATCATGTTTTATGAATAAAGCAATTCATATTGGGCATGTAAGGTTACACTTGAAAAAATGATTAATTGCAACAATGCAACCTGACCTAAGACATCAAGAGCAAAGCGTTGATTGAAAAAAAGAAAAATGTAAAATTGGTATAATTTTTTCAGTTACGAGGCAGGTTGGTGACGTAATGGCTGTACTTTATGCATTAAGTGTCATTTTTATTTCTTATTTTGCCAGCTGCCTTTATACTTTGTGACTTTCAACATCTGAGATACAATTGATTACACTTCTTTCTCTTTCCCAGTTGGAGCACAGGCAGGTGAAGTGACTTGCTGAGGGTGACACAGTGTCAGTAGTGGGATTTGTGACCACCGCCTCAAGTTTTGAGGTCCAAAGCCTTAACCGCTATGATTCACATTCCTTTACACCTTGTGTGTGTGTGGATAATGGATATTCAGTCATCATCAATAATTCTTCTAGTGAGTATGATGAAGTTACTTAACCTGCTAGTGCTCACATTGTGGAAACAGGGAAAAAATGGTTAAATGTTTGTGAAGCACCTTGGGCTTTTACTATAAAAAGACGTAACATAACATTTTCGGCGTGGTGGCTCTGAGGTAGGAATCTGCACTGGTAATCGGAAGGCTGCCAGTTCAAATCTCATAAACTTCAGAAGTGACTCTACACTGTTGGTCCCCTGAGCAAGGCCCTTAACCTGCTATTGGTCCATCTTGGGTATGACGTTAATCTGCATCCAGCCCTGCAGGTAGGCCCTCCAACCTGCAGGGAAAAACCTGGGGGTTGGTGGAAGAATTGGCACTCCAGCCACCATAAAAAAACCTCACACTGTTCCACTCCTTCTGAACTAGTAAGGTGCTGAGATGTCACCCATTAATCACATGGCTGCACTCAGGTCCTAATCTGGATTCCTGAGTTGGTTTGTCATGTGTTGGTTGTGGCATAGCGCTGTATCAGCAAAAAACCTGGGGGTTGGTGGAAGAATTGGCACTCCAGCCACCCATAAAAACCTCACACTATTCCACTCCTTCTGAACTAGTATGGTGCTGAGATGTCACCCATCAATCACATGGCTGCACTCAGGTCCTAATCTGGATTCCTGAGTTGGTTTGTCATGTGGTGGTTGTGGCATTGCACTGTATCAGCATGTGCTCCTACTTCAGGGTTGTAGGGGGTCTTGAGTCCATCCTGATAGCAATGGGTAAAAGGCAGCCAATCACAGGGCCCTCTTACACATACAGTGCCTATAAAAAGTGTTCACCCCCTTGGAAGATTTCAAACTTTAACGTTATACAACATTGAATTACAGCCGATTAATTTGACTTCTTTGGCACTTTTCGACAAAAAAAACCACTCTTTAATGTCAAAATAAAAACAGATCTCTAAGTTAATTAGAAATACAAAGCACAAAATAAATGATCACGTAAGTATTCACCCTCTTTAATATGACACAGTTAAATCATCACTGGGGCAGCCAATTTGTGTTAGAAGTCACAGAATTAGTTCAATGGAGGTTAATTGATCGCCGTATAAATGCACCCAAAGGTGGAAGTGACAACTTGTGGTGACTCAGTAAGATGTTCTATGTGGAAGAAAGTCAGGCAGGAGGAAGCTTGTCAGCGTGCATTTATTTTCTTCTCATGAAAAGGGAGCACCCCTGCAGCCAGCTGTGTAGCGGGCGGGGTGGTCCTCGAACAGAGGCACAAAATCTCACCTATAACCATTTTATTATCAGAATAGGCGTACACAACACGTGATACACAGCTAACATTTTTACTGATTGGACTATTCAGAAGCATGAATTAATCATCTATGCCAGTGGTTCTCAACCTGTGGGGCGGGCCTCCCTAGGGGGGCGTGAAGTAACAAAAAGGGGGGCGTGAAGATGTGAAAAAAAGAAAACAAGAATCGAAAATATGAAAAATACATCTATTGAAACCAAAATAAATTAACTTAAACTACATTCTGATACTAGAAAAATAAATATAGAGTTAGATAAATGTCGATAAAAGTTAAGTAGGTATAATAAAATATGCATCTATGATATATCATTAATAAAAAAAGAACAAATTGGTATTTAGTGGGCTCCTTTAAAACAAAAACGTTAGGGGGGCGCGATTAAAACTGTTATGAAAACTCGGGTCGCAAATACTTAAAGGTTGAGAAACGCTGATCTATGCAATACTTCAATGATTTGCTTATTTCTGACGTGAACATACTGCTCAGGATTGTATACTGAGAACCACCAGGGGGCTCACTGCTCCCCAAACACGCGACACAACAGGCACAGACACAAGTTCTAAGCACACAGCACTTGTTTATTATATGTGGGTAAGGGCTTTTCTCTCAATCCCAACAGCAGCACAGTACAATATAGAACTTTAACACAGTCCCTTTCTTCTTTTCTCTTCTCTCTCTCTTTCTCTCTTCTGCCTCCACTCTTCCCTCAAGCTTCGTTCACTTCTGACTCTGGCCCTCTGATTAGAGTGAGGTGGTTTCTTTTATAGAGCACCTGGAAGAGCCACAGGTGTCCCATGATTTACTTCTAGGTGTGGAGGCAGCCCTGCAGAAGAGGACTCAGACGTTCCCCATGTGCCCCGTGACGGTGGCCAGCAGATTTGAGCTTCCATGCTCCAAACCTTTGGCACTGTAGAAAGCCAGGGGGTCTGCACTCTGTCATCCTGGGGGAGATATTGTCCCACGCAAGCTCCTTCCCCTGGTCCTTCACTTAAGAAGCTGGGTCCCGGGTGTCCATTACAACACTTGATCTAACTTTTCCAATTGGTTAAAGTCCATTTCCCCACACATGGACATTGAGCCTTCACAGTTTATTGCATACTTACAATTTAACATGTTTCTTATCTTGCATAGTTCAATTTACAAAGACGTTACATTTTAACCTTCCAAATTACAGAGACATTACATTTTAACCTTACTTTTTCATAGCAGGCTATTCCACAGCGCTAATACATTCAATTACTCCCATTAAGGAAAAAGCAGTCAAATTTTTCCTCCATATCTAATGTACACCTAAAGACAAAAGAACACTTCAAACAACTGTATGAAATGGGGATTGAAAAATACAAGTAAGGTGATAGAGACAAGAAAATGGCCACGTCACTGAAAATCCCTTATCATCCAGTGAAATCAGCCATTAAGAAATGTGAAGAGTATGGCACAGCTGTAAATCTGCCTAGAGCAGGACTGTCCACAAAAACTGAGTGATGGAGAAAGAAGAAGATGAAGTGAGGGAAGCCACCAAGAGACCTATGAGAACAAGCTACAGTGGAAGAGATTGGTGACAACTGCTGCCTGGGTGCTTCAAAGAGAAAGAAAGTGTAACAAAAAGAAAAACAGGGATGAGATGGAGTTTGTCAGAAGGCACATGGAAGTCATCTGGAAGAGGGTTCTATGCTCTGTTGAGGCCAACACTCAGACCTTTGGCCATCAAACTAAACACCACATTTTACATAAGCCAATCACAGCATATTATTAAAAACGCACCATCCCTACCATGAAGCAGTGTGGTGGTGGCAGCATCATGATGTGGGAATGCTTCTCTGCAGCAGGCCGTGGAAGGTTTTTGAGAGTGAAATGAATGCAGCAAAAAATTGGGAAATCGTGGAGGAAAACCTGATATGGTGCTTTTGGAGAAGATTTGCTTTCCAGCAGAACAACAAACCCAACCATTAAACCAAAGCTACACAGGAATGGCTTAAAAAACAAAATGTTAATGTCCTGGAGTGGCTGGGTTAGAGTCCATATCTCAGTCCAGTTGAGAATTTGCATGATCACCATGCAACCCAGGGGCAGCACGGTGGCGCAGTGGTAGCGCTGCTGCCTCACAGTTAGGAGACCTGGGTTCGCTTCCCGGGTCCTCCCTGCGTGGAGTTTGCATGTTCTCCCCGTGTCTGTGTGGGTTTCCTCCGGGCGCTCCGGTTTCCTCCCACAGTCCAAAGACATGCAGGTTAGGTGGACTGGCAATTCTAAATTGGCCCTAGAGTGTGCTTGGTGTGTGGGTGTGTTTGTGTGTGTCCTGCGGTGGGTTGGTACCCTGCCCGGGATTGGTTCCTGCCTTGTGCCCTGTGTTGGTTGGGATTGGCTCCAGCAGTCCCCCATGACCATGCAACCCTACAGAGCTTGAGCAGTTTTGAAAAACATAAAGAATGGGGATAAATGTCAGTGTCCAGATGTGCAAAGCTGATAGAAGAAGAAAGACCTGAGCACACTAGCTCAAGACTGTCAGGACTACTAAATACTGACATGAAGGTGGAGAATATTTATGGAATCACTTATTTTTTGTTTTTTATTTGTAACTAGTTGTCCCCCGCGCCCCCCAAGTGTAGTATTGAAACAGGCCAAAGTTTAAAAATCAATAAACAAAAAGGTATCGCTAGGTCCACTCCAAAACGCAGAGGTAGACTGACTCCCCACTCCTGACGTCATGCTTCCCCTTCCCCTCGGCCAGCAGCCTCTGTCTTGGTTTAACGAAAATAAATCGCTCCTGCAAGCGAACTACAATTCTTAGAACGATGAGAGAAGTCGCAAATCAACCAGAATGTTCAAGCAAATTCTACAAAAATACCCGATCTAAATCTGTTAAGTAGTTCTCTCGTTCGCTAGCTAAGTGGATGTAAGGTACACCCCGAGGCTGGCATGTGAGTGATGAAGGGCACCAACCCCCTCTCCTTGGCCCGTTGCTTCTCTCTCGGATTTTCGCAAACAAATTGGTACCACAAGCGAACTATAATACATAGTACAATGAGTGAAGTCGCAAAATCAACCGGAATGTTCAAGCAAATTATAGACAAAAACCCGATCTATATCCGTTAAGTAGTTCTCTCATGAAAAGCGGACAGAAATACAGACAGATAGACATTGGATTTTATATATATAGAGATGAATTTACACCACCTGGCAGAGATCTGTTTTCAATTTAATAGTAAAAATAATTTTTCCATTGATCAGTGTCAAAAAAGCACAATTAGATCCACTGTGATTTAATGTTGTATAACACTAACATGAAAACTTCCAAGGGCTGAATATGTTTTATAAGCATGTAGACTCACACCGACCTGATCTGCCGTCATCAACTATCCTAACACACATATCCTTGGGGATGTGTGACAGAATTAAGATTACCAGCTGAAAAATACGTGAAGCTGACAGAAGACTGTGCACACTCCACACAAACAGTAATTTGACGCTTGATTCACACCCAGGACATTGGACCTGTGAGGTGGCCATGCTAACAACTCTGCCATCATGCTCCTATGAATGAAAACACAATACTAGGAATCTTTTTTTAACTAAAACACAATCTTGTCGATTGATTTAACAAGACTGACTCTCTGTGTGACGGAAGAAAGTGTATTTTACAAATAGTAAGCCCATTTAACCCAGGGGGTGCTGGAGCCTATCCCTTCTAGCAAAGAGGGTGCAAGGCAGGAACAACCCTGGACTGGGCATCAATACATCGCAGGGCAAACACACACACCAACCATACACTAGGGCCAATTTAGTATTGCCGACGCATCTAATCTGCCTGTCTTTGAACTGTGGGAGGAAACCGGAGCACCCGGAGGAAACCCATGCAGACACATTGAGATTTCAAATCAACAAACCACCTTTGGAAAAAGTAGAGTTGGAAGATTTATAGTATGACTAGCAAAATACCCGCGCTTCGCAGCGGAGAAGTAGTGTGTTAAAGAGGGTATGTAAACATATATATACTGCACATAAACATATATACATATACAGTATATACATATCTACATATACACATATCTACATATACATATCTACATATACATATATATATATATATATATATATATATATATATATATATATATATATATATATATATATATATATATATACATATATACATATATATATATATACACATATCAACATACATATACACACATACATACACACACACACATACATATATACATATACACATACATACAAACACATACATATATATATACACATACAGACACATATATATACATATACATATTTACAAATCTACATATATATATACATATCCATATTTACAAATCTACATATATATATACATATCTACATATATATACACATACTGTATATATACATATCTACATATATATATAGACATACATACATATATATATATATATATATATATATCTATATCTATATCTATCTATATCTATCTATATATCTATATCTATATCTATCTATATCTATATCTATATCTATATATATATATATCTATATATCTATATCTATATTTATATTTATATATATATATATATATATATATATATATATATATATATATATCTATATATCTATATCTAAATCCCCGCAAAGTACTGCTTTTAAATTTTTCTTAAGAAGAAAAGAAAACCTTTTTAAATTGAGGGAAAATATACCAATAACAATTTGTTAAGGATCTGTTTTTTTGTGAAGCTGCCTTCACACACCCTCTCCGCTGTTTTATAAACGAACACCATATAAGGTCTTCCTTTTCCCTTGCTTCGCCAACGGAAGCAGCCTTTTTATTTAATCTACGGGTTGTCCACTGTTTTTTTGTTCGTTTATTACGATTGTTATAGTTCTGTTTGTATACCACGTTGTCAGTTCAGCACTCCGGTTGTAATATGACTAAGCTGTGCAAGCACACTCTTGAGAATGCAACGTATAGTTGTACAGGAGAAAAGCAATCATGCCTCAAATCAATGGCAACCTTTTGTAGGTCTATGAACTTAATTTAAACTTTAGGTTTACACGGTGCTTTGTTTCCGACGTGCTGCGTTCTACGTGCTGTTAGCTAAGACCCGGCACTTAAAAGTTTCTCGCTACAGCAATTTTTAATCCGTTACAAAGTCATCGAAAGTCTTGTTTATACCTTGTGTCTTCTCACTAAACTTGTATCTCGCGAATATGGTATTGCATACAGCAGCGGGAGCGTTTCTCATTAAACTTGTATCTCGCGAATATGGTATTGCAAACGGAAGCAGTAGCGTTTCTATATACTTAATTTAAACTTACATTTTACACCGTGCTTTGTTTCCGCAGTATCAAAGTGATCACTCGTGCTGCATTCAGTCAGTTCACGTAAGCCGCTCTCTTGTGCCTTCTCAATTGTGTAATGAATGTTTTCTTCATCGCTCTTTGGGGCTCTTCCTTGTTTTCAGTTCACGTGATTATGTAGGAGGCGTGATGACGCAATACGTGACTCCACCTCTTCCATTACAGTATATGGACAAAAAAGAGGTTCCAGTTATGACCATTACGCATAGAATTTCAAAATGAAACCTGCCTAACTTTTGTAAGTAAGCTGTAAGAAATGAACCTGCCAAATTTCAGCCTTCCACCTACACGGGAAGTTGGACAATTAGTGATGAGTGAGTGAGTGAGTCAGTCAGTCAGTCAGTGAGTGAGTCAGTGAGAGCTTTGCCTTTTATTAGTATAGATCTCTATGAGAAAAAAGTCTGCAAGAACCGGTGATGCTATGAAATCAGCATAGACCAGAACTCCTAAGGAATGTTGAATCCATTTAGGGTATTCTGGAGGACAATAAATGTTCTTACCCTTTATGAAATGGGTGGACTCCCTAAAATGCCTATTTGTTGCATGTACATACATTGAAGCATCCACTGTATTTCAATTCAGGGTCAAAGGATGCTCATATCTATCCTGGCCACTCTGTGCATATGGGCAGGAATCTGCTTTGGATGTGTTTTCAGTCCATAAGTGGGCAAAATCAGACACTCTGAGTTAACAGTCATCATACCCTGTATACATGTGGCAAAGAAACTGAAGTGCCTACAGATTTGGGGATGGCATGCAAACTCCAGACAGAGAACATTTGAACGCAGAGATCTAGAAGTATGAGATAACAGCATTAACCATGGTGCTATCCTTTATGGAAACACATGCGTTAATTTATTAAAAACAGTCAAAAATGGTTTTCCTAATAAAATAACAAATCAAACAAAGCTGTTTTATTACCAACTGTCACACGCTTATGCTTGGGGAGCAATCTAAGGGTTTTGGTAAGTGTGATTTATCTCCAAAACACTAGGGTGGCACTGTCTAATAATGCTCTCTCTTCTCCTTCTCCCTCTTCAGAAAGGAAGATTGACACCACCCACTCTGACATCACTTCCGGGGGTCAAACCACCTGAACCCCCCTATTCCTTCATGAATTCCTCATAAAGGGTGTCGATGGCATCTTAAGATCAGATAGTCTTGAGAATCTGTGACATCTCATTTGGGTAGTACCGTGGGTATTCTTTGTATGCCTTTTGCGAACCTTAATATTCTGACTTTGCTTTTGGGTGCCCCAGACCCTTTATATTATGCCTTTTTGCCTGCTTGTGATCTGTAGCGAGAGTAGGGAGCAGGTTGAGGAGACCCTGGAGAGGTGGAGATATGCTCTAAAGAGGAGAGGAATGAAGGACAGTAGGAACAAGACAGAATACATGTGTGTAAATGAGAGGGAGGTCAGTGGAATGAGGGAGGAGAGTTGGCGAAGGTGGAAGAGTTTAAATACTTGGGGTCAACAGTAATGGGGAGTGTGGAAGAGAGGTGAAGAAGAGAGTGCAGGCAGGGTGGAATGGGTGATAAAGAGTGTCAGGAGTAATTTGTGACAGACGTATCAGCAAGAGTGAAAGGGAAGGTCTACAGGACGGTAGTGAGACCAGCTATGTTATTTGGTTGGAGACGGTGGCACTGACCAGAAAGCAGGAGACAGAGCTGGAGGTGGCAGAGTTAAAGATGTTAAGATTTCCATTGGGTGTGATGAGGATGGACAGGATTAGGAACAAGTACATTAAAGGGTCAGCCCAAGTTGGACGGTTGGGAGACAAAATCAGAGAGGCGAGATTGTGTTTGTTTGGACATGTGCAGAGGAGAGATGCTGGGTATACTGGGAATAGGATGCTAAGGATAGAGCTGCCAGGCAAGAAGAAAAGAGGAAGACCTAAGACAGCAGTTCTCAAACTGTGGGGAAGTAACAAAAAAGGGGGCGCGAATGTTGCCATATGTGGCGTAATTTTGCTATTCGTAGGAAAAGTTTAAACTTGTAGCGGTGTATCGGCAGCAAAAAATATAGGAATACATTTTATTAGGGTTTCAAAAAACATTAGAGGGGCGCGATTAAAACTGTTATGAAAACTTGGATCGCAAATACTTAAAGGTTGAGAAACGTTGACCTAAGAGAAGGTTTATGGGTTTATGGATGTGATGAGAAAGGACATACAGGTGATGGGGGTGACAGAGCAAGATGTAGAGGACAGGAAGATATGGAACAAGATGATCTACTGTGGCAACCTCTAACGGGAGCAGCCAAAAGAAGAAGAAGAAGACAAACTAAGGAAATCCTGTCTATAGTTGAGGCATTGCCAAGCCTTTATGGTAATTTATCTATTTTTGTGGAACCCACTTCTTCAACAGCCAGAAGCAGCACACCACATATATTGCATATCCAGTGAAATGTAGTTGTGGGCCCCTCTCACTGGGCAGGACTCAAAGTGGTCCTGCTTATGTAAGCCACAAAATGACCCAGTCTATAGTACATTATTGTTTACATGTTCAAGAGTGCTTTTGTGGCATTTCATACTCGGACACATACAAGAGTTCAAAGAAAGAACTTGTTTGGAATCTGCTCCTGACTATTCAGAGCATCGTTTTCTGTTTCATGAGGCATTTGGTGTGAGACTTGCTCAGTTCTACTAAATGGTCATTCCTCTTCTCCCCTACTACTCCATTTCCTGCAGGTCAACACATCTCCACCATTTCAAATTTGACTTACAAACTGCTTGTGTCAGGGCCTTACACACCCAAGCAAGCCCTGTGGGTATGTGAATGGAGTCAGCTTTTTCTGAGTTCATACAGAAATCAAAAAAGAGTAAATAATAAAAGTGCATTTCTTAATTCCCATTCCCAAATGTTCTCCTGAAATCCGGTATCTTCATGACTCAACGGTGTCCCAATGGGAACCATTTTCTCTCTTTACGGCTTGCTGACTAATGCTGCTCAGAAGCTGCTGCATGCTCACAATTGCACACATACGCTTATTGAATCTAAAATTAATCACTGTTTGCTTGCATTGTTGTACAGTTGTTTGTTTCACTTTCCTGGAATTTGGGTGCAATGAGAAGTCAAGCAAAATGACACTTTATATTGGCTAACTCAACCAATTACAATATGCAAACTTTCAAGGCAACTGAGGCCCCTTCTTCAGGCAGGTTGTCATTTTGCTTGACTTCTCATTTCATCCATAATGGCTAACATGGTATAGCACCCTACTACTACTGGAATTTGGGGAAATTTTATGAATATGGTTAATTCTTTCAAATTATGCTGTCATATGAAATATGGTAACATAAAGAAATAATCATATTCAGTATTGTAAAATATAACAGAAGCAGAAGGCAGTTATAAATATGGTACATTCTATATTCAGGTTTGCTTTGTAGGAGAATTCTGAAATCTTCATTTGCCCTTTTCTGTCTTTAATAACACTAAACAACAATTTTTGTTTTAGTTTCTATTCCTGAAGAAAATGTGGTGATTAGGATAGAATGCATCAAGCTGAATGCAAATATAATTTCAGATTGACCACTTTACAGAGGAATCTGAAGAAACGTGAAATTAACTTTTATTGTATTTAGTGTGTTTAATCGCTTAATGATGCTGACACACTGCATTAGTTCAGCTGAGCTTAAATAGTCATCATCTGATGCTTCTCGTTTCAATGTCCACACAACAGATGGCCAGCATTGATGGATTACACATGTCCTGATACCACTTTTCTATCTCTGCAACGTCCTAGTGAAACCTTCCACCATGCTTGTCACTGACTACTCCAAGAGTAGAGGGGAAAAAAGTCTAAGTGTAAATGCAGAAAAATGAACCTTTAGCAACATGTTGTACTTCATGGTTTTTTAGATTTGAAAGATGTTGTCAACCAGCTGGATGGAGTTTGGTGCTCTTTGGTTGCCAAGAAAATCCTCAGTAACATCCTTGAATTCCTTCCATGCAATTTCCTCCAACGCCATTGGCAGATCTTCAAACCTCTTCTCATTGATGACGTGTCTGATTTGTGGACCATCAAAAATGCCTACCTTAATCTTGATATCAGATATTAATGGAAACATCTGTCTCGTATATCAACATCCTTAACTTTCCTTGTTCATTGCTTTCACGAGATTTTTCATCAGTTCAAGTTTTATATGAAGAGAAGGTAAAAATATCTTTGTTGGGTCTTCTCTAAAACCAAATGCTAGTGGAGTGACCAATTGTTTCTAATGTAATGACACTCTTTATTGTGGCCCTCCCATTCACAAATGAAACAACAGGACTTGGGATATCCGAGCTGCATTCCTAGCAGCAGTGTCACTTATTTTAGATCACCACAGATGTTTCAGTTTAGTTGTTGTACTGCATATGTATACTTTGTAGCAGATGGCTGGGGCCATTTCCTGTTCAAGATGCCCCTCTAATGGAAGGACCCAGGGAGACTGAATTTGCAAGGCACCATGTCCCCTCGGATGCTAGAGAGCAGCTCTCCTGGGTGGCTCTGGCACCACAAATTCCCACAGGGCATGCTGGCAGTTGGAGTTTGGTGCAGCCCTGTTGGGTTCCATGTGGGTCACCAGGGGGAGGTGCAGAGCCTTTTCTTGAACTTCCATCACACCTAGTAGTGATTCCAGGTAACACTAATTAACCACCTGGAGCACTCTCAGGAGCAACATAAAAGGGGCCACCTCCCTCCATTCTAGAGAGCCAGAGTCGGGAGGAGATGGAGGAAGCTTGCTGAGAGAGGAGTGAAGGGGGAAGAGAAGAGAAGAGAAGAGAAGAGAAAGGAAAGGACTGTGCTATTGATTTGGTGCTTGGCTATGCTGTGCTGTGGGGAATGAAGTAAAAGCGCTGTCAAACGTGAATAAAATGTCTGTACTGGACTTGAATTTATGTCTGCCTGTCTGTGTTGGATAGGGTGGCTGGTACGTCCCCTGGTGGTTCACAGCTTATAACATGTGAGGTGTCACATATGCAAACTTGGGAGACAACTTCTGAGCTAGTAACCTGTTAACTTTTAATTCCACCCTGAGTTAGGGGTTGGCGCTGCCTCCTAACGCCTGATTCCTCCCTTTCCATCTCATTAACATCATAATCATAACAAGCACCAGCACCATCCCATCCATCCATTTTCCAACCCGCTGAATCCGAACACAGGGTCACGGGGGTCTGCTGGAGCCAATCCCAGCCAACACAGGGCACAAGGCAGGAACCAATCCCGGGCAGGGTGCCAAACCACCGCAGGACACACACAAACACACCCACACACCAAGCACACACTAGAGCCAATTTAGAATCGCCAATCCACCTAACCTGCATATCTTTGGACTGTGGGAGGAAACCGGAGCGCCCGGAGGAAACCCACGCAGACACGGGGAGAACATGCAAACTCCACGCAGGGAGGACCCGGGAAGCGAACCCAGGTCCCCAGATCTCCCAACTGCGAGGCAGCAGTGCTACCCACTGTTCCACCGTGCCGCCCCACCAGCACCATCTTTCTCCAATTTTGTCTGAGAATGTTGTTGATAAAGACGTAATTTTTGCAAAAGAGTATTTTTTTCCAACTACTATAACATACGAGGATCACCATTTGGTGTTCCCTTATTACAGGAGATGTCACAAAAGTACATAATTGAAATAAAGCAGTCGGTGATATGAAAATTTAAGGTTTTTGTGTCACAAATCCATAAGATACACTGAAAAGTATAAATCATTCTCGTCTGATGTTGTTATGGTGTATTAAATCTGTACATTTTGGTTTCATTTTCCATTATATTTTGGTCAAGATAAAACAACAGATGAACTACATTTAAGACAAATCAAAGCAGGTTTTCTTACACCTCACTTTTAAAACAGCTGTTTCAACATTGAAAGGAAGACATGCTGGTGGCTCAAATACTTTACAGCCTGGGAAAGGAAGACTGAGCTGACACCTCAGGCTATTGATTAGTTTATGGATGGACATCTGGAACAACAATTTGGTTTATAGCCTGGGAAAGAAAGACTGAGGCAATATAAAAGAACTTTATTATCTGGGAAAGAGTTTGAGCAAAATTCATCAATCACATTGACAGCCAGCCAATCAGGTGCATGTGTTGTGAAAACAAGGCATGACATTTCATAATAAATATGCCTTGGTTTGAAAGCAGAGAGAAGGAGAAGAAGAAAGTTAAGACGTAAGAAAGGAGAAGAAGAGAAAACGGACGAAGACGGCACTGGTCGTCAGAAAGGCATCATGAACATCGATTGCTAAATCAAACACCTCCTGTGGGACATTCATCCTTGTCATCTCTACCTTTTTTTCGTAAGCTTTTCCTAAAGACTATATATATTCAAACTTTCCTATCAGTACCTATTTTCTATTATTCTTTGTTCCAGTGATATTATTATTATTATTGTTGTAATAAATACCATGCTGCTTTTAACTTTCTATACTTTGTCTTAATGTCTAGAGTGATTGAATTAATAAGTTAGATTTCTTTGAGCACCTGGTGTAGCCAGATTTTTTGCCATTATATCTGTGCTGCGAGGTTTATAAGGCTGAGAGTGAGGGCGCCACTCAATAGAAGGGACAGTACGATAAGAAGAAGGTATTCTTGGCTGATAAATGGCCTATAGTCAAGAGTGCTGAGTCTTTGTATGTTTAAATGTATTCTTGTAGACCAAAAGTTATATTTAGGTCTGAGATATCACTAAAACATTGTATGTTGTTCGTGCCGATAATAAGTAAGTCTCTTGAAGTGCTGAGTGGCAGGCTGTGTTATTCCTAAAGCACTTGTGTAGTTTAAAGTGCTAAGAGTTAATCAGTGTGTGTGTGTCATTCATGGGGCACTGTTGTGGATGGGTCTGAGTGTGTGTGTTTATCTATGTGTGTGTGTTCATCTTAAAGTGCAACAGTAGACCAACCCGATAACAAACTTGATGAGAACACTTACCCTTGAGAAACAGGTAAAGGGCAAGTAGAGGGAAATACCACGATAATACAGATGTAATAAAAGCTAAGTAAGTGAAACTGTGGTTTTATTATATACATTTTTATTTTATACATTCTTTTTTATGTTGCTACCTTGTAATAAATGCAGTGGCTGGTGATACATTTTAAAACGTTCATAGCTGTACCCAGCCACAGTAACATGATTTGGTCTTGATGAAATGAGAAGACCTGTGTTAGATATCCAAATGACACTTCAGCCTTGACGCATCAGGTGACCTCATTTGATGCCTAATGACACTTGAGGTCAACAGCTAAGTAGCCAGTATCTGGACACAAGGCTCACTTACTTAATTTTCCATCCGTGTTTATTCACAAGGGTTGGGGCAGTCACATGGTGAGTGTGGTTGACCAGATCTCACATATATAACAGGAGTCTCCATCTGATCTTGTGGAATTCTCAGGTGTGCTAGACAAAATAATAGAAATACTGCAATTTCTCCAACCCATCCTTGGTTCTGGAGTGTTTTGATTGTGATGTGTCAGATTTAGCTCTGGTTTGGTGAGCTTGAGGGGTTTCCTATTTATGAACCCTTAGGCACACTATTTAGATAGATAGATAGATAGATAGATAGATAGATAGATAGATAGATAGATAGATAGATAGATAGATAGATAGATAGATAGATAGATAGATAGATAGATAGAATTACTAAAAAGGACACCAGAATTACTAGAAAGAAGAAATCATCAGACTTGGCTCAAAGGAGCAAACCCAGTGAGCCATTATGCAGTAACTATGAAGGAGCCCCAGTCACATTTCTTGTCACACTTCTGCTGAATAATTGGTCAGCTGAAAGTCCTCAGTGTTAGTGTGCAGCATTGTTCATAAAGACACTCAGTTTTATCTTCATTCTCTCCATTGCTACTACCTTCTGGGGGCCAAGTGTGCCCCCCTTAGTTGAACCTTCTCAGAACACCAAATCTCTCTGGTCATCACAGAGTTGTGAATGTGTAAAGGATGTCACTACCCATTTTAAAAGAGTGTAGTCTCCTAATTAAAAAATAATCTGCTCTGCCCTTTCTTCTATGGTTCCTTTGTGTTTCTCCTTCATCCAACTTGTCATTGATGTAGACCCCCTTGTAGGAGTGCACCGTCTCCACATCCATGTTCCATATTGCAACTGGGATTAGAGGTTCTCTGGTCAATAACCATTTCTTTGATGACCCAGAAAGAAAATGTTTCACATAAATTAGAGCTTCACCCAGAACACTGGCAGCCATCCGTCGAGCTAGTACCATGTGGCCCATATGACTCATGGAAGTTGGATGGCGGGTGTGTATAGAACAAAGTTATTTAGATTAAACTTGAAGCAAATCAGTCAATCTATTCATCCCTCTATACATCCAAGGTCTTAATCTGTTCTACATGGTGGAGACTTCCTTGTCCTTTCAGCACTTGCATTAGGCGGGAACAAGCTGTGGGCAGGATGCCAGTTCAATAAATCTTTCATAATCTATGCAAATTTGAGTGTGTTAACATCTAGAGCTGGGTCTGAAAGACAAATTATTATCAGATACAACTGTAGCTCATTTGTCATCACAATAATAATAACTAATTACATTTATGTAGTACTTTTCCTGCTACTCAAAATGCTTTATGTACACAGAGGGGAACCACTTCAACCACCACCAATGTGTACCATCCACCTGGATGCGACAGCAGCCATTATTGCACCACTGTGCTCACTACACATTATCTATTTGGTGATGAAAGGGTGAGAGAGATAGCCAAGGGATAATTAGGGGGCCAGAATGAACGAGGTCATGATTATCAATTTAGCCTGGACATTGGGATAAATCCTACACTTTTCAAAAGATGCCCAGGGATCTTTTATGACCACAGAGAGTCAGGACTTTGATTTTACATCTCATCCAAAGAATGGCACCATTTTTTGCACCACCGTGCACTGGAGCATCGGGATCCACACACAGGCCACAGAAGTACACCCTGCTTATCTCACTCATACCTCTTCCAGCAGCAAACCAAGCTTTTAACTAGATGGCCTCCCATCCAATTACTGACTGGGCCTGACCATGCGTAAACTACAGGTGGAAGACCTGTTCTGAAGTGCAGGTGATATGGCTCACTTTTCATTTCCATTTTTTGGTTTATCCTCATGTCTCTGCATTCATTCTTACTTTTCAGTCATAAACCACTACAACATAACAGTCCCATATCTGGTGCTGTAACCCAGATCAAGATTCTCAGAGGACTTGACTATATCCTGGCAGCGCTTGACACAAGGCAGAAACTCACCCTGGACAGGATACCAATCTGTCTGATGGCCCATTCACTCACACACACACACACACATATAAAGGATCGATTAAGAATCGTCAGTTAACATTTGGTGGTCCTGCCTGATCCACAGAAGACACTTGTGAGTGCCCTCATACAACCTTATCAAGAAGCAGTAGCTACAACTTGAGATCCTCCCAGACTTTTGAACTTTTTGACCTTTCATATTCATTGAGTCCGGTAAACCTGATATCACTCCATTAGTCGAAATGCAATGCTCATGACCATGTTTGAATTATGGAGGTGCAGGACTGGCTCAAGAACACATATAAAAAGGGGAACATTTGGTTTCATGAAGGAAGGAGGGCAATGTATGAAAGCAGTACGATATGCCCTGTGCAGGATTGGCTCCAGAAAACATATAAAAGGGAAGCATTGTGTTTCATGGGGAAAGGAGGATAATGTGTGATGATGATACACTATTCCTGAGAGTGCACCTACAACAAACTAGAGCAAGCGGAACTTCATCATAGACAGGTTAGCACTGTGGCTCAGCAGGCACAAAGCCAAGCAGAGGTTGTATCTATCAGCTTTCAATTCAGTTCAGTTTATTTTTTTTTTCATGCACACACATATAAACTAATCAATTTAAAATCTTCCAATGACATTCATTCCTTTGGGAGATGAGATGAAGTAGTACCCTTAGAAAAATGTATGCAGGCAAGAAGAGAAAATTCACAAATGACATAAACAGCGACCTGACACTGGACTCGAAAACACATCCACTGACAACTGTCACACTAGAAATACAATCTAACAATTACTACAATTTATCTAACAAAGGTTTTTTTCCCCCTAGAGAGTTTGAAACTCAGCTCTATAATCTCTGCCTTCTGGCTGGCTAAGTGACTCATTGAAGGTCACTTATCGAGTCAGTGATCAGGCTTGAACCAACAGCCGTGGGCTTTACAGTTCAACATTCTAGCCCATAAGTCTGTCTTGTTCTTTTGTTTTTTTTTTTATTTCAGTTATTTTTATAACTGCTTTGTGAGAAGATAAATCAGATTCAGAATATCTCACTAATAATCAGCTTGCTTTAAAGGATAGACCTCAAAATCTAGTCAATATTATTGTTTTTTATCTGAAATTAAACATGAGTAATGGATGATCTTATTATATAATACGCTACCGTGGCTGTCCGTTTGTCTGTCCAGGATTATAAACCACCTGTAGCTCGCAAACCGTTTGACCTATTGACCTGAAATTTGGTACACATATACTACGTGACGTCTAGTGTCCACTTTCAGGGTGATGATTGACCTCTAAGGTTATTCCTCTTTTTATTTTCTTTTAATTGTAGAATCAATTCTCGGCAGCGGCCAGCAGGGCGGCTTTGCAGCGCATGCGTATGGACGCCGTTCTCATCCCTACCACCTTCGCCGCCACTTCCCCTACCTCTTCATATCTTAAATCATTCTTGAGGCAGATTGAAGACTTAAGTGCCATCTTAAGTGAAAAATTAAGAAAAACGTACTAAGTAATTGCAACACAAAAACTGACTTAATCTGTTTTAACGCAAAAAGATGCCGACGGAAGAAGAGAAAAAGTGAGCTGCTAGGGTGGAGAAAAGAAGAGCTGCTCAGGAACGAGCAAGCGCATCAACCTCTGGGCAAACAAATGCTAAACGTACAGAGAAAGAGGATGAAAACTATAAGTCAAGTGTATTCACTGCACGTTATCGTGCAGTGTGCCGTTACTGGTATCATATATTACTATCCATCCATTTTCCAACCCGTTGAATCCGAACACAGGGTCATGGGGGTCTGCTGGAGCCAATCCCAGCCAACACAGGGTGTAAGGCAGGAATCAGTCCTGGGCAGGGTGCCAACCCACGACAGATATATTACTATATTGATCAAAATATGTCTTGGGATATTTAATGCTAAAAATTAAAACTAGAGTGGAAAAATAATCCATGGACTTTTGTTCCAACCTTGGCATTTTCATGTTCTGTGTTGAGTAACAATAAGTGAAGCCTGCTGAATTTGCTTTGCTTGAGTTTGGCAAAATTGTGGAAATTGTTCAAGAACTTCACCAAACTCAGCGAAATGCATCAACGTCAAAGGGGAAGGAGAAACTGAACTATTTTAGATGGACTATAATGTTACAATTGTCTTTTAATGTCCCTGAGGATTAGGGAAACATCTGCCAACTATGCTGGACAGATTATAGTGGCCAAATAGTGGCCTGAGCAGTGAGGCAGCTGTGCTAACCACTGCATCACTCTGCCTCCTTGAGGTAAAATCCTTAGAATTAAATATCAGAGCAGTAAAATATCTTGCAGACAGTGGTAACAGGAGCAGGAAGCATGATCTCACTGAGGCTTGGCCTCCATAGATTCCACAGCAGGTACCCACCTCTCTCATACTGAACGGTACAGTTTACCTGACAATTTTGCTTGCTCACTGCCACTGCTCCTTAAAATACATGGAATGCTCACTTCTTTCTGTTTGTACCAACTACACAGCACTGTTAAAAAGATAGGTTCATATATTATACAAAGGTCACATTTGTGACCATATAAACACGCAGATACATTTCCAGTTTCCTTCTGTGTGCACATTGTGTGTTTAAATGTATTTGCAAGTTTTTCACTAATATTTAACACACTAATCGTAACAATAGTACATTTTATTTATATAGTGCCTATCCCATACTCAAGGTGCTTACAAGTGAAACAGTGCTTATTAAATCCAAAACAGAAGAAGAATTTAATTTGGTATAGTTTTTGATCAATATGCTGTTTTTATCCAAATTGAATGCTACATCTCTTTGATGTTACACTGGCTTTACAGAATATCATTGGGTGATGGGAAAAAAAAGATTAGACATTGGTCTAGCCGGCTGCACTGTGAATTTCCAAAAAAATATTTGGCGAATGAGGTTACCAGAGAACCTAGAAAATTTGCTGTGAAAAACGCTTTGATGGATTTTACTGATCAGCACTAGTGTTCCCTTGTGTTCAATTATTTGTAATCACATAACAAAATGGGTTCAAAAGAACAGAATTATTGGGTTTGGAAAACGCACGGATGGAGGAAAATTTAATTTTTCTCATATCTTTGAAAACCTATGTCTTTTTAATTATTTTTTTTTTTATTCTGAAGTCAAAAAAAGTACAGTACTATGAAATTTATAATAAATCTTGTAACATCAGAATTTTTGCCATAGCACTTATCTCTTTTTTGTCATTTTACCTGTTGATTAATTTTTTTGCTCCCTTAATTGACCTTCAGAGCCAGTCAATCCATTAAGCAACGTAGGTGGCTGCCCAGGTATCATCATCCGAGGGGCCACTATTTATGAAAGTGAAGGGCTGCACATTCCAAACACAAAGGGAGACATAGAAGTATGATAATAATATCTGTGGTATGCATGCTGTTTGTGTGGTGTGCATGCTCTGGACACCGAGGGAGACCCCCAACACCTATTCGTCCAAATCTGATTATACTACAGTAAGTGGGTGCCGTTGTCCACTCTGCACTGTTTATGAAAGTAAAAATGCTCCATACACCCAGGGGTGTGCACGCTCATTAAAGTCCATGGTATATGCACACAGAGCATGGTACAGTCATTTGAAAAAGTTTGGGACCCCTCTCAGCCTGCATTATAATTGACTCTACTTTCAACAAAAAAGATAACAGTGGTATGTCTTTCATTTCCTAGGAACATCTGAGTACTGCAGTGTTTTCCAAACAATGATTTTTAGTGAAGCAGTATTTAGTTGTATGAAATTAAATCAAATGTGAAAAACTGGCTGTGAAAAAATGTGGGTCCCCTTGTAATTTTGCTGATTTGAATGCCTGTCACTGCTCAATGCTGATTACTTACAACACCAAATTGGTTGGATTAACTCGTTAAGCCTTGAACTTGATAGACAGGTGTGTCCAATCATTAAAAGGTATTTAAGGGGGTCAATTGCAAGTTGTGCTTCCCTTTGACTTTCCTCTGAAGAGTGACATCATGGGATCCTCAAAGCAACTCTCCAAAGATCTGAAAACAAAGATTGTTCAGTCTCATGGTTTAGGGGAAGGCTACAAAAAGCTATCTCAGAGGTTTAAACTGTCAGTTTCAACTGTAAGGAATGGAATCAGGAAATGGAAGGCCACAGGCACAGTTACTGTTAAACCCAGCAGGTCTGGCAGGCCAAGAAAAATACAGGAGCGGCATATGTGCAGGATTGTGAGAATGGTTACAGACAACCCACAGATCACCTCCAAAGACCTGCAAGAACATCTTGCTGCAAATGGTGTATCTGTACATCATTCTTCAATTTAGCGCACTTTGCATAAAGAACATCTGTATGGCAGGGTGATGAGAAAGAAGCCCTTTCTGCACTCACGCCAAAAACAGAGTCGCTTGTTGTATGTAAATGCTCATTTAGACAAGCCAGATTCCTTTTGAAACAAAGTGCTTTGGACTGATGAGACAAAAAATGAGTTATTTGGTCATAACAAAAAGCACTTTGCATAGCGGAAGAAGAACACCGCATTCCAAGAAAAACACCTGCTACCTACTGTCAAATGTGGTGGAGGTTCCATCATGCTGTGGGGCTGTGTGGCTAGTTCAGGGAATGGGGCCCTTGTTAAAGTCGAGGGTCAGATGAATTCCACCCAATATCAACAAATTCTATAGGATAATGTTCAAGCATCAGTCACAAAGTTGAAGTTACGCAGGGGTTGGATATTCCAACAAGACAATGACCCAAAACACAGTTTGAAAGGCATTCATGCAGAAGGAGAAGTACAATATTCTGGAATGGCCGTCACAGTCCCCTGACTTGAATATAATCGAAAATCTGTGGGATGATTTGAAGCAGGCTGTCCATGCTTGGCAGCCATCAAATTGAACTGAACTGGAGAGATTTTGTATGGAAGAATGGTCAACAATACCTCCATCCAGAATCCAGACACTCATCAAAGGCTATAGGAGGTGTCTAGAGGCTGTTAAATTTGCAAAAGGAGGCTCAACTAAGTATTGATGTCATATCTCTGTTGAGGTGCCCAAATTTATTGCATATTTCCTGTTAATCAAATAAACTTAATGTCACTGCTGAAAATGTTTCCATACGGCATGTCATATATGAAAAGGAAGTTGCTACTTTGAAAGCTCAGCCAATGATAAACAAAAATCCAAAAAATTAAGAGGGGTTCCAAAACTTTTTCATATGACTGTATATGCACAAAGGGGTACAATTTGTGGTATTGAACGAGGCACATGCTCTGGACAAAGAGGGGGAAAACTGTCACAAAATAGGTTGTCAAAGTTTAATAATACTGACTTCCTGTTATGGACAATGAAGGGCAACATCCGTCACCCCTGCTTAGGGCTCTCCAAATGGCCTTCGACTGGGACCGCTGCTAATTATGACAGTTTACAAATGATTGAATTCGACACGAAAGACAAAATACAAAGTGGTGATGAGAGGCTGCAGCTACTTCAGTATCAGCCCCGCTAGTGTGCTCATTACTGAATAATGCTCAGGACACCTGAAAACCTTGAATGACAATTATAATAGGGATGATGAAAATATTAAAGTATCTTCATGTAACATACAGAAATGCTTACTAGTAAAGTTTTTAGAATCCAGTTTTTGTCTTTTGTAGTCCCCAGGGGGCGCTGCAGTTCCCCAAGCTCGGACACAAGTTATTGAATGAACAGAGGGTTTTATTGTGTGAAATTCTTTACAATCAAGCATTTCCCACAGCACAAATTCCACTCTAAAACTCAGCACCCATTGTCATCACTCCTCCATTCCTCCAAACAAGCTTTGTCTTGTTGAGGTGAGCAGCTCCTTTTATCTGAAACAAGTGAATACTTGTAGTATCCTAAAACTGTGGCTCGGAAGTACTTCCAGGTGAAGGTGTAACCTGTCAAAGTAATAATTCTTTACATTTATATAGTGCTTTTCTCACTACTCAAAGTGCTCTCCACACAGGGAGGACCCAGGAAGCGAGCCCACAATCTCCTTACTGCAAAGCATCAGCACTAACACTGCGCCACCTATGAGGATGTAGGGCTTGCTAGTCCCTTCTGCACTCCCTGGCGGCACCCACTGAATCCAATGGGGCTGAGCCAACAAACTACAGCTCAAAATGTGCCCTGTGGGAATCCATTGAGGTGCCGTAAGTCATGGAGGCTGCCATCCAGTGCCTCGGGAGAGAAAACGCCCTGAGTAAACTGCCTTCCCCTGTCTTTTCATCCAAAAATCCCATGTGGAGTCCTTCACACTTTTTTGAAAACAAAGAGAAAGGGAAATAATAGCTCATTTAATTAAGTGAGGAGTCCAATTAAAAGGAAAGTTGGTTGAGATGAAAACCGGCAGACACAGTGGTCCCACAGGAGTGAACTTGGAAACCATAAAGTTAAAACTATCAAGAAACCATAAAGTTAAGTTTATGACTTAACATCCTGTTACCTTTCCTTAATGGCTACTGCCCACTGTCTGGATGAAGGACGTAAGGACTCTAATATGACTTCAAAGCCCTTTCATAAGCTGAAAGTTCAAATCTAAACATTGTATTGTGTATTTAAATCTAGCTTTCTGACTTCATATATGTAATATGTTACATGTATTTACACTATATGTACAAAAGTGTTGGGACACACCTCTTAATTATTGAATTCAAGTGTTTCAACCAGACCCATTGCCACAGGTGTACAAAATCGAGCATCTCGCCACGCAGTCTCCATTTACAAACATTTGTGAAACAAAATGGGTCATTCTGAAGAGCTTAGTGACTTTAAGCATGACACTGTGATAGGATGCCACCTTTGCAATAAGACGGTTCGTGAAATTTCATCCCTACTGGATATTCCACGGTTAACTGTAACTAGTATTATTGTAAAGTGGAAGCGTTTAGGAACAACAGCAATTCAGTCATGAAGTGGAAGACCACGTAATGTCACAGAGTGGGGTATACGACTGCTAAGGTGCCTGGGCGCGTAAAAGTTGCCAACACTCTGCTGATTCCACAGCTGAAGAGTTCCACATTTACACTGGTATTAATGTAAGCATAAAGACGGCGGGAGCTTCATGAAATGGGTTTCCATGGCTGAGGAACTGCATGAAGCCTCACATCACCAAGTCCAATGCCAAGTGTCGGATGAAGTGGTGGAAATGTGTTCTATGGAGTGACGAATCGCGCTTCTCTGTTTGGCAGTCCAATGGGCGAGTCTGGATTTGGTGGATTGCGGGAGAACATTACCAGCTTGACTGCATTGTGCCAACTGTGAAGTTTTGTGGAGGATAGATAATGGTGTGGGGCAGTTTATCAGGGTTTGTGCTATGCCCCTGACTTCCAGTGAAGGGCAGTCTTAATGCTTCAGGATACCAAGACATTTTGGACAACACTATGTTTCTATCTTTGTGGAAACAGTTTGGGGAAGGCCCTATTCTATTCTAGCATGACTGTGCCCCATTGCACAAAGCAAGATCCATAAAGACATGGTTGGATGAGTTTGGTATAGAAGAACTTGACTGGCCTGCACAGAGCTCTGACCTCAACCCCATCAAATACCTTTGAGATAAACTGGAACAGAGATTGTGGACCTTCTCATCCAACATTGGTGCCTGACCTCATAAATGTTGTACAGAATGAATGAGCACAAATTCCCACAAAAACACTGTGAAATCTTGTGGAAAGCCTTCCCAGAAGAGTGGAAGCTGTTATAGCTGCAAAGGGGGGGACCAGCTCCATATTAAAGTCTATGTATTTGAATGCAATGTTATTAAAGTCTTAAAGACTATTAAATTAAAGACTTTAAATTCCTCTTTTTTGTCTACTGCTCCTCTTAAATGTGGTGTTCCTCAGGGATCCATTTCGGGTCCTATTTTTTTCTCTATATACCTTCACCCTATTGGAGCTATTTTTAGGAAATTTAACCTTTCTTTTCACTGATAGATAGATAGATAGATAGATAGATAGATAGATAGATAGATAGATAGATAGATAGATAGATAGATAGATAGATAGATAGATAGATAGATAGATAGATAGATAGATAGATAGATAGATAGATAGATAGATAGATAGATAGATAGATAGATAGATACTTTATTAATCCCAAGTGGAAAATCACAAATGAATTCACAAATTCACATGCTATGCTGATGATACTCAGGTTTACATTCCTGTCTGCAACTCTGCAATGAATTAACTGCACAACCGTCTTTTTGAACTAAGATCCCGGATGGCTAATAATTTTCTTGATCTGAATCAAAATAAAACGGAGGTGCTTATAGTGGGTCCATCAGCTAAAGCCCAAATTGGTCTTTGACTTCTCGGCTCTTTCTCTGTCTTTTGCAAACCTCAATTGTCTGCAGTCTTATTGTTATCTTTGACAGTAACCTCTCTTTTAAGAAACAGATTAATTCTGTAGTCAAGAGTTGCTTTTTCCAGCTTCGTCTTTTAGGTAAGATCAAGACTTTTTTTATCTTCTAGGAATCTGGAGAAAGCTACTCATGCGTTTATCTTTTCTAGCCTTGATTACTGCAATTCGCTGTATTGTGGGATTAGCAAATCCCTGATACGCAGGTTACAGTTGGTCCTGAATGCTGCCACTCACTTTCTGGTTAGGGCAAGAAAGTCTGATTCTGTTTCTCCAATATTAGCTTCTTTACACTGGCTGCCTGTCAGTTTTCTAATTGATTTTAAAATTTTGTTGATAGTTATTAAATCTTTACATGGGCTTACTCCTGCCTATTTATCTGAATTGTGTGCTTTACACCAGCCATCCAGAGTGCTTCGATCTTCTGGTCAGTTGTCTATTGTTGTCCCTCGTACCAAGTGTAAAACTAAGAGGGACAGACAAGGCTTTTGCGGCTGCTGCTCCTCACCTGTGGAACTCTTTACCTCATTACATAAAGGAGTCGTCTACAATTGAACTGTTTAAAACAAGATTAAAGACTCATTTCTATTCACTTGCTTTCCGTGACCTTGAGTAATACTGATGGTTTTCTAATTGTGATTATGTAATCTTATTTCTATTTATTATTTATTTTATTTATGTTCATTTATTTTATTTCTATTTATGTTATTTATGTCAATTGTATGTTTTTTTTCTTTTTCTATTGTAAAGCACTTTGGCCACAGCATTCCTTTGTTGCTTTAAATGTGCTATATAAATAAACTGTATATTAGTCTTAATCTGCCATAATTCTGGCCTAGACTGTATGCTATCCAGGCCTCACTGTAATGATGCTACATTATCCATCCTTTTACCAGTCTGATATCTGCAAACTTATTCAGCTTTTTCATTTATATTCTTGTCCAGATTATTTACTGTATTAAAAACAGCAGTCCTAGAGTCAGTTTCAGTAGCCGGGGATTGATTCACCAAGGCACTTCCCTTCAACTGCTACCCAAGACACAAAGCACCATACCCTTAAGGCTCCTACTGCAGATGGTGAGCCCACTGGAGGACAGACCCATGTTGGTCCTTTGTGCCTGGCCAGGTTCCATGAGTAAAGGTGCAACCACCAAGCGTTCTGATGAGCTCACCACCTAAGCCTGGTTTCCCTTTTCCAGACAAGGTTACTGAGTGCTTGATGAACCTTTTCATGCAGATCAATATGAAGTGCACTTAGTCTGATCCCTCATCAAAAAAGAGCCAGATGAGGTGGTTCAGGCATCTGATTAGGAAGACTCCTGGATGTTTCCCTGGGGAATTGTTTCAGACATGTCCAACTGGAAGGAGACCTTGGGGCAGACCCAGGACATGCTGGAAAGATTATAGCCTGGAAACGCCTCAGTATCCTCCTGGAGGACTTGGAGGAGGTGACAGGGAAGAGGGACTTCTAAGCATCATTGCTTAGACTCCTGCCCCCGAATAGTGGCCAAAGCCATACCTTCTAAAGGACACCACTTTTACCATCACCTAATTCAGAAAAAGGTCCTCTCACCAAAAACCTTTTGCCTTTGGTATTTATTGTATATATTCGCGTATAAGTCGGGTCTTGAAACCCGAAAAATCGATCTTAAAATCAGACCCCGACTTATACGTCCGTTCAAAAATGCAACACTTATTTTATTTTTTTTTAACATCTTCTTGCTTTCTCCAATCTCGCACCAGTTTCTCAGACACACTGAATTTTGTTGCAGCAGTGCAGTTACCAATTTTTTTGCCACTTCAACGGCTTTTAATTTAAAACCAGCTTCAAATTTTCTTGTGATCGAACGCTCCATCATAGATAAGGGATAATTTCACAATAGTAGTGTATGAGGGTGTGAGACACAAAAAACACAAATCAGTGCAAACGTTGCTTCAGAATAGTTTATGTATGACCGTGTGGTCTCATAGGCACAATACATAGAAGAAAAAGGCCGTCTGCTCCGTGGTTACTCTCTCAGGTGGGCATTAGCATGTCATAATTCTTGGACCAATAACATGAGTTTTCTGCATTCAACTTATACGACCGACATTATAAAATACTGGAAATAATACAGTAAAATCAAGCCCCAACTTATCCGCAGGAGAACGTAAATGCGAGTATATACAGTAAATCTATTTTTTACCCTTTTATCCAAATCTATTTTTTACTTTCTGCCTTGAATTGCAAATTCTTTTAATTTAGAATTAAATTTTAATTAGTGGGACCTTATGAAAAGCTTTTCAAAATCACGATACATAATATCAGATTGTTCTCTCTGAATGGTTTCGTATTGCAATATAACACAAAGAAAGCCTTTGTTTACAATCTTGTACATTTAATAATTAACTCCTAGATGAATGTCAAAGGAGTTCAGGGACTTATGTCCCCTCTCACGGTGGTCCTGCCTGGTACACAGAAGACACTCATGAATGCCCTCATATGACCTAATCAAGGGTCAATATTCCCTGAGATCCCCCAGACTGTTGAGCTCTTTGGCCTGTCATAGACACTGAGTCCTATAAACCTGAAAAGGAACCTCATTTCAACTGTTTGAACCTGTGCTATCATTCTTTTAGTCAAAATGCTTTTCTTATGACCATGGTTGAATATGGAGATGCAGGATTGGCTCCAGAAAAGGGAAGCATTGTGTTTCATGGGGAAAGGTGGTTAATGTGTGATGACAATACAATATGCCTGAGAGTGCATCTGTAGCAGACTAGAGCAAACAGAGCTTCATCTTAGACAATGTAACACAATAGGTTAGCACAACTAAAAGCTGAAAAGCAGAAAGCTTAAAGCCAAGCAGAGGTTATAACTATTCAGTTATTTTTGTAAAGCTCTCTTCATTGAGTGCAGGCACAGAGTGCTGTGAAAAGTTCTCAGATCAGATGACAATAAAAACTTTACGGATTATATAACAAGTATGTAAAGATAGCAGGTAGTTTGGAACTGATTGGCGTAAATGGAATACCCGGTGCTATCTGTGCATTAATTGTGTTCATAAGAATTATGAATGCTTTGAAATCTCTTCTGTTTTTGTATTATTGTTTGGCACCTCCTGACTCACTGGTAGGACAAAACCCCAACATACGATATACCATTCAACTCATCTTGATGTCTAGTTAGACGTAGAGCTCTTTTGGGATTCCCTCTTTTTTGGGCCCTCATTTTTAGCCCGTATTTTGTGCAGGAAATTACACCCTTAAAATGAAAAAGTAAATCAATAGGTGTCTTAGAAAGACTTGAAGTTGTGCTTGCCACATTAATCAACCTCAGGGGTTCATTCCCTAATAGAATATGAGAGGTCAAAGTTACACCTTTTCACAAAACGTCAAAAAAAAAAAAGGGAATCGGTATTATCACCATGTGAAGTGTTGTTTTATGCTATTTTATAGGCTGCTGATCACAAATATATTTTTGATTCTTTACAGGTGGTCCTAGCCATCTTAGAGCCACTCTGAGAAGGTTTAAAATGACAAATTTCAAACATAAGCATGTAGGGTATCATTTTAGACTATTTCAAGGCCAGTGGTTATGGACATGGTGTGTTTTTGATCCTTTACTAGGGATTAAGCCCTCTGTGACCTCTATCAGAGAGTAAAAAATGACAAATTACAGTTACAATCAAAAGTATTTAAACTTTAAAAATTTACATTGAAGCACACTTTTTAATATATCATATATCTGATACAACTACTTTTGCTTATTATTAACTTCTACATTATGAAGTCAATCATTACATACAGCTTGGCATTAGAGCAGTGGTACTGAGTCTGCTGTTTGAAACAAATGTAAGGTGGTACCCATAAATGCACACGCTCAGGGATACAAAAAACCCAGAATGCAGCCCTGAATATAACACTCAGTGAAACAGAAAAGGCGGCACGGTGGCATAGTGGGTAGCGCTGCTGCCTCGCAGTTGGGAGTCCTGGGGACCTGAGGTTCGTTTCCCGGGTCCTCCCTGCGTGGAGTTTGCATGTTCTCCCCGTGTCTGCGTGGGTTTCCTCCGGACGCTCCGGTTTCCTCCCACAGTCCAAAGACATGCTGGTCAGGTGGATTGGTGATTCTAAATTGGCTCTAGTGTGTGCTTGGTGTGTGGGTGTGTTTGTGTGTGTCCTGCGGTGGGTTGGCACCCTGCCCGGGATTGGTTCCTGCCTTGTGCCCTATGTTGGCTGGGATTGGCTCCAGCAGACCCCCGTGACCCTGTGTTCGGATTCGGCGGGTTGGAAAATGGATGGATGGATGAAACAGAAAATCTTAAAACATAGCAAAAATAAAAAATTAACGTATGCCTAAAAATTTAAGAATGACTCTTCTGTAGCTCAGACTTCCACTGCTGGTTTAAGATTAAGCTATCTTAACAAACATCACCACCCAGGCCGACACATGAAATTGCTACTTGAAAATACCAGGGTCAATGCTAAGTCACTGAACTTTCCATTAAGTGAGTTGAACTCACCATGTCTAAAAACTCAGTCACTGCAGAAATCATGTTATGAAAATTGCAGAGCTTTGTTGTGCAGGAAAATCGTAATATATTAAATTTTTAATAAAATATACTAAAAACAAATTTTCTTAAGTTCATTTTTATCATGTAAATATTCATTATTTAAAACATGTGCATTGGTATTTGCATTTGGAGCCTGGCCCTCACATACTCTCCATTGCACCGACTGTGTGGAAATAAACATTGAGCATTAACCTTGAGAGCTTCATCCAGAGACTTAGGCTCCACTTCATCTCTATGGCAATTGCACCATTCCTTTGGTCGATCTTATTATGTGCACTTCCCTTAACTCTTTGAGGGCTGATGTCGACTTTTTTTGAAATTCAGGGGTAAAGGATAGTAATTGGCTGTAAACTGTGACTAAACTCACCCTTATGTTTTAGTTCGACTCTCTTTGCTAGAAGGAAAGTTAAGTAGCTTTGTTGATTTAACCTCGATTCCCTGCGCGTGTATGAGTAGCAAAGAGCAAACAACCTCTAAAATGGCATCAACATCCAGTGAGAGACTAAAGCGAATGTGCAAATTAAAACACTCCATGGATGTTTTACGCATTATCGCTGACTTGGAATTTGATGCAAGCGATCTGGAGATGGAGATCAAAGTGAAAGTGAGGTATCAGCATCGGATGATCTGTCCCCAGATGATCGTGGTGCTGAACATGTTCATGTAGCTGATACACCTACACAGCATTCGCCTGGGAGGACCACCACTTATGATGACAAGAGGTACAAACCACATTGCGTCACACTGCGACTGCAACCGCCGTCCACCTGCTGCACGAAGACAGCCAGGCAGCTGGCCCACCGTGCATTCCTGCTGGCCTCAAGGCGCCCCTGCACAGCCACTGCTGCCAGAGATGCCAAACATGCACAAACAGCAGCCACAGCACGTAGCACCAGACGTTTAATGTTGATTTATGTGTGAAACCAGTGCTTTGTGTGCTTTTCAGAAAACTGAGTTTTTTGGAAACATATTCAGCCCTCTAAGAGTTAAGCAAGAACCCCTAAGAGATTCTTAGACTTGTCAAGTGAGGCAGCCTATAGGTGCAGGCGACTCTTTTAAAGGGGAGGACTGTGATGTCAGATTTGATGGGCCAATTCTCATTCTTCAGCCTTGAACCAACTAGTCTGTGTCAGAGGAAGCTAAGGTACCTGCAAGCAGGTGAAATTCATTCTATGGCTCTCCAACCTTCAGTCTCTCTAAGCTAAAGAAAAACCATGATATTCTGCCCATGAATATCACAATCATAAGATGCACCAATGGCAAGAGTCCTGTGCTCAATTCACTTAATGGCAAGAATGTGAACACAATTCTCACTCTGCAAATACATGGAACAA
Source organism: Erpetoichthys calabaricus (assembly GCF_900747795.2). Classification (NCBI taxonomy): domain Eukaryota; kingdom Metazoa; phylum Chordata; class Cladistia; order Polypteriformes; family Polypteridae; genus Erpetoichthys; species Erpetoichthys calabaricus. The sequence continues at coordinate 26,931,304 of NC_041396.2, read as the reverse complement.
AAAATAAATAAATACTGGCCTCTGAACACTGCAGTTGTGTATAACGTTTCTCATGGCACTGTCAGGATCTGAGAAACATGTGTAAGCTAATTTAGAAACCATCCACTTTCTTTCAAATATCCGTGCAAGGGGAAAGGGTTGAAGTGGTGTTTTCTGAACTGGACAGAACTCACACTCCTTCTCTAGAAATTCATGTTGTTATAAGCCGGAACCTTCTTTCCAGATTCCTTGCAAGGTCCATCCTGAACAGCTCAATGAGATGGATCACTCAATAATCTTATTAGAAAAAGTGGAGAAGGACAAGCAAACTGTCATGGCCTTTACTACACTACTGGCACATTGACTTCTCTTGCTACAATGGAAGAATCCTAATTCACCTCTTTTAAGTCAGTGGGTAACTGATGTTATATACGATTTGAAACTGGAAAAAATCAAATTCTCACTTACAGGATCTGTTCAAAACTTCTTCAATACCTGGCAGGATCTAATCAATAACAATTTATTTATTTATTTATTTATTTATCCTGTTTTTAAAGTTTCACTCTGTTGGCCTAGCTCTCTTTCTCAAGGTTGTGGGTTGATTTGTCTTGAACCTAGTTTTGTAAAACTTGACTTGCTTGTATGGAATGTTATTTTATTTTAATAAATTCAATAAAATCAAGAATAAATAAATAAATAAATAAATAAAAGACTATTTTGAAAAAGGGTAGCACCAAACCATTTTGGTAGTTTGTGTACTTTATGCAACTGGTGTATTGACAGTTTTTTGCACCTTTAGAGCCTTTGGCCAGATCTTATCAACAAACACAATTATTCCTTTAGAGAAGCATTTTGTGGTGAACAGACTGAAAGCCTACACTTGATAATTGTGCAAATATATAACCAGGGGAAGAAATGGACGGTTTTGAAGGGCTTAGCAATCTCAGTGTTAAAAAATGAGCTCAGTTGGGAACAGAAAGCGAACAAACCTACAAAGTAAGTCTTTTAGAAACAAGAGTGAGTCGAAGTGTAAAAATTCTAGCAGAGGATCAAAATGCAGAACACTAACTAAAATAAACTCAAACGCACGCAGCAAAGTTTGTCTCTTGTTAAGAATTTGAAGATTGGAATAGTGAGCATCCCACATTGATGTCCTAAATTGTCCTCCTGATCTGCATTGGTAAAGTCTCTTTTCAATCACATAGGGCAACTGGTCCACTTATGTACTTCTAAATAGCACCAGCAAACACTTCTCTTTAGCACCTTCCATATATTCTTTCCCTCAAAGGCTCTGGCTTTTCCTTCTCCCAACCAGATGAACTTTTACCCCAACCCAGCTCTCAAAGTTCACTGGTGCAATAACCACCCTACGCTTTCAAGCTGGAGCCATGGATCAGTTCCGGTGTGACTCTTGTTAGTGCCCCCACAGCAGTGCAGTATGAAACCCTTTGTGCCATCCTCTTAGTACCCTTATATCAAGTGTACCTGCAATGCCATGCTTAAGCCTATTTAAAAGGCCACATATCATAAATAGCAGGGGCCCTAGCACTGTCCTCTGACAGACACCACTCTTAACATCACCCAATTCTGATGAGTTTCCTCGCACCATCACCCTCTGCTTCCTGCGTTTTAGCCAATTCTGCACCCATCTAAAAACATGACACCCTGAAGTCCACCTTATTTTAGTCTGGTGCACCACCTCTCATGTGGCACCTTATCAAATGCTTTCTGAAAGTCCAGATAAATAAAATCATATGCTCCACTCTGATCATACCCTTTTTTTTTGTCTTTCATGTAAGAAAAAATTAAAGTTTCAGACATGTAAGGAAAAGTCAGAGTTTTGAGACATGGGAAGAAAACCAGAGCCCCAAAAAGAAAATCCATATAGACAAAGTGAGAATGTGCAAGCTCTGCACAAACTATGAACAGGCAAGGACTCTCGAATTCTAAGACAGCAGTAATAACCGCCACACCACCACGTCACCCAAAACAAACCTTTAAAATTCTGGTAACATTTTATATTGTCTAACTAAAAAGATTACAATATGCAAGCTTCCGAGGCAACTCAGGCCCCTTCTTCAGAGAAAATCTTGCCTGAAGAAGGGGCCTGACTTGCATCGAAAGCTTGCATATTGTAATCTTTCTAGTTAGCCAATAAAAGGCGTTATTTAGCTTGACTTCTCGTTTCATCCATAATGGCTAAGACAGTACAACACCCTACTGCCACTGGTAACACTTTAGAATTTTAGGGAGTTGCTATTGTGCATCCATTAGTCACTTTCTGCTGCTGTATTTAAAACAAAGAACGCCTTTGTTAAGATCTTGTTACACACCAGCATGTGAATAATAGACACAATGTAGGCAGCTCCTTATTTTTAAGAGGCTTTCTAATTATTAAGACCAAAGAGAGTATTTGTTGAGGTCTTGTTACATAGCAGTAACTAAATAATACAGCAGGTTCAGAAAGTATTCAAGCTCTTCACTTTCTGCATATTCTGCATATATATATATATGTGTCTAAGATTTAACTTTAAATGGATAAATTTATCATATTTGTTCATCAATCTACACCCAATAATATATCACAACAAAGTAAAGACATGGCATCAAAAAGGTATGCAAATTTGCTAAAAATCAGACACTGAAATCTCTTATTCATGTCAGAATTCTGACCCTTTACTGTGGCATGCCAAATTGAATTTGGAAGATTCCTCTTTACTTTAATTCTCCTGGAGATGTTTCTAGAACTTGATTGGAGTCTACTTGTGGCAAATTCAATTGATTGGACATTGTGAAATAAAACAAATAACTGCTTGCAAGCTACTTAGGGTTAATAGCTGACAAAGCCATTTGTTATAACAGCAGGTTATTCATACAGGCAGGCATCTGTCATAAGACAGGGTGCAGTAAGCTGACCTCGGACAATTTTCAGTTTTTTTAGGATGACCTTTCCTTCTTTAGGGTCCATCTGACAAGTAAAAAAAAATAAGAACAGATGGCCCATTAGTGTAATAAAATAAAACGCTTAAATAAACGATATTATGCTTTTTGATTAAGTAAGGGGAAAGGGGAGGAAGAAGAAATTATAAAGCCAATCGAAAAATGTAACTTTGCTCTTCTGCCTTGCAACGCAGAATCCAGGTACTCATCTGTGGCTGAATAAAAATCTAATTGATTGAACTTGTCCTGTCTTCCTCGGGGGGTTTTCTTCCACACCATCATTTAGAAGGCACACACCTGTGTATAGAAGGTTCACCATGCATTACAGGACAAAAACAAAGCCATTAAGTCCAAAGAACTCTCTCTTGCAATGAGACAGAGATCAGTAGATCAGGGCAAGGTGATAAAGTGGGCTCAGGGGGCGCTTACCCTGTGGTCTGAGTGTAGATCCCAATGCCCTAGTGCTGTGACAGGGACCTTCAGAAGAGTTGCGAAACTGAGGTTCTGACTCGTTGTGGTCATAAAAGATCCCTGGACATCTTTCGTAATGAGCAGGGTGTTTCCCGATGTCCTGGCTAAATTGCCCACCTCAGCCTAATCATTCTCCCCAAGAAAACCATCCCCTGTCTCTAATTGGCTAACCATCTCTCACCACTTCACCACCTAACAGCTAATGTACTGTGAGAGTACTGGCGCAAAATGGCTGCCGTTGCAACATCCAGGTGGATACCACACATTAGTGGTGGTTAAAGTGGCTCTCCATTCACTATGAAAAGCACTTTGAGTAGCGATATATAAATGTAAAGAATTATTATTATTACCAGTAACAGCGCACTGCAATATAACATGCAGTGAATACACTTGACTTGAGCATTCATAGTTTTCATCCTCTTTCTCTGCACGTTTAGCATTCATTTGCCCAGAGGTTGATGCGCTTGCTGTTTCCTGAGCAGCTCTTCTTTTCTCCACCCTAGCGGCCCGCTGCTTCTCTTCTTTTGTCGGCATCTTTTCACGTTAAAACTGATTAAGTCAGTGTTTGTGTTGTAATTACTTAGTATGTTTTATTTAATTTTTCACTTAGGCTGGCACTTTAGTGTTCAATCTACCTCAAGAATGATTTAAGATATGAAGAGGTAGAGGAAGTGACGGCAAAGGTGGTAGGGATGAGAACGGTGTCTGTACGCATGCGCCACACGGCCGCTCTGCTGGCCGCTGCTGAGAGTTGATTCTACAATAAAATAAAATAAAAATAAAAAGAGGAGTAACCTTGGAGGTCAATCACCACCCCGAAAGTGGATAGTAGATGTCACATAGTATATGTGTACCAAATTTCAGGTCAATAGGTGAAACGGTTTGCAAGCTATAGGTGATTTAAAATCCTGGACAGACAAATGAACAGCCACGGTAGCGTATTATATATAAATATTATTATTATTATTATTATTATTATTATTATTATTATTATTATTATTATTATTAAAACCATTTCTGTGCACCTGCAGTTGTCCAGAAACACAATGGTCTCAATAATTGTGAAAAGGAAAAAGTCTGGAACCACCAGAACTCTTCCTAGAGTTGGCAATTTGGCCAAACCAAATGACCGAGCAAGAAGGGCCTTGTTTAGAGAGGTGACCGAGAACTGAAGTGTCTCTGCAAAACAGCCTCAGATATCCTCTGTGGAGATGGGAGAACCTACTGGAAGGATGACGTTCTTAGCAGCACTCCATCACTCAGGTGTTCATGGAAGATTAGCTAGACAGAAGCTGTTCTTGACTAATAGTTTCCAAACACCATTTGAAGAACTCTGAGAGAATACGGAAAACTAATTTCAAGTTCTTTAAAATGAAGTCCAAACACTATTTCTGGTGAAGACCAGGCACTGCTTATTACCTGCCTAATAAAATGGTGGTGCAAGCATCATGCTTTGAGAGTGCTCCTCAGCGGCAAGGATAGGGGGATAGGAGAAAATTGAGAGAAGGATGAAAGCAGCCAAATACACAGAGGTCCTTGAAGAAAGCCTGCTATAGAGTGTGTGAGACCTCAGACTGAGGTGACAGTTCACCCTTCAGCACCACAATGACCCAAAGCATACAAGCAAGACAACACTGGAGTGGCTTTGAGACAAATTACTGACTGTCCTGAACTGACCAAGTCAAAAGCCAGACTTAAACTCCATAGGACATATGTGGAGAGACGTGAAGATGGCAGTTTACAGATACTTTCCATTCACTCTAACAGAGAGAATCTGCCAGGAAGAATGGGATAAACTTCTCATATCCAGTATAATGGACAACACGTATGGGCTGGCATCCCTGCTGGGATTGACCCCAGTTCCTCAACTGGCCAGGAGGCCAACACAATGGAGAGCTTGGGGGAAGCTTTGTTTCAAAGCTGTATGCCCCCCTAACCCACTAGATGGCAGCATACCTGGGCTTCGGTACTCATTCAGATACCCGGGCTTTGGTACTCATTCAGATACCCGCAGGGAATACAGGGAATTGTAGACCAGTAGCGCATCCCTGCTGGGGTCTGTGGGTGCCGCAAGAGGGTGTTCTTTGGAGTTAAACTCCTTACTTTTTGGGACTTCCATGTGATCTGACTCCCAGGTCTTCAATGAAAAGAGCTGCACTGCCTTATCCAGGGAGCTGTGGTCGGGAGAAGAGACAGGCAACACTCACTTCGAAGGCATAGCAGTTCTGTGAAGTGAAGTGAATAGAAAAGTTCTTATAATTGTTATACCAAGGTATTTCTTTATGATAAAAGCCTTGGTTTTGTATCAGGGACTTATCTGTGCATTCATGTTTGGGTTTTGGTGTTCTGTGGGATCCCCTGTTGATCACACCAGGTGTGCAAAGCTTGTAGAGACTTTCTGAAGAAGACTTAAAGCTGTAATTGCTGCCAAAGGGGCTTCTACAAAGTACTGAATTAAGGGTATGAATACTCGTATGAATGAGAGACTTCAGATTTAGCTTTGTAATAAACGTGCAGATCCTTTTGAAAATATGTTTCCATTTTGCCTTTATGAGGTATTTGCTGGGGCAGCAGGGTGGTGCAGTGGTAGCGCTGCTGCCTCACAGTAAGGAGACCTGGGTTCGCTTCCCACCATGTGGAGTTTGCATTTTCTCCCCGTGTCTGTGTGGGTTTCCTCCGGGTGCTCCGGTTTCCTCCAACAGTCCAAAAACATGCAGATTAGGCGCATTGGCAATCCTAAATTGTGCTTGGTGTGTGGGTGTGTATGTGTGTGTGCCCTGCGGTGGACTGGCGCGCAGCCCAGGAGTTGTTCCTGTCTTGCGCCCTGTGCTGACTGGGTTTGGCTCCAGCAGACCCCTGTGACCCTCCGTTAGGATATAGTGGATTGGACGATGACTGATGGAGTTATTTGCTGTTGATTATTGAGCGTTTCAAATTAAATCTACAACACAAGAAAGTGGGCAGAGAACGGAGGGGTCTGAAAACTTTCTGAATCCACCTAAGCAGCCCCTATTCTAAAGTATTACCAAATTAAAAAAAAAAAAAAAAACGAAATATGAAATATGTAAGTATTTAGGACACCTTTTAACCTTTGTAGGAAACTAATAAAAATGTAACACTGACGAGAGTGAAAGTGTACAAAAAGTCACACAAAAATATTCAAATCCGAGCTTGCTCCTCAGTAAATAAAAGAGCTAGAATAAAAAGGACTATTATTCCTACTGACATGTGAGTCATTTTCAAATATGTATCTTATTTTCAAAGAGCAGCCAACAGGGCTTTCTGATAAAATAATTTTTGTGTATTATACAGTTTGAACAAGAGTAAAAATATATAATGCTCCATATTTAAAATAAATAAATAAATCTCTCATAAGCAAAATGTGAAATACTGGAAAATGATATCATTCATTCCTGTATACTGTTGCTGCCCTTTATCCATCAATTGGTTATCAAAGTCATTTTGCCTGAGTCAGAGTCAGGGAGGCTGGAGCCGGACTCAGCAGCATCATCCATAACAGGATGCTCTCTCTCTCTCTCTTTCACACACACACACTCACCCACACACACACACACACACACACGCAAACACACACAAACACACACTCACTCACACAAGGTCTATGGGCTCAAAAAGCACTCAGACACCATGAAAACATGTCAACCTCCATGAAGCAGAGAGGCAGCAGTGTAAACCATATTACCCCCTTAGTCACCAAATGTTTTCTATAATTTAATTGTACTTTTTTCCTGACTATTGTGTCCTTGCTTGGACATTTTATAAAACAGTACATAGTTACCGCCCTCCATCAAGCCAAAACAAATGTCAAGTCATACTGTGTTTGGGTCACACAAATTTAAAGGCTGACTGTTATATATGTAATTGAAACTACTAAGCTGTGTTTTTCTAACTATGCTGAATTGCTGCAGTTTTCTATAACTAAAGTGTAAGTTAATTGATTCCAAAACTTTTAACATCTGAGTAGCCAGGTTGCTCTTATTCTCAAACTCACTCTCATGCTCTGTTCCACTTGAAGTTACAGGTCGCACAACGGGTGTAATGATCAGCGGGTTAGCATTGAGGTAACATCTGATAAATACAAAAGCACACTTGCTAACTTTGATGATGATCTCATCATTTATTTGATATCTTGGTCTTACCTGTGCAACAGGAGTTTCGTAATGCTTGTAGATACAATCCAACTGCAGTACCACATGTCCGCCTTCAGCCCAACTACTGCCTTTTCCTCCAAGATCATAATTACCAGTTTAGAATGGCCTAAGGTCTAATAAAGCTCCGATTTGGTAACTGAACCTGGCAAATGTAACTGGAGCCCACCTGTGGGCAAGCGCGCGCGCACACACACACAGAGGGAGAGAGGGGAGCTGAAGCGTATAGCTCTGGCAGCATCCACTGAAGAGGTAAGTCTGCCTGGGCCGATCTCAGGGCACACGGGAGGCACTCGGTGTCCTTTATTAATACACCTCCATGATTGTGTCTACTATGAATGATTCACATTTTGTATTGGAATATTCATTTAGTTGTGTTAGCATGCTTGGTATGGGGTACCGCTGTGCTGATGGTACTGCTGCTGCTTCTTAGGTTTAAATTATATATTGAGCACTGCCTGTGTGGAGCTTCTTCTTCTCCCTGTATCTGTTTTTGGGTTTTTTTTGCCCATACACATTAGGCTCAATGGCCACCCTATCTGACTTTGCATGATGTGATGTTTATGAGAGTGTGCCCTCTGATGGGCTGATGCTCCTAGCATAGGCTAAAGCTAAAGCTTTGAGAGACTTTGAAATGGATTAACATTTCAGAATGCTTGGTGTAAACGTATTAAATCATCCATTACTGAACTTGTTTATTCCAGTAGCTAGACAAAATGCAAAGGAAACTACTAAATATGGACATATATCAGGGGTAGCACTGTGGCATGGTGGTTAGAAAACTGGGTTTGAATCCAGCCCATCCAACATCTGTAAAGCCATTTAAAATAATTACCTATATGGAAAGTAAATCAAACACTTAATTGGCATAAATCAGTTGATAAGAAAAGGCAATTAATAAAAATAATCAAATATGGGCTTAAAGCAGTTATGAACTGATGTCTGTCCGCTTTTCACGAGAGAACTACTTAACAGAAGGCAGCACAGTGGTGCAGTGGTAGCGCTGCTGCCTCTCAATAAGGAGACCTGGGTTTGCTTCCCAGGTTCTCCCTGCGTGGAGTTTGCATGTTCTCCCTGTGTCTGCGTGGGGTTTGTCCGGGTGCTCTGATTTCCTCCCACAGTCCAAAGACATGTAGGCTAGGTGCATTGGCAATCCTAAATTATCCCTAGTGTGTGCTTGGTGTGTGTGTGCCTTGCGGTGGGCAGGCACCCTGCCAGGGGTTTGTTCCTGCCTTGCACCCTGTGCTGGCTGGGATTGGCTCCAGCAGACCCCAGTGTTAGGATATAGTTTGGTTGGAGAATGACTGACTGACTCACCACTTAACAGATTTAGATCTTCTACTTAATAAGATGCTGCAGATGTTCTATCAGACAGTTGTGGCGAGCGCCCTCTTCTACGCGGTGGTGTGCTGGGGAGGCAGCATTAAGAAGATAGATGCCTCACGCCTGGACAAACTGGTGAGGAAGGCAGGCTCTATTGTTGGCATGGAGCTGCACAGTTTAACATCTGTGGCAGAGCGACGGGCGCTCAGCAGGCTCCTATCAATTATGGAGAATCCACTGCATCCACTAAATAGTATCATCTCCAGACAGAGGAGCAGCTTCAGCGACAGACTGCTGTCACTGTTCTGCTCCACTGACAGATTGAGGAGATCGTTCCTCCCCCAAACTATGCGACTCTTCAATTCTACCCGGGGGGTAAACGTTAACATTTAACATTATACAAAGTTATTGTCTTTTTTTTACCTGCATTATTATCAATCTTTAATTTAATATTGTTTATTGTATCAGTCTGCGGTGGGTTGGCACCCTGCCCAGGATTGGTTCCCTGCCTTGTGCCCTGTGTTGGCTGGGATTGGCTCCAGCAGACCCCCGTGACCTTGTGTTCGGATTCAGCGGGTTGGAAAATGGATGGATGGATGGATTGTATCAGTATGCTGCTGCTGGAGAATGTGAATTTCCCATTGGGATTAATAAAGTATCTATCTATCTATCTATCTATCTATCTATCTATCTATCTATCTATCTATCTATCTATCTATCTATCTATCTATCTATCTACTTATTTCTATTTAGATTTTCTATAATTTGCTTGAACATTCCAGTTGATTTTACAAGTTCTCTCATCACGCTAAGTATCATAGTTCAAGGTACCACCGATTTATTTGCGTGAATCTGACAGACAGGCTGCTGGCCGAGGAGAGGAGGAGGTGGGACCTCAGGAGTAGGTAGCCGGTCGGGGCCCTCCTCACTCACGCTCCAGCCTCCATTCGAGTCGCTCTACTTCTTGTCACGTGTTGGAGCATACCTTGCCTCCGCTTAGTTAGCGATATCTGTTTGTTCAACAGACATTATCATCTAGAGATTCTTAAGGAGAAACGTTTGATGTTTTGAGAGAGATCAGAGCTACGTGTGTTTTAGAGGGTACCTGCTCATTTACAGAGATATTACCGGCATGTGCTCTTCTCCCCACACGGGGGACGCTCTCCAGAGAGAGCTGAACACAATCAGATACAGTGCTAACATTTGACGTTGGAGTGTACCTACCTTCTGCATGGCTGGAGATACCTCACCAACTTTTTTACATTTTTGGCAAAGAGATCAAAGCTACATTCTCGCCCCTGATAGCAAAACCAAAAATATTGTATATCAAGATACCCTTGGATATGAAAGCTATCAAAATAAATTCTTCTCAATACAAATTATTATATATTTTTTTTAGTTTGTCCTGTTTCACTACTACACGGGCAGTGCCGCGGTGGATAGCTAGTAAAATATAAGTCAAGATGCTACATGGTTATGAAATCAATTTAAGCTTTAGCACTCATCTTTCAGGGCTGCTGCCTCCCTGTAAGGACACCAGGGTTCTTCTAGTGCTCCAGTATCAGTTCAAAGACATGCGGTTTAGGTGAATTAGCGATCCTAAATTGGCCTTAGTGTGTGGCTGGGGGCTGTGTGTGTTTCCCCTCCGATGGACTGGCACCCTGCCCAGGGTTTGTTCCTGCCTTGAACCCTGTGCTAGCTGGGAAAGGCTCCAGCAGACCCCCGTGACCCCATTTAGGACTAAGTGGGTTACAGAATGACTGACTCTTCCTTCAAGATTTTAACACTCCTTGAACTTCACCAACTATTACACATCTAAGAAGAATCTGTATGTTCTTCTTTCTGTTTGGCTTTTCTCTAATTACTCCAGCTTTCTTTCTAATGGAGTTGGGTTAATGGCCCTGAATGAGTGAATGTGGGGGTGTGTAAGGGAGTGAGCCCTGAGATGGGCTAGTACCCCTGTCCTGGATTGTGCCAAATGCTGCTGGGAAAGGCTTCAATATTCTTGAATTGGATGGTAGATCATAATTCAATGGTTTGCATTGCATTAATAATCCATCAATCTTTCCTGAACCACTTTATTCAGTAACATTACACATTATTCTCAAATTCACTTCAGGGTTGGGGGAGCCTATTCTGGCAGGACTGGGCACAAGACAGCAGGGTGGAAGTCCATCTCAGGGCACACTAACAGTCTGAAATGATCTATTAACTTAACCTGCATGTTACTGGAGACCGTGAGGAGGAGGAACAACAACAACAAGTTCTTCTTCTTCTTCTTACATTTATATAGCACTTTTCAAGGTACTCAAATCGCTTTACACAGTGAGAGAGGGCCACTGCTAATATATCTACGGTATATAGGCATAGCAACTCCATCATATGTCATATAGTTATCAATCCACCTTAATAATGTGTCTGTGTATCTGTGTGTCTGTCCAGTTGCTAGGGTTAGGAAGAAACACTTAAAAATAAGCAAAACATATAGAAAAATGGTCAAAAAAAATAAAAACTGAAAATAAAAATAGCAAATAAGGGTTTAAAAACAAGAAAAAAGGTGTTATCAGCCTACGGTATTCTGCTGTCCAATGTTATACACCATCGACAGTAGCGTAGGAGAGACTTTCTTGCACCTGCTCATACCACGTGAATGAGGTTTATTGCTGCAATGCTGATGACTGATAACTTGGTGTGGTGGTATATCCATGAGTAAAAATAAAGATAAATTGACACAAACATTTGGAAAACAAATTCCCGACTTCATTATTATAGAGTCGCTAAACCAGGCCAATGTGGTAGCGACTGCCACCACAGTTTTCCCACCAAAACACTTTCATTATAAGAGCAGTCAGTTCGACAAGTAACACAATAAAAAGAGAATATCATTATACTACACCAAATGATCAACCTGAGTATCAAATAAGAAACATTTGCATTGATTAAAAACCTTTCAACCTATCCTATATACTTAGCACAGCTAGTATATCTACTCTATATACAGTATATAAAATCCTAAGCCGATTTTAACGATTTTATGTGATGTTTTTATGTCACGTTTTATGTCACACTTATTTTAAAATGTGCATATATATGTTTGGTATCATTCTTTTCAGAATTTATCGAACTTTAATGTGATGTTGTTAGATTTTCAGATTCTTATTCAGTTGTTAAATTATAGACTAAAAAATATCAAGAACTCACGTCCCACGAGACAAGACTTTGTGCCAAGAGATTTAACCACACCTGGGGCCGGAAATAAAAGACAAAGAGTAGGACAGATGCCGTACGGGTTTGTAAATGTTCGAAGCACCATGCGAGATGCAGATCACACAGCACAGCAGCAGCTGATTGAGCAAAGAGGAGGTAAAAAAAAACTGTATTTGTTTCCCATTGTATCACCGTTTAAGAGAGGATTTCAGAGAAGCGACCTCGTCTCCTTGGGGTGCGTTCAGCACCCTCTTCACAACACGAGTGGCAGAGACGTGAAGAGGCTGGCATGTAGCGCAGGCCCGGGGGGGGGGGGTTGGGCGAGGAAAGCGAGCAGGGGGTAAGCCCCCTAAGTACTGTATATAAAATGCTTTGCTCTGTCCATCTGTCACACAATTATTTGTGAACTACTCAGGCTATAACTTTGATCTTGGTCTTAATTGAAAGCTTATGACCTGATATGTATTGAAAATTCAAAAAAATTGTGGTACCGACAACCTCTGCAACATGACCTGTGGTCATGGGTTTATTACAGCAAAGTGATCACAAAAGCAATTGATATAGCAGGAAGAAAAATCGACCCCGTTATGAAGCAAAAGAAGAAGACCTAAGGATTAGGGATGTGGCTAGGACCTGGGTCCATCCATGTCTGGACCAACTGTACCATATCCATCCATTTATCGATATCAGAGTCAGATCCCCCATTGATCCTTGCTGCTGACAACTCCAAAGGATCATATTAAGAAAGGGAGGCTTTCAGAGAGAACAAGAAAAAGAACCAGGAGTAATTATACATTTAACACAATGATAATTCATAAGACATTGTTCCATTTCACTACACAAAGAACAACAACACATTAAGATGTATCATTAAAATAAGATGTTACGTTACAGAATCACAAGTAAATGGGAATCCTGCAACTCATTCATGGGTAAGGATTCATTCATGAATTAAATGAATATGAATCGTGCAACTCATTCTTGGGTAATGTTTCACTTTGAATTCAGACGAATAATAGACGCCCAGTGCAGTCAATGAGGCTTAAAAAAGTGTGGGCTAAAGTAAAGTTAAAAGCAAATAAATGTTTGAGAGTAAAATATTGTTATAAGCTTCCGTTTTGTGTGGCTAAATTGTTGTATGCACAAAGGGACAGGAATTATTGTAACAGGAGTACAAAACAATGCAATGAATACATTCTAATATAAATGTATTGCACTTTTATGGTGAATAATGAAATCATCAGTGACAGAGCTTTCGATATTCATATAGTTTGAGTATCATAAGTGAAGTAGGACGAGGCTCATGCTTCAGGCAGTTTCCGTGCATGCGCATTAAACATCTGCCAGTGTCAGTGAAATGCAAGATTCTAATGGCTTCACATGAGACACGCATGCACTTTAACACTCCTGTTGAGCTCCACTGATTGTTCTTTTCATACGTACAAAATGATTCATATCAATCACTGAAAAGAGCTGTTCAATCATTCACCATTTGACCATCACTACATTAAAGTACCCAAGATTTTCAGGTCTGAGTGGTGTTGTTGCAGTGGTTTTTAGTTTTAAATGTAAATGCTACAGACTGAGCAATTCAAGACCTCTGAGGTACAGCTGTTGCCTATAACAATTTAAGCAAAAGAAGATTAAGAGGAGACATAATTGAAGAGTTTAAAATTATGAAGGGAATTAGTCCAGTGGATCGAGACGTGACATTAAAATGAGTTCATCAGCAACACGGGGACACAGCTGGAAACTTGTGAAGGGTAAATTTCACACAAACATTAGGAAGTTTTTCTTTACACAAAGAACGATAGACACTTGGAATAAGTGACCAAGTAGTGTGGTAGACAGTAAGATGTTAGGGACTTTCAAAACTCGATTTGATGTCGATTTGATGGAAGAAATAAGTGGATAGGGCTGGCGAGCTTTGTTGGGCTGTATGGCCTGTTCTCATCTAAATTGTTCCAATGTTCTAAATGTTATGTGCTACAGACTGAGGTGCAGCTAACGATAACGCTTTTACACGTTGTGCATTGTATGATTGTCCTTAGGCATATACTTCCTTTTATTTCATAGGTTCTTTTATTTTTTCTCATCACTGTAACTTACTACAGATCGATTGTTGGCTTTGGGAGACCTTAATATTAATTTTTGCTGTCCTGGGAGACTGATGATAAGGAATTTATACCACTTATGAACTTCTTTAACTTTCAGCACTGGGTGACTGGCCCTATACATGCTCATGGACATGTACTTATTATTATTGTTTTAATGGACCTCTTAATTTCTGATGTTATTTTTGAAGCTGATTGGATTGATTGCATCATTAAGGTTTTGATGAAGTTTTATCGCTGGATGCCATTCTTGGCACTATCCCTTATCTATTTATCTGGGCGAGGGACCATCAATAAATTGGACTGGTTTGAAACCCTGGTAGGTAGATTAGTCTCTGATGTTATTGCCAATGCTTTCCCATTGTAAGATGAATGATCTTTGATCTTATTCTCTGTTGAGTTGCCAAGAGAGTCTTTAAAAGCTTAGCCTGCAAACTATCAATATTGGGCATTTACTTTAGCCACTAGCAGTTTTTATGCTAATGCTTTCAATGTTGCCCATTTATTGGCCATCAAGGATCTCTCATCTTTTTCATTAGAAATGGAGGAGCTTGCAACTCAATCGAAATCAACATGCACTACAATTTTCATTTTCTTTACTCCAGTTAAGATCAGAAGGCAGGGCCATTAGGCATGTCCATATTTGAATGAAGATATCTTGGAAGTGCCTCTAGAAGAAGGGAATGGCGATGGAAAAATGATAGATTGCAAATCTCATATGAGATCTTCAGAAACAGCTTTACTCAATTTTCAAAACTGTAGAAGGTTTGCTTGATCACAATATTATGCTGACATTTGCTAGGAACTCATGTAGTCCAAGAGCTATAAATGTTGTTCTCAACACACCATTTCAGTCTACTATTAAAGATTTTAGTTGTGGAAAATATTGGAAATTCTCTATTGATAGGATTAGTGGGATTGGGTCCCACCTGGTATTCTGTCCTTACCATACAGTCGAGGAAGTGAAATATACATCCTGTTTTGCTAATTTTGCTTTTGTGACATGGCTTGGTTGCCTGCTACCTTACTGAATGAAATTGTCCTGTATCAGCATCATGATCTTTAAGGTCGTTGGGATAATCATTTTTGACTACACTCATGGCCAAAAGTTTGAGAATGACAGAAAAATTTATTTTCACAAAGTTTCCTGCCTCGGTTCTTAAATTGGCAATTTGCATATACTCCAGAATGTTATGAAGAGTGAACAGTTGAATTACAATTAATTACAAAATCCCTCTTATGCCTGAAAATGAACTTAATCTCCAAAAAATCCATTTCCACTGCATTTTATCCCTGCCACAAAAGGACCTGCTGACATCATTTCAGTGATCCTTTCGTTAACACAGGTGACAGTGTCGACGAGGACAAGGCCGGAGATCACTCTGTCATGCTGTTTGAGTTAGAATAGAGAGGTTCGATTGTTGTGAAGAAGGCTTCAGGGAACTGAAGAAGTCCAGCAAGCACCAGAACCGTCTCTTAAAGTTGATTCAGCTGCGGGCACCACCAGTGCAGAGCTGAATGGCAGCAGGCAGGTGTGAGTGCATCTACACACACAGTGAGGCGAAGACTTTTGGAGAGTGACCTGGTGTCAAGAAGGGCAGCAAAGAAACCAGGAAAAACATCAGGGACAAACTGAGATTCTGCTAAAGGTACAGGGATTGGACTGCTAGGGTAAAGTTATTTTCTCTGATGAATCCCCTTTCCATTTGTTTGGGGTGTCTGGGAAAAAGATTGTCTGGAGAAGTAAAGGTGAGCGCTACCATCAGTCCTGTGTCATGCCAACAGTAAAGCATCCTGAGACCATTCATGTGTGGGGTTGCTTCTCAGCCAAGGCAGTGGGCTAACTCACAATTTTGCCTAAGAACACAGCCATGAATTAAGAATGGGACCAAAACATCCTCCGAGAGCAACTTCTCCCAACAATCCAAGAACAGTTTGATGACCAACAATGCATTTTCCAGCATGATGAAGCACCAGGCCATTAGGCAAAAGTGATAACTAAGTGTCTCTGGGAACAAAACATCAAAATTTGGGGTCCATGACCAGGAAACTCACCAGACCTTAATCCCATTGAGAACTTGTGGTCAAATCTCAAGAGGTGGTTGGACAAACAAAAACCCACCAATTCTGACAAACTCCAAGCATTTATTATGCAAGAATGGGCTGCCATCAGTCAGACTTTGGCCCAGAAGTTGATTGACAGCATGCCAGGGTGAATTGCAGAGGTCTTGAAAAAGAAAGAAGGGCCAACACTGCAAATATTGACTCTTTGCATAAACGTAATGTAAATCTCAATAAAAGCCTTTGAAACTTCTAAAATGCTTGTAATTCTACTTCAGTATACCATAGAAACATCTGACAAAAAGATCTATAAACACTGAAGCGGCAAACTTTGTGAAAACCAACACTTGTGTCATTCTTGCAATACTTGTGTTCATTATTGCATGGCGCAGTACCTGATACACTAAAAGTGTCAGTCATTAAACCATTACTTAAAAAGTCAGACCTAGACCCACACATACTAAATAATTATAGGTCTATTTCAAATCTACCGTTTCTCTCTAAAATACTAGAAAAAGTAGTCGACAATCAGCTTCAGTCACACCTTACGCATTACAATTTATTTGAGAAATTCCAGTCTGGTTTTTGCACTGGTCCTAGTACAGAAACGGCACTAATGCGGGTTGTAAACGACATTCTGATATCCTCCAATGAAGGAAACTCCACTGTAATTATGTTGTTGGACTTAAGTGCAGCATTTGATACCATCGACCATTCTATTTTACTACACAGGCTAGAAAATGATGTTGGGCTTACAGGCATCATGCTCGCTTGGTTTAGTTCTTATTTATCAAATCGATTCCAATATGTACAGAAATGTGCTGACAGTACTCCATCATTATACACAGAAGTTCAATATGGTGTCCCGCAGGGCTCAGTACTGGGACCTTTACTGCTTTCACTTTACATGCTTCCACTGGGATCTCTCATTAGAAAACATAATGTTAATTTTCACTCGTATGCAGATGACACCCAGTTATACCTTTCATTTAAATCAGATGAAGTTTCTCCGATGTTGTCTTTAATTAGTTGTGTTAGCAAATTAAAGGAGTGGATGAATGAGAACTTCTTGTCTTTAAATACAGATAAAACAGAGATGTTAATTGTTGGAGGGAATGACGCTGATCATAACAATATTTTGTCATCATATAACTCAGTTGGAATCCCAATTAATTTTACTGAATCAGCCCGCAATCTAGGAGTTATCTTTGACTCTAGCATGTCATTTAAAGCGCATATTACAAAGTTGTCCAAAACATGTTTCTTCCATCTTAAAAATGTTAGGAAATTAAGGTGCTTTCTAAATTCTAATTCATGCATTTATCTCTAGTAGGATTGACTACTGCAATGCAGTGTTCACTGGATGTTCAAACTGTTCTTTATACAGCCTCCAGTTAATCCAAAATGCTGCTGCAAGAATTATTACAAGAACAAGAAAATACGAACACATAACTCCAGTTCTTAAATCCTTACACTGGCTCCTGGTTAAGTTTTGGGCAGATTTCAAAATCCTTCTTTTAACATATAAAGCATTAAATGGCCGAGGTCCAGCTTACTTGTCTGAACTTATCATGACTTACAAACCAGAGCGCACATTAAGATCTCAAGATGCTGGTCTGCTTATGGTTCCAAGGACTAATAAAATAACAGTGGGAGGTCGAGCTTTTAGTTACAGGACCCCTAAACTGTGGAATGGTCTGCCTGCTACTATAAGAGATGCCCCTTCGGTCTCAGCTTTTAAATCCCGGCTGAAGACTCACAACTTCAGTTTAGCATATCCTGACTAGAGCTGCTGATTAACTGTACAGACTGCATCTCTGTTGTTAGTCATTAGCACTTAAACATAAGTAACATGATAGTTAGAATTGGATACTAACCCTCACCTATTCTGTTTCTCTTCTTGGTACTCAAATGTGGCACTTGGTGCCAAGGCCCACCGCCAAGTTGTTTTGCCTGCCTAAAGTAAAGTCATCCCTGATGGAGGATCGCAGGAATCGTGAGAAAGAGGGGTCCTTTCATTGGATCAGCTGGCCCAACACTGTTTCAGCCGTGGAATAGCCAAATGGGGGAGGCAGCTTGATGGATGAGGTCTCCAGGAGGCTAAAATTATCCAAATCTTATTATGTGATATCATCTACTGTTAAATTCTGCTCCATACTTCTAAAAAATTTTTAATTTTTTTATTGAGGATTTGTTCTGTGTACTGTACTGTATTGTATTGTATTGACCCCCTTCTTTTGACACCCACTGCATGCCCAACATACCTGGAAAGGGGTCTCTCTTTGAACTGCCTTTCCCAAGGTTTCTTCCATTTTTTCCCTACTAGGTTTTTTTTGGGGAGTTTTTCCTTGTCTTCTTAGAGAGTCAAGGCTGGGGGGCTGTCAAGAGTCAGGGCCTGTTAAAGCCCATTGTGGCACTTCCTGTGTGATTTTGGGCTATACAAAAATAAACTGTATTGTATTGTATTGTATTCTCAAACCTTTTGGCCACACCTGTAGTCCCCATTCTCATCTGAAATTATGCTGACTGATATATTGCACTAGTGAGATCACATCTAGAGTCTTATGTGTAGTTCTGGTCACCATAACAGCACTTGAAGCGTGTGGAGAGAAGAGCTACCAGATGCCTGCCAGGACTTAAGGACATGTCCTACTGTGACTGACTCAGAGAATTAGATCTGTGTTGTATTAAGCAGAGGAGACTGCGCATGGACCTCAAAGGCATTCTGATCCAACAGAATCCTTTCAACTTACAGGTGAATCACATACTCGAGGACATCAACGGAAATTAAAGGAAAAGGCCAGGAAGAGTTTTTTTGCACAAACAATTGTGGGAATCTGGAACAAACTAACAAGACATGTGGTTGAAGCAGAAACCTTCATAGCCATTTAGAAGTATATGGACTAGACTTTGGGACAGCTTAGCTATTAACTAAACAAACATACTTGATGAACTGAGTGGTCTCCTCTAATTTGTCAAATGTCTTATGCTCCAATGTTCTAAATAAAAAGGAGCCCCAGGCTTTTCAGTAGCTGACTTGTGGCTTTGGAACAGTCCACTTCTGCTTATCAGGAAAGCTTCTTTAATTACTCTTTGTAAGGTCCAGCTCCTGCGGTGGGTTGGCACCCTGTCCAGGATTGGTTCCTGCCTTGTGCCCTGTGTTGGCTGGGATTGGCTCCAGCAGACCCCCGTGACCCTGTGTTCGGATTCAGCGGGTTGGAAAATGGATGGATGGAAGGTCCAGCTCGAGGCCTTTTTCTTTGGGTTCTTAAGCTTTTTCTTTTTTATTCATTCTTCTTATTTTATTTGCATGCCTTTGATTATTATATGTTTCTGTGTTTTTTTTAATATAGTTTACTTTCATATAAATAGAAATCAAACATTTGTTATCAAGTTAAATTCAGGTTCTGATTATATGATGTTCAAAACATTGAGAAAAGTTGATGTTAGCATGTGTTTTTTCCATGTTGTGTAGAGCTCCTGGATGACTACACCCTAGCAAAGATAGAACATTTTTGAAAAAGTGGTGACAGATACAGTATCTATCATGAACAGCAAGACTTACTGTATGTACCTTTCGAAGAAGTTGACCTATCTTCTTCAAACAACTTGCATTGCATATGTGTTGTTATAGGCTCCAGGTCAAATTTGGTCCAGTGCTTATCTCCATATCCTTTAAAAACAGCTTGACCTATGTCCAAAAATAATTGTCATAGAAATCAGTTAATTTAACCAAGATATTTGCAGTTTGCTCTGATTAGTCATTGGATCAGGCCAACTGATTTCTCAATTTTGCAGAAGTAATTTTAGAGGTATATTTTTATTTAAATATACATATATGCACACATGGAGGCTCACACAAGCTTATGCATGCACAAATGAACACACACACACATTCAAAGAAATCTACAAGTAAAGATCCCTGACAGTTTGTTTGTCCTCTCAGAGGACATCCTGGAGGATGAAGAAAAAGAAATAAAAACAAAAAAACATAGCAGTAGTTGAAGCAGTGCAGAGAAGAGCAACCGTATGCATCCCAAGATTTAAGGACATGTCGTAGTGTGACAGACTCAGAGACTTAGACCTGTGTAGTATCAAGCAGAGGAGACTGCTCAGGGACCTCAAAATACTCAAAGGCATTCTGATCCAACAGAATTCTTTCAACTTACAGGTGAATCACATACTCGACAACAAAAAACAAATAAACACCTAAATCTGTAAAGGATGACGTGGATCAAGGAAGTAAGCCACCAATTGGTCCGCCTATGTAGCTTGTTTACTCTTTATTTAGTTTCAAATGAAATATTTTTGGCGTTGTTCACTTGATTCAACTTCATGTTCATTTTACTCCACATTTATCTGTGTAAATAATGAATCCACCTTAATTAAAGGACAAGTGTGTGTGTGTCTATCTATGTATCTGTCCGGTTGCTATGTATCTATCAATGCATCACAAGCATTTGTAGTAATAAAATGCATTGCATTTGTCATTCCAACACACGTCACATCACAAACATTAACACTGTTTTTTACAAATTCCATACCAAATGGCACATAACAGAGTCATGTGCATTGCATTTATCATTCCAACAGATGGCACATCACAAACAATAACACTGTTTTTTACGAATTCCATACCAAATGGCACATAACAGAGTCATATGCATTGCATGTATCATTCCAACAGATTGTGCATACCAAACATTTGTAGTAATAAAATGCCTTACTAAAAATATTTGTCATACATCATCTGAATGACATAGACATATCAACTAGACAGATACACAGACAGACACGCAGACACTTATTCTTTAATTAAAGTGGATTTATTAAACACAAATAAATGTTGAGTAAACTGAACATGAAGTTCAATCAAGTAAACAACTTCACTAATATTTAATTTGAAAATACATTCCAAAAGATAGTGCACTGTAAACATTAAGGCTGAGGTCTACATTGATTACAACCCATCTTACATGAGTAGCATAGCCAGTATAACCACCTAATTATTCTGACCCCCTAATCATCCCCTTTCTCTAATTGGCTATTTTTCTCACCACAAAGAGGTAATGTGTGGTGAGCATACTGTCACAAAAATGGCTGCTGTTGCACCATCCAGCTGGATGCTGCATATTATTGGTGGTTGAAGTGGTTCCCCACTCACTATGTAAGTGCTTATAAATGTAAAGAATTATTATTATTATTATTATATTTACTCTAAATTAATGTACTTGATGCTACATTACTGTACAGTACAATTATTTAATATATTCTAAAATCTTCAAATTAGTGACTGCCTGTGCTACCTGTGGAAGTAGTGAATTGTTTATTTCATAATGAATTTTTTAGATTGCTGTTATGGTTAATTTTGTTTTAACTTTAATTAATAAAAGATGGTATAAAAAATCGACCTTGACATTGTTTAAGTGTGCATTGTCAATGAATGATTAAAAGAATGAATGAGTTTACTGGAAATTTTGTCAAAACATTATTTTTGGAAACAATCGAACACCAGTCAACGCTATAAATAAGTGAGCTTTTTTATGATTAACTTTAATTGGAAATAGAGGAAAAATACAAAAAGGAGTGAAGTCTATACTGATTTTACTATAATAAAATAATTAACATCTATGCATGGAAGTGTGTGTGTCTGTCTGTCTGACCTGCAAGTGCGAGGCTACAGCATGAAGCTCAAAGAGTCGGCAAGGCGGCCCCAAGTTAACGTGTCGGAAGAAGAAGGAAGGACGAGGCTACAGCATGAAGCTCAAAGAAAGCGACTCTGTCACCAAAGTGAAAAGACAAATGAGAGAGAAACTCGCTTAGCCGCTGATAGACGGGGGGGTGGGGGGTGGGAAGGGTGGCGAGCATGTCCGCAAAACAAAACCGTCGACTCTGCATTTTAATTTTTTTTCTGACGATTTCAATCGTTTCTAGGCTTTTTACAGCACGGGCCAGTAATAAAATAACAACTAAAGCAGAGTCCTTCCATCCTTGTATGACAAATCCAGTGCTGGATGTTCATTAAGTACAAGACAGGATTTTAAATAAAAAGCTTGCAGTGTTCTAACAAGGCGGCAATGGGCACCACAGCCAGGCCATCTTATAGAAGATAGGAGACAGGATTGTGACATGTACCATATGTCCATAGTAGAGGTCCATTGCTTGTGTAGGAATATTTTGAATTACAGTTTTTGTATGAACATCTCTTGATTTTCTGATTGCTGTTTCTTTGTCTTTGAATTCTGAGTACTGGATAATGGAATGGACTTGTTAGCATTGGGTTCCCTTTTTCTGCAAACTGTTTTTACCTCATGTTTGCCTTTTTTCTGTTTGCCTTATTAATGTATATCATTCATTGTGGATTTAAATACATTACTTATTAAATAAAAGTTCAATGTCTTGCCTCTCAAGTCAGAGACCAGTCAAAGAAAGGCATTTTTGCTCCTTTTGCACATTTAAAGTACTTTTTGAACCAGATAAACCAGTTCTCCACTTTGGACCTGTGAATGCCAAAGCCTGTCCATAGAGTTTGGGGTTAGGCTGCGTAGGGTGAGGCCTATGTCTAGGCAAACCTGTTAAGGTTACGGTCTTGTTTGTTGATATTTTAGTTGACTTCACCTGGTTTGCCATGTTTCTTTAATCTATTTGCTACAACAATCATTTTGACTTCCTAGTATTTGACCCTAGCCTGTCTCAAATCTTTGATTTATTTTTATCCATCACTTCTTCTCTGCTGTCTGTATTGCCAGTCAGCACAAAACCAACTTTAAATGTAACAAACTAGACCATTGCTTTTTGTCATATTTGTTTTCTAAAATGTTTAATTTCATAATTTCCCTTTTATTCAACCCAGGACCACTTATTTCTAAAAGTATATTAAATAGAAGCCAAATATTGATATGAATGGCTTTAATTTTGATATCTCAGACTTCAAGTCCATCAGAATTTATACCAACATCAGAATTATTGAGACCCCTAAACTTTCTGCACACTTTATTGTGCTGTAGATTTAATTTTAATTGGATAATTGTGCCATCCCCCTTTAAATTTACACGCAATGACCTACAATGACAAAGTGAAAACATATTTTTAAAATGTTTTGCAAACTTATTTTTTTCTTCATAGTGTACTTCCACAATAAAATGTTGCTCCAACATGACACTGCATACATTGGGACTCATGTTTTCTTGAAGGACTTCTTTGCATTTCGCTTCATTGACCTTTCCCTCAATTTTGACCACACTCTCTTGTCCCTTCTGCTGAGAAGCACCACCATAGAATGATCCTACCACCATCGTACTTCACCATAGGGATGTTATTAGGCAGCTGATGAACTGAGCTTGGTCTTCACCAGACATAGTGCTTGGAGTTCTGCCTAAAGAGTTCAATATTTGTCTCATCAGACCAGAGAATCTTTTCTCACAGGCTCTCAAAGTCTCTTAAATGCCATCACATACCATTTTTTTCAAGAGTGGCTTCTGTTTAACCTATAGATACCTTATTGATGGAGTCTTTCTGACAGGTTCTCCCATCTCAGAAGAGCACTTCTGCTGCTCTGTTAGAGTGACCATTGAGTTCTTGGTCACCTCCCTGGCCAAGGCCCTTCTTGCACAGTGATGCATTTTCGATAGATGGCCTGGTGGATCCAAATTTCTTTCAATTCACCATTATTGAGGCCACAGTCCTCCTTGGAACACTCAAAGCTTTAGAAATGATTTCAAACTCTTGTTCTGATCTGTGCCTCACCACAATGTGATATCACTGGTCTACAGAGAGCTCTTTTAACTCCATAGTTTGCTTTTTCTTCTGACATAAGGGGGAATTGTGAGACCTTACATACACAGGCATGTGCCTTTATAAATGATGTCCTATCAATTCAGTTCACCACAGATGGACTCCGATTAAGTTCTAAACACATCTCAAGGAGGATTAAAGTCAAACAGGATGCATCTGACCACAATTTGCAGTGCTAGAGCAAAGCTTCAGAATATTTACAGTTTTTGACATTACATAAAATTGCAAAACTTTCTCAAAACGTGTCCGCTTTGTCGTTACACTTTTTGACAGGAAACAACTTCAAATTCATCCATTTAAAATTGAATCAACAAGACAATAAAGTGTGCTGAAAGTGAAATGGATCTGAACATATTCAATTCCACTGGTTTTTTTTTTTTCATTTTTATTCATTGATGTATGCTGTGAATTGAAAGAAATGAGAATCTGTCAATCTACATTTTTTTCTTTTTTGTACATCTCCGATGTGCAAGTTGTACTTACTTAGTTAATTAGCTGTTAGCTACTTTTTAATTTGCACCTCAATGTTAATTAGGAATTGGTAAGGAAATTATTAAGCAATTAGAAACTCAAAATCTTAGCAAATCAAACAAAAATTACAGTTTTGTGCACACAAACGTGTGAATGTAATAAACACGTTTCTGCTGTGCATATGGAAATGAAGCCCATGCGATTTTTTAAAATCCTATCCATAATTAAACAAACTTGTCTAGTTAAACAAAAATCTCAACTCATGTTAGAAGGAGAACTTCTACCACTTCAGCAGCCGGGCTGTATTGAGAATCAGAGTTTGGACACCCATAGGATTATTTTTCATTTTCATAAGTATTTTTCTTATTGTATGTTATTTAAATCACTATGATAGTGATATCAGAGCACTGCAGGTTTTTTGTTTTTTCAGTTTATTTTATGTGATGCAAATTCGTGAGAGCAGCTGCCATGTTTACAGTATAGTAGCACTGGTCATTGATGTGATATGGAAATTACTTAACATACTTGTTAGATAGCAACAAGAATAGTAGATGAAAAACGTGGTTTGAATGAAGTCAGGACAGCAGAGGTCCACACCTGGAGCCTCATGTATAAACGGTGCGTTTGCACAAAAATGTTGCGTACTCCAGTTTTCATGCTCACATCATGATGTATAAAAACTAAACTTGGCATAAAGCTACACACATTCTCATGCCAGCTCAAACCCTGGGGTACGCAAGTTCTCCGTTCGGTTTTGCAAACTGGTGGCACCCAGCGTCAAAGCAGTGCTACTGTTCCTGTGTGGTTTCCCTTTCTTTTTTATATTCACATCCCTGACACAGTTTGATCAAATACACTGAAATTAACCTTGTTTATTAGTTTAAGGCATCTGATTGTAATCAACCCATAACCATATAATGGTGCACGTAATGGCCAAACTATTCCAAACACCATCGCTGCTTTAGTGTTGTCACTCTCAGTGCACCACTCAGAGTATTTAACCCACTGTATCTGAGTGTGGAACCGCAGCTCTAGAGCAGCTGATCTGAAAGAGGATTATAGGGATATAGCATTTAGCACAGACTGCCTCGGCCATGCGCACAGTCTATTTGAACTTCTCCTACAGAGTGTGGCAAATGCTTCAGATCCTTTCCCGTAGGGACACCTAAAGGCACCCAATCAGTCCATCAAGTGCTCCTTGTAGAACTGTTTGTACTTATAAATACAATCACCTCACTGTTACCTTGCGATACAGTTATAATATTGCACAACCTGAGTCACTTTATAAAGCGCGTATTTACATATGAAGATGACTGGCTTCTAAGTCAATTTAAATTTCCAAGCGCTATCTTCTTGGAGCTCTTGATATAATTTTTAAGATGAAATGCATTAAAGTATGTTTATTACATTATACCAATAGATTTTAAGCTTCATTTAAATAATGTATATTGTTAATAATTAAACATGTGAGGACATGGTGGACAGCAGTAGCGATGAGCTGGTGCCCCGTTCAGGGATGCTTCCTGCATCGTGCTTACTGGGATTGGTGCGATCCTGGATGGATAGATGGATGGAATAATTAAACATGTACTACGAAGATATTTCAATCTTCCTTAAAAGTTTTAAAGAATCGGTGTTCTAAGCTTACAGATGGCTTGATATTTATTTCAGAGCTGATTGTGTGGCGATTGGTTACTTGGAGAAAGAAAAGGAAGGACAGGAATCGGGGGTTAGTACGTTTGAAAGAGACAGTATTGCTGCAATAAATTATTTCATCTACAGTCGTGCATGGCACAGCAAGCATCTTGTGGGAGGCAGGAACAATCTCTGGACAGGATGTCTCCATGTTTAATAAATGCTTTAATTTCTATCATTATGAAAATGATATCAAGTATGCATCTTAATATTTAAATTGTTCAGAGAGCTGTAATATCATGAATATGATGTATCCTGTTGGCGGAAGAGAAAGCAGTTTAAGAAGAACATAGTGATTCACATAATAGAGTACATAAAAGAACACATAGAATACAAAGCATTTAACGTGCTTCCGTTACGATCGGATCTGTGAAACTAGTAAATTAAATGATTTTAAGATGACGTTTATGACATTTAATGACAGAATGAGCTACATGATTAAGGTGGAAATTTCAGATTAACGTTGACATTTGGACATTTTTTTCCCACTGTATTATCGTAGTATTTCCCTCTACTTACCCTTTACCTGTTTTCTCAAGGGTAAATGTTCTCGTCAGGTTCGTTATCGGGTTGGTCTACTGTTGCACTTTAAAATGAACACACACACACATAAACACACACACACAGACTCTAACCACAACAGTGCCCTATGAATGACACACACACGCTGATTAACCCTTTGCACTTTATACCACACATCAGCCTGTCACTCAGCACTTCAAGAGACTTACTTATTATCGGCACGGACAACATATGATGTTTTAAATAGACCTCAGACCTAACTGTTACTTTTGGTCTCCAAGAAAATATTAAAACATACAAAGACTCAGTATGCTTGACTATAGGCCATTTATCAGCAAAGAATACCTTCTTCTCATACTGTCCCTTCTTTTGAGTGGCGCTCCTCACTCTCAGCCTTATAAACCTCGCAGCACAGAAATAATGGCAAAAATCTGGCTACCCCAGGTGCTCAAAGAAATCTAACTTATTAATTCAATCACTCTAGACATTAAAACAAAGCATAGAAAGTTAAAAGCAGCATGGTATTTATTACAAGAATAACAAGAGAATAATAATAATACCACTGGAACAAAGAATAGAAAATAAGTACTGATAGGAAAGTCTGAATATATATAGTCTTTAGGAAAAGTTTACGAAAAAGTTGAAATGACAAGGATGAATGTCCCAGGGAGGCGTTTGATTTAGCAGTGGATGTTCATGATGCCTTTCTGACGACCAATGTCGTCTTCGTCTGTTCCTCTTCTTCTCCTCCTTCTCTTTCCTTCTTCTCCTTCCTCCTCTCCTCTTCCTCCTTCTTCTCCCTCTGCTCCTCTTCCAGACCAAGGCATATTTATTATGAAATATCATGCCTTGGTTACACAACACATGAACCTGATTGGCTGGCTGTCAATGTGATTGATGAATTTTGCTCAAACTCTTTCCTAGATAATAAAGTTCTTTGATATTGCCTGTTTCCCTTTCCCAGGCCATAAATCCCAGATGTCCATCCATAAAGTAATCAATAGCCTGGGGTGTCAGCAGAGCATCCTTTCCCGGGTTGTAAAATAATTGAGCCCCAGAATGTCTTCCTTTCAATGTAGGAAACAGCTGTTTGAAATTGAGATGTGACAAAACCTGCTTTGATCTGTCTTAGTTCATCTGTTGTCTTGTCTCGAACAAAATATAATGGAAACCAAAATGTACAGATTTTATACACCATAACACCCACTGTGTCCCTATTTTGTTTTTCTTTTCTTTGTACCCTAATATGCTTCCATATGACACTCTGACAGAGAGGCTTTGACTTGCTTTTTCACTGCGACTTTGATATCTGACCACTTCTTATTTATTTCAGGCACTGTGCGACTTTCTGAACTTGAAGTTTCCAGTTTCTCCACCACCCTGTCATTTGATCAGCTTCCTTTTGTTGTTTATGTTACTGCTTAAAGCAACAAATAATACGTTTTTCTTTGCCTCTACTTGATATTTGCTGAAATTCTTCTTTTTCCACCATGCTTTTGCCATTGTCGTTTCACAGAGCACAAAACATAAGGGGCTGTTTATATTGATTTGCATATTCAAGGAGGTGTAATTCTTGGAGTAGTCTGGATGGGGTGGCAGGTGCATACATGTGGGTTACTTTTCATGCTGACCGGGATTTATGGAGCGGAAGAACATGGAAGTTGGCATACACACAGATTTATGCATCTGGAGTTTTTGTGCTTACGCACATTTCCACTTTTGTCCAAATTCCATGTTTTAGTGTGAATTCTACGCATGTCGTTATTCGTGAAGCCCCAGGAAACCAATAATAATAGGCAATCAGGAGAAGAATGTCAAAAACTAAAATTGTGAGCCAAAGTAAAAAGCAAAGTCAAAACCGAAGTAGGAGCTAAGGCTTACTTAGTGTTATGTTAGAGAAACTAGCAACAATTTTTTAATAGTAACTGAGAGAAAAGAAAAAAAAAAGAGTCCAGGCTGAGAATTCTACCAAAACTATTGCTAAAGCAAAAAAGAGAGCCAGAAATCAATGTGAAAAACACACACAAGTCAAAAACCAGAAAACTTTTGAAAAAGAGATTTGAAAGGAGATGGAGTTTGGAAAATTAAAAAAGGTTTTGTATCCACAGACTCAGACAGGAAGTGTTCCTTTTCATGACCTTTGAAACCAGTCGCGTCATTGATCACAGGTGCCACCCTCTGAGTATTCTGCCTCAGCAGAGAGAATTTCAATTAAAGGATTGGGAGATGTAATGTGATTAAAGAGAAGTATGTGCAGAGTTTGAAACCAAAAAGTCAATCTGATCTTTCACCCAGCCAGAAACGTAGACAAGAATCAGAACTGTAGGAGGAAAATAAGTTCAAAAGACGAAATTCAAAAGGCACAGAGAAACACATGCAAAGTCTTTTGTTTATCCAAACATGGATGCCTAAACGGTGTTTAACATGATCATTTATAAAGTCATGCAATGCACTTTTCAGAGGAATTCTGAGAAGCTACCTAGGCAATGGCCGACACGAATTTCTCAATATGGCTGGCTCATCAACATTCAAGATGATGTTTTGATAAGACAGCAAAAAATGATAACTTCTTTGTAAAATTAGAGCACAATAAATTTATAAATCAGATTCCATGTCTTCAGAAACCCCAGATTAGCCACCAAGAAGTGCAAGAATCAAACTAGAAAACCTAAAAAAAATTAATAAAATACACTAATTACAACACTGAGGATGTGCCACAGACAACGCAGGGTTTTATCCTAATGACGAGATGCCAAAACAGCGATGATTTCAGCCTGACTTCTGACTTCCCTTTTGTCTCTCCTTTTTTATGCCTCTTTCTTCCTGGTGTTCTTCACTCCAGAAATCTTTCAAATATTAAATGATCATTCTGTCTTAGTTACAGTTATAATTGTAACAGGCTATCTACCATCTGCTTGCATTATAATTTTTTTTTTTTGCCATTTGAGTTTAGGACGGCACTGTGATATCTTAGGGCTGCATACAGAATCCAAGCCTGTCAATCAGGGGTTTGCATGTTTTCCACATATTCACATGAGCTTTATTGTGTTTTGTTTTAGGAAACGAATGAATGAAATCTCATCTCAAAGTGACACAGAAGGACATGCGGTAAGCAGGACAGGTCAAGGGTACCACATGGTTCTTTTTCTGTCTCTTTCTCTCTTCTGAAGCATTGACCCACCTTGTCTCACCGTCAAGCAAACCTATTTTGTCTCTTTGGATCTACGGTGTCTCCCATTTCCTCAAATTCTCTGTTTGTTGTCTGAGCCAACTAGCCTATGGTTAATCAGCAAAGCAGTGGATTTCTTGTCTTTTCAGGGAGTCAGGGCTGGGGGGCTGCCAAAAAAGGGCCTGTTAAAGCCCAATCAGACTTTCCTTGTGTGATTTTGGGTTACACAAAAAATAAATTGTAGGTTTTCTCAAACTCCGACCTGGAGATCCGAACCAGCTACTGTTTTTAATTGGACCCCCTGGTCCAATTAAGTGAGCTGTTATTTCCCAGTTTGTGTGTTTTGGGGTCAAAGTAGAAATTACAAAAGTAAGTTTGGTAATTTTTTAAAATGTATTCAGCAGTTATATGAGGATAATATATATATTTTTTAAGTTTTTAATCAAATTTCCATACTGATTTTCATTATACTTTTCCAGGTGCTCTGGTTATTTAATCCATTATTTACAGACGTGGTCAAGTATGTTGGTACCTCACCTTGAAAAAAGAAGAATCCACAATTGCCCGTGAAATAACTTGACTTAATTGACTAAAGTAATTGGCACCCATCATTGTTTATTATGTACAGTATTTACCACTTTGTTTCAACAGAATATTTCAAATAAAAACACATAGGAGTATAGCATTGAGAAAAACAATGGGACTCTCAACCTAATATTTTGTTGCTCAAACTTTAGAGGCCATCAGTTGTTTCCTTAAGAAGCATTAGCTCTCTGGAAATGTGCTCTTTTCAATTTAATTAACCTGAATTTAAATAATTATAAATAAAAAAGGTATTATCCCCCTCCAGCATGCAATAAGACGGTTACAAGATTTACACGAGAAGTAAAAAGGATAATCTAGCTCTTTATTGATGGGTTCATGCAGTATTACAAACGGGAAGCTTATGACAGACATATCAAGCATGTGGGTATCTTGACCTATCGCAGTCTGCCATCTTTCGTCGCCACGCTGAAAGGATTTTAACCGGACAGAAGACATAATCTTCTGCCCGGCCTCGGATGGAAGACATACTCTTCCACCCAGCGCTTCAAAGTGTTGGCCGTAGGTCCATCCTTATATTCTGGTCGCTCCATGTGCAGGCTCTTGGCTCCAGATCCAAACAAGGACAGGAAAGGGCTCAAATCCCACCTTCAAAAATACAGGAAGAGCACAATGCCTACATACAGTTCTCATTCTCCCAACAAGGAAAGAGGATGGTGTACTGACAGAAGACAGAAATATACTAGTCTGTCTTTAGGCTGACTATTCAATTGTCCAGTTGTCTTTGGCTGTCTAGTCCTGTGCTTGGCTTGGCAATTCTAAATGCTGGTGCTGTGCCCCTGTGTACCATATTTGGTCTGCCTGTGTGAATGAGTCTATAACAGTGGGCACAGAGAACAGTGACATAAAACTTAATAATAAAACATATTATAACATCAGTGCAAACAAGCGATACCTGGAGCTCTCCTTGAGACATCTGCACCTGTCCACAAATTGTCTGGCCCACTCATTCTGAGCAAACTGCTCCAGACGTGTCAAGTTTGAAGGAGGCATTCTCCAGAATGCACGTGTTAGTTCTTTTCATAGACGTTCAATAAAATTCAAATCTGGGATTATAGTAAGCCACTTTAGGATAGTCCAATGTTTTGTTCTTTGCCATTCTTGGGTGCTTTTAGCTGTGTGTTTTGGCTCTTTATCCTGTTGGAGAATCCATGACATGCGACTGAGACAGAGCTTTCTGATACTGGGCAGTTTGTTTCACTCCAGAATGTCTTGATAGTCTTGAGATTTAATTATTTCCTGCACTGACTTGAGGCACCCCATGCCAAATACTGCAAAACAACCCCATTGTATAAGCAAGCCTCCTCCATTTTTCACAGTAGGCATGGTTTTCTTTTCTTGGAAAGTTAAATTTTTTCATCTGTGGACATTGAGCTGATGTGACTTGTCAAAAATTTCCATTTCCATCTCATCTGTTCAAAGGACATTCTCCCAGAAGTGTTGTGGCTTGTCAATATGCATTTTAGCAAATTTGTCTGGCTTTTTATGCTTTTCTTTCAAGTTCTTCCACTGAGCCCACTGTCACTGAAAAATCAACAGATGGGTTGATCAGATAAGCCTTTGCCTTTAACATGCTGGCCTATCACTTTTTTCTGATCTCATACAACTCTCCCATTTGCTTTCTTTGGTCCATGTTCAGCATGGGACACACAATGATACGAAACAGCAGAGTGACAACTTTTCTCCATTTAAATATCCCGAATGACTGATTGCATGATTGCAGACATGTGCCATACTAATTCAAGAAAACAGCAAGTTTGAAAAATCTGTCTAATCCAATTATTTAGGATCTTTTCTAGGGATGGACAAATGTGTCCATTCATTTTAGAACATATTTGTAGAATAAGCAATACTTGATCTGTTGTCACACTGGCTTTGCTTTACTCGATGACATATAATAATAATTCATTACATTTATATAGCACTTTTCTCAGTACTCAAAGCGCTATCCACACAGGGAGGAACCGGGAAGCGAACCCACAATCTTCCACAGTGTCCTTACTGCAAAGCAGCAGCACTACCACTGCGCCACCTGCGAGGTGGTATCAAAGGCATGTAGGTATACAGGGGACAATTACCGTATATATTCACGGATAAGTTGGGACTTGATTTTACCATTTAATTTGTGGTTTTTAATAATGTCGGTCGTATAAGTTAAATGAGGAAAACTCATGCTATTGGTCCAAGATTTTATGATATGCTAATGTCCACACGAGAGAGTAACCACAGAGCACACTGCCTTTTATTTCTATGCACTGTATCAGCGTGTGCTCCTAACCTCTCTCTTTCTCTCTCTCTATTGTGCCTACATGACCACACGGTAATACATAAAACTATTCCGAAGCGACGTTTGCACTGTTTTGTGTTTTTTGTATTTCACGCCCTCATACACCTTTATCGTAAGAGTATCCCTTATCTATGATGGAGTGTTCGATCAGAAGAAAATATGAAGCTGGTTTTAAATTAAAAGTTGCTAATGTAGCAAAAGAAATTGGTAACAGCGCTGCTGCAACAAAATTCGATGCGTCTGAGAAACTGATGCGTGATTGGAGGAGGAAAGAAGATGTAAAAAAAAAATGTAAGTGTTGCATTTTTGAACGGGCGCATAAGTCGGGGTTTGATTTTATGATCAATTTTTCAGGTTTCAAGACCTGACTTATATGTGAGTACCGTATATACTCGCGGATAAGTTCTCCCGCGGATAAGTCGGGAGTTGATTTTAACGTATAATTTCTGATATTTTATAATGTCGGTTGTAAAAGTCGAATGTGGAAAACTCGCGCTATTGGTCCAAGAGATTATGATATGCTAACGCCCACCTGAGAGAGTAACCACGGAGCACACGGCCTTTTTTTTCTATGTGGATGCAACAATGCGCTGTATCAGCGTGTGCTCCTAACCTCTCTCTTTCTCTCTCTCTATTGTGACCACACGGTAATACCCAAACTATTCCGAAGCAACGTTTGCAGTGTTTTGTGTTTTTTTCTATCTCACACCCTCGTACACTTTTATCGTAAGAGTATCCCTTATCTATGATGGAGTGTTCGATCAGAAGAAAATATGAAGCTGGTTTTAAATTAAAAGTTGTTGAAATAGCGAAACAAATTGGTAATTGCGCTGCTGCATCAAACTTCGATGCGCCAGAGAAACTGATACGAGATTGGAGGAGACAAGAAGATGTAAAAAAAAATTTAAGTGTCGCATTTTTGAATGGGCGCATAAGTTGGGGTCTGATTTTATGATCAACTTTTCATGTTTTAAGATCCAACTTATACGTGAGTATATATGGTACTTTTCAGGAGGCATATTGCATTTTTTCAATGAGCTGTAAGGGGACCAACAAATCTGTCCATGTCTGTCAGTGGGTCTGACACTGAATTGACATTATTAAGGTTATAATGAAGTGAGCAAACTACACAGGAAAAGGGCAAAACAATAGGAAAATAATAAGAGATTTAAGCATTCAAAGCTGTGGCAAAAATAGAGATATTTATAAATGTCTTATTAATGTAAAAATCATACTGTTGTGCTTTTCTGGATGCAGAATAAGCGAAGAGAAAGAAAAGCCAGCTAATTAAATGAGATCAGTTATTCTCAGCTATTATCACTGATTGTGAATCTGGTTTGGAACAAAAAGCTGCGGCCCCAGTAAGTTCCCAGAACCGACTTTGGGAACCACAAAGCTAAAGTAATATTCTGACATTCTGTTTGAATTTACTATTTTTTTAGAATTATTTTCATTTTTACTTCTGCATACCAGTAACGAATATTCTGCTTTTTCTTTCCAGCAGAGTTTCTGTGTACGCAACTGTATCTTCAGCACTGTCAGCACACAGCAGACAGCGTCAGAGGAGCAGGCAGACTGAAGATGACACCTGCCCACCTCACTGCAGTAAGTAATACTTGCCAGTGGAAAAGCGTTTGGTGTGTTATGTATCCAGACAGGTGTTCTCTTACAGACCTGAAAGGCCTTTGAATCAAAGAGGAGAAACCAAAAGACATTATCTCTGATCTGTAAAGAAACATAACCATAGCCACCAGGTTACAGTTGTCAGTCTCATGCTTTGAAGATATTCCTGTTATGCCTTTAAAAACCCAATACTTATTAAGCAGTTTTTGATTGCTGATAGAAGTAAAAATAAAATAAATGTGTTTAATAAATATGCAGAATGTAATTCATACAGTATGTGGTGATGAATAATGTGGCAGGCAGCATGGCATAGAGGTGAAAGATTTAGACCTCAAACTCTGGGGTTGTGGGTTCAAATCTTGCTTCAAATACTGTGTGCCCCTGAAATGGAAGGAGGGGGGATGGCAGCTACTTTTGGACATTGCCTCCCCCAAAATGCTAGATGGCAGCTCCCCTGGAGTATAGCGGTGCTCTGGATTCCCACAAGGCATCCTGGGACTTGGAGTTCGGTTTCTCAGCCCTGTTGGGTGTCGTGGGTACTGCCAGGGGGTTCTGTGAAAGGACCTGGGGAGTCATGCTTCCCTCATAGCCTGGAAGTACTAGGAAGTCATGAGGACAGATTCCCCAAAGTACCTCTGGGCTGAACTTAGATTATCCATCTGACCCGGAAATGCAGGCAAGTCACATGGGAGGAAGAATAGAAGCACTTCCGGGTCAAGGACTATTTAAAGGACTTTTGGGAACCCAGCAAGTGAGCCAGAGTTGGGTGGAGGTGGACAAAGCTTGCTGGGAGGTGTGGAGGAGAATGTTGTATTTACTTTCCTGTTTATCTGTGGTTGTGGTGCTTGGAGTTCACTGTTTGAGAAGAACAAGAAATAAAAAACATTCTTAATGCTCTTACCTAGTGTCCTGAGTGTCTGTCTGTTGGGTTTAAAGGGGCAACAGTGCCACCTAGTGTCCACAATATGCATATATTGTGACACGTGAGTCACTGTCTTGCACCCCAAAACACAAGACTGAGTCTCAATACTTTCGCAAAACCAGTTTTATTCCACTTGAAACAGGAACAGCAGGGTTATTTATTGCAGTGGGAGCTACCACTCTCTATACACAGACACAGCAAACAGGCAGGGTCAGGGCCAGGTCAGTGACCAAGTTATACTGTTTGCTGCATTTATAATGTTTCATGTATTATGCATCAGCAACAGGCGCTTATAGCGTGTTCTCGATCAGCTCGTAGTTGTTTCCGTGACGTTATGCTGCTGCGCTGTGAATTTGCAGTTCCCTTGATGACGGACGAGCAATCTTCCACAGACGCGGCAGTCACACTTTGGGTGTCGTCCCGTTGGGGGGCCCCAAAAAGAGTTCAGAATCCTCACAATATAGATAGATAGATAGATAGATAGATAGATAGATAGATAGATAGATAGATAGATAGATAGATAGATAGATAGATAGATAGATAGATAGATAGATAGATAGATAGATAGATATGAAAGGCACTACATAATAGATAAGAAATGCACTATATGATAGATAGATAGATAGATAGATAGATAGATAGATAGATAGATAGATAGATAGATAGATAGATAGATAGATAGATAGATAGATAGATAGATAGATACTTTATTAATCCCAAGGGGAAATTCACTTACTCTAGCAGCACACTGATACAAAAAAACAATAGTCACTCTGCCATAGATGTCAAACTGTCCAGCTCCATGCCTACAATAGAGACTGCCTTCCTCACCAGTTTGTCCAGGCGTGAGGCGTCTTTCTTCTTAATGCTGCCTCCCCAGCACACCACCACGTAGAAGAGGGCGCTCGCCACAACCGTCTGATAGAACATCTGCAGCATCTTATTGCAGATGTTGAAGGACGCCAGCCTTCTAAGGAAGTATAACCGGTTCTGTCCTTTCTTACACAGAGCATCAGTATTGGCAGTCCAGTCTGTGGTTCCACCAACTCACACAGTTACTCAGTCCTTTTTCCTCTCCTTGGCTGCCTCCATTCCTTCCTCGCAAGCTCCCTCTTCCTCTTCCCGACTCTGGCTCCGTGAAGGGAGTGAGGCAGCCCCTTTAATCATGCCCCGGATGTGCTCCAGGTGCTTGATGATGGTCTTCCGGCCGCACTTCCTGGTGTGGCGGACGTGCTGCACATACACCCGGAAGCACTCGGGTGTACACAGTTCCTGGAGTGGTAGCACTTCCTGGTGTGGCGGAAGTGCTGTCCTCCAGGGCTCAGGAACCATCCAGGCAGCCCCTTGGTTGGGCCACGGACCCCCACAAGGTTGAGCTTCCAAGCTCCATATCCTTGGCCCTTGATGGAAGTCAGGGGGGCTGCCCTCTTGTGTCCAGGGGAGATATTGCCCCTCTCCCTGGGCTTCCTTGATCCAGGCGTCCCTGTGGGGCAAGATCCCTGGCCGTCTACCACAATAGATAGATAGATAGATAGATAGATAGATAGATAGATAGATAGATAGATAGATAGATAGATAGATAGATAGATAGATAGATAGATAGATAGATAGATAGAAAGGCAATATAACATAGATAGATAGATAGATAGATAGATAGATAGATAGATAGATAGATAGATAGATAGATAGATAGATAGATAGATAGATAGATAGATAACAGTACTCCTCCCTTCGTCTCACCTCCTCTACTTCCAAGATTGCCTCCACATGAATTTAAGTCAGAGGCTCTCACCAGCATCTCCTTGCTGTCCTCACTACTCTTCTAAATCATCTGTATTTTGGATCAGTCCGAAGACAAGATGCCTCCTAGCATACTGCAACAATGTTTTATATGGCTGGTTGGTTCTGGGGAACCAATCTCTGCAGACGCTCCTCCAATCCCCATCCCGCGTAGTGACACCTTATAGTCATGCTATGCACTATTGTTTTACTTTCCCACCCTTTGCAGCACTGTCTCTCTCACTTCCATAATGGGCCTTCGTCAGGATGATGTTCACGTACCCGGTAATTTGCTCAGGAATCAGGACTTTTATAATAATAATTCATTACATTTACTGTGATCACAGCAGCTGTGCATGGCATTTCATTGTTCTGCTGCACGGTCAGATGTGTAGGAGTCACGAGCAGAGAACCTCTAAAAGTTGCCTTGCTTTTACAGCAGCAACATGAAGTCTGACCCTTACTGTTCTCTCACACAGGTGGGCATTGTGTCTGCTCGCAGTTTCAGCCGCAGTCTTATAGACTGATCTGCAATGATCTTCCAGATAGGCCAATCAAATGTTTCAAATCTACTCTGGTATGGTTGCTTGAGGGCAACCCAGTCTTGGATGGTAATCTGCCTCTTTGGTCTGCTGACCCATAGCATGCCTGTCTGCAGTATGCCAATGGCCCTCTGTCTTGCTTCTGGTGACATTCAGAATATTATGCAATGCACAGTAAACTGACTAAAGTGTGGCTTTTGTCTTGCTTTGACCAAAACATTGAATTAAGACATTTTTAAAAGTGATCTTATGTCTAATAAAAATAATTAAGTGGCAGAGTGATGTCCAGCATATAATTTGATAGTTATTTTGTATGCCTTTATATGTAAACTAGACAAAGCAAACGTAATATTAGATATTGTTTCAGGAGGCAAAATTTAGCTTCATTGATGAGAACAGCGGGACTTCAATGTTTAACTAACCAACCCCATAACCCCAAGTCTTTAGGACTGACTCAGGATGTGAAATTTATGGTAAGGGAAATGGAGCATCAGACCAACTTGGCAAGGGTGACTGTGTTTGGACTTGGAGCCTATGAGCCATCCACCATAGGAAGGCCATAAACAGACTAAACAAAGCAATTCGGGGATGAGTTGTACCTGAGCACTTTCATTGGTAACTGTTCAGGAAAGGACTGGAAAATGAATTCTACTGGTCTAAAGTAGAGCTGTTTTGATGAAGAGGTCACTCAGTTCTATGATGCTGCATTGGTTTGTGTTTTGTAGTAAAAATGGTATAAACTTGGTTACCTTGCCTTTACCTCTCCCTCTCACTTACCATCTGGCCATGAAGAGAAGACCATGATGAAATCAACTTTATCTCGACAGCCATAGAGACAGTCAAGTGGCCTGCTTCAGTACTTCATTCAAAGGCCATGTGATAGCGAAGCAAACTAGACTGAAGATAAGCAATGGGCTGCCTATAGACCCAAGATGCACTGCTATGTAAGCTGTAAGGGTATGGTTGGCTTATATTCACATAGTATTCTGCTCCCCTTAATGTTTTGGGTCATTTTATCATTAATACATAATTAAATGTGTACCTTAACTCCTGCCGGTTTCTTTACTCAGTCTAATTGGCAAAGGATACAATGTAGGAGGGAAGTGGGGAGAAAGTGTTCAAGTACCTGATCACAGAGTGGTAAATGTGTGGAATTTTAGACATTTTATTAAGATCTACACAATAAAGAGTATAAAATGGGAAAATATAATAAATATAATGTACACCCTTTGATGGCCCCTCCTCGAACCGCCACCTTATCGTGGTGGAGGGGTTTGCGTGTCCCAATGATCCTAGGAGCAAAGGTACAAAGGTAAGATGTGAACACCCATCCTGGCAACATTGGGACAGGTGAGCTACAATCCTGATTGGTTACTTTATGTCAGTCCATCACAGGGCCCACTCATGTACCCGAATTTACAAATGGCCAATTTAAAATCCTGTAAAAAATATGAAGGATGTTAAAGGAAAATGTCATGTCCTGAGAAACACCCAAACTAACACATTTCAGTTTTTTAAACTTCTCACAGCCATTGCCCAAGACTTGAATTCAGAAGTTTGGGAAAATGCTCCCTATGAAATATCATGAAGATGACCCCAAAATAGTTTAAAGCTCTTTTTATCCTTCATTTCAAACTTATTATGTAGTTTTTAGACCGGTGTGGGCCAAATCCAGCCACTCAAGTGGAAGCTAGGCTGCCTTTTAGTGTATTTCTTCCAGATGGTGGGATTTAGGTCTGCTTTCCTGGCTATTTTTAAAGGCCTAACACCAGACTGGCTATTTCAGGTGAGTGAACCATTATGGAAATGGCAAACATTGGAGATGGTGATTCAAAATAATTAGCAGAAAATAATAGAAAAGATGGTTCATGGCACTACATGGTGGCTTATTAGAAAATGAAGTGAGCACAGGTGACCTAGGTGTAAGAACACTTGAAGGCTAGGATTTGAACTTCATAGTAGCAGACTTGCCTTACCGGCTATTCTCAAAGGATTTAGGGCTGCATCTTTCCATTAGATGTTGAATTTCTGCTTGATAAATCTAAAGAGAGTGAATTAAATAATAAAGCAGAGAACCAGATTAATAAATAGCAATTCCTACTTACATGGCTCCAAAGTGCATACAATGTACCACATGGGACTGCAATTCCCATGAGCTTTTATAGGTTTGGGAGCAGTCCCTCAACAGTGATTGACAGGTGGCCCCACCTCTTGAGGAACCACCCAGAAAACACAAGGAATAAGACAGAACACAGTCTTATACAGTAATCCCTCCTCTATCGCGGGGGTTGCGTTCCAGACCCCACCGCGAAAGGTGAAAATCCGCGAAGTAGAAACCATATGTTTATATGGTTATTTTTATATTGTCATGCTTGGGTCACAGATTTGCACAGAAACACAGGAGGTTGTAGAGAGACAGGAACTTTATTCAAACACTGCAAACAAACATTTGTCTCTTTTTCAAAACTTTAAACTGTGCTCCATGACAAGACAGAGATGACAGTTCCGTCTCACAATTAAAAGAATGCATCCATCTGCCATCTCCCTTGTATGAAATCAACTGGGCAAACCAACTGAGGAAGCTTGTACCAGAAATTAAAAGACCCATTGTCCGCAGAAATCCGCGAACCAGCAAAAAATCCACGATATATATTTAAATATGCTTGCATATAAAATCCGCGATAGAGTGAAGCCGCGAAAGTCGAAGCGCGATTTAGCGAGGGATTACTGTACACAGAAACTAAACAGTAATCATAACTGACAAAGAAATACATAATTATACAAATAATAAACTAAATAACAATAATAAAATAATTGATAATTACCAAGAAGAGTTAGGATGAAGGATGAGGAAGAATTTAAAATCATTTTGTGTTCTGTGCTGTGCTGTGCTGAGAAAAAAGAGCAGAAAGGTCTGTATAGAAACTTTTGTATAATAAAATACACTTTATTTGATCCCATCCATCCATCCATCCATTGTCTTCCGCTTATGCGAGGTCGGGTCGCGGGGGCAGCAGCTTGAGCAGAGATGCCCAGACTTCCCTCTCCCCGGCCATTTCTTCTAGCTCTTCCGGGAGAATCCCAAGGCATTCCCAGGCCAGCTGAGAGACATAGTCCCTCCAGCATGTCCTGGGTCTTCCCCGGGGCCTCCTCCCGGTTAGACGTGCCCAGAACACCTCACCAGGGAGGCGTCCAGGAGGCATCCTGATCAGATGCCCGAGCCACCTCATCTGACTCCTCTCGATGCGGAGGAGCAGCGGCTCTACTCTGAGCCCCTCCCGGATCACTGAGCTTCTCACCCTATCTTTAAGGGAGAGCCCAGACAGCCTGCGGAGGAAACTCATTTCAGCCGCTTGTATTCGCGATCTCGTTCTTTCGGTCACTACCCATAGCTCATGACCATAGGTGAGGGTAGGAACATAGATCAACTGGTAAATTGAGAGCTTCGCCTTGCGGCTCAGCTCCTTTTTCACCACGACAGACCGATGCAGAGCCCGCATTACTGCGAATACCGCACCGATCCACCTGTCGATCTCACGCTCCATTCTTCCCTCACTCGTGAACAAGACCCCGAGATACTTGAACTCCTCCACTTGGAGCAGGATCTCGCTACCAACCCTGAGAGGGCACTCCACCCTTTTCCGGCTGAGGACCATGGTCTCGGATTTGGAGGTGCTGATTCTCATCCCAGCCGCTTCACACTCGGCTGCGAACCGATCCAGAGAGAGCTGAAGATCACGGCCTGATGAAGCAAACAGGACAACATCATCTGCAAAAAGCAGTGACCCAATCCTGAGCCCACCAAACCGGACCCCCTCAACGCCCTGGCTGCGCCTAGAAATTCTGTCCATAAAAGTTATGAACAGAATTGGTGACAAAGGGCAGCCCTGGCGGAGTCCAACTCTCACTGGAAACGGGTTCGACTTACTGCCGGCAATGCGGACCAAGCTCTGGCACTTTATTTGATCCCATGACTGTATTTGTGTCAGTTGTGTCAAAGGTTTGGGTTGCTGCTACTTCCCTTTGTGGTCACTATCTACTATGTAATAAAAGGTTTGTGTGCCCATTCTCTCTGAGAAATCTGATTGGTCAGTTTGGCTTTGGTAACATGACAAAAATGCAAGTGTGAGTGTGAGAGGTATGAAGAGGAGTAAAGGCGTATAAACCAGTCAGAGAGAGTCACCTTCAAAGATGACATGTATAAAACCAGATAGAAGGCAACAAAGCTACCTCACAAATAATAAAAAGGTACAGAATATGAAGGAAAGGCTCTGAAGGTATACGTTAGGCAAGAGATAATAAACATTTTTTAAATTATTCTATTTCCTGTTTGTGACAGGTAGTGTCACTAGTAGATCAATGTATATATATATACTGTATATATATATATGTATATATATATATATATATATATATATATATATATATATATATACTAGGTGGTTCGTTCCCTGCTTGCTTCACTCGCCAACCCCCCAGCCTGCGCTATGCTCCAGCCACTTTGCGACTCTGCTGCTCACCTTGTGAAGAGGGGGGCTGAACACATCCCAAGGAGACGCAGTCGCTCCTCCGAAACCCCCTCTTAAACGGTGATACAATGGGAAATAAATACAGTTTTTTTTTTTAACCTCCTCTTTGCTCAATCAGCTGCTGGCTTGCTGCTGCTGCCATTCCGTGTGATCTGCATCTCGTGTGGCACTTCAAACATTTAAAACTAACACAGCAGCTGTCCTACTCTTTGTCTTTTATTTCCGGCCCCAGGCATGGTTAAACCTCTTGGCACAAAGTCTTGTCTCACAGGACGAGAGTTCTTGATATTTTTTAGTTGATAATTTAACAACGGAATAAGAATCTGAAAATCTAACAAAATGACATTAGAGTTCGATAAATTCTGAAAAGAATGATACCAAACAGTATATGTAGGTTTTAAAATAAGCCCGATTTAAAGTGTGACAAAAAACATGACATAAAAACGTCACATAAAATCTTTGCACAAAATTGTTGCACTTTTAAGCTTAGGATTATATATATATAGAGTAGATAACAATCTCCACTGTACAACTCACATCTTGCACCTCCCAATTTAGAGCTCTTTGGAGCCCTTAAAGATGCCATCTGTCTCCTCTTTGGTGGCAGAATTGGCACTCCAGCCACTATAAAAAACCTCACATTGGTTCAATTCCATCTGAACTAGTGTAGTGCTGAGGTGTTTCC
Organism: Erpetoichthys calabaricus; assembly: GCF_900747795.2. NCBI lineage: Eukaryota > Metazoa > Chordata > Cladistia > Polypteriformes > Polypteridae > Erpetoichthys > Erpetoichthys calabaricus. Next base: position 26,888,419 of record NC_041396.2, on the reverse strand, counting down.
CATTGCATGGCTGCACTTGGGTCTTAATCTGGGATCCTGAGTTGGTTTGTCATGAGGTGGGTGCCGCAATGCGCCGTATCAGTGCGCACTCCTTACCTCTCCTCCTCTGTCTCCTCTGCTTTTCCACTCTCTCCACACCCCAAAATACATACAGGTCAGGTTTACTGATGACTTTAACTGAGTGCAAGTATTAGAGTGTGAATGAGTGGACTGTCTCACTGTACAAGACTGTTTCATAACTTGTGCCCAGTGTGCCATGGTAGCATCCCTGAACCAGGGATTTTTTTGTAACGGCACCTCAGCCATGACAACTGCACGTGGCATTGACTACATCTTAAATGATTCAATCATCAATTGTGTGCTCTCCAAATTTGTAATTTTTACCCATCGCTGTACATTCTATACAAACTGGTTCTGCCATGTACTACATTCGTCCATACTAGGGACATCTGTAGAAAAGTACAGTATTCCAAAACTGACACGATTTGTGGATTCCGTCAGCACCTCATTGAAAAAACAGTCTGAAATACTACAGCCTCTATTGCATGCTCTTAACTGTATTCCAGTTTTATGAAGTGAGTGTGAATGTGGATTCTCAGAAATGAATCTAATTGTTACTCCAATAAGAGCCTCGTGGCACTGTGGCCACACTTCTCTTCATATGATTGGTTGGGCCTCCACTCACATGCAAGATACTTTAATTCATGGCTGTTACAAGGACAACGATCAGCCATTGACACTCAAAGCAAAGAACAAATTAGGAAGACTGGACTTGATGAAAACATACAAAAAGTTTGGAATTTTGATAATAATAAACTCTTTGCATTTATATAGCACTTTTCTCACTACTCAAAGCACTCAGCAATTGCAGGTTAAGGGCCTTGCTCAAGGGCCCAACAGAGCAGAGTCCCTTTTGGCATTTTACAGGATTCGAACCGGCAACCTTCCGATTGCCAGTGCAGATCCCCAGTTCAGAGCCAACCAATTTTCTTTAAAACTCAATCAGAATTAAGCACTGATTGCTTTGCAGGACTGCAACTCTTTTGTGAATGTAGAGCTCATTATTACCTTGTGGTTCTTCGATTTCGGAAATTCTGTGTTTGTAATTTTAAACTGTCAAGCACAATATTATGCAGTACAGTACAGTTGACGATTTGTCAATTTCAAATTTTAAACATGTGCTTTTCACCAAATTAACAAAACATGTAGCGCTAGGACTCTCAGCCTCTATATACCGTCTCCATACCTCAAACTTGATCCAAATGCAATATATATGCGTACCGCCACTTGTATGTTTTCAAATTAAGCACTGCCCTGAACAGAATATTAAATTTGTTTACAAATGAGATGGGATAAATAATATTTAAATATATACCTGGCAGAATAAATAATGTGTTCCAGAAAAGATCTCTCTAAAACATAAATTATATTTTAGCTCTACTTTCAGTATTATAGCCTTTAATCTCTCCTTTTATTTGTACTTGCATTTAACTGACAAATGCAGAAGAGTAAAACGGAAGTGAATAATTTAAACTCACTTGTATCATAAACAACTGATCCTGTGCCATTCTCACAGGCCAGGGTTAAAGGCTGCCATTAAAGTTGCAGGGTGAAAGCAGGAGCCAGTGTGGATGTTTCAGAGGACTCTGAGTCATGTGGTCCCTTGATAAATGATAGGGCTGAGTCACTCAGGTAGTGTGCCGTCATTCAAATCAGAAAACTAATTAAACTGACTATTTATCCATGGTCCCTCTGTTTCTCTCACTGTCTAGCTAGCCAACCTCCATTTAAATAAAATAAAATATTTAGCAGCACTGCAGAATTATATATTATTTCCGTAGTGTGTTGATTGCAGGCAAAGTAGGATGGTGTCTAGAGCAGTGGTTCTCAACCAGTTTGGCCTTGAGACCTATTATTATCTATTTTTATTCAGGAATGACCCTTCGTTATCAAGAATTTTAAAATAAACTAGCCAACATTTTCCCCTGAATGGCACACATTAACCAAAAGAGGAGCACCTCAGGCAACTATCCTGCCTCCCATCCTGCTTACCCTCTACACAACGGACTTCCAGTATAATATCAGTGCTTGCCATCTACAGAAATTCTCAGGTGACTCTTCTGTCACAGGCTGCATTAATAATGGAGATGACTTGGAGTACAGGATGATTGTGGAGGACATTGTTTTGTGGTGCAAGGACAATCATCTGCATATCAGTATTAGCAAAACAAAAGAGCTGGGGGTAGATGTCTGGCATGCCAAAAAGCCTCTGAGACCAGTCACCATTCAGAAGGAGGATGTGGAAGTGGTGTGAGACTCTGGGCTTTTGATGTATGCAGTAAGCTGCTGGAAATGTTCTACCAATCCATAGTAGCACTAGTGTATTGTTCTACACTGTGGTATCCTGGAGAAGCAACTTGGGGTTAAACAATTCAATATGTCTGAATAAACTCATCATGAAAGCCTGCTTCATGACACGACTGACCCTGGATGTTGATATGGAAGAGAGAATGGTGGCAACATTGGTTGGCATGATGAACAATTCTCTCCAGGAGGTGCTCTCTTGTACCAATTTCAGCCACAGGCTAATTTTTCCATGGTGTGCTAAGAAGCATCCCAACATCCCAGACAAAATACTTACACTCTTTAATTTCACACGTATTCATTTTTCTGCTTTTGCACAATTTTTATTTAATTATTTATCTATCCGTTGATTGATTTTATTATTTCTCCTATGGATCTGTATCATTGTTTTTTTATGTTTCTGATGCTGTATGCATTGTGAAGCCGCCCTAGCCCCGACGCAGACAGGCAGAGAGACGTGTTTTGTACCCAGCACACGGTTTATATACAATTCTGTGCACACAGTAAACCAGCACCACTAAACAACACAACACAATGCAGTCCCTTCTCTGCTGCCAGACCATTTGAATCCACTCCTTCTCAGGCTTTCTCCTCTTCCTCCTGACTCTGCCCATTGAGTGGTGGTGACTGGCTCCTTTTATAGGGGACCCGGAAGGACTCCAGGTACTGAACAAGCTTCTTCTGGGTGTGGCACGTGTGGCCAAATAAGGCCCTGGAAATGTCCATGTGCTCCCTGGCGGTGACCACGGGCCCCAACAGGGTTAAGCTCCCATGCTCCACTGGAAACCAAGGGGGCTACCCTCTGTTGGCCCGGGGGAGAAACTGTCCTGGAAATACTCTCTTCCCCGGTCCTTCCATGGTCAGGGTGTCCCGGGCCAACAAGGACTCCGGCCATCCGCCACAGCATCTAAATTAGGATTTAGATTGGGATTAATACATTTTTTCTAATCTAATCTAAATAAACATTCCACATTTAAAAACAGTGTACATAATCAATGAAATTCACACAATACTCATCCACAGGTGTTTAATGCTGAATCAAATTTAGAGTCCATTTGTCTTTTTTAATTGGTATCCTGGGCTTGTCTGGTTTTCACAAGTTTGCCAAAATCAGACAGAAGTGAAGAGAGCACGGAGAGGAGTTTGTTTAACTTTGCTGACGGCTGTCTCGTCCATTTCTCAAGATGAGCTTTCTTATATTTGGCCATCTGATGTGCAATGAGATGATGCCCCGGGGAGCCTACTGTACAAACACACTAGAATCTTTTATGTGAAGTCTCAAGATTTTAATTTTAAAAAGTTGAACGATTTACTTGTGTATGTAGTGTGCTTTGTTTCCTATTGTCTTTACAACTGAAGGCTTCATGCTTTTGTTTGATAGCACCATACTCCAGATTACACAAAACAGCCATTGCTTGCCATTCTTCATGGTAAAAGTAAATCTTTACCTCTGAAAATCTGCATTATTTTAGAATGAATCTTGTGATGCTAATACAGAATTGGAAGAGTTCAGAGTAGAGGATGCTACGGGGCATTGGAGGAAAGTGTCCATGTTCATCGGCCTTCTTAATGAAGCGTGTGGTGTACAGCAGGCTACAACTATACTTATGTCAGCTGTTTCACTTCACTTCAGCTGTTTGACAAAGTTCAAAACTGAAATCTGTAATCTGTAGCCCCCTAAAGTGATGGCTGATTACATTATTTTTAATTTAAGCTAATGACCCATTTACAGCATCCCATGATCCACATTTGACCAAAAGCACAGGTTGAGAAACATTGGTCTTGAGTCAGGCCTGGAGGACACCCAGTTCATCCGTCCACTTTCCCAGGTATAGGGGTGAGAGATCTGGTGGCAAAGGTGACTTTAGAGACCCTGAGGTACACTTTGCAGTTCTAGACCTCTGGGTCTTGTACCTGTTAATGGGGCTTTTACAAGTTTGGTTACTTTTTGTAGACCTGAAGCCCCTGACATCCTGTAGTTCATATCCCTAATTCTGTTTTGACCCTTCAATTAAACCCTTAGGTTGATACCACCACAATCTGAACCTCTGAGACCGGAAAACTTAACAGTTGTTTAGGCCTAAATAACGTTAAAAAGATTTAGCTTACTTATTTAAGCACAGAACTTAAATTAGTAAGATAATATTAATAGAAAGTAATATAAGGTAACTTATTACGAGACAAGTCTTTTTAACCTGGGACGAGACGTGACTTTTTCAGAGACACTTTCACGTCCCGCGAGACGAGACTTTGTGCCAAAAGATTTAACCACGCCCAGGGCCGGAAATAAAAGACAAGTAGATGACAAAGTAGAATATCGTAAAGAATTCAAAAACGTTGGAGAGATACACATGCAGAGCAGGTTAGAGATAATGGAAATGCTAAAATTCGAAACTCTCAAAAAAATGATAGTAAAGATGGCATTAGTGCAAACAAACGGAAATTATTACTCGGTGAAATAACAGAACAGCAAAAAGAGATCAAATATATTATTCGGATTTAAACTTTAAGTCGGAGTCTTGTAGATTCTCTAATTCGTGTTGCCATCGGGGAAAAGTAGTGTTTCTTCTCAATGAAGAGGAGTATCCGCGAGAATTAAAAGATTTGTTGTTAGTTGGCTCTCATTTTTCATGTGCAGTGGAACCTTGGATTGCGAGTAACTTGGTTTGCGAGTGTTTTGGAAGATGAGCTAAAATTTTTAATAAATTTTGACTTGATAAACGAGCGAGGTCTTGCAATATGAGTAGTCCGTATACGCTTTGTCTGCTGAGCGTCACGTGATCACAACTGAGCTGATGGTTCTTCTCTCTCTCGCTGTGGGATTGTGGGCAATCATCAGCTGGCGTGCCTCACTCATATAGTCAACATCCATACGAGCGTATACTGTTTACTACAGCATTGTGACCACGTGTGTGTGCTGTGACATGTGAGTCCCTGTCTTGCACCCCAAAACACAAAGCTGAGTCTCAGAACTTTAGCAACACCATCTTTACTCAGCTTGAAGCAGGAACAGTGCGGTTATTTACTGTAGCAGGATTTGTCACTCTCCTATACTCAGACACAGCAGTCAGGCAGGGTCATGCCCAGGTTAGTGGCCAAGTAATACTGTGCCCTGCACATTTATAATGTTCCTTGTTCCTTGTATCACTCATCAACGGCAGGTGCTTATAGCATGACCGCAATCTTTTCGGATTTGCTTTTATGGCGAACTGCTACAGCGCTGGGTGCCTGCGGTTGCTTTGGGACGCTCTTCCGCGTGTTGTCCCATTGGGTGAAATCCCACAAGAGTTTAGAAACTCACTCACACCAGCCATGATTCTTTTCAAAGGTAACGTGCAGGTTAATATGTTTTATGCCTTTTTACTTTATATTTTGTATTAATAATTTTTATATGAACAGTTTTGGGTTGTGGAACGAATCATCTGAGTTTCCATTATTTCTTATGTGGAAATTCGCTTTGATATACGAGTGCTTTGGATTGCGAGCACGTTTCCGGAATGAATTATGCTCGCAAACCGAGGCTCCCTTGTATTCTTTCTTTCCCTGTCATCTGTCTGTGAGGACTTTGTGCCGCTATTACGCCACAGTTTGTGTGTGATCATGTGACTGCATGGCTACGTCTGATTTGTGAGATGGTGCCATGTGATTATTGTTGCTACGTCTGATTGGTGAAACCGAGTCTTGTGATTAGTGTTGCTACGTCTGATTGGTGAAATGGAGTCTTGTGATTATTATTGCTACGTCTGATTGGTGAAACAGTCATGCAGTAGATCCACTGGCGGCTTCTCTCTGGCAGAAATAGAGCGTATCTAATGGAAAAAAAGTAACGATTCGAGTGTTGCCCAATGTAGCAGAGTAAGAGTAGCGTTTCTTCTTCACAAATGTAAAAGTAAAAAGTATGGTGCAGTACAATTACTCTTAGAAGTACATTTTTTTTAAAAAGTTACTCAAGTAAATGTAATGGAGTAAATGTAACTCGTTACTACCAACCTCTGCTTTCCACACTTGTCTCTGGAAAACACCACACACTTTTAATGTTTATGAGCAAATGTAGTCATCGGCCTGATGACCGGAGATCACTGGTGATCTCAATAAAGAAATCCACCATAGCCTGAATTCTGCAGGACAGGCAGTCATTATGCAAGTGTCAAAAGCAAGCTTGTGGTCTACATAATTTCTGCCTCACAGTATGGTGGTGAAAGGTAGAAAGGCTTGAATACTTTCTGAATCCACTGTATAAGTTCTTAATTTGCTAATATTGTACCTTTCCATTGGTTAATTTAATATTGTACTATAGTGTTGCTATCCATGTAAAATGCCTTATGATGATGCATGCTGTTAAGATGCTATATAAATAAAGAATGATTGAATAGCTAATTAAGATAGTCAGTCAAATGTGAAGTCTTTTAGCATTTCTAATGTATTCCTTGTCAATGAAATGCAGATCTGATTTCCTTTTCTTAAACTCCCCATAGATGTGTTTTTTTTAGCTTTAATTAATAGTAATGTATTTGGGTCAAAATCAAAGTTTTTTCATTATTTATATAATTATTTGCTTCAAAGTTAATTTACTTTTTTTTGCATTTATTAAACAGCAGCCCTTGGGGTCCAGGTTTCCTTGCTCATTGTTAATTAACATGCTGGTTGGAAAAACCCATTCATAATGCAAGGGGTTTAAAATAAGTAAATAAATAAATGCATACATAAATAAATGCCTTGTATTGATTTTGTTTGCATTCAAATAATTGTCTTAGCATAATAAACAGGATTAAATAAAAAGCCTTAGTCAGCATCTCTAAAATCTCCAACATTTATTATGAAGACTCCATGATCAAAGAAACTGAAGATTCTTTGACTGGTAAATTTTGACATGTCTGCGGCCTGCTGGGTGTCCTTTTACACACTCAGTGCCCAGTTTGAATGTCTGCATAACAGATGCCTTTGAGCTGGCACAGTGTGGCAGTATTAAAAAGATTCTTATTCTGCTATCAGCTCACAGTATTATTAGTGGTGAGTCCTTTTCTCTTGAATTTCTTTGTTTATTAATAACAATTGGAGACAATCCAAAAGGTCAAACAAAAACGCAATGGCCACAAAGGTGGAGAGCGAGGACAACAGAAAACATACAACCACAAATCAGAAAAAGTTGGGGCGGTATAAAAAATGCAAAAAAAAAAATCTTAAATTTACGTTAACGTTTATTTCTTTCTAGACAGTGTAAACCCAAGATATTTTATGTTTTGTCCAGACAACTTAATTTCATTTGTTAACATGCATCCATTCCTACATTTTAGGAATATCTCAAAAACATTTGCATAATCAAGACTGATCTACTCACTTAGGAAGTCATCAACAAAATGAGACATCACACATGATGTAACACCTATAAAACGTACTTACTTCAAATCAGAAATTAAACACAGTGTCCTCTGGAGCCCCAACCCCTTTTTGTGTCTTTTTAATTTTTATTCCTGTATTTGTGTATATATACAAGGTGGAGCAGGGAAACAGAAAATTTTCAATTGGCATTCAATGCACGATTAAACACATTACAAAATACAAAAAAACCCCAAAAACAAACGCTTGTTGTGCACCTCTCCACTGCTCCATTATAACTAATGGCAAGGGCTTCTAAAAGAAGCCCCAGGGTTGCCAACACTCACTTTCAAAATTTCCCTTTTCCCTGTGCCACCCTGTGTATCTACTCTCTATATATAAAATCCTAATCCTAAAAGTGCAACGATATTGTGCAATGATTTTATGTGACGTTTTTATGTCACGCTAAATCGGGCTTATTTTAAAACCTACGTATATGTGTTTGGTATCATTCTTTTCAGAATTTATCGAACTTTAATGTGATGTTGTTAGATTTTCAGATTCTTATTCTGTTTTTAAATTATAAACTAAAATATCAAGAAAGTCGTGGTTTTTATTTTTGATCGAGTAAATTTTATTTTACAGGAACAAACTGTTAAAAATAAATTATCTATTCATAACACCAATGTTTATGTTTAGGTGATTTAGTTAGATGAACGTCGAGTTACGAGGATCCATTTCATACCACTTTAGTTTTCACATGATTTTTCCGGTTATTTAAATGAGTAATTTTTTAAAGAAGCTTTTTTATCTATAAGAATGTCAGTTAAAATGAATGGATCGTTTGTTTAGTCTCTAATAAATACTCATTGAGCATACTGGACCTCAGTTTAATGGGAATACTCCAATCGGTAAGAGAGTAAATATTTGATTCTCATTTCATGGTTTTTACTCTGCTATATAATAATTAGTTTTTCTTTTACATATTTATAGAATTTTGTGGTTTTGACTGCAATAAGTAATAATTTTTCTTTTGTACATTTACAGATTTTACTAATGTTTTTGCCGCAACTGGGGTTTGGGCGCCGAACGCGCCAGGGGGGCTTTCCCCCCTACTATACATATAACTGGTAGGTAACTACCCATACAATCAGATCGTGTTTCAGACTACGAATGCTATGAATGTAATTATTCCGCTCTCCAGGCTGTCAAATAAAATGAACCACACGCCGTGGCGCAGCGTAAAGGAGCTTCGCCGCTGATGTCCGAGGTTCGATCCCTGAGATGGGATGCAGTGGAGTGTGTACGCCTGACGAGAAACATTTGTTGAGTACTCTTTGCATTATTTGACAGTAAACTATATAACATATATATATGTATATATATATATATATATATATATACCCTGTATATATATATATATTTATATATATATATATATATATATATATATATATATATATATATATATATATATAGAGAGAGAGAGAGAGAGAGAGAGAGAGAGAGAGAGAGAGAGAGAAATACACGTATTTCTCCGGACCCATCTACTGTCCGGAGAAGTCTGGCCAGAAGTGGTCTTCATGGAAGAGTTGCAGCCAAAAAGCCATACCTCCGACGTGGAAACAAGGCCAAGCGACTCAAGTATGCACAAAACCATAGGAACTGGGGTGCAGAAAAATGGCAGAAGGTGCTCTGGACTGATGAGTCAAAATTTGAAATATTTGGTTGTAGCAGATCACTCTCTGGGCTCATCTAAGGTATGTACTGCCACCCCGGTTCAGAGGGGGCGCTGCAGCTAACTTTGTCCTCCTCTGCTTCCTCTATAGTACTGAGAAGACACCCATTGAAGGCAATTAACTCTGGTCCCCCACCTATAAATCCTGCAGCCACTGGAAGGCGCTGTTAAATTCTGGAAAGAGTGCACCTCAAGATGGAACTCCTAACTGGTGATCGAAATTCTGAGAATTGGAAAACCTGACGACTTTTCAGTTAGCTGTGGACCTTTCAGTTCCATTTTGCACCAGCAGCAGCCATTTTACTTTACTCTGCTTAGTTGGATTATATGGTGATGACTGGATTGGTACCCCAACATTTCCGTGTGGAACTTTAAGTCCTCTACTCAACCACTATGCATGGTATGTAAATATGTATAGTTTACTTTTTTAGTATTGCAAAAGTTTCATTTCTCCTGCCTCTTTATATTTTGCTGAATGACTAACTGTTTCAAAAACAGGCAGAACAGAAAGCATCCAGGTTTGGAATTTCACAAGCAATACTTAAACCTCATTTTTCAGGTAAATTGAACTGGTAACTGGTAAGGGAAGCCTTGTATGAGTTCAATTAGCTGCGCTTCAAAGGAGTTTAATTAAGAAAAGTAAGAGGGGGAGAATGGCTTGGACAGGCTTATGATTAACTACATGATTTTGTATTCTGCCAGTTTGTCACTGCTTTGAGAAGGAATACTTAATATACTGTATATAGATCGACTAACACCATAGAAGGCCACACTGACAGATATTAAATATTTTCCTTTTTTAAAATGATACGTCTCTCTCGATGGTGGCACCCCGCTTCGAGCTGCAGCCAGTTATGATCTTCATCCCATCCCACACTTCCTTTATGCTGTTATTCTGCAACTTCTGCTCCAGCTTTCTCCTGTACTGCTCCTTCGCCGCCCTGAGCTGGACTCTGAGTTCCCTCTGCATGCGCTTGAGCTCATGTTGATCACCGCCTTTAAAAGCCCTTTTCTTCTGGTTCAAAAGGCCCTTGATGTCACTTGTAATCCATGGCTTGTTGTTAGCATAGCAGCATACAGTTCTTACTGGAACTACAATGTCCATACAGAAGTTGATGTAGTCAGTAGTGCAGTCAATAACCTCCTCAATGTTCTCACTATGTGATCCCTGCAGGATATCCCAGTCTGTAGTTCCAAAGCAGTCTCTCAGAGCCTACTCTGCCTCAGGGGACCACTTCCTGAATGAGCGTGTGGTTGTAGGTAGGACCCTCACTCTTGGTTTGTAGTGAGGCTGAAGCAGAACCAAGTTATGATCTGCTTTCCCAAGCGCAGGCAGTGAGGTGGCGCAGTATGCGTCTTTAACGTTTGCATACAGTAAGTCAATAGTCTTATTTCTCCAGGTGTTACAAATCCACATACTGTACTATAACATATTTCAAAGAAGACTGGGGTTTCAAGATGTGCTGTTCAAGCTCTTTTGAAGAAGCATAAAGAAACGGGCAATGTTGAGGATCATAGACGCAGTGGTCGGCCAAGGAAACTTAATGCAACAGATGAAAGACACATCAAGCTTATTACCCTTCAAAATCAGAAGATGTCCAGCAGTGCCGTCAGCTCAGAACTGGCAGAAACCAGTGGGACCCAGGTACACCCATCTACTGTCCGGAGAAGTCTGGCCAGAAGTGGTCTTCATGGAAGAGTTGCAGCCAAAAAGCCATACCTCCGACGTGGAAATAAGGCCAAGCAACTCAAGTATGCACAAAAACATAGGAACTGGGGTGCAGAAAAATGGCAGCAGGTGCTCTGGACTGATGAGTCAAAAATCATGTTTATTATACAAATATTTACAATAGTGAAATACACAACCCCCAAACTCCCCAAAAGTCCAGGCCTTCTTCCTCAATGCCTCACTCTCTTCAGGCCGCCTCTTCTCCTCTCCACCCAGGCTCTGTCCTTCTCCTCACCCGACTCCAGCCCCCGAATGGAGGGAGGCAGCCCCTTTAATCATCACCAGGTGCCTCCCGACAATCTTCCGCCGGCACTCCCCAGTGTGGCAGAAGTACCGGCTGCACACCCGGAAGCACTCCGGGTGTGCCCGGTCTTCCTTCACCCAGCACTTCTGGGTGTGGCAGAAGTGCTGAGGGCCAGGGCTCCTCAGGCATTGGGGCGCCCCCTGGCGGTGACCATGGGCCCCTATACGGTTGAGCTTCCATGCTCAGTTCCCGTGGTCCCCAAAGCCACCAGAGGGGGTGCAATCCCTCCTCTGGTCCTTCCGGGCATCCCGGCTGGGTGCCACCTCCAGCCGCTTGCCACAATATATATCCATCAATTATCCAACCCGTTATATCCTAACTAAAGGGTCACGGGGGTCTGCTGGAGCCAATCCCAGCCAACATAGGGCGCAAGGCAGGAAACAAACACCGGGCAGGATGCCAGGACACCACAGTATATATATATAGTATATATATACTAGGGGGCTCCGCCCCTGCTCGCTTCGCTCACCAACCCCTGTGTTTGGTTAATTGGATATACATTTTTAACAGCTTTTTTTTCTTCTTTGGAATTGTTTCAATTTCATTATTTGCACTTTTACTTTAAAGCTTCATTAAAAACAATATTTGTAAGTACCTTTTCTTCAAAATTGCATTGAAATTTGATTCCGTTTTTGGAGACACATTGTGACAACGCAACGTATAACTGCCCGTGAGTGAATATTGTTTGTTTCTCTAATAAATAATCTGACTTTTTCTAATGTTTGTCCCTGTGATTTGTTAATTGTCATAGCAAAGCTATTCTCATGGTAAACTGTAAACATTTTAATATGAATGGCAAATCACAATCTCGTTTAGTGTCTAATGTTATTCGCAGAATATTTACATTACCTTTCTTGTCACCTGTTAAAATTTACATTGCTTCTCTGTGATAATAAATATACACCTGACCAAATTGTGTATTCTTTGAAATTAAACTTGTCATTGCTTTAACTGTTGCGGGACCACAGATTCTCATAGCGTATGGTCCATTATTGTTTAATCCACATTTTGTGCATTGAATGATGCAAAGGCAAAAAGACTTTGTTTTCCACTCTTTGCCTTTAATTTCTGACCTTGATTTTTCCTGCTGTTTTTTCAATTCCACCTGGTTCTGATGATTAATTACCTTTTGTTTGCGCTAATGCAATCTTTACTATCTTTTTTTTGATACTGTATTGACTGACATAATAAAGTGTCATAAAACTTTTACTTGAACAATCACCAACTTCCTAACCCCAAACACAACTTTCTAGCACCCTCTCCAACCCCTCCTCCCCCGGGTCTTGCCCCCAGTTACCGCATCAATCAATACCCCACTATCATTCTTCTGTGCTGTACTCCGCCCTCCCTCAATCAGACAAAACAGTCACTTAAAACAAAAAAGGCTTCAATCTGGCTGGGATGCTACAATACTTTTGAATTTTACTGCTTTCATATTCTGTACCTTTCTCTGCATGTGTATCGCACCATCGTTTGTTTGAGCCTTTCGAATTTCACTGCTTTCCTAATCTCTTATCTGCCTTTTTTTCTCTCCAACGCTTTTGGGTCTCTTTTCTCCGCGCTGCTCTTTCTTCTTTGCTTAGTCGTTGATGTTTCATCTAGAACATATTGTCCTTGTACACTTTATATGTGTTGAGAGCACAGTATCTGTGTGTGCTACGTGCCTTTACATGACTGAGTGTTTTGCTGGCCATGGTCTTATTTGATATTGTTTGTAAGTAGGGCATGTCTTGCAAGAATCTCATGTTTCACGTCCCCGCGAGACGGCCCTGGGACAATCTCTTGGCACCAAGTCTCATGTTTACAGTCCCCGCGAGATGCTCCGTGGCCAGTTTCTTTTGTCTCATCACCCTGCTTTTCCTTTCCAGGATTTTATATATATATATATATATATATATATATATATATATATATATATATACAGTTAGGTCCATAAATATTTGGACAGAGACAACTTTTTTCTAATTTTGGTTCTGTACATTACCACAATTAATTTTAAATGAAACAACTCAGATGCAGTTGAAGTGCAGACTTTCAGCTTTAATTCAGTGGGGTGAACAAAACGATTGCATAAAAATGTGAGGCAACTAAAGGATTTTTTGAACACAATCCCTTCATTTCAGGGGCTCAAAAGTAATTGGACAATTGACTCAAAGGCTATTTCATGGGCAGGTGTGGTCAAGTCCGTCGTTATGTCATTATCAATTAAGCAGATGAAAGGTCAGGAGTTGATTTGAGGTGTGGTGCTTGCATGTGGAAGATTTTGTTGTGAAAAGACACATGCGGTCAAAGGAGCTCTCCATGCAGGTGAAAGAAGCCATCCTTAAGCTGCAAAAACAGAAAAATCCCATTCAAGAAATTGCTACAATATTACGAGTGGCAAAATCTACAGTTTGGTACATCCTGAGAAAGAAAGCAAGCACTGGTGAACTCAGCAACGCAAAAAGACCTGGACGTCCACTGAAGACAACGGTGGTGGATGATCGCAGAATCATTTCCATGGTGAAGAGAAATCCCTTCACAACAGCCAACCAAGTGAACAACACTCTCCAGGGGGTAGGCGTATCGATATCCAAGTCTACCATAAGGAGAAGACTGCATGAAAGTAAATACAGAGGGTGCACTGCAAGGTGCAAGCCACTCATAAGCCTCAAGAATAGAAAGGCTAGATTGGACTTTGCCAAAGAACATCTAAAAAAGCCAGCACAGTTCTGGAAAAACATTCTTTGGACAGATGAAACCAAGATCAACCTCTACCAGAATGATGGCAAGAAAAAAGTATGGAGAAGGCGTGGAACAGCTCATTATCCAAAGCATACCACATCATCTGTAAAACAAGGTGGAGGTAGTGTGATGACTTGGGCGTGCATGGCTGCCAGTGGCACTGGGACACTAGTGTTTATTAATGATGTGACACAGGACAGAAGCAGCCAAATGAATTCTGGGGTGTTCAGAGACATACTGTCTGCTCAAATCCAGCTAAATGCAGTCAAATTGATTGGGCGGCGTTTCATGACACAGATGGACAATGACCCAAAACATACAGCCAAAGCAACCCAGGAGTTTATTAAAGCAAAGAAATGGAAAATTCTTGAATGGCCAAGTCAGTCACTTGATCTTAACCCAATTGAGCAGGCATTTCACTTGTTGAAGACTAAACTTCAGACAGAAAGGCCCACAAACAAACAGCAACTGAAAGCCGCTGCAGTAAAGGCCTGGCAGAGCATTAAAAAGGAGGAAACCCAACATCTGGTGATGTCCGTGAGTTCAAGACTTCAGGCTGTCATTGCCAGCAAAGGGTTTTCAACCAAGTATTAGAAATGAACATTTTATTTCCAGTTATTTAATTTGTCCAATTACCTATGAGCCCCTGAAATGAAGGGATTGTGTTAAAAAAATGCTTTAGTTGCCTTATATTTTTATGCAATCGTTTTGTTCACCCCACTGAATTAAAGCTGAAAGTCTACACTTCAACTGCATCGGAGTTGTTTCATTTAAAATTCATTGTGGTAATGTACAGAACCAAAATTAGAAAAAAGTTGTCTCTGTCCAAATATTTATGGACCTAACTGTATATATATATATATAAACTGCTCAAAAATATTAAAGGAACACTTTGAAAACACATCAGATCTCAATGGGAAAAAATTCTGCTGGATAAAGGATGCCACATTGTTTGATGGAAATGAAAATGATCAACTTACAGAGGGCTGAATTCAAAGACACCCCAAAAATCTAAGTGAAAAATGATGTGGCAGGCTCGTCCATTTTGCTGAAATTTCACTGTAGCAACTCCAAATTGTACTCAGTAGTTTGTATGACCCCCACGTGCTTGTATGCATGCCTGAAAACATTGGTGGGGGGGGGGGGCATGCTCTTAATGAGCCGACAGATGGTGTCCTGGGGGATCTCCTCCCAGTTCTGGACCAGGGCATCACTGAGCTCCTGGACAGTCTGAGTTGCAACCTGGCGGTGTTGGATGGACCGACACATAATGTCCCACCCAGAGGTGTTCTGTTGGACTGAGGTCAGGCGAGTGTGGGGACCAGTCAATGGTATCAATTCCTTCATCCTCCAGGAGCTGCCTGCATACTCTCGCCACCTGAGGCCGGGCATTGTCGTGCACCAGGAGGAACCCAAGAGCCACTGCACCAGCGCAGGGTCTGACAATGGGCCCAAGGATTTCATCCCGATACCTAATGTCAGTCAAGGTGCCATTGTCTAGCCTGTAGAGGTTTGTGCGTTCCCCCATGGATATGGCTCCCCAGACCATCGCTGACCCACTACAAAACTGGTCATGCTGAATGATGTTACAGGCAGCCTAATGTTCTCCATGGCTTCTCCAGACCCTTTCATGTCTGTCACATGTGCTCAGGGTGAACCTGCTCTCATCTGTGAAAAGCACAGGGTGCCAGTGGTGGACCTGCCAGTTCTGGTACTCTATGGCAAATGCCAGTTGAGCTCCATGGTGCTGGGCGGGCAGTGAGCATAGGGCCCACTAGAGGACGTCGGGCCCTCAGGCCACCCTCATGAAGTCTATTTCTGATTGTTTGGTCAGAGACAGTCACACCAGTGGCCTGACTGCTGGAGGTCATTTTGTACAGCTCTGGTAGTGCTCATCCTGTTCCTCCTTGCTCAAAGGAGCAGATACCAGTCAGTCCTGCTGATGGGTCAAGGACCTTCTACGAGGGGCCCTGTGCAGCTTTCCTAAAGTAACTGCCTTTCTATGGAATCTCGTCTATGCCTTTGAGACTGTGCTGGGACACCGAGCAAACCTTCTGGCAATGGTACATATTAATATGCCATCCTGGAGAAGTTAGACTACCTGTGCAACCTCTGTAGGGCCCAGGTATGGCCTCAAGCTACCAGTAGTGACACTGACTGTAGCCAAATGCAAAATGAGTGAGAAACTGATGAGGAGGGAAAAATGTCAGTGGCCTCCCTCCACCTGTTAAACCATTCCTGTTTTGGAGGTCATCTCATTGTTGCCCCTCTAGTGCCTCTGTTTTTAATTTCAAAAACACCAAAGCAGCAGAAACTGATTAACAAGCCCCTCTTCTATGTAACTGACCAGATCAATAGCCCA
Organism: Erpetoichthys calabaricus; assembly: GCF_900747795.2. Lineage (NCBI taxonomy): Eukaryota > Metazoa > Chordata > Cladistia > Polypteriformes > Polypteridae > Erpetoichthys > Erpetoichthys calabaricus. The sequence continues at coordinate 26,871,882 of NC_041396.2, read as the reverse complement.
CAAGTTTCATTGACTTGATGCTATACTCTCATTAAAAAGTGCTCCTTTAATTTATATATATATACATCACTTATCTACATAGGCACCACTCTTTGCGATGCAATTTTCCCAGTCACATGACACTCTCAGACACAACCAATTACTACTCCTCCCGCCTTCACTGTTTCCAACAAAAATTTAAAAATGTGGAAATTGTTTGAGCATCCCTTGTATATACAGGTATATACAGTATGCGTTGTAGACCTGAAGCCCCTGACATCTTGTAGGTCACATCCCTAATTCTGTTTTGACTCTTCCATGGAACCCTTAGGCTATATATATTTTATGATTGATCATAAACAGAATTATGATTCATGTACTTTCCTATCCCCCATAAAATAAATCCCTGGCTATGCACATGGTCTACTATTGCCTTGTGTTGTCCCTTCCATCCCCAATCAGCTTTTAATCAAGTCAGACATATGTACAAGAAAGAGGATGTAGTGGTCATGGATGACTGTACTTTCCAAATGTTGCCTAGGCAGCCCTATCAGAAACACAAAAGAGGTGACTGAAATGGTGCTGATGGCAAATGACTGTTTTCTCAACCCTCTTTGTTTAAAGCCGAACACGTGATGATGTCCTTCTAGATTGTATACTTTCGAACTTTAAAGACAAAAGTTATTGATGCTTTAAGCGACAGTGATCACAACATGGTAAAATTTGAGATCATCTTTGAAAACACTTTTTCTGCATTTTTTTAATGACACTGATTCTGGTATCATTAATAAACTTGTGAGATTTGCAGATGACAGTAATACAAGAGCAATGGCAGACAAGAAAAAAAAAAAAGAAACAAAATAGGGAAGACCTGGACAAAAGTTTGAACTGGGTGAACACTTGGAAAATGCAGAAAGTATTTAAGAAACTAAAGGAGAAGAAGCCTGTTAAAAGTAGTTTGTTAAATAAAAGCACTTGTTTTGCAGTTGGGATTGGTGTCTGTGGAGTTCTATGTGTCCACAGCAGTAGTTGATTAAATGCAGTCCAATCCCTGGACAGAATGCCAGTCCATCATTGGGCACCACTAACCATTAATTTCCCCTTGAGATTAATAAAGTATCTATCTATCTATCTATCTATCTATCTATCTATCTATCTATCTATCTATCTATCTATCTATCTATCTATCTATCTATCTATCTATCTATCTATCTATCTATCTATCTATCTATCTATCTATCTATCTATCTAACATACAGAATTCATTTAAGTCAATTAATCAGTAATACATTACTTTAGGTAGTGCAAAAATGCATCCATTACTCATTTCTTCTTATGTAACAAGACCTTAACAAATTCTTCTTTTGGTGTTCATAACACTTGCAAAACATCAGTAGATATGTTATTCAACTCTATGCTGTGTGGAGTATTGACATGCCGGTAAAATGACTTGTTAATATGAACAATTCACGGGTCTTATACTAAAGATGGAATATCAAGTGCAATGTGTCTCCATTAAGCCCCCTCAGACCACTCCAAAGTGACGTTTTGTTAGTCAGTCACATTGCAGAGGTGAATAAACACCTTACTGATGCTTTGTAAGTATAATGAAAGTCCTAAGAAGTGTTAATTAAGGTCTTGTTACATAATAAGAAAGCAGTAATAAATGCATTTTTGCAGTACCTAAACTATAGTGTTACCAATGAATCCATTGTTTATTTCTTTAAGATGTATTAGAACAGGAAAAGATCATTGTAATAATTATTTACATTAATAGAGTGTTCTTCTTACTACTAAAAGCATTTTTCATACTGAGTGGGGAGCCACTTCAGCCACCACTAATGTGCAACATCCACCTAAGATGATGCAACAGCAGCCATTTTCACACCAGTAGGCTCACCACACATGAGCCCTAAGGTGGTGAATTGGTGAGAAAGATAGTCAAGTAGAGACAGGGGATGATTAGGGTGTCAGAATGACTAGGCCATGGAGGTCAGTTTAGCCTGGACATTGGGATACATCCTATTCTTTACAAAAGACGCCCATGGATATTTTATAACTACAGAGAGTCAATACCTCAGTTTTACATCTAATCCAAAGGACAGTGCCATTTTTACAGCACAGTGTCCCCATCGCTGCTCTGAGGCAGTAGGATCGATATTCAGGCTGTAGGGCAATCATCTCTTACTGGCCTTACGAACACCTCTTCCAGCTGCAAACCACACTTTTCTTTGATGGTCTCCTATCCAAGTACTGGCTTAGCTTCAGGTGGACAACCTCTTCTGAAGTGCATGTGGTATGGCTGCTGAGGTATCATTCAATCCAAAATCAATCAACTTTTATTTTACATAACCCTTGTCAGGGCGGAGTGGTGGCTCTAAGGCTAGGGATCTGCACTGCTAATCAGAAGGTTGCCAGTTCGAATCCCGTAAACGCCAAAATTGACTCTGCTTCATTGGGCCCTTGAGCAAGGCCCTTAACCTGCAATTGCTCCGTCCTGGGTATGACGTTAATCATCCAGTACTGCAAATTGGCCCTCCAACTTGTAAGGAAAACTTGGGGGTTGGTGGCAGAAATGCCACTCCAGCCACTGCAAAAAAACTCACACTGGTTCCATTCCATCTGAATTTGTGTGGTTCTGAGGTGTCACCTCCCAATTTGGGAGTCCCAGTCTGAGTTGGTTTGTCACGTGGTGGGTGTGGCAATGCGCTTTATCAGCACGTGCTCCTAACCTCTCTCTCGTCTCAAAGCACACTGTGGCGGACGGTCGGGGACACCCCTATAATGGAAGGATCGGGGATAGAGCATATTCAGGACATTACCTCCCCCGGAACGTTAGAGGGCAGCCCCTCACGGAAGCTGATCCCTTGGTTGCAGCACTTCCACCACACCCAGAAGTGCTGCCGGAAGAAGGTCATGAAGCACCAGGAGCACTTTCGGGTGACCTATAAAAGGGGCCATATCACTCCATTCAGAGAGCCAGAGTCGGGTGGAAGAAGACGAAGCTTCCCAGGACAAGGGGAGGATGAATAGAAAGAGAAGCAAAATGAAAGAGGAGAATTGTGCTTTTGTGTAGTACTTTGAACTGTGCTGTACAGGTGTTTCCCACGAGAAAAAAGGAAAAAAATAAAAACATATATTGGGTTTGGGCAGCGGGAGCGCCCTCTGGTGGCCACAACACCATCACATGACACTGATATGTCATGGGGCATAATATTAGTCCATTTTTCATTATTTTGTATAGCATCTCACATTATGCACACCATCACAAGGTGTGCTCAATGAAACACATTTTAAAGTATAATAATAATTCTTTGCATTTATATAGCACTTTTCTCACTACACAAAGCGCTCAGCAATTGCAGGTTAAGGGCTTTGCTCAAGGGCCAAACAGAGCAGAGTCCCTATTGGCATTTATAGGATTTGAACCGGCAACCTTCCGATTACCAGTGCAGATCCCTAGCCTCAGAGCCACCACTCCGCCGTATCAGTTTACCATTGTGCCAGATTGTCCATTTAGGAGTCCAGTCAAAGAAATCAACATCTTACTAAACCCAAGCAGTTGCTGTGGATCTGCATTTCAGGATGATGATGGCTAACGCCTTCTTTAACAGTTCTCCACCCATCCAAGCGTCCATTAATTATCAAAGCTGTTTAATGAGTTCTAGAGAGCTCTTTAACTTTGTACATTACCAGAGACAGCCTGGCATGGGCTGCTGCTGCCTGTGGTTGTGAAGGTTAAAGACACATGGCACAGCATGCAAGGAGAAATCCCCCGTCACACTGGATTAATTTATTACCGTTTAGAGGAAGATTTTATTACATTTTTGGAAGCCTATTTATAAGTGACCAGCTGGCTTACAAAAGGCCATCTGTTGTTTTCATCTTACCTGCCTGCTTCTCATTTTCTATTATTTTTTATAATTATTAACAATAATAAATGTTATTTTGTGTCATGGTAGTACAGTTGTTACCACTGCTGATTTAAGCATTAAGAGCTCAGGGTTTGAATCCTACACCCTGTTGTTGTCCACCCCATTGTGACTTTTTATTTATTTATTTTTATTTCTTTGGGTACTCATGTTTTCCTCTCATGCTATTAATAATATTTATTAATTGACTGATTCCTTTATCCAAGGTAACTTACATTTCAGATACCACTGGTTGCATTTCTTTTGTTTTTCCAATTGGAGCAATATTGAGACTTGAACCCACAGCTTCAGATCTCGAAGTCCAAAGCCTTAACCACTGTGCTCCCAAAGATGAGTAAGTTACTTTAAATGGCCATTCCAAATTGCCATTGAGTGGGCAGTGTAATAGACTAGAGCCCTTCCCAGGGCTGCTTCCTGCCATGAGCCCAGGTGTCCCATTAGCTGAATTGGATTGAGCAGGTTTGAGACAAGGGAAGCTGGATTGGAAAGACAGTGATGGACCGGCATCCCATCCTGGATAGGTAAGTCACGCTCACCCAGACGGGATGACAAAACAAATGAGTAATGGTGGAAGGCTCCTTTCCTGGAATATGTCTGTCCCCAACCCACTAGATGGAAGCATCAAAGCAACTTGGTAATGATGTGGACACCAGCAGGGCTGATTCACGTCACTACAACTTCCATCATGTCCATGGATGCCACCAGGGGGTGCTTCAGGGATTCATGATCCTTGTTTTTTTTGGAACTTCTGCTTGACCTGGAAGTGTTTCCATTGGGCTATGCTGTGCCATGGACATTAAAAGAAACAGTATTTGCATTGTGTGCTCAGTAATATATGTGGTGGAGTGATGGCTCTGAGGCTAGGGATCTGCACTGGCAATTGGAAGGTTGCTGATTCGAATCCCATAAATGCCAAAAAGGACTCTGATCTGTTGGGCCCTTGAGCAAGACCCTTAACCTGTAATTGCTGAATGTTTTGAGTAGTGAGAAAAGCGCTATATAAATACAAAGAATTATTATATACTGTGAAATGTATGGACAGCAGTAATAAAACACTTTACCGTGATTACAAAACTGTACTTGCTTCTGAATGATATTATTAGTTGCTCTGATTTATATTTCTGACTTTCAGTTAGATCAGACTCACTCAAGAAGAAACAGGAGGCAGTGTGGCATAGTGCTTAAGACTTTGGGCCTTAATCCTTGAGTTTGTGGGATCAAATCCCACTATTAACATCATTGTGTGACTACAACCAAGTCACTTCAAGAAATATGACCAATCATATATCTAATGTTGTAAGTCACCGGGATAAAGGCATTAGCAAAATAAACGTAAACTTTGTTAGCCCCTTATCAGATACTCCTCTGACTTCAACTTCAATGCCATCTGGCTAGAGGGGCCTTCCATGTTACAGCTTACTTTTGTTTCCCTTGCAAATACAATAATTCCATGTTAAAGAGTTGACTCCATATGGACTAACAACACTAGGCCACAGTCAAATAAATAAATAAATAAATATGGTGAAAGAAGCCCTGACACAGACAGCCAGATGTCAAACACACACATTTTTATTCACCTTCTTCCTTCTCACAGCACAGTGCACCAAACAGTACTTCAACTCGCAAGTTCCTTCCTCTTCCACCCGACTCCGGCTCCTTGAATGAAGTGAAGCGGCCCCTTTTATGTTGCACCCTGATGTGCTCCAGGTGCACCCCGATGAACCTCCCGCAGCACTTCCTGGTGTGGCGGAAGTGCTGCCATCTAGGGCTCCAGGATCATCCAGGCACCCCCTGGCGGAGGCCACAGACCCCAACAGGGTTGAGCTTCCAAGCTCTCCATCCGTGACTCTGCCCTTCTCCCGGTCCTTCCCTTCCCTTCTCCAGGTGTCCCGGTGGGGCAAGGTCCCTGGTAGTCTGCCACTATATATATATATATATATATATATATATATATATATATATATATATATATATATATATATATATATATATATATGATCGACATGCAGTGCAACATGCAGATCACGCAGCACGCCATAAGCAGCAGCAGCAAGCCAAATGATCGAGCATAGACGAGGTAAAAAAAATGTATTTGTTTCAAATTGTAAGAGGGGGTTTCCTAGGAGCGACCGCATCTCCTTAGCGTGCGTTCAGCCCCCTTCTTCACAACGGGGATCAAACCTTGGACGTCAGAAGTAAAGCCTCTTTATACTGTGCCACAGCGTGTGGTTCATTTATTTGACAGCCTGGAGATCGGAGTAATTACATTCATAGCATTTGTAGTCTGAATCTCGATCTGATTGTATGGGTGGTTACCTACTAGGTAAAGCAAGTGGTTGGTCTGCAAGTCGATCCCCGCGAGGGGATACAGTGGACTGTGTACACTTGATGAGCCTAAATAAGGGCGAAACATGTGTCGTGTTCTCATTCTATGATCTGCTTCTCGCAACTGAGAGAGCCCCATGGCGGATATTTGCAGACTGGCAGACCAACCACATGCGTTACCTGGTGGGTAACCACCCATACAATCAGATTGAGATTCAGACTACGAATGTTATGAATATATATATATATATATATACTAGCTGTGCTGTAAAAAGCCTGGGTTCCTAGGAACCATGGATTCTGGCACTTCAATTAATTGCATCGGTTTTGCATTAGCGGCTGAGCAAGGTTCTCTTTCTTCGGCAGTATCATTTTGCTGATGTGCTCGCCTCCATTGTCTATCAGCAGGTAAACAAATTTCTCTCTCCTTGGTGGTTTTGTTTTGCCGATGTGCTCACCTTGCTTGTGTATTCGCAGGTAATCTAGTTTTTTTTTTCTCTGTGGTTTCACTTTGGCAAGAGAGTCGCTTTCTTTGAGCTTCATGCTGTAGCCTCACACTTCCGGGCCTGACAGACAGACACACACACTTCCACACGTAGACGCTTATATATAAGATATATTTTGACAGTTTCACCTCATTGATCATAAACAGAATTATAATTCATGTATTTTCTCATCTCATATAATAAATCCCTGGCTACGTATGTGGTCTGCTATTGGCTCCTGATGTCTCTTCCATTTCCAATTAGCATTTAATCAAGTAAGACGTATGTAGAAGAAGGAGTCTGTAGTGGTCATGAGTGATTGTACTTTTCAAACATTTGTCATGAAAGCAACAAAATGTACTGTGCTTTTCAATTTTTACTCCTTTTAGTTCAGTATTATCTCATGACTCCTTTTTGTCTAAAGCTATTTCACTTAAGGAATTTTAGGAGAGACATTTGTGACAAAGTTGATTCTTAAATGAAACATAAATGAGAATCTCTAATCTCTGTGAAGTCTCCTGAACCATCAAAGATCAGCCATTGAGAAGTAAAATTTTCCTATTGGAAAATTCCTGCTTTTATGTCTCTTTTGATCATGTTTTATTTTATTATTTATGCTAAATATGTGCATAGTTTTTTATTTTTATTTTTTATGCAGTCGCCCTTGCTATGTTCTGTGTGTTTTGTGGGTGATCGTTCAAGAGGTGGGGTCACCTGACCATCACAACCAGGAACTGCTCTCAGCTTTCTAAATCCAGAGGGTCTTTCACAGTTCCTGGGGGTTCATTGTGAAAATGCTCTGGGGTTGATGAGTTCTTATGCTCTTTTCTGTGATTTTTTGTGAATTCCTGGATTTTTTGACCCACTTGCTCTGTTGTTGACCTTGCTGTAGATTTCTGTTTTAGGACCCTGGATTCACCTTGGATTGCTCTTGCTGTGTCAACTCCTTTTTTGTTCTGTGTGCTATAGAGATTCACGTATTTACAGAGCCTTTCGTGAAATAAACCTTTTTTATTTTATAAAGATTCAGTGCTTGCTCTTATTACTAGCTGGGGTTTGACAGTGATATCCCCTTCTGGTGGGCATTACTGGATGTGCTAGAGACTATGTGCTTTGGAATTTCAGCTCACGGCACAGAGAAATGGAAGGAAAATAAGTGGGGTTCCTTCCAAATTATTTGATTAATTACTGGTATTGCCAAAGGCCAAACTGATAACATTGCACAACAATTTTTTTGAAAAGTCTTGCTTCCTGAAAAGTTTTTGCTGATTGAGACAGGTACATACTGGGTATGCACAAATATAGTTTTGGTTTTACTGCATCACATAGGAATTCTGAGAAATAGACATTTATATGTTTACTGATAATAACGTATTTAGTCATGTTTATGTTTCGCATAAGCTGTTAAATTCAACAGAATTAAAAGTGTTTTGCTCCTGATTTTCTTTTGTATTCAATGTGTGGTGCATCACGTTGCAGTGTCCAACAGTAGTCAGCAAGCATTGACGGATTCCAGTTGCCCTGGTATCGTTTCTCCATTGTAGCAATGCCCTGGTGAAATCTTTCACCGTATTCATCACTGACAGCACCGAGATTTGCAGGGAAGAAGTCCAAGTATGAGTGTGTAGAGGCTTTAGAATGGCTGCTGGTGATTTGGAAGAAGACAGACACAGCAATACCCGAATTCTGCCGTTTATTCTACAAAAGCGTCATCCACTTTTTTCTACAAGACAAGCAGTAAAGGGTACAGTCAGCACATGTAACGTCAGGGACTCTCTGTCTCCTGCAAAAGCGTCCTCCAGCTTTTTTTTTTTTTAATTAACCATATATACACAAATACGATAAATACAAATTTAACAATTGAATACTGTATAAACAGCAACAATGAAGGACAATAATTAACGTTGCAACATACCTACAAGACAAGCAGTAAAGGGCACAGTCAGCACATGTAACGTCAGGCGCTCTCTGTCTCCTGTAGCAAGCCAAACAAAATACCAATGAGGTTGGATCTCCGCTAAACCAAACACTTTTAAAATCCATTTCTGCCAACCAAAAGTGACTACAGAACCTCAAAACACATCAACAACCACATGGCGTGATGTTTCCACTCAGTTTCAGACAGAAAACACTCATTTAAAACTTGTCAGCTTATACAAGAGACGGAGAGCATTGAGAAGCGCCTTACCTGCAAAAGCGTCCTCCAGCTTTTGCCAGGAGTCTGCTGTACGTCACATATGCGTCCTATGGGTGTTACATTAATTAAAGCCCCCCCCTGCTACAACAGACAAATAGGAACTATATACAACAGATACAATGATTACATTCACATTAAACAAAATTCACAATATATAAAACAGAAGAATTTCAGTATAAAAAAAATAGTTTTGAGAATGTTCACAATAAAACAAACTAACTCAGCCACAAGTGGATGAAATGAATCTTGAGTGATATGTTACACTTCATTGTCTTGTATACTTTGAGAAGTTTGTCTGCCAGCTGAATGTAGTTTGGGGCTATATAATTACCCAGAAAATTGTCAACAACGTCTTTGAAGGCTTTCCAGGCAATTTTCTCCGGCCCAACTAACAGATTTTCAAACCGCTTGTCACTCATAACATGTCTGATCTGGGGGTCAACAAAATTTCCCTGTTTGATCTTGGCGTCAGTTATTTTTGGGAACATCTGTCTTAAATAACGAAAACCTTCTCCTTCCTTGTTCAGTGCTTTCACGAAATTCTTCATGAGTCCCAGTTTTATGTGAAGAGGAGGCAAAAATATCTTTACCGGGTCAACAAGCGATTTATGTGCCACATTTTTCTGCCTCTGAGCCAGACTTTCAGACTGACAGCACATGTCACAAAGCAAATGTGAGGCGCCCATTCCTTGTCTTGATCACCAATTTTGCAGCCGAAATAGAAATGATAAGCTTACTTCACAAGAGCAGTCATCCAACATCTCTGAGGCGCAAGTGTATATTCGCCACAGATATAGCAGAATGTATCGCGGCTGTTACGACATTGACGAGACATATCGCCCAACACCAAAACGTTAATAGCATCAAGCTTACTTACTGTTAGAGTATATTGCTACAGATACTGTACTTTACTATACTGATACTATACATACGCACTGACTATCTATATTAATCAAATGAGCAGGATCGGTGTATACAAGCCACCTTTATAGCATGCTGAGACAGCGTCAAGCTCGTTCAGACCTGCTCAGGATGTCAACTTCCACAGAATAGCTTCCACCCTGGCCTGATTCCATGCCTGGACATGCCCAGGCTGTACAAACCGTTGTTGATAAATCACTTACGGGAGTGAAAATGTTTGGATACAAATATAAGAAAAAATCATGACAAAACTGAAGATTTCCCTGAAACGGTATGTGATGGGTAAATTTTGATGTGATATTCGTGATCACCACCCAAAAATCGATAAGAAACACCCAACAGTGTTCAGGAAGCAAAAACTTTGTTGTGCAGTGATAATTAATTAACTGGTTAATAATCAATCAATCAATTGTTCTCCTAACATCATTACTCATTTTCCTACATTTATATTGAGCTCTCTCAGTTTTGTACATCCTGCTACCATCAACTTACCTGATGAAGTGCTGATGATGGATGCTTTGAAATTTCATTCTACTCAGGGTCACTGACAGAAAAAGACTACAATGTGGCCCTTAGGAGATCCTTAAAAAAATGAATTTTATGATGTATAAGTAGCATGGCTGAGTTGTAGTGTCCCACTGCCTTGACCAATCATAAAGCCCAGGGTATCTGCTCCAGTATCCCACCCCATTGGGACTGGGCCAGACTGTAATGCACTTTTAACAGGATTGCTTAAGAAAGACATAAATAGGAGGCAGCATATTTAAAATGCACAAACAAGAGTTCATTTCAAAAAGTGAGCATCTGAGCACTTAAAGCCACTTTTAGGTGCACTTTAACAAATATATTTCAAAATGCCTGTCTGTGTGTTATTAATTCCAAATCTTACTGTTTCCCTTTCCTCTGAATCCTGCTGTGGTGCTGCATGCTACTGCACCATTGGAAATGTTTACAGCAATTCTGTGAGGTAAGGGAAGTCAAGATTAGAAGTGGAATTACAATCTATTGAACTTCCCAGTGGGGCTCCAAGAGGTTCCTTAGCTACCTGGAATGGCTAAAATATGGAAGGAAGGCTCAGGATGCTAAGTAAAGAAACTTTCATTTACAATGAGGGAGTAGCAGCTCTACAATACTAAGGCAATCTTGTGTTAATGAGCTATCAGACAGGTGGTAAACAGTTTATAAGTTTTAAATTTCATGTGAATGTCCCCCAGACTTGAAGATATGAATTAGACTACAGCCAGTAATCAACTTACGACCATGTTCATTTCCAACCGACTGGTCATAAGGTGATCTGGATGTAAGATGGACACGTATATGTATTAAAATATGACTGTATGTATTGTACTGCAGCTCTACTTAACATTCCTATAGCTCCCATGTGGCCCCAGCATTATAATGCTATTGGACAGCTTTGTAGGGTGCAATGGCTACTGGGAAGAAGATTGAGCAAGATGACCTTTACAAAGAAACCTTAAAGACAACAGGGGTCACAAACATCCGTGTGTTTATGAATACGCTTCATATGCACAATTGGATTACAACTTGGCCACCTTGGATTACATATTTTCTGCCTGGATGTATGTGCTGTCCTATGCCTGCCTGATTGTATACGTCTTCTTCTGAGGGAGCATTCCCAATCATCACAAAACTCACACTGCATCAGGAACCTGGTAGGACAAAACTTTGCGTCACTTTCAGAAGGCTGTTCACAGGGTTGTCGTCGATAATAAAAAGTCGAAACCGCTGCAGGTTATAAAATGAGACTGAGATGAAACCGTCATGACATATGGCAATGCCGACTAAAAACAGTAGGAAGAAGAGAGTTGGCATGGAGGAAACTGTTGTATGCCCATCTTAGCAACAACCACGCTGCCAGCCAATAGACATACTTAAAAGCACATAGGTTGTAAGTTGTAACTGACTGTATCTGGAGAAAACAAAGCTTCCCAAATTTCCCAAGCTGTAACCAGAACCAACATTTTCAATAAGGCTATCTGAGACAAGGCACATTTTTGCCCCCTTTATATAAGTTTACTAAGCATGACACAATACGATTAATTCACTTACAATTCATATTGTGACACAGGCTTCACGATACACAAATCTCAAAATATAGTGCATCCTCAGAACAAGGAAAACAATAAATATTATTTTTGGAAAATATGTGAAAAAAATTTTAAATTTTGGCTCTAGAGCAATAAAACATACAAAACAGCCATTCAAAGCAACAAAAATGTATAAATTCTTGATGACTTTCCCAAAAAGCTATTTTTATTGATTTTTGTGATTGCAAAATTGAATATAAAATTAAACCTATCTGTTTTGCCCAACTTGTACATTTCTTCAAATGTCTTGGCAGTTTGTGACTGTCCTGCAAGCTAAATCTTGCCTGATCTTTTTAACTAAGGATTAGGGAGGTTCACAAACCAATGCCAAGAGGTGGTGTGGGTTGGCATTCAGTCTTCTTGTTAATTCTCCAGGTTTCTACTACCTAGAGGAGGACTGGGCAGACTTTGGACCTGTAGATCTTCAATTTGACGCTGTTATTTTTCATGGTCTCAAAGGAGTTCAAATTTCTCATTTATGTTTATTTTGATATTTTTATGTTAACATTGTTGATTATTTAGTTTCTTTATGGCTAGTGTCACAGACGGCCAGGGTCCTTGTTTGGCCGGGACGCCTCTTCACTGTATGGACTGGGGAAGCAAGCGTGGTCAGAACAGTACCTCCCCCAGGATGCTAGATGGCAGCCCCCATGGGTGGTAGTGGTAACTCAGATTCCTGCAGGTCACCATGGGAGATGAAGTCCTTTACAACCCTGTTGGGATCCAGTGGTGCAGCCAGGGAGTGCTGCAGTGGTTCCTGCGCCCGAGTGGGTGGTTCTTCTGCCACACCCAGAAGCGCAGCCAGAAATAGGTTATCAAACACCTGGAGCACTTCCAGGTGGGCTATAAAAGGAGCCATCAGCCACTACTCTGGGAGCCAGAATCGGGAGGAGGGAGACAAAGCTTGCTGGAGAGGAGTGGAGGAGATGGAGAGAAGAAAGGAAAGAATTGTGTGGGTTCATGCTTTATTTGGGACTATGTTGTGCCTGTGGGAAATGGGGAAGACATTGCCCACAAGCTAAGAAAATGTAATAAAACATTTATTTGTTTTATCATTGTGCCTCCCATGTCTGTCTGTGTTGGTTCAGGCACTGATATAGCGCCTTTGTCACATTATATATATTTTTCATTATGCCATGTGTTTTGTGGGTGGACCCCCAAAAAGTGGGGACACCTGTCTATCATAATTTAGGGACTATCCTCAGCCCTATAAAGGCTAAGTAAAACCCACAGTCCCTTGCGGTTCATTGAATGTGCTGCTCTTCATGAGTTCTCCTATCTTTATTCTTTGCATTTGTGAGTTTTTCTGGATTATAATTAGGAGCCCCAAAGTTCATTACAGATGCTAGTCCACAGAGCTGGTGACTTCTAAACATTCTATAGTTTGTTAAAGCATTGGACTGCCAGACCAATTCTGGCTGAAATTTCTTATTCTACAGGTATGTTATTGTCGACGGATATATGACTGCCCACTTCTTCCAGCTCCATCCCATGCATTGTTGTCATCACTGCAGTTATGGTGTTCATCTTCATGTCTTTGATGTTTAATGAAGTAGGGTCTAGTTATTGTTTAGGCTAGGTGAATCATTTAAAAGAATTTCATACTGAACAAAATGGATTGTACATTTATTTGCTTAGCAGACACTGTTAGTCATTTACAGAAGCTTGAATGCAACATTTCTGGAATGATCAGAACTCCATGATTTTACAAAAAATAGTCACTTGGGTTAATGTAGAAGGGGTTGGGTGGCTTTCTTGCATATATGAACAAACTTTAATATTCTTGTTTATAGCGGACACTTTAAATGTATAAGATGGCAGATTTCAGGTGATAGACCTTTAGCTGGAATTCTTCTCAAGCTGAACAGGGGTGCACTTCATGCTGGGAAAGCTGGAGAGATATTCTAGAGTGTTATGCTTAGTTAGCTTTGAGTCCCTGAGAAAATAATTTTGAGCTGGATATGGGAAGAGTTTTTTTAATTTGCTTATTAATGATAATGATGTCCTGTAACATTTTCTGTTTTCTTTCAATGTGTTTGTTAACTGTAAAATGTCAGGAGAAAGGAGCCATGTTGTTTGAGAAAGAACAGAAGTGGAAGAGTGGCTGTCTATTATAAATATATATTTCTAACACTTTTCATCTTTGATTTTGAACATGACCTTGGATAAGCGGAAGAGAATGGATGGATATATAACTAATGAAATGAGCAATCTTTATGTTCAAAAGCATCTTATTGATGCTAATGGGAGTGCATGAAGATTTAAGCCTTTATACTTGATATGTTCTATTGGTCGGGAGGGCCCAATGGCAAAAATAACATCAGATGAAGCAAGTGGGTCTCTCCCATGCATGGAATTTTTGCTGACTGCACAACGATGTGAACGCAGAGCCGCATATCCAAAATGGGAACTTTGAGAAGATACTGGTTGCAGAAGAAAGGCGAATTAGGCACCTGTAAGATTCTGCTGTCCAAGACCACAAAAATGCTCAGGTGATGACATATTCATGGAATAAAATTGCAGAGAGCAGTGTACAAAATTTAGCAGTGTGTAAGAAAACATGAGAAACACGGACACTTCACTTTCTCTTTTTTTTCCTCTTTAAAACAGTAATAACAGTCACAACTTTTCTTCCAGTAGAAGTCTCATCGAACATAGGAATCATTCGCTGAACAATCATGCAAAAAATTCATTTGCTCTGCTCTTAAGTTGCTAGGCATATGACACTGACTAAACACTGCCACCTACTGACTAAGAGAATATACCACACACCAATCTAATGGGTCACCACAAGTATAAATGTGTTTTGGTCACTGACAGCATATGTGCTTTGAACACAACCTTAATGTGGTAAATACAAATAGGTCATTAATCCACCCAAATTGTATGAAACTATTACCTTGTACTTGCTGTTATTTTTTGATAAAAATAAATATACAATGTTAAATCAAAAAGTAAAGGCAATTTGAAAATTTTGTGGTAATTGCAATATTGAATTGAATAGGAGCTGATGCTTATGGGTAGTTTGGGAATGCATAGTGCAGCGCTCTACTGTTAGACTGCTATGGGATCACACCATTGTTGAACAACGTAGTGTTGTGATGGTGTGGGTTAGCCCCATCCTCGCACTCTTCCTTGGGAGCCTCTTAAACCCACCACTGTTCATACCGTAGCTGAGATGATCCGGGCAAATGAGGATATCCACATAGAGCAAGGGGTAAGTGTAAAAAGGTGCTCAGTGCTTTTATTAAAATGATCCATAAGCAAACAGTGTTCAAAAGTGCAGTGCTCAAAAATTCTTCCATAAATGAATAAACAGTCGAATAAAAATGAAGTGTTCAGTGGAGGATATAAATAATCCTTTTAAATCAAAATTAAAACACAGGCAGGTATCTATCCTTTGAAATCAATTCCCTGGTACGTCCCTTTAAAACGGACGTCTCCTCAGCTTACCCCCAAAATGGGACCTTGCAGCCAAGGACACGTCTAACCGACAGTTCAGCCAATCTTCTCTATTAGGTTCGGGTCCCTGCAGCCCATGGCTCCCTGCAGGACACCATGCCGAACCACCTTGCTCCTAGGCATGGGCCCCTGCAACTGTCTGTGGTCCCTGTAGGGCACCACACCAAGCCTCCAACTCCCAATACCAGGATCACATCCCCACAGTCTATGACTCCCCTGCAGACCGCCTCACCAATTCTTCTGTTACCCTTGCAGCTCCCGATGCCTTTCTCCAGGACTTGTATGGCATGTCATTCCATCTCCATTAGCCACTCAGCTGGAGTAATCTTCCTCAGCCCCTGAGTGTCGGCCGCACACTCCTCTCGAGGGTGTCTGCCTTCTCTCCTTTTCTCTCGCTTGCTCACTCACTCACTCACTCACTCACTCACTCACTCACTCACTCACTCACTCACTCACTCACTCACTCACTCACTCACTCACTCACTCATGCACCGGCTATCTCCCGTTCCTGCCTTTATCTCTCCTTTCTTTAACCTCTGCCTCCTTCTTTCTCTTTCTGTTCTTTCATCTGTCTTTTCTGTCTCATACTGGCTCCCTGTCATATGCCTTTGTCTACTTCTTTCTCTTTCTGTTCTTTCATCTGATTTCTTCCACACTGGCTCCCATTATATGCCTCTGTGGGCGCAGAGCCTCAATCCAGAATTAATAATAATAATAATTTTTTGCATTTATATAGCACTTTTCTCACTACTCAAAGCGCTTAGCAATTGCAGGTTAAGGGCCTTGCTCAAGGGCCCAACAGAGCAGAGTCCCTATTGGCATTTTATGGGATTCGAACCAGCAACCTTCCGATTGCCAGTGCAGATCCCTAGCCTCAGAGCCACCAATTAACTAAGGAAAGCCAATTGAGCAATCTAGCACGCACACCCAGGGAAATCGAGATGGTTATTCAGCTATATACAGTACTTTATATAAAAACTGACCTCTACAGTTTAGCTGATGACCCACTATTCTACAACCCTAGTGAGATTTCTTTGGTCAGAGTGCAGGACAGCTGTTGAAATTCACCAAAGAATTTTTGTTTAGTGTGGAAGTGAAATCTGCTTCACTCAATAGAAAGTTTAAAAATGGATAAAAAGGTGTAAAGTGGGAAGAATAAGTGTAACCAGTGAACCTCCATCTGGTCAACCATCAACATTGCAAGGAAAGGCCTGCATCGACATGGCAAACACCTTCAATCAGGGAAGACTGACGGATTACATTGTCTGCTGTTGTTGCACATATGGATATCAGTTATGGATCTGGAAACGCCCTACTGCATGATCTCTTGGGGTACCAAAAAGTGATGGTTACCCAAACAGCTTACTGATCTGCACAAGCCAACATCCTTCAGTGAATTTCAACAGGTTTCACTCCCACTGCTCAAAGAAATCTCACTATGGCTCATTGTTCAACAAGTTTGCAATCCCACGACGTTCATTCGGCCCTGACTTCAACTAGACTAATGGCAGAGTGCTGTGGCTGTGCATGTTCAAATTACCCACAAGCCATCGTGAATGTGTTGGGTTATGCCAGCTTCTCTCCAGGACCATCTTAACAGCAATATAGGCCCCTGGGCAAAGCAGTGCACTGGGGCCCCTACCTACTAAACCACTCAGCAAGTTACAACATACATATATTAGCATGGGGCCCACATACTTGTGGGGGCCCTGGGCAACTGCCTAGCCTGCCCATGCAATTACGACAGCCCTGCTTCTATCTGTTCCTGTAAAATTGCCTTTACTTTTTGATTTACCCTCCTAGTCTTTGAGTGAAAGCTTAAAGCCAATCTCTCTTAGTATTACTAGTGGGTTAGGAGGTTCACTCCTTGTCTAACTGTGGCACCTTAAGGACACAAGGGGATGCTTTTATGGGTCCTTCTTTTGGTGATAAACTGCGTTGAAATAAAGGTTTGAAAGGGAAGTTAGTGAAGCAGCCTGTCATAGAGGTCCTGAGGGTGAAACACATGGGGTACAGCACGGACAGCGAGATGGATTAGAGGTTACAGGTAACTGCTTGTTTTGACATTTCTACCAATCTACCTTTTAAAAAAGAGCCTAAGAGTTAGTTGGTATCTTTTATGTACATATGCATGCCTTACGTAATTTGATAACACAATAAAACATCTTGAAACGCCCAGAGGTGTATTTATTCACCTTCCCTAATTTTTGTTTTCTTCTTCTTCACTGTCATTTCTCTATTTAAAAAATTAGAAGCCAATAACCTTATTGTGTTACTTCGTCTTCTTCTTTCAGCTGCTCCCGTTAGGGGTTGCCACAGTGGATCATCTTCTTCCATATCTTCCTGTCTTCTGCATCTTGCTCTGTTACACCCATCACCTGCATGTCCTCTCTCACCACATCCATAAACCTTCTCTTAGGCCTTCCTCTTTTCCTCTTTCCTGGCAGCTCTATCCTTAGCATCCTTCTTCCAATATACCCAGCATCTCTCCTCTGCACCTATCCAAACCAACACAATCTCACCTCTCTGACTTTGTTTCTCAACCTTCCAACTTGAGCTGACCCTCTAATGTCCTCATTTCTAATCCTGTTCATCCTCGTCACACCCAATGCAAACCTTAGCATCTTTAACTCTGCTACCTCCAGCTCTGTCTCCTGCTATCTGGTCAGTGCCACCATCTCCAACCCATATAACATAGCTGGTCTCACTACTGTCATGTAGACCTTGCCTTTCACTCTTGCTGATACCTATCTGTCACAAATCACTGCTGACACTCTTCTCCACCCATTCCACCCTGTCTGCACTCTCTTTTTCACCTCTCTTCCACAATCCCTGTTACTCTGTACTGTTGATCCCAAGTATTTAAACTCATCCACCTTTGCCAACTCAACTCCTTGCATCCTCACCAGTCCACTGACCTCCCTCTCATTCACACACTTGTATTCTGTCTTGTTCCTACTGACCTTCATTCCTCTCTAGAGCATATCTCCACCTCTCCAATGTCTCCTCGACCTGCTCCCTACCATCGCTACAGATCACAATGTCATCAGCAAACATCATAGTCCACGGGAACTCCTGTCTAATATCATCTGTCAACCTGTCCATCACCACTGCAAATAAGAAAGGGCTCAGAGCTGATCCGTGATATAATCCCACCTCCAACTTGAATGCATCCATCACTCCTACCGGAGACCTCACCACTGTCACACTTCCTTCGTACATATCCTTTACAACTCTTACATACTTCTCTGCCACTCTCAACTTCCTCATACAATACCACAGCTCCTCTTGAGGTCCCCCTATTGTATGCTTTCTCCAGGTCCACAAAGACTCAATGCAACTCCTTCTGGCCTTCTCTATACTTCTCCATCAACACCCTCAGAGCAAATAGTGTTACTTTTCACTAGATAATAGCTTTAATAAATATAAATAATAGTTTTTTTTAATGTTTTCTTTCTTTTTTTTCTCCTCCTGCAATTTCACTAGCATTTTTCTTAGTATTTGTGTGTGTATTTGTATTTCATGGCAAACTGTAATGTCGTTTTTATAAAGCATCAGTTAAGATCTTCGACAAATGATTCACGTTAGAGAACGAGACTGGAAATGTTTTGCCAGATTGTCCTTCTACAGTATGACTGAATGCAACATCTTTCATTTGAGGCCCTTCAGGTGCTTTTCACAAAGAAGTTATAAAGGCATCAGCACAAGGCAAATCAAAAATTGTACATTAATCTAAGCATGGCACTCAGAAGAACTAGCAGGAAATCCTGAGAAGAACCCAAATAATGGCACAGTCAGACCACCGGTACATTAATGTCATTTTCTAAACTGGCTAAACCAGACCAGGATCCTGGGGGCTGCTGGAGCCAAACCCAGCTAGCATAAGGCAGGAACAAACCCTGGACAGGGCACCAGTGCATCACAGGGCAAACACACACACACACTCGGGACAATTTAGTGTTGCCAATTCAGATACGTTAATGAACAACTAAATGAAGAAGAAAGGGAAGACAAACCTGAGCAGATTTTAAGCTGAGAGTGAGTTCAGCTCCACAAAGCCACCTTACAATAATGACAGATTTTTGGAGGAAAAGGCAAATGTTGCCTAATAAACAAGAAAAGTAAAACTTGGGAGATTTTTACATGCATATTGGAGTCATTGCAGAAACAGCGTTAGACAATTAGAAAAAATTTTGGTAAGATCAGGCCATCCAGCCCAAACAAAGCTTGCCAATTGTATCCAGCTAATTGCTCGAAAATAATATCAACTTGAGCTTTGAAGTCCCCTAAAGTCCTAATGTCTACCACACTACTTGGTAGCTTACTCCATACTGTATATCTATGGTTCTCTGTTTGTGTGAAACATGCCCTTAACAAGTTACCAACTGTGTCCCCATGTTCCTGATGAACTCATTTTAAAATAATGATCCTCTGGACTAATTCTCTTTATAATTTTAAACACCTCAATCATGTCTCCTCTTAATCTCCATTTGCTTAAAGTGAAAAGATTCAACATCATGCAAGCAAATTATATTTAATGCAAAGTGTTCTAGAAATTGCATTAGCTCAGATATAATTAAATATGCACTAGATGAAAGAAGAATTTAACATGTAAGTAAAATGGTGATAATATTTAACAGAACTACTGCAATTTATAAGAAATGGAGTATTTAGAAATTACAAGTTATTACAAGTTAGAAACGCTTAGACTCTGCAGCATTTTGAACACATTTATAACCATAAATAGTAAATAATAACAATCATAGTATTCTGAAACCCTCTACTTCTGATTCAGTACTGCAAGGGGGTTAAGAAGAACAATAAGCTGACAAAGAAGAAGAAGAAGAAGAAGAAGAAGAAGAAGAAGAAGAAGAAGAAGAAATTCAGATTCAGTGCTACAAGGGGGTTAAGAAGAAGAGGAAGATGAAGAAGAAATTCAGATTCAGTGTTACATGGGGGTAAGAAAAATAATAATAATAATAAGAGGGCGGCACGGTGGCGCAGTGGGTAGCGCTGCTGCCTCGTAGTTGGGAGATCTGGGGACCTGGGTTCGATTCCCGGGTCCTCCCTGCGTGGAGTTTGCATGTTCTCCCCGTGTCTGCGTGGGTTTCCTCCGGGGGCTCCGGTTTCCTCCCACAGTCCAAAGACATGCAGGTTAGGTGGATTGGCGATTCTAAATTGGCCCTAGTGTGTGCTTGGTGTGTGGGTGTGTGTGTGTGTGCCCTGCGGTGGGTTGGCACCCTGCCCAGGATTGTTTCCTGCCTTGTGCCCTGTGTTGGCTGGGATTGGCTCCAGCAGACCCCCGTGACCCTGTTCGGATTCAGCGGGTTGGAAAATGGATGGATGGATAATAATAATAATAATAAGAAGAAGAAGAAGATATTAACGAGTATAACAGTGAACTACCATTCAAAGATTCATAAGTGAAGACAATATATAAACAATAAAGGATCACCATAGACAGATACTCTCTATGGCCAAAGGTTTGTGAGCTTGTTAGATTTCCCATTCCAAAACCATGGCCGTTAACACAGAGTTGGCCGTCTGTCTGTGCGAATTTGTGCCCATTGAGCCACAATAGCATTTGTGAGGTCAGTACTGATGTTGGCAGGGAAGATCTGGCTTACAATTAAAGTTCCAGTTCATAATAAAGGTGTTCAGTAGGGTCAAGGTCATAGCTTTGTGAGTCCACTTGAGTTCCTCCATGTCTTTATGGACCTGGTTTTGTGCATAGTATCACAGTCATGCTGGAACAGAAAATGGACTGAACCAAAGTTTTTCAACAAAGTTGGAAGCAAACGATTGTCTTCAATATACTCGTGCTGTACAATTAACAGTATCCTTCAGTGGAACAAATCCACACTCTGAACAGTCCAAGAATGTTATTATTCCTCCACAAAACTTTGCATTAGGGTCCAGAAGGTAGTGTTCTCCTGGCATCCTCCAAACCCAGATACATCCATTAAACTGCCAGATAGTGAAGTGTGATTCATCACTCCAGAGAACACGCGTCTACTGCTCCTGTGTCCAATGCTTTTGTGCTCTACACCTCTCCAGCCAATGCTTGGCATTGCGCCTAGTGATGTTAGGCTTATGTGTAACTGCTCATCCATGCAAACCCATTTGTTGACACTACCAACACACGGTTCTTGTGCTAATGTTACGGAGGCAGTTTGGAACTCAGCTGTGAATGATGTGGCTCAGAACAGCTGATTTTTTACACACTATGCACTTCAACACACAGTGGTCTGACTCTTTGAGTTTGCGTCATCTTCCACTTTGTGGCTGAGCTATTGCTGCTCCTTGATGCCTTCATTTCACATTCAGAGCACTTACAGTTGACCAGGGAAGATCGAGCACAGCAGACATTTATGGCACTGACTTGGGGCAAAGGTGACAACCTATGACAGTGCCGCATTTCAAGTCACTGAGCTCTTCAGTATGCCCCATTCCACTGCCAATCCTTATCAGTGGAGATTGCATGGCAGAGTGTTTGAGTTTTTGCAATGAAACGCCTAAACTCAATCATTTGGAGGGGTGTCCAAATACATTTGGCTACTTAATGTAGCTAGACAGATAGATATAAGGATGATCTTAAAAGTAATTACTTCATACATTTTATAAAATTACTTTGAATTGACATTATTAGGGTTCATTATTCAAATATGAATGGAAAGGTAGGCACCTACCATGCCTTTTACCAAATTTATCAAGCCCCTCATGTATTCATTTTCCGAGCAATTTCATATGTTACTATTTTAATATTATTAACAATTAAATAATAGATGCTGGTGCTCTTGGCATAATATGATGTAATGGTTAATGTAATGAACATCACACCCTAAATTGCTGGTTCTGTTCCCACCATTGCCTAGCTTTGTGACACTGAGCAAGTCACTTAAGTGTCTGTGTACTAACTGTACAACAACCTTCTGTAATCAGTTGTAACTTATCTTATTGTTACAATTCACTTCAAATATGTTTCAGCCAAATATATAATAATACTATTGGGCATTAAAAGGGCTTTAATGGTATAACATGCAGAAATAATTAATTGAGTGCCCATGTGTTCATGACTGTCATTTAATAAGAGTACACTATATAATTTATTATTTAAAAAATTATAGCAATAAAATAGGTATTGACTACTTCAAAAGTTTATTATTATTTAAGAAGAACACATTTTGGTCAGTTTATGAGTTTCCCTGTAGGTGGTGTGGAACACAGACCTCCCTAAAACACTTTATTAGGTCATGGATGTAATTGTGGCAGCGTTGGGTGCAAAGCAGCCAACCTGTCATGGACAAGGCCCAAGTCCTCATAGGCTTGCTTGTGCACACTCATACTCACACTCACACTCACGGAGGGGTCAATTAGCCTAACACAAAAGTCTTTGGAGATGTGTAAGAAGACAGAGGAATGTTTTGGGCAAAAATAAATAAATACTGTGTAAGTACTGTGAAATGTGAAAATAAATTAAATTGAAATTTCCCCTTGGGGACAAATAAATTGTCCTTCAAATCTATCTATCTATCTATCTATCTATCTATCTATCTATCTATCTATCTATCTATCTATCTATCTATCTATCTATCTATCTATCTATCTATCTATCTATCTATCTATCTATCTATCTATCTATCTATGGTATAATGCCCTTCATATCTATCTATCATATCTATCTATCTATCTATCTATCTATCTATCTATCTATCTATCTATCTATCTATCTATCTATCTATCTATCTATCTATCTATCTATCTATCTATCTATCTATCAGACAGTGATGCACCATCTGTTGAAATGATACATTCCTATAGGTGGTGTACTGCAAATGTTAACACTGAGGTCAAGGTTGATTGCTTAGATTTCAACCCATCTTTTAAGGATAGCACAGCTAGTAATTAAATAAACAAATAAAGAAACAAGGAACAAAAATATACATTTCATAACACATGTAATTATTTATACTCACAGTTCATTTTATTATTACACAGTACATTTTACCATACCATACCATTTTTATTTGTTAAGCGCTTAAAAACACAGCATTACAACTGACCGAAGCGCTGTACAGTTAAAACAAGCAAGACTAAAAGCAAAATATTAAAAACAAACATTAGGAAAGAATTAAAACAGAGACACTAAAAACAGGTCAGGGGACCCAATAAAACAGAGAAATAGCAAAAAGCAAGTGGAAAAAAGACAGGTTAAGAATTAAAAGCCAATGTGAAGAAGTGAGTTTTTAGGTGTGATTTGAATGTGGTGACTGAAGCGGCTTGCCTAACCACTAAAGGTAAGGAGTTCCAGAGCTTGGGTGCACAGACGGAAAAAGCCCTTTCACCATGAACTTTAAAACGTGCCTTGGGAACGGTTAGGAGCAGCTGATCTGCGGATCTAAGAACACGAGGGGGATTGTGACGATGGAGCAAGACACTCAAGTAGGCAGGGGCTAGACCATTTAGTGCCTTATAGGTTAAGAGGAGTATCTTAAAATCAATTCTGAAGCTAACCGGCAGCCAGTGTAGGGTTTTTAAAATCGGTGTAATGTGTTGGCTTCTGCTGCTTCCAGTTAAATTTTCTTTCTTTCTTTCTTTCTTTCTTTCTTTCTTTCTTTCTTTCTTTCTTTCTTTCTTTCTGTGTGTATGTCTGCACTTATTTATTTAATTTTGTCCGAAATATGTCTCCATACAAGAAGAACAAAATATACATTTCTCAAACGCGTTTAATCCAATCCAGGATCGTGGGTCGCCGTGTACAATCTTAGTATCATCACCGGGCTCAAAGCACTAAACAGCTGTGGGCATAACGTTAGTCCTTACTTAAAAAAATCACACCGACGAGAAAACATATACATATTCCAGTACTTTCTATGAGTAATCGCAGTTGATCTCGAAAGCGCTAACCCCTGTGCCACCAATTTCTTTCGATGACACTGGTATCAATTGATAGCACACATATGGTAAAACAAGACACTGGTGGATTATGGGATACAAATGAACGAGCACGTGATTTTGAGCAATTCTCATATTTGTTATGAGAGCTGTCGGTGGTAATACTGCATATGCGCCTGTTTTTAAGATAATGTGAAATAACCGTTATTTATGAAAGTGTCCGAGCCAGGAACAACAAAACATACTGATACTCGAAGCAGATGCCACCGCATGAGTCAGCCCGATTTAAAAACTTTTTAAAAACTGCCCTGTCCATTTTGTATTGGAAGGAAAACTAGAAATGAATCCCCAAGACTTATTTTCTCAACAGGCTTCGTTGTAAAACGTCTTTGATTATGCAATAATCTAATTCTGAAATCTTTCAGTAATTAAAGTGTCCTCGTTTTAGAAGCAGTTACAGGAACATTTACAAAACGTGTAAAAGTTATCGGTTTTGAAAATACAGTTGCCCGCTAACTTAGAAACCTAAAAGAAATCTGTAAGCGCGATTTAACCTGACAAGATCTTCAGCTCCTTGTGATTCACACTTTGTCTGTACGCCCTTATATGATTTCAATTTTATTATTATTAATATAGAACAATGTGTCATGACAATAGAGGTTCTTTCTAGATACCTTTTTTTTTTCTCTCTACTTGGCCCGCAGCTCCGCTGAAAGTTTCGCCAGGCGCAGCTGAAAAGTTTCTCCTCAAAGCGCGATCTCCGTCCACTGCTCCCTAAACAAGGTCCCCACTCAGAGCGACAGATATGTTTATAAAATGGGCAGTAACGGGACTGTTACGTCTGAAATCCTCCTTTCTGATTTCATGCCAGCGGTATGAACGGCTTTCCAAACTTTCCCTTCGAGTGTACTCGCATTGCTTTTATTGAAATTGGCATCGTTGTGCCAACTCCTGCTGAAAAAAATTTGCTGAGTCCATTTAGGACATACAATTTGTATTTGTATAATTAGAGCACGTAGGTCGTGGCAAAAGCCATTAGTAAAATCGTTTAATCTGGTACAACAAGGAAGAGCATTTACAGGTCACAAGCTTAAAAAATAAATAAATAAATAAAATGTTTTTTTTCGTTATAATTTGCTCTGGGTAAATTAACAGAAGGAATATAGCAGGTCGCTGCAAGGGTGGCATGGTGGTGCAGCTACTACAAGGAAACCAGAGTTTCCTCTCTGTGTGGAGTTTCATGTTCTCTCTACAACAACAACAACAACAACAACATTTATTTCTATAGCACATTTTCATACAAATGATGTAGCTCAAAGTGCTTTACAGGATGAAAAAAGAGAAAAAAAAGACAAAAAATATAAGAAATGAAATTAGGCAATACTAATTAACATATAGGATAAAAGTAAGGTGTGTGTCTTGCCCTGGACTGCTATGTATTAGTGACCTACCCAGGGATTGTTCCTGCTTTACACCCAATAATTCCAAGGATAGGCACCGGCTGCCACACAACCATGTCCTGAATAAGGAGGATAAGAAGATGGATGATGGTGCTGCAGGCCATACTGCTAAGAAAATCAATAAAAACAGAAGTGTGCTTATGTATTCGCAGACAGCAATTAATCTAAACAAGACTGAAAAGAGGCTGCAGTATTGTCTTAGGCAGAAACAGGGAAACTTTATTAGTCAAAATAAACTTAACATTAATGCTCCATCCTTTTTCTGAACATGTATTATCTAGTTCCCATACTCGATCCTGGTGTCCCACTGTGGCTGCAGGTTTTTGTTCCAACCAGATTCACAATCTGATAACAACTGATCTCATTTAATTAGCTGGTCTTTTTTATTCTCCTCTTATTCTGCATTCAGAAAAACATAATAGTATGGTTTTTACATTTATAAGACATTTAGAAATATTTCTATTTTTTCTAAAGCTGTAAATGCTTAACTCTCTTCTGTTGTTTTCCTATTATTTTCCCCTTTTCCTGTGTAGTTTGCTCCCTTCATTTAACCCTAATAGTGACAATAAGCAACCAGCACAGCAGACACCCGGGATGATGAAAGCAGCAACGACTTCAGTGTCCATCCATCCAGTCATTATCTAACCCGCTATATCCTAACTACAGGGTCATGGGGGTCTGCTGGAGCCAATCCCAGCCAACACAGGGTGCAAGGCAGGACAAAAACCCCGGGCAGAAAGCTTTCTGCTTTCTGAACAAGACCCCTGGTCTCAACCTAAGTTTATTTAATTTAGCCAGTGGACTTGACAGAATTGCTGCCAGTTGTGCAAGGAACCCCATTAGAAAATGTGACTGCATGAAAGCTCCATGTGGAAGGCACTCTAGCTGGGAACTGAATTAAAGCTTTGAAGTGAAACAGTGCCATGATGAATCATATAGAAAGATATGAAACATGTTATATACAGAGATATAGGAAGGCATTTAAGGATAAAGTAGCCAGTAGGGGGGCAAGGAGGCATCCCATACTCCAGACACAGTTGCACATGGTTTCTGCTACACATAAAGACTTTCTATTAACACTGTCATCTTCATAAGGCTTCTTTCTTCACCGGCACACATTGCAATAAACATCTCATTAGTTTTTTTCAACTCTACTCCTCCCAGCATGCTTTGTCCTTCCTTTGCACCTGCCACTCACTCCAGAAGAGCAGTTTCCTTTATACCGGGCCCGAGAGGACTTTTGGTACAACCTCATTGCATCCAGGAAGCATTTCTGGGTCAGGCAGAACCTCCTAAAACTGAGGACAACTAACTCCCCCTGGTGGCTCCCACATAACACTGCAGTGCTGTCCATCGGAAACACAATTCCCAAATAGCCCTCTGGGTGTGGATGTGGAAAAACTGCCAGAGAGCGGTGGCCACCTGTTGTGCTGGGAGAGGAACACATGGCCATCATAGCCAAACTCATTTTATCCCAGCTGGGATGCCAGCCAGCCTGTGTCTTACATGATGATAGATAGATAGACAGAAATGGCATGATAGATAGATAGATAGATAGATAGATAGATAGATAGATAGATAGATAGATAGATAGATAGATAGATAGATAGATAGATAGATAGATAGATAGATAGATAGAAATGGCACTATATAATAGATAGATAGATAGATAGATAGATAGATAGATAGATAGATAGATAGATAGATAGATAGATAGATAGATAGATAGATAGATAGATAGATAGATAGATATGAAAGGCACTATATAATAGATGCCACTTCTACATATGTTCCGGGGGAGTAACCATGGGCTGCTTATTACCTCCCCTGGGACACTTGGTGGCAGCCTCCCTGGCTGACGGTGGTGCCTCAGCTTCCCGCAGGGCTCCATGGGAGATGGAGTTCTCAACAGCCCTTTTGGGATCTGGGGTGGCCACCAGGGGACACTGCATGTGTCCCTGAGCCCGGCTGGACGAGTCTTCAGCCTCACCCGGAAGTGCAACTGGAAACAGGTGATCAAACACCTGACACACTTCTGGGTGAGCTATAAAAGGGGTCAGCAACCACCACTCAGGGGTCCAGAGTTGGCAGGAGGAGGACGAAGCTCGTCGGGAGGAGTGGTGGTGCCAGAAGGGAGTGTTGTGTTTTTGCTTGTGCTACTTTGGACTGTGTTTTGCCTGGGGGGTTCACAGGGAAGATGTGCCCCACGGGTGAAGAAAATAAAGTTTGTGTTTTGTTTTTACATGTGCCTCCATGTTAGTCTGTGCTGGGTCGGGCACAATATAGCGCCTTATTACAATAGATAGATAGATTTGGCAGTGTACTATAGTGACCTTAAACCTCGTATCTGTGGTACAGAGTGCATCAGTAAGTTATGGTGTGACACTTTAGTTTTTTCTCTTCATTTCCTAAAAATACTTAAATTGTAAAGCAGTTGTGCACATTTTAAGTGTTTGCTATAGAAAGGTACTGTAAAAAGCAAAATAAATTAGTCCCATTGTGACACGTTAGTTTTATGAGAACACAAAAAGATTAATATTACCATAGTATTACATTTTAAATACCAGTGCCTAATAGTCTGTTATCCCTTCCTCTGCTTGATTAATCTGAATAATTTAAACCAATCTGGGCTTTTAAGCTGTCATGAAGACTCCCAAGAATTAGGTGCATGATAAATGACTGCACACGTTTGTTTGTGCGTTTCTCCTTTCCAGAGTTGGGCATGTAACATTTCTTGTTTATGCTCCAGCAGATTTTTCCCATAGATATTCTTGGCATCCAACATGCACTAATGGCTGGTCTGTGTGTGTGTGTGTTTTTATTTCCTCCTAAAGCTGATGATTGGATGAATTTGGCCTTGTAGGTGAACTCACTAATCTTTATAAATAGAAGGTCCTCAGTTCTCATGCTTGAGCACTGGCAGATGTACAGTACTGTATGTTTGCACATGCGCATTGTTTGTATTTACCAATTATAAAGGATTCTGCTTTAGATGTTTTACATTGATAATATATTTCATTATATTAAGGTAAGATTTATTTTCATATCATAAACTCTTACAAATGTCAGCACCCATTTCAATGCACTCTGGATTTCTCATGTTGACATGAATTTCAAGTTGACATAAAAAGATAAATTTATAACCACGATGAAAGAAACGCTGAATTAAAAAGTATGTTGAGATGAACATGGAATGAGACATACAAATAGATAGATAGATAGATAGATAGATAGATAGATAGATAGATAGATAGATAGATAGATAGATAGATAGATAGATAGATAGATAGATAGATAGATAGATAGATAGATAGATAGATAGATAGATAGATAGATAGATAGATAGATACTTTAATAATCCCAAGGGGAAATTCACAAAAAAAAGCATGTTAAAGTCCATATATAAAAAAATGTAGTTGACTTTGTATGTCCACACAAGAAATATCTTTTTGGAATCTTATTTTCAGTAAATCAACAAATGAATGAATAAATGAGTGAGTGAATATGACTGGGAAACAAAAGGAAAAAAGGAGGGGGGTTCATGATGATGCACCAGATTTTAGACAAAGGATTGAGTGAGTGAGTGAGTGAGTGAGTGAGTGAGTGAGTGAGTGAGTGAGTGAGTGAGTGAGTGAGTGAGTGAGTGAGTGAGTGAGTGAGTGAGTGAGTGAGTGAGTGAGTGAGTGAGTGAGTGAGTGAGTGAGTGAGTGAGTGAGTGAGGCTTTAAAACAAAACAACAATTGCCGAATTTCCCAGATATTTCACAAAAAAGAGAGCATGTGAGTAGATTAGACAATGAAACAGAAAACCTAACAGTTTAAGCTTCCGGATGATGCAAAGTGTTAACAAAGGAATACGTGTATGAATGAATTAGTGAGTGAAGAGTTTTAAATGTAAAGCCAGTGATAAAGCAGTTTAAGCCTTCTGATGCTTCATGTGTTTAATGATTGAATGAAAGTATGAATGAGTAGATATGACTATTAAACAGATGATAAAGCAGTTGAATCTTCCTGATGATGTAAATTGTTGAAAAATGAATACATGTATGAATTAATCAATGAGTCATCAAGTGAGTGAATAGATATAGTTACAAAGTTGAAGAAAAGGCACTTTAAGCGTTATAATGCTTGAAGTTATTGTTAAATGAATGAATGAATGAATGAGTGATTTAGTGAGTGAATAGATATGACTATGAAACAGAAGACAAAGCAATGTAAGCTTTCTGATTATGCAAGTTGTTGACAAATTAATGCAAGTATGAATGAATAACTGAGTGAGTGAGTGAGTGAGTGAGTGAGTGAGTGAGTGAGCGAGCGAGTGAGTGAGTGAGTGAGCGAGTGAGTGAGTGAGTGGTGATTTAACTATGAGACCAAAGAAAAGCCACTGAAAACTGTCTGATGCTTCATGTTATAGTGAATAAATCAATGAGTGGGTGTGTGAGTCATTCACTTAGTGAATACATTGAAATGACTATGAAGCTAAAGACAAAGTGGTTTAAGCCTTCTGATGCAAGTTATTGGCGAACGAATGAGTGAGTGAGTGAGTGAGTGAGTGAGTGAGTGAGTGAGTGAGTGAGTGAGTGAGTGAGTGAGTGAGTGAGTGAGTGAGTGAGTGAGTGAGTGAACAGATTTAATTATGAGACCAAATAAACACCATTGTAAGTCAAAGCAGTGTAAGCTGTCTGATTATGCAAGTTGTTGACGAATTAATGTATATATGAACGAATAAGTGAGTGAGTGAGTGTGTGGGTGATTTAACTTTGAGACCAAAGAAAAGGCACTTAAAGCTGTCTGATGCTTCATGTTATAGGGTAAATGAATAAATAAGTCAGTCAGTCAGTAATTCAGTAAATTAGCTGAAATGACTGTGAAGCTAAAGACAAAGTGGTTTAACCTTACTGAATCTTCAAGTTATTGTTGAATGAATGAATGAATGAATGAATGAATGAATGAATGAATGAATGAATTTGTGAGTGAGTGAGTGAGTGAGTGAGTGAGTGAGTGAGTGAGTGAGTGAGTGAGTGAGTGAGTGAGTGAGTGAGTGAGTGAACTGATTTAACTATAAGGCAGAAAAAAAAATCATTTTAAGCCTTCTGATGCTTCATGTTATAGGTAAATAAATGAATGGGTGAGTGAGTGAGTCGGTCAGATAGTCAGTGAATGAATTGAAATGCTTATGAAGCTAAAGACAAAGCGATTTAAGGTGTCTGATGCTTCAGGTTATTGGTGAAAGAATTAATGAGCAGGTGAGTGAATATGGCTATAAAACAAAAGATAAAAGGTTAAAAGTGTCTAATTCTGAAGATGTTAGACAAAGGATAGACTGAGTGTGTGAGTGAGTGATTGAGTTAGTTTGTGAAGAAGGAATTTGACTGTAAAAGGGGTTAAAACTGACAGATGAAGAAAGAAAGAAAGAAAGAAAGAAAGAAAGAAAGAAAGAAAGAAAGAAAGAAAGAAAGAAAGAAAGCTGGTCACTATATACAGTATATTGTATATGCATTCAGTTGTATATTGTGAAAGGGTCTGCTTAGTGAAGTTTTATTGTTTTAAAATCCAGGCCATAACATAAATATTTTCCAAATTAAAAACTGAATAACCATTCTGTATTATAGAAAAGAGAGAAGATTTCAGGCTGTCTGCCCACAGACGTGTTCTTGATTATTCCTTAGGCTCACCTGTACTCACACTCTCTTCACATGAAAATAATGTCACATAACGTAGCATCATCAATCGTGCCTCGTCTAATTCTGTGTCTCGGGGGTTAGAGCCTATCACAGCAGAATTCGGGGCAAAACAAATAGCAACCCAGGATGGTATAGCAGTTCATCACAGGGTGCCTTGTGGCATTTATCCGGTTTATTGTAGGTAATAGATGTTGTAAAGGAAAGTTTCATAAAGACTGAACTAACTCTGAAGGGGAAGGCTACATTGACAATGAAGGTGCAGTTACATAACTCTGCTGAATTTTTCCACTCAGCTGGGAAATGCTGCACTATGCGGCGTGAATCTTGAGCTCTGTGTCAGGATTTAAGGGGATTGTCTAAGTGTTCTATCCACACATCTTCTGCATTTTCAGATGTTAACCCTACAGCAGCCAGCTCGTTTCATTGTGATTCTTCTGCAACATAGTGATAGTATCAGAATTAAAGGCAAGTGAAAAGCATCTGTAAGAGTGGCATATGGCCGTTGATACAGTTCAGGTATAAAGCATCTTGTGGTGTAATGAAGAGCTAGAGAGGTGCTCATTGTTTTCTCACTCATACGGTCTTTGCAGGGAGTCACTGAGTCTGCTTGATGGCGGGGGCTGCATTACTCTCGGTGGGGGAGGTGAGGGGGTCTCTAAGTAAAAGATGCTAGAGGAGAGCAGATGAATGTGCTGTTAAATGTTTAATGCTTCCCTTTTATTCGATTTGTCTCAAGTTTGTAAGTATTTTCTAGCTGGAACCGTTCGTTACATGAAGTGCCACTCCAGGATCATGCAAAGACACTTTTTTTCTTCTTTAACCTCAGCAAATATTACAATGAACCACAATAAAATGTCATAATTTTCACAACCAAAAGCAGTAATTCCTCTCTTTCTTATACAATCCCTATTACAACAACAACAACAATATTTATTTCTATAGCACATTTTCATATAAATGATGTAGCTCAAAGTGCTTTACAGGATGAAGAAAGAGAAAAAAGACAAAATATAAAAGAAATGAAATTAGGCAAAACTAATTAAAATAGAATAAAAGTAAGGTCTGATGGCCATGGAGGACAGAAAAAGCAAAAAAAAAAAAACTCCAGATGGATGGAGAAAAAAAATTTATTCTGCAGGGGTTCTGAGGCCACGAGACCACCCAGCCCTCTCTAGGCAATCTGCCTAACATAAATGACCTCAATCAGTCCTCATGGTATTCAGGGTTCACATGGAAGAACTTGATGATGACGGTCATGTGGACCTCTGGCCTTTAAACCATCAATGAAGGGACACCATGGTGCTTTGATCAGGTGGTGACGGAGCAGATTGGCACCACAGAAAACTGGAAACAAAACAGCAGAGAAAGTAGGGGTTTGTACGGATTTCGGAGCCACCATGAATGATAATGATAATTAAATGTATATACACCGTATCAGGATTAAACTAAAATGAAGCTATGAGAAAGCCATGACAATATAATGTCTTGTTAGCAGTTTTTTAAAGTGCTCCACTGTATTAGCCTGCCGAATTCTTATTGGTAAGCTCTTCCAGATTTTAGGTGCATATAGTCATATGAAAAAGTTTTGGAGCCCCTCTTAATTCTTTGGATTTTTTTTTATCATTGGCTGAGCTTTCAAAGTAGCAACTTCCTTTTAATATATGACATGCCTTATGGAGACAGTAGTATTTCAGCAGTGACATTAAGTTTATTGGATTAACAGAAAATATGCAATATGCATCATAACAAAATTAGACAGGTGCATAAATTTGGGCATCCCAACAGATATATGACATCAATACTTAGTTGAGCCTCCGTTTGTCAATCTAACAGCCTCTAGACGCTGTCCTCCTATAGCCTTTGATGAGTGTCTGGATTCTGGATGGAGGTATTGTTGACCATTCTTCATACAAAATCTCTCCAGTTCAGTTAAATTTGATGGCTGCCGAGCATGGACAGCCTGCTTCAAATCATCCCATAGATTTTCGATGATATTCAAGTCAGGGGGCTGTATCGGCCATTCCAGAACATTGTAATTCTCCCTCTTCATGAATGCCTTTGTAGATTTCCAACTGTGTTTTGGGTCATTGTCTTGTTGGAATATCCAATCCCTGCGTAACATCAACTTTGTGACTGATGCTTGAACATTATCCTGAGGAATTTGTTGATATTGGGTTGAATTCATCTGACCCTCGACTTTAACAAGAGCCCTAGTCCCTGAACTAGCCACACAGCCCCACAGCATGATGGAACCTCCACCAAATTTGACAGTAGGTAGCAGGTGTTTTTCTTGGAATGCGGTGTTCTTCTTCCACCATGCAAAGCGCTTTTTGTTATGACCAAACAACTCCATTTTTGTTTCATCGATACAAAGCACTTTGTTCCAAAATGAATCTGGCTTGTCTAAATGAGCATTTGCATACAACAAGCGACTCTGTTTATGGCATGAGAGCAGAAAGGGCTTCTTTCTCATCACCCTGCCAAACAGATGTTCTTTGTGCAAATTGTACTGAATTGTAGAACGATGTACAGATACACCATCTGCAGCAAGATGTTCTTGCAGGTCTTTGGAGGTGATCTGTGGGTTGTCTGTAACCATTCTCACAATCCTGCGCATATGTCACTCCTGTATTTTTCTTGGCCTGCCAGACCTGCTGGGTTTAACAGCAACTGTGCCTGTGGCCTTCCATTTCCTGATTCCATTCCTTACAGTTGAAACTGACAGTTTAAACCTCTGAGATGGCTTTTTGTAGCCTTCCCCGAAACCAGGAGACTGAACAATCTTTGTTTTCAGATCTTTTGACAGTTGCTTTGAGGATCCCATGCTGTCACTCTTCAGAGGAGAGTCAAAGGTAAGCACAACTTGCAATTGATCACCTTAAATACCTTTATATCTCATGATTGGACACACCTGTCTATGAAGTTCAAGGCTTAACCAGCTAATCCAACCAATTTGGTGTTGCAAGTAATCAGCATTGAGCAGTGACAGGCATTCAAATCAGCAAAATGACAAGGGGACCCACATTTTTGCACAGCCAGTTTTTCACATTTGATTTAAGTTCATACAACTAAATACTGCTTCACTAAAAATCTTTGTTCGGAAAACACCGCAGTACTCAGATGTTCCTAGGAAATGAAAGACATACAGTACCACTGTTATCTTTTTTGTTGAAAGGAGAGTCAATTATTATGCAGGCACTTCACTCACTCAGAATATGGAACCAATGTAGAAAGCATTTTAAGATGGAGAAGCTTTTATCTGTGGCACTTCTACAAGAGAACCACCTCTTTCAACCCTCGCAAACATATGCAGTTTTTAATATCTGTAAAAGATTTGGGATTAAATTGCTCAGAGATCCTTATATAGACAACATCTTTGCATCATACGAACAATTACATTCCAAATTTAACTTTCTACCTACACATTTCTTTCACTATCTTCAAATTAGGAACTTTGTTAAACAGAACCTGCCCGATTTTCCTCATCTTACACCCTTGCCCATGCTGGAAAAAATATTGCTCAATTTCAAGGACTTAGACACCATCTCTGCAATATGTAAAATTATTTTTCAGTACCTCCCTTTCAAAGATCCAAGAGGACAATGGGAAAAAGATTTTTTAATCAATAGAAAAGGAGTGGAAAACAGAAATGCAGAGACTTCACTCGAGCTCCATATGTGCAAAGCATACAATTATTCAAATCAACATTATATACTGAGCTCATCTGTCTCGCCTAAAACTGTCCAAAATGTTTCCAGGGCAAGATCCAACCTGCGAGCGCTGCAACCAAGTCCCAGCCTCACTGGGTCACATGTTTCGGGCCTGCACCAAATTAACATCATTTTGGACCAAAATTTTTAAGTACCTTTCAGACAGCCTTGGTGTCACAATCCCTCCTAACCCACTAACAGCTGTGTTTGGTGTTCTTCCAGATGGGTTCAACGTGGAGAAGGACAAACAAACTGTGATTGCATTCACTACACTTTTGGTATGCAGATTATTTTACTAAACTGGAAAAATCCTAACGCTCCTCTTTTAAGTCAGTGGGTAGCCGATGTTTTATACTATTTGAAATTGGAAAAAATCAAATATACAGTTAGAGGTTCTGTACAGAATTTTTTTAAAACCTGGCAGGATATAATCAATAAAATTTTAGAATAAGCTCTTAAAGCACCGAGGAAGTAATTATCTCCGCATCTCTTTTTCCTCTCCATGCATCTCTACTGGTCTATTAAACTCATAAATTTAGGTATGTCTGCAAGCCTTAAGTTTTACTCTGTTGGCCATGCTCTCTCTCTCAGGGGCAGGGGTCGACTTGTTTTTTTTTTCTACAGTCCTATTATTTGTAAAAATTGATTGATTTGTATGAATGATTACAATAAAATTAATAAATAAATAAATAAATAAATAAATAATTATTATGCAGGCTGAGAGGGGTTCCCAAACTTTTTCATATGTCTGTAACAGCAGAAGGCTGCATCACCACTTCTTTTAAGTTTAGATCTTGGAATTATAAGCAGACACTTATTTGAAGATTTAAGGTTACGATTAGGAGTGTAAGGTGAAAGATATTTTGAAATATAGGATGGATTATTGAAGGCTTTGTAAACCATAAGCAAAACCGGTGTGATGTGTTCGGATTTTCTTTTCCGAGTTAAGATACTGGCAGCTGCAATCTGCACTCGTTGCAATCGATTGATGTCTTTTTTGGGTGGTCCTGAGAGGAGTGTGTTACAGTAATCTAGCCAACTGAAAACAAAAGCATGAACTAATTTCTCAGCATCTTGCAATGTTATAAGAGATCTAACTTTTTCAATATTTCTTAAGTGAAAAAATGC
The DNA here is from genome assembly GCF_900747795.2 of Erpetoichthys calabaricus. Taxonomy (NCBI): domain Eukaryota; kingdom Metazoa; phylum Chordata; class Cladistia; order Polypteriformes; family Polypteridae; genus Erpetoichthys; species Erpetoichthys calabaricus. The sequence continues at coordinate 26,835,597 of NC_041396.2, read as the reverse complement.
TGTACTTGTAATCTGATTAATATGTGATTTAAAATTCAGGTTAGAATCAATAGTTACCCCTAAATTCTTTATCTCCGTCTTGACTTTTAATCCTAATGAATCAAGTTTATTTCTAATACTCTCATTATATCCATTTTTCTCAATCACTAAAATTTCTGTTTTCTCCTTATTCAGTTTGAGAAAATTATTACTCATCCATTCAGAAACACAAGTAAGACCTTGCATCAGTGAACCAAGAGAGTCGGCGTCATCAGGTGCTATTGATAAATATAGTTGTGTGTCATCAGCATAGTTGTGGTAGCTCATGCTATGCCCTGAGATAATCTGACCTAACAGAAGCATGTAAATCAAAAAAAGCAGCGGACCCAGGATTACCATATAGAATAGTTTTTGTCTCTGAAGTATAATTACCACAACTAACAAAGAATTTTCTATCTGCCAGGTACGACTCAAACCAATTTAAGACACTGTCAGATAGGCCCACCCATTAACTAAGGTGATTTTGAAGAATATTGTGGTCAGTGGTATCAAAAAAGATGTCTGCAAAGTAGTTTATTAATTTATTTACTCAAGCCACCTACACCTGAACACCAGCAAAACCAAGGAGCTGGTGGTGGATTTTAGGAGGCCCAGACCCCTCATGGACCCCGTGATCATCAGAGGTGACTGTGTGCAGATAGTGCAGACCTATAAATACCTGGGAGTGCAGATGGATGATAAATTAGACTGGACTGCCAATACTGATGCTCTGTGTAAGAAAGGACAGAGCCAGTTATACTTCCTTAGAAGGCTGGCATCCTTCAACATCTGCAATAAGATGCTGCAGATGTTCTATCAGACGGTTGTGGCGAGCACCCTCTTCTACGTGGTGGTGTTCTTGGGAGGCAGTATTAAGAAGAAAGACGCTTCACGCCAAGACAAACTGGTGAGGAAGGCAGGCTCTATTGTTGGCATGGAGCTGGACAGTTTGACATCTGTGGCAGAGCGACGGGCGCTCAGCAGGCTCCTATCAATTATGGAAAATCCACTGCATCCACTAAACAGTGTCATATCTAGACAGAAGAGCAGCTTCAGCGACAGACTGCTGTCACTGTCCTGCTCCACTGATAGACTGAGAAAATCGTTCCTCCCCCAAACTATGCGATTCTTCAATTCCACCCGGGGGGGTAAACGTTAACATTATATAAAGTTATTGTCTGTTTTTACCTGCATTATTATCAATCTTTAATTTAATATTGTTTTTTGTATCAGTAAGGTGCTGCTGGAGTATGTGAATTTCCCCTTGGGATTAATAAAGTATCTATCTATCTATCTAGTTTAAATTAAACTATACTAATAAAAGGAAAAGCCCTCACTAACTCACTCATCACTAATTCTCCAACTTCCCGTGTAGGTAGAAGGCTGAAATTGGGCAGGCTCATTCCTTACAGCTTACTTACAATAGTTAAGCAGGTTTCATTTTGAAATTCTACACGTAACGGTCATAACTGTCGACAACGTCTGCCATGTTAAACTTTCTTATTTATGGCCCCATCTTCACAAAATTTGGTAGGTAGCTTCCCTGCGCTAACCGATACCAATGTGGGTACTTATTACGGTGGTATGACACCACTGTTGGCCGCCATATTGAACTTTCCAACGGTCTTTGTTACTTATGGGCCCATCTTCAAGAAATTTGGTACATGGGTTCCCAACGCTAACTGAATCCTACTTACGTACATATATACGTCCATAGCCTGCAGCTCGGTCGTTTTGTGAGTCGGTGTTGGGTTCCCCATCCTCACGCCTCCCACGTAGTTGGCTGCCTGCCTATATAAGGCCGTCCGTCACTCCGGTCTCTTCATTCCCTTCCTTGCTTCATGTCTCCCTGCTGATAACTGCAGCCTTTTTATTTAATCCACGGCTTCTTCGCTGTTTTATTGTTCGTTTATTATGATTATAGTTATTTTGTAGGTATTTTAGACTTAGTTTACATTGTTCAGGTACCCATTTCCTTTATCATTCCAACCGTACCCCCATTAACATGTCTATCGAGGTGATCACCATCGATCAAAGAACTGTCACTTACCGAGTGGTTTCCATGCCCGGAGATGGCGACTGCCTTTTCCATTCTCTGTGTTACATATTGCATGGCCATATCAGACTCACTGTTGATATCCGGAGGAACATTGTGTCTTATGTATTGAATGACTGGGACAGGTTCAAGGTGTGGACTGATGACGGTACAGGAGATAATTATACTACACAGGAGCACTAGAAGAGTGAAATGCTTAAGCCCTTCGCCTATGGTTCTGCATGTGAGTTGATGGCTGCCACTGAATTGTTCGGTTGTTGCTTTCAAGTGTACCGAAATGGCTAAATATTTTACACCTTTGGACAACCGCCAATGCCTCTTAAACTTCTTAGATTCACAGGTGACGATTTGAGTAGTGGACACTTTGATTTTTATGAATGTTTAAACTCTCAAAAGCTGGATGCGAAATTATCGATGAAACCCATTTCAATTCAAACGCCTCCAATTTCCAGTAAGGCTCTGCTTTGCAATGACAATTAATAAGTCTCAGGGACAGACCCTACAAAAGGTTGGCATTGATTTGAGGCAAGATTGCTTTTCACATGGCCAACTATACATTGCATTTGAGGGTAAAATGAATTAGCAAAATATGGGGAATTCTGGAGAAAAACCTGATTCAGTCTGTGAGAAACCTCCACCTTGGGATATTAATGTCCTGGAGTGGCCGAGTCAAAGTCTAGATCTCAGTCCAGTTTGTGGCTGAACTTAAAAAAAGGGCAATCACTCAACATGTCCATGACACCTGACAGAGCTTGAGAAGATTTCCAAAGAAGAATGGGAGAAAAGTGCAATTTCCAGATGTGCAAATCAAATAGAAGGAGAGACCCCCTGTGCAAACAGACTCAAGACTGTCATGGTTGCCAAAGGTGCATCTACCAAATACTAACTTGAAAGATGTGAATGCTTATGAGATCAATTGCTTTCTGTTTAATTATTTGTAATTAAATTAGGCCACTTGGTAGAAATCTGGATTATCATGTTTTGAGGTGTAATATGTTTGTTACATCGATGTGCATTCTAATAACGGCTCAGTGACATGAATTATTATATGCGTGAGTCGTCATTTAGCTGCTTTGGCTGTACTTCCCTATTTAAATGAAGGCTGTTCTCATTTCCCAGTTTCTCCAAAATGTTTCATTTGAAGGGGTCAGAGGTGCTGTAAATATACCCGTGTTCTCCCATCTAGCTTGACTTTTGGGTGTAGAGCTACATACTCATATTTCAATCTTCTTTTTGTGCATACACGTTTTATAAATCAGACTTCAGGAAATGATTTACTGTAAGGACCACACAGGAAGGATCCCCACTGGGAAGCAAACACTAACCACTGCGCTACTGTGCATCATCTATTTAATAAAATCAAAAGAGAGATAGTGTAAATTCTTGCAGTTTTACAAGTAAATTAAAATGTGTGGTTTCAAATTCATTTTACTGGTATACTGTAAATTTAGAGCAGCTTTAATTTAAAAACCATCAACGCAGAATTTAAGACTGCGGTTGATCACACATCAACCCTCAGGATTGAGACTATCAAATATATTTCACATTACCAAGCACTTCAACAGTCTGGCTGCAAAACCAAAAAAAAAAAACAACAAATTCCTAATCAAGAGCAAAAACACTTTCAAAAATAGAATCTTCATTTCTGGCTTGGTTTAGTGGCTTCCGTTTATTTTGTATTTTATGTTTCAAACAGCAGGTTACAAAAGTAAAATTAGCGATAGATAGATAGATAGATAGATAGATAGATAGATAGATAGATAGATAGATAGATAGATAGATAGATAGATAGATAGATAGATAGATAGATAGATAGATAGATAGATGCCATGCAAGGACCAGCATCCCGGATAGAGCAGTGCTGGGATTCTTACTTGGCCAGGAAGCCAACAGCATAGAATGATAGGGGAAGGCAGATTGCTCAGGGCATTGTCTCCCCTGAGATGCTAGATGGCATCTCCCACCCCGCCAAGTTATAGTACCACCATGGATTCCCACAGAGCAGTTTTGAATTTATAGTTCACTGCCTCAGCCCTGTTGCATTCCATGGGTGCCTCCAGTGGACACAGAAGTAACTAGTGAGCCCTACTTTCTCAGGCTACAGCCTCACCCAGAGCGCTCCCAGGCCACAGTTTTGGGACACTGGAAGTACTCCCTGGTTTTATATAAAAGGATCTGCCTTGCTCAACTCCAAGAGCCAGAGGAGAAGGACAAAGCTTGCACGAGGAGTGGAGAAGAAGGAGACAGAGAGCAACAGGATTACGGTGTGGTGGCAAATCTGTAATTGTGTATTTAGTGTAGGAAACTCTTCCTCATAAGAGTTTCACACAATAAAACCTCTTTGTATATTGTGAACTTGTGTCCAAGCCTGTTATGTTGGGAGTTTGGGGAGCTGCAGCGCCCCCTAGGGACCACAATAGATAGATAGATAGATAGATAGATAGATAGATAGATAGATAGATAGATAGATAGATAGATAGATAGATAGATAGATAGATAGATAGATAGATAGATAGATTGGTCTTAGATTGTCTTTCTGAACCTCTGAGCATGGAGACTGTATAACCCGTTGCAGTGTCTCACAGATTTGGCTTTGTCACTGCCTTACAATATACACACATAGGCATACAGACTGTCTATACTTAGATCATACTCACTGTTCAGATTATTAGGAACACTATACAGCAGCTACTCCACCTACCTTGTGTCAATAGTTCCTTTTGTGGTGGTTGTATAATGGTGTGGGCAATGTTTTCTTGGCACACTTTAGGCCCATTAATACCAATCACAATGCCATAGCCTATTTGAGTATTGTTTGTTACAGACAGGACTTTTGACCATTGAATAATGGGGAGAGGTGGTGTTATGGGAATGTGTTTCCTGTTTATGATGTGCACACTGATTTTGACCGAAGTGTATATGTTAACAATTTTTCACATTTTGAGAATGTGATTGGATAACTAAAATATGGATTATGTGGCACAAGTGACATAAGATTTGTTTTATTTTTTCCATGAATGTTTTTAACATCATTTGCTGTTGTGCAGCAGTGGTTGCAATTGGCTTCTTTTATAATATAAATATACATATACATTCTGCATGAAAACAAGAGAACAAAAAATATTTTAGGCCATCATTACAAACTACATCAGGTCAGTAATATTATAAAAAGATTATCTTTTTTTGCTTAGAGTATTTCTTCAATTATCTTAATTTTTCTTCAGGGAGTCATAATGGTGTAGTGGTTAGCACTGCTGCCTCACAGTTCAGGCAACAAAAATCAGTTAGGCACAATTGGCAGATGATTCCCTCAGGGACACTTGAACGACCATTGCACCATTACTCTTCATTTAAAACATATTCAGTTTCTCTTTCCCCTTTGACTCTAATGGATTTGGCCAAGTTTGACAAAATTCTAGAACCTTTCCTTGATTTCACTGAACCTGAGGTGAACCAAATTCAAAGAGGTTCATTCATTACTGTTGAACAAAAATAGTGAGCAACACTGCATTCCAAGAGCTTAACTAAACTCATAATTTCTCGTTTTCATTCTTACGGGTTCCAGGAAATGCTCCAAAAACAAACTGGGAATAAGACATGGCTGTTTCCAACCAAACATCTAGCCATGCCCAGACTTCCGTCACTCAGATATCTAGCCCTGTGCCTCCTGTTTCCACTCAAACATCTAGACATTCATCTCACCCCTATGTTACAGCTGGTCTGGAGCTCAGAAAAGGGTGGCCGATTTATTAATAAGTAATTGAATAGCCAGCTCAGTCTCTGTGGGTGTGAGTGCTAGCTCAGCCGTGGGAGGTTGGTGAGGTCATTGAGGCGAGACACACCTGCACATGAGGGTCCGATCAGTCTCGATTGCTTCATCGCCTTCCTGCAGTGCACAACTGAGACACAGTACCTATGGAGGCATATCAGGGAGAGCCGGCACGAGAAAGAAAACAAACAAGCTCAAGAGCATCAGAAGAAAGGGACAAAAGGAAGAAAATAGACTGGAGAGAAAGTGGGCAATCGAACAAGTGGAGAAGGAAAGGATGGAGGTTAAAAGGAATGGAAAGAGAAAATGTGAAGAGAGACAGGAGAGAGAGAGAGAGAGAAAGCCCATGCACAATAGAAGAGAGAGAGCAGAGCTGCAGGGCAAGGAGCCTGAGGCTCAAGTAATGGCACTCCTGTTGAATGAATGCCAGGGAGCAGGAGCAGTCCCACTGATGGAGTCTCCCTCAACAGCCGAGAGTGAGTGGCAGGAGAGGCATTTGTGGCTCGACAGGTTGTTCTGTACAAGCCGATGTAAGGGTGGCAGGAAATGGAGCCTAGATAGGATGGTTAACTTCACCTGTTGGTTGGGTGTCTCCTCAGTTGCTACATCCCGTGTGGGGTAAGCTGAGGAGACATCGGCTTTTGTGAAAGCGGCATTAGAAAATTTGAATTTTAATGAACAGTGCACAGTCTCTGGTTTTAACCTCTGGTTTTAATGGATATTTATAGGATTTTAACCTTAACTTTTACTTTGTTTTTATGGATTATTTATTTTATGGACTGTTGGAGCACTGCACTTATTGAACAGTGTTTTGATTTTTTATTATTTTAATTAAAAGCACTGGAACACATTTGCAACCTCTTGTTTTGTGTTAGTGTCCTCATCCGCTGGCTCATCCCTCTGGTACATTATTGGATATAGAGGGTTCAAGAGGCTCCCAGGATGCAACTGGTAGTGTGGAGCCAATCCGCACCATCAAAACCCCAAACTGTGAATTACTCACAAACCACTGTCTTTCAATGCTATCTGTGAAGAGCGTTCTGCACTCTGTTACAATATTTTCTTGAGAAATTTATAATATCATGCAATACAACATAACCTAAAAATGCACAAAATTTTTATTTCTGTTTTCAGAATTGAAATATATATATACACATTGAGGTAAATAAACAAGCCTTGACAAAACAAAAAAGGTTTAGGGCAACCTCACATATAATTGGAAGTGGCTACAAATGCAAAAGATGAGAAAAATGGTATTTACAGACAAGAGTCCAAAACAGAACTGAACAGGTTAGGAATCATGACAGATATATAGTTGAAAAACAGGAAGAGGATGGATCTTGGGACAAGAACTGGAAATAAGGTCATCAGACTATAACTTCTTGGGATGTGGAAATGACATTGTCATTAGGAGGTGGGTTCTCCTGCTGGTCTGGAAGTGACATCTTCTGGACAGAACCAGAAGTAATTTCCCACATTTGGTCATTTGAGAGAAAGAATTAGTGCACTCTTCCACCTCCTGGTCTGACCAAGAATTACCTTCTTTTGAGCCCTTTATCTGGCTTCCATGCACACATGTATGACAACATATATATGTGAAGTTCTAATGAGGAAGACCTTTGGGTCTGGTGGTCCTCCCACCTTGCACAGGTTGCATCCAACACACCTGTGGATGTAGGAGAATCCGTGGAAGTCAAATGACGGTGAAGCATCTGTACAGCTTGTGCTTTTATGTCAGTGAGTATACTGCATTACTTCACTAACAAATCAATAGGGACATTTATCTGTACATGCATCGAAATACAAGAATGTTTGTGGTGGACTGGTCTGGATAAAAGTCCATCCCTACCTTCACCTTTTAACTTACTCAGACAATTATCTCCATTCAGTGCATGAAGGATCTTCCTGACCCCCTCAGTTCTATTTAGGAACAGAATGCTGCTACCTATTGACCTGGCCTTCTTGGCTGATCTCTCTATTTCGGAAAGTCAGGCACTTTCCATAAGGATCATTTAAGATGAAGAGATTTATTCCAATGACTACTTAATTACAGTCTGCAAAAATGTTGTCAAGGTACTAACCATTATAATCTGTCACACAATACTGTACCATCAAATCTCAGACCAGCAGAATGAGAAAGATTTTCTACCCCCAGTAGAAGAATGCTGTGAATAACAGAAGCAATCAGATCAAATCAAAGCTGTCCTTAATATAGAGTGAAATATCACTGTGCTTCACAAAATGGCAAAGTGTTTGTAAATTGTTGGCTGATATATTTTTCTATGTCTTCGTTTACTTCTCTTTTTATTTGAAACTTATTCTGAGAATTACAGACGAACAGGAATAGCAAATTTGCTAGTTAAATAATGAAGACTGTCTGTTAAAGAAATTACTATCCAGAACCCTTATCTGGATAATCTGTTTTAGAAAACACACAGATATTTATGGATCTTGTGGTCCTTTCTGGTTATTTCCTTTATCAATTCTTCTAACATAAGCTAAGGAGTGTCATGGTGACACATTAGGTCTGGTTACTATCTGTGTAGAGTTTTTTCTATTCACGTGTGTCTGCCATTTCTCTTACGCTGGGTAAATGGTATGGTGTAAGCGCATCTTGACACAGTATTCAGAAATGATTTGCTTGTACTTCTGTGAGGACAATCTCAGCATGACCATGAAAGTGGACTAAGTTGGTTCTGTTAATCAATGGATGATGATATTTGACATCTGAACTTGAACTTGAGCTGGATCTGGTATACATGTATAAAGAGAGTGATTCAATTCAGTTTATTGTTGTACAGAGGTATATACAAATGCAAACTTCCAATTCACATAATAATACAAATGAGTTTAAAGGCAGTAAAATAAAGCATTTGCAAACTGCTTAGCATAAATGGATCTTAATAATGTTTGTCTGTTATCATTATCATTGAACTATGGCCAGCTGAGAACAGAGGAGAGGAACACAAACACTGCAGTCAGCAACACAACCAGAGAAAATAAACCACTGGAGGGTCAACAGTCAATTATAAGAAACAAGGACAAGTCAGTTGCAACTACACTCCTGGAGACCCCAGCCAATTGGCCACCCAATTGGCCACCCAACTGGCCACCCAACCTATCCCTGGCATTCTATAATAATCTGTGTTGGGCCTCTAAACGGAGATAACAGAATCATTATCTCCATTAATTTCAAGGATACCAGGATCCCAGGTGTCTTTTCCATGGGAAGGAGAACAATTGGGCAGTACCAAGTGCCACAGCAATATACCATGAAGAGAAACATAACAGAACAGGGTGAATAACAGTTCATAATTATTGTATTGTTCATATTCTTGTATAAATTGCTAAGAAAACAAGACACAATATGCACAACTAATCAGCAGCTCTAGTCAGGGTATGAGACTAAATTAGACAAGTCTTCAGCCTGATTTTAAAGCGGAGACTGAAAGGGAATCTCTGATATTAACAGGCAGATCATTCCACAGCCTTGTGGCCCTGTAACTAAAAGTTCAACCTCCAATTGTTTTTTTAAATGAATTATCACTTGATTTTTACAGATTTTAGATAACTGTTCTTTTTGATAAGATAACATGAGCTTTACAGCCAGCCTAATATTGTTAATGGTGTCATGCATGTGCGTCAGAGGACCCCCTCGCAGGTTCAGTTTAAGTATGTAGTAACCTGCTGAGATGAGAGAGAGTGCTGCTGCTAACCTTGACTTCTTCTTTCCGCATAGTACCAAGAAGCTCCCTGGTGAAGGAATTCGACCCATCCATTCTGGTCCACCCACCAAAGGAAGTGTCTTTTATTGACTTGAGCAATGGATGAAGCTCCACTAGAGACAACTGCAATTGACTCCTCTTGTCTTATTTCCCATATATGAGATGCACGTCAAAGAATGTACTGTAATTTCTTTTCCTTTGTTTGTAAACAATCAAAGGGATGACCTGGTTGGTGCCTCAAACTTTCTTTTTTTTTTTTTTTTTTTTTTTTATATTTTTATTTTATTAATTTTCATTGTAATCATTCCATACAAACAGATCAATTTATAACCCAACAAAATTGAAGACAAATCAAACCCCACCCCTGAGAAGGAGAGCTTAGCTAAAGGAAAATTGCTTAAGGCTTTTTAATAAGGCAACATTAAACAAAAGAAAGGGAGAAGTAAACATCTATGTAAATAAGAGATGGAGAAGGGAGTTAAATGCGGTAATAGTTATTTCTCTTATTCTAAAATAATATTGATTAAATCCTGCCAGGTTTTGAAAAAATTTTGTACAGATCCTTTAACTGAGAATTAGATTTTTTCCAATTTCAAATAATATAAAACATCGGTTTCCCACTGACTTATAAGAGGAGAGTTAGGATTCTTCCAATTTAACAAAATAAGTCTGCGTGCCAAAAGTGTAGTGAATGCAATCACCGTTTGCTTGACCTTCTCCAATTCAAGTTCATCTGGAAGAACACCAAACACAGCTGTTAATGGGTTAGGAGGGATTGTGACACCAAGGCTGTCTGAAAGGCACTTAAAAATTTTTGTCCAAAATGATGTTAGTTTGGTACAGGCCCAGAACATGTGACCCAGTGAGGCAGGAGCTTGGTTGCAGCGTTCGCAGGTTGGATCCTGCCCTGGAAACATTTTGGACAGTTTTAAGCGAGACAGATGGGCTCGATATATAATTTTTAGTTGAATAATTCTATGCTTTGCGCATATAGAACTCGAGTGAATTCTCTGCTTTGCTACCTTCCACTCCTTTTCTGATATATTGATTAAGAGATCTTCTTCCCAATGTCCTCTTGGATCTTTGAAAGGTAGGGACTCTAATAAGATTTTATATATTGCGGAAATAGTGTTTATTTCCTTGAAATTGAGCAGTATTTTTTCCAGCATTGTGGAGGGTGCAAGGTGGGGGAAATCGACAATTTCTGTTTAAAAAAATTTCTAATTTGAAGATAGTAAAAGAAATGTGTAGCTGGGAGGTTGAATTTTGAACGTAATTGTTCAAAAGATGTAAATATGTTGTCTATATAAAGATCTCTGAGCATTTTAATCCCAAAACTTTCCCAGGTATTAAAAACTGGATATACTTGCGAAGGTTGAAAGAGGTGGTTCTCTTGCAGAGGTGCCACTGATAAAAGATTTTCCATCTTAAAATGCTTTCTAATTTGGTTCCATATTCTGAGTGAGTAAAGCACAATTGGGTTATTAGTATATTTGCGATAACTTTCATTTATTGGAGAGCAGAGCAGGGAGTATAAAGAAGTACTACAGGATTTTACTTCTATTGCGGACCAAGCCTGTGTATGTTCATTTATTTGTGTCCAGGTTTTTATGGCTTGTATGTTTGCTGCCCAGTAATAAAACTGAAAATTAGGTAAAGCCATGCCACCTTCTGCCTGAGGTCTTTGTAGGGTCGCTCTTCGGATACGTGGGTGTTTTGAGTTCCAAATGAATGAGGTTATTGTTGAATCTAACTGTTTAAAAAACAATTTATTGATATATATTGGAATGTTTTGAAATAAAAAGAGAAGTTTAGGAAGGATATTCATCTTAACAATGTTAATTCTTCCGGCTAGAGTGAGATGAAGGGTTGACCATCTATGCAAGTCTTGCTTAATTTTTTCCATACAGACGCCAAATCAAAGCTGTCTGCAATACCTGTCATTCCTGCACCCAGCCACATGGGACAGAGGTAATCCTGGCTGCACTGTGATGTGGCCTGTTCTTTTAGTAGAGATCATGTCCATTAGAGAGCACACTCAAGCACATATCAATATTCACACACAGAGGTCAATATGAAATCACAATTTCAATTAATTTTCAAATGCATTTATTTTTGTATAGTGCTATGTAATGGTACAGAGTTCTATAATAAGTTAGAGGTGAAATATAAATATTACATTTTATAAAATACATAGTGTACTGTACACACTAGTGATGAGCGAAACAGGCAAGGTTGATTCACAATCATTTCCATGAAAATCATACTAACAACAATTTTGCAGGCAATTTCTCAAATTCAAAACACAAAATTCATTAAAGAGTTTTTTAGGGTCGAAGGGTGGAAAAAACAGTGTTATTTTCTGCATCTGCAGATTGTAGAAAACCCTTTGTTTTTCTTGTTTGCATTCTATACATTGTGTAGATCATTTAACATATCTATTACAATTTAAAGTATTGAGAGGAGGGAGATGCATACAGAGTTTCTGTGCACTGAGCTGGACTTGCCAATAGAGGGCTGTGCACAATCAGTCAGTGACAGCAAATGTGGGAAATCTGCTGGTATTTCATCATTGTACTGGGGATCTGTTTGTCATCAATTATTGCTATCAGAGGTGAAAAAATGAGTAAAATCTATAAAATATACAAGTTTGCGTAATTGTTGATAAGGAAAAATTGAAACAGTAAACAAATACATAGCTGAAGTCGCACAGAATGTTTCTCCATTTAAAAGTAGATGGGTTTACAAATTCATCAGTGCTTTTCAATAGGAGATTTAAACATTTTTAAACAGTACAGCACAACAAGCCATTAATAAGTCTAACAGAATGTTAGGTTATATAGCTACCTGATGTGTAGAGTAGAAGACCAAAGAGGTGATGCTCAAGCTGTATAACAAAATGGTTAGATCACATCTGGAGTACTGTTTTCAGTTTTGGTCTCCAGGTTATAAAAGAGACATAGCAATACTGGAAGAAGTCCTGAAAAGAGCGACTAGTCTGATTCTAGGGCTACAGGGGATGACGTATGAGGAAAGATTAAAAAATCTGAGCCTTTTCAGTTTAAGCAAAAAGAGATTGAGAGGAGACATGACTGAAGTGTTCAAAATTATGAAGAGAAATTTTACACTGGATGGAGGCTGTTATTTTAAAATTAGTCCATCAAGAACACGGGGAAACAGTTGGAAACTTGTTAAGGACAAATTTTAAAGAAATATCAGGAGGTTTATTTTTTTTAACACAGAGAACCACAGACACATGAAGTAAGCTACCAAGTAGTGTCGTAGACCTTAAGAGTTTAGAGGGCTTTCAAGACTATTTTAGAAGAATTAAGTGGATAGGACTGGCAAGTTTTGTTGGGTCGAATGGCCTGTTCTCATCTAGATTGTTCTAATGTTCTAATGTTATAATCTGCTCAAAATACTATACTGTCTTGAAAAATTTTCTTGAAGAATAAGTTTGCCACATTTCAAGTAAATCGGTCCACAGCGGAGCTCAGTTATTTCATAAGAAGAGACAGGCGAATAGACATGGCTGCCTCAATAGGTGCATTGACATATAACGTGTGAGTGCTAAGTCTTTACAAATTCCACCTTAAACAAATGAATTGTGATCTTAAATTTAATTTCTCAGGGTGTCATGGGAGACATAAGGTCTCATGAGTAAGACATAACAAATACAAATGCCGCTTTACCAAGGGGATTGTAGGAGCAGCATGGGAACCCAAAAGAAGGCCTTTGCCAACCTCAAGGAGAGGTTCTCCAGAGACACCACAGATAAACAATGAATTCTGGTTATGGTGGTGCCATAAGCAGCATTTTTCCCTCTCACTTCTCTTACAATCCAAAAATATGCTATTAGGACAATCAAAAAATTTAAATCCATTCATAGGTTAACAGCCAACCCAATACAAAAAATGGTATACTCAAAAGAGCTAACAACCATTGTGAGACTTGCCCGGACACCATCAGACAGACACCGCATCTTTATAAAACTCTTGTTTATTTTCTCTGTTCTCCAACACACAACTCAACTGTCCCGCACAACACACTGTGCTTCTTGCCCCAATCACCGTTACTCCGGGCCTTTCTCTCAATGTCCCTGGGCCACCTGTCCTCTCTCTCCAGGAGCTTCGTCCTGCTCCCGACTCCAGCTCCCTGATTGGAGGGAGGCGGCCCCTTTAATCCTTACCCGGATGAGCTCCAGGTGCTCTGCCTGATGTCACTTCCTGGTGTGGTGGAAGTGTCAGGAGAGCACCCTGAAGCACTCTGGGTGTCCCTGGAAGGATTGTCCTCCAGGAGTGTGGTGGAAGTAAATATGTCCCGGGCTCTATGAGGCTCAGGGCGCCCCCTGGTGGTGGATAAGGGCCCTAACGGGCTTGAGCCTCCCTGCTCCCCTTCCGTGGCCCTCTTCTGCTCCAGGGCGGTTGCCCCCTCGTGGCCCGGATGACAAATGTGCCACCTCTCGGTCCTTCCAGGCATCCCGGCTGGGTCTGACCCCCAGCCTTGTGCGACACCATACATAAGCAAATCAACATTGTGTACACTGGCTCACTGGTGAGATAGAGCAACCACTGAACTAACACTGGACATAAAATACGAGAGCTAAATCATAACTCTGCAGTATACTTACACCTAAAGGACAATAGACTCCCCTTTGAGGAGAGTACAGTTCACATTTTGGACAGAGCAATTTAGAAAATGCATCAACAACAGAGTAATAAGTTACCGTGAGAGACATAATAGATGGACTGGCATCCCAACTGGGCTGGAGTCTGTTATAGAAGGATGACACAGAAGGAGGCTCACCCCAGTTCCTATTCTCTTTCCCATTCAGGGAGAAGAAACAATTAATGGACTGAGGGAAGTTGCCTATCGAGAAAAGTTAACCTCGTATTATGATAGGTGATAAGGCTTCTCAATGCACCACCTTTACAGTCACTTGCTGGTGTAGTCATTCCCTGAATCGTGACTGGACATGAGGGCTGTTTTGTGAAGAGAAAGTCAAAAAGCTGTTCCTTGGTATGGCTGATGTTAAGTTGCAGACAAATCTTTCTGCACCAAGATGCACATTTCTCCACCTGATTCCTATACTCTGTCTTGATAATCCCATAAGTACAGAATCATCTTGCACATGCTATGATCTGTTGGCAGGACTGTTCCTTGTGGTGCTCCAGTGTTGCTCACATCCATATCAGAAACACAGTTCTTGAGCCTCACAAACTGTGGTCTGCCATTATCCAGGACACCATTGTCTCATCCACCTGCATACTGTATCTCTGAGTGTACCACTTAACAGGAAAGGCTGGATGGTGTTGATGGCATTGGAGAAAAGACATCACTCTTTGAAAATAAGCCTCATGGAGCAGATAAATAATGGCATCCTTCACTTCAATATTTGTCCGATAGGAAAACTGCAGTGGGCCCAGGTGGTCTACCACAAGAGGACCAATATGGTTCCAGGACCAGCCTCTCAAAGATCTTCATAATGGAAGATGTAGATAATTGTATCCTCCATTTCAAGCTTTGTCTGACATACCTTTATTTATAAAGATTATTTGTGGCTCTTTAGTTTTCAATCCAGGATTTTACGGCTACCCCTCTCTCTTTTAAGGAATGTCAATACATTGGGACATTTTTAAACTCTGAAAACTAGTTCCCCCATTTTGGGACTACTAGGTCAGAAGATAGTAGTTAGTAGTTGTGGAACTAGCTGGGTTGGTGTCAACCTTTTCAGGGCTGCAGGGCCATCTTAACAGCATCATAGGTCAAAGTAGTGTGCAAAGGCCCCTGTTTTGATAGCCAAACAGAAACATGCACAGGCATCAAAAACATTGTATGTCTCTGTTCTGATAGCAAACATGCATAGACATCAGAAACATTGTGAGCCTCTATGCTCTTTGAGCCCCGGCCAGTGTCCGTTGTGCCCATACATTAAGATGGCCCTGTAGGGCTGGCCAGTAAAGTTCCTGGCCTGCTTTATGGCTATTTTCTGTGAGCTATTTATGACTCCACATTACAACTATATCCTGTGAGTTCTGAAGGCCACCACAATGAGAGGTCTGAAAATCGAGAGTACACCTTATGAGAAGGATTTAGGAGTCATAGTGCACTCTACACTATCAACTTCCAGACAGTGTTCAGAAGCCATTAAGAAGGCTAACAGAAAGTCAGATTATATAGCGCCATGATGTGCAGAGTACAAGTCCAAGGATGTTGTGCTTAAGCTTTATAACACACTGGTGAGGCCTCATCTGGAGTCCTGTGTGCAGTTTTGGTCTCCAGGGTACAAAAAGGACATAGCAGTGCTAGAAAAGGTCCAGAGAAGAGTGACTAGACTCATTCCAGGGCTGCAGGTGATGAATTATGAAGAAAGATTGAAAGGGCTGAGCCTTTTCAGTTTAAGCAAAAGAAGTTTAAGAGGTGACATGATTAAAGTGTTTAAAATTTTGAAGGGTATTAGTCCAGTGGATCGAGACTGTTATTTTAAAATGAGTTCATCGAGAATATGGGGACACAGTTGGAAACTCGTTAAGGGTAAATTTTGCAGAGACGACAGGAAGTTTTTCTTTACACAGAGAACCATAGACACTTGGAATAAGCTACCAAGTAGTGTGGAAGACAGTAAGACTTTAGACACTTTCAAAACTCGACTTGGATGGTAGAATGGACTGGCAAGCTTTGTTGGGCTGAATGGCCTGTTCACCTATGGATTGTTCTAATGTTCTAATTTCAAATATTACACAACTATTCTTGTGTATTGTGCACTTCTACTTCATGAAGTAAATAATTTAATTTCTTATGACCACCCTGAATTAGAGCGGTTTACTGTAATTCAGACTTTTTTCCATTCTGTCATGATATGTAAAACAAAACTTAAGACACATGAACCTCTCTTCTGTTTGCAAAGCCCAGAACATCCACATTGCTCATTCCTCATTGCTTCGTTGTAGTTCTGGCTGAGTGCTCATTGGTTTGTAACAGTCAACCCCATACCCAGCTGGCAGCCACACTAGCAGAACCCATGGCCTGGATAAATTGCTGAGAAGAACCTACCTATACCAAGATGTACCTCTGACAAATAATGTTTTCCCCTCAATCAATAGTTAAACACAAGCAAACAAAGGCAGATGTGTAAAATAAGTGAAGAAATATATTAAATAAAACACAATGACAAATATAATAATACTAATCCCCGACGTAAAATATATCTATATATATTCCTCCACCAAACCAGCAAAGTGAAAGCACCACATATACAATAACAAAACCTCCTTTGCCCCTGCACACGTATAACAAACACACAATACAAATAATAACAATGGATGATTACTGAAATGTCAATGAACGTGAAATTGAGTCCGGGTAAATAACTGTCCAGAACACTGATGGCGGATCAAAATGGTTGTGTTTGATTCTCCCGAATAAAAGAGAACAATCCCACCGTGCTTCCTCAGCAAATGGTGGATAATAATGTCCAACCCCTGGGTTTCTGGTGATGACTGTGTTGTAGTGATTTCGACTGAACGAGAAGCAAACTGGAACAAGGTGCGATGTAAACAATGACAGAAAAATGATGATCTGTTGCTGTTAGTTGAAATCGCCATCTCTCTCCTTCCTCTTCTTCTGTCCCTCCTGACCATTTAAATAATGATGAGCTGGATGTAACTGGCAAAACTCCGGTACTGATGTGTCCAGGGTTTGCTGCCTCCCTGCAACATCTTTCCCCATTTCTCATTACAGGGACGACATTTAAACAAACACATATTAGTTTAGACAGGGTGCTGTGACGAGATGCGACTGGATGCAGGCAGTATAAACAACAATACCTATGTGGCTCCGCTACAGGTTGACAGCTGTCACATACATACAGAGTCCGCCCCTATAACTTAAACCAAAGTCAAACCTGTTTGAGAATGGACTAAGTCATTTGGGACATGAGGGCCTGCCGACACGCTAAGATTATATACAGTAAATATTCTGTGTAACATTTTCTACTTCTTGTGCTAGTATCACTGTAATCCCTGGAAAGCTGACAAGCTACAAGATGGACTTTTATCCTGTCCAGGTGAGGTCCTTGTCTTCTGTTTGCTGCTGAATCTTCCTGCAACTCTGAAAAGAATAAAATCGAAGGGTACAAGGAAATATTTTCAAATGAAGTTAGCAATAATCATTTTACCCTTATTCCTTGTGTCTACCTGCACTGTAAAGATGGAAATGGTATATTGTGTCAGAGAGCTCTTTGTTGCTTTAATGGCTTATTCACGCAAGCAGCCAGGCTGAAATGTGTTCTTCTTGATTAGATTTAGAAAGCACATTAGGCTCTCTAAGGCCCTTCTTGTCCACTTCTGGCTGTAAACTGGCCTTTCAAACATTGATCCGGGTTTATAAATTGCAATAACAAATTCTTCTCTTATAGGCTCAGTAACTGAATGTGAAAGGAAACCTAAACTAAATGTAACAGCACCATCTCTAAATACCAGTGTGCTCAAATTACCTGTCAATCAAATTTCGTTTTCTATTTTCTGCATGTGAAGTGCTGCAATCTCCTGTTTAGACTGCTTTGATGCATATCTTTTGACAGGGAACCCTGGCCTTAATTAAAATGGAGAAAAAAAACGATCAATGGTGGTTAGGAAAGATAAGACAGCACACATACATACTTCCATTTGTCTATTTATCCATCCACTCCACTGTCCATTAGTACATGCATTCCTGCATTGGCTGTTCAGGGGTGCGTTTTCCAAAAATGATGAAACTTAATGATTAAGAAGTGACATTGCGATTCACATACATAAAGTATGAGCTACTGTTTTGTGCATTTCCCCAAGCCCTTCTTCAGCAGCCACTTTATGAGTGAGCATAAAGTACCACTTGGTCTACTCCGTCTCTAAAGTCGCCTAGAAGAAAGCAACACAAGTTGATTGGAAATAAGTCTATGCACAGCACTTTCATTATAAGGTGATGATTTAATCCTCCTGCAGAATGAAAAAAAGTTATAAAAAGTATGAAGTAAGCACAACATCAAAATTTAATACCACAATATGTGAAAGTATAAAAAATGCCTCAAACTCAAACACAAAAAATCACGACACATGCAATCATAGAAAATCAGTTTTCTATTAAAAAAAAACAAATTCTTTAAATAATGGCATGGTGTCATTGTTTGCTAAGCCACACGTAGAAGCCTTTCCAACAGTGACAAAAAACAACTTTGCATGCTCTCCTCATCTGAGTTTCCTCAGGGTGCTCTGATTTCCTTCCATAGTTCAACAAGATCCAGGTTAGGCGAGCTGAGGTGTTGCTCCAGCCTTAAAAAGATAGATAGATAGATAGATAGATAGATAGATAGATAGATAGATAGATAGATAGATAGATAGATAGATAGATAGATAGATAGATAGATAGATAGATAGGAGTGCATCCAGAAAGTATTCACAGCACATCACTTTTTCCACATTTTGTTATGTTACAGCCTTATTCCAAAATGGATTAAATTAATTTTTTTCCTCAGAATTCTACACACCACACCCCATAATGACAACATGAAAAAAGTTTACTTGAGGTTTTTGGAAATTTATTAAAAATAAAAAAACTGAGAAATCCCATGTACATAAGTATTCATAGCCTTTGCTCAATACTTTGTCGATGCACCTTTGGCAGCAATTACAGCGTCAAGTCTTGTTGAATATGATACCACAAGCTTGGCACACCTATCCTTGCCCAGTTTCACCCATTCCTCTTTGCAGCACCTCTCAAGCTCCATCAGGTTGGATGGGAAGCGTCGGTGCACAGCCATTTTAAGATCTCTCCAGAGATGTTCGATCAAATTCAAGTCTGGGCTCTGGTTGGGCCACTCAAGGACATTCACAGAGTTGTCCTGAAGCCACTCCTTTGATATCTTGGCTGTGTGCTTAGGGTCGTTGTCCTGCTGAAAGATGAACCGTCGCCCCAGTCTGAGGTCAAGAGCGCTCTGGAGCAGGTTTTCATCCAGGATGTCTCTGTACATTGCTGCAGTCATCTTTCCCTTTATCCTGACTAGTCTCCCAGTCCCTGACTCTGAAAAACATCCCCACAACATGATGCTGCCACCAACATGCTTCACTGTAGGGATGGTATTGGCCTGGTGATGAGCGGTGCCTGGTTTCCTCCAAATGTGATGCCTGGCATTCACACCAAAGAGTTCAATCTTTGTCTCATCAGACCAGAGAATTTTCTTTCTCATGGTCTGAGAGTCCTTCAGGTGCCTTTTGGCAAACTCCAGGCGGGCTGCCATGTGCCTTTTACTAAGGAGTGGCTTCCGTCTGGCCACTCTACCATACAGGCCTGATTGGTGGATTGCTGCAGAGATGGTTGTCCTTCTGGAAGGTTCTCCTCTCTCCACAGAGGACCTCTGGAGTTCTGACAGAGTGACCATCGGGTTCTTGGTCACCTCCCTGACTAAGGCCCTTCTCCCCCAATCGCTCAGTTTAGATGGCCGGCCAGCTCTAGGAAGAGTCCTGGTGGTTTCAAACTTCTTCCACTTACAGATGATGGAGCCCACTGTGCTCATTGGGACCTTCAAAGCAGCAGAAATTTTTCTTTCACCTTCCCCAGATTTGTGCCTCGAGACAATCCTGTCTCAGAGGTCTACAGACAATTCCTTTGACTTCATGCTTGGTTTGTGCTCTAACATGAACTGTCAACTGTGGGACCTTATATAGACAGGTGTGTGCCTTTCCAAATCATGTCCAGTCAACTGAATTTACCACAGGTGGACTCCAATTAAGCTGCAGAAACATCTCAAGGATGATCAGGGGAAACAGGATGCACCTGAGCTCAATTTTGAGCTTCATGGCAAAGGCTGTGAATACTTATGTACATGTGCTTTCTCAATTTCTTTATTTTTAATAAATTTGCAAAAATCTCAAGTAAACGTTTTTCACGTTGTCATTATGGGGTGTTGTGTGTAGAATTCTGAGGAAAAAATGAATTTAATACATTTTGGAATAAGGCTGTAACATAACAAAATGTGGAAAAGTGATGTGCTGTGAATACTTTCCGGATGCACTGTAGATAGATAGATAGATAGATAGATAGATAGATAGATAGATAGATAGATAGATAGATAGATAGATAGATAGATAGATAGATAGATAGATAGATAGATAGATAGGCAAAATAGCTCCAGCTTCCCAGAGATCCTGCTCAGTATAAGTGGGTTACAAAATAAGATGGACGGAGAGATTGATGGAAATGATACAATTAAGACAATAAACCTGCACATCACCGCCTATTTTACTCTCGTTCCGACACAAAGTTACAGTTTGACACTACTTTAAATAAACTTTTATCAAGTACTAAAACTTCCCACACTCCTTTGGACAATGCATGATGTTTTTATCTCTAAAGTATATACAGCATAATCTGAGTATAAAGCAATGCAAAAATTGAAAAAAAAACAGAAAACATTACTACCTACAAAGGCAGCACGTTTTTCATAACTATACTTATCATGCTGAGGGTTTGCTAGTGTGTTGTCATGTTCTTTGGCCCACCGCCTGAGTGTTATTTATGAATATCATCATACAAGCAGAAAGAGGATGCCCGCTAACACCCAGTAGACATCCACCAACAAACTCTTCA
Organism: Erpetoichthys calabaricus; assembly: GCF_900747795.2. Classification (NCBI taxonomy): domain Eukaryota; kingdom Metazoa; phylum Chordata; class Cladistia; order Polypteriformes; family Polypteridae; genus Erpetoichthys; species Erpetoichthys calabaricus. The sequence continues at coordinate 26,814,407 of NC_041396.2, read as the reverse complement.
TTTCTTCTCTATGCACACTGTCAAATTGGCTCATCATGGATATTCCCAGGTGCCATGGTATCCATAAAAAGATCTTAGTGACTGAAAACTAAAGCGTACCTTCGAGGTGGGTGGAGTGGTGGCTCTGAGGCTAGGGATCTGCACTGGCAATCGGAAGGAACCTTTACAGAAGGTGCTCTGAGAGGCTGGGTTTATGAGTGGATATCAGTTTCAACCCATTCGTTTAATTTTAATAACAACATGTAAGTGTTAGGTTAGCGAGGTGGAGGTCAAAGACAAATAACATAGGATTCAATGGAGGTTACAATGGGCAGACTTTCTGTATTGCAGCTGTAGTCTGTATCTATATAAAAATATAACTTGTGTTTCACTTAGACACCCGACACCAGCTGGGGTTCAAATGAAGTTTTTTTGTTCTGTTCTGCTTGTTTTTCTATGTTAACAGTGTGAATTATTTTGTTTCTGTGTACCTAAGTATATTCTGCTATGGCCCATGTGTTTTGTGGGTGGTTCCCCAAGAGGTGGGCCTACCTGACAATCACCATAACTCAGCACTATAAAGGCTGAGGAAAACCCACAGTCCCCTGGGGTTTATTGTGAATGTGCTTATGATAATGGTAAGATCTCCTGTGGTTATTGCTAGTTTTTGATTATTTGTAAATTACTGGGTTTCTAACCTAATGCTGTATTTTTTCTGGGATTGTGATTAGGACTTTGTTACAGAGAATTTTAAATTGAAATAAATGTTTTGATCATAGGCACATTAATGTGTAGAGGCACACATCTGGGGAGGGGTACAACAATTTATGCAGCATTGAAGGTTCCCAAGGGCAGAGTGGCCTTCATAATTCTTACATTTTGGGACAATTACACCTCTTCCTAGAGATGGCCACCTGGTCAAACTGAGCAATTGTGGGAGAAGAGCCATGGTAAGAGAGGTAACCAAGCTCCCAATGGTCACTCTCAATGGGCTGCAAAGAACCATTTTGGAGAGAGAAGAAACTTCCATAAGGACAACCCTCACTGCGAGACTTAACCGATCTGAGCTTTATGTTCTTCACCCTGGAGCTTAAAGCCTAGACTTAAGGGTCATCTCTTATAGAATCAAGCAGGTCATTTCACAGATTTGGGGCCCTGTAAATCAATACTCATACCTTGGTACATTATACTGTGGTATCAAATTAATGTTTCACAGGGCCACAAAGCAATATTTAGACAATAAATATGACAATAAAACAATATAGAAGGGTGGGTAAGTTTACATAAGAGAATGTAAAGCAAAGAACAATATAGGTTCAAATCAACATCATAAAGAGAGCAATCCATGAGAATAAATGATGTACAATGGAAAATGTATGAAAAAGAATGTAGAATAGAGCAGTAATTAGATATGAGCCTCTGATAACAGGACATGCAGGGACAGGGGTGGCATTGTGCTGACAACCATGACTGCCTGTGGGAAGAAGCTGTAGTTCAGTCTAGCAGTGTTGGTCATCAGACTCTGATTCTTCTGCCGGATGGAAACAGGGAAAAGAGAAGGTGGCCAAAAAGATAGTCAGACCTCTTATAACTTTACATGACACTTTTGTTTTTAGTCGACTAGATTACTGTAATACACTCCTAACAGGACAACTTAAAAAACACACGAGTCTGTTGCAATTAGTGCAGAATGCAGCAGTCAGAATCTTAACTAGAAAAAGAAAATCTGAGCACATCTAACCAACTTTACCGTCATTACATTGGTTACCTATGTCATTTTGAATTGATTTTATTAATGGTTTAAAAAACCTTAAATAATCTTGCTCTATCCTATATTTTGGAATGTCTGTCTCCTCACACTCCAAGTTGTAACCTTAGATCTTCAATTGGAGTGCCTACTTATAATTCCATGAGCCAAGCTTGAAAGAAGTGGTGAGGCGTGGCCTTTTGCTGTGTAGAAGATAGCCCGGCTACAGACAGACACACAGACCCAGAATGTCCAGAACACACACGTTTATTTCTTTATACTGTCCCGCACACAAAACAGTGCTCCAATAACAAAACAATCTTCTCTTTCTTTCCTTTCGCCGCCTCTACTCCTTTCTTCCCAAGCTTTGTCCTCCTCCTCCCGACTCTGGCTTCTGAATGGAGTGAGGCGGCCTCCTTTATAGTGCACCCGGAAGTGCTCCAGGTGTCTCATGATTAACCTCCGGAAGCACTTCCGGGTGTGGCCAGACTCTGGAGCTGTCCAGGTGCCCCCTGGTGATGACCACAGACCCCCAGCGGGTTGAGCTTCTGAGCTCCAAACCCGTGGCCCCAATGTAAACCCAGGGGGCTGCCTTGTCGTGTCCCGGGGTAGGTACTCCTGGTAGTACGCCCATTCCCCCGGTCTTCTCTTATAAAGGGCGTCCGTCTGGGAAGGATCCCCGGCCGTCCATCACAGCTGTTATACACGGAAAATCTGGAATACTCTACCAATTGAAATTCACGAGTCTAATACCGTCGAACATTATAAAACAACAGCTAAAAAACATTATTTTAATTTGGCTTTCTCATAGCTGCAACTGTGCAGCACAGTGATATGAAGGAATGAAGACGGGGGTCTCAGCTGTCCACAAGACCAACTTCATCATGTGAAGCATAAAAACAAAGAAGACTGGCTTAGGATCATTTATGTTAGGTAGAATGCCCAGTGCCCTTGGAACCCCTGCAGATTTTGTTCTCCCAGCCATCTGACCTTTTCACTGGACTTGTCCTTAGAGACTTACATCATGGCACTGTATATATGGACGCTACACTTATACTTGATATTTATCTGTTTTTTAATTTCTTTAGATTGATTTGTTTTTTCTTCTTTTTTCGTTACTTAATCTTTAATATTCTTACTTAATCTTACTTGTTTTTTCTTTTCCAGTAACCTTCTCTTTGACACCTTGTAAAGCACTTTGAGTTACATTGTTTGTATTAAAATGTTCTGTATAAATAAATGTTGTTGTTTTGTTGTTGTTCCCCACAATGCTGGACATCTTATGAATGCAGTGCTTAGTGAACAGATCCACGATGAAAGAGACAGAAGTCCAGATGATGGTCTCTGCAGTTTGCACTGTCCATTGTATGGTCACATTCCATACCAGACAGTGATGCTGCTGGTCAGGATGCTTTCAGTGTTGCCTCTTTAAAATTTAGTGAGAATATGGCTTGGAAGGCTTTCCCTCTTCATCTGGTACAACTAATGGAGCTGTTGTTCTTCTTCTTGGTCAAAGAGGAGGTGTTGATAGACTACATCAGATTCTCCACAGAGAGCACAGCAAGGAATTTGATGCTTTTCACTCTCTGCTACAGAACTCTTAATGTAAACTGGAGTGTGTGCAGGGTGGTTCATCGTGAGGTCCACAATTATCTCTTACATATGGGCTTCAGTATTTAAGAAAATTGAAAGTTTTAGTTTTGATTATGATTCATGTGCTGTCCATCTTCTGATTCTTAAGCAACTTATACGGTCTGCTTCCAGTCTGGCACAACACCTGTGCTCTACAAGATGGAACAGATTTTTCATTGTAATCTTGTGTCTGCTGGACAAGCTATTACAACTTGTGTGAGGGAATATTTTTAGATTTTTAATCAGCCCCATTTTGTGTCTGTTCTCAGTATAATGGACCAGCTTTTAAAGTTCATTAATGTAATCAACACTGTTAATACATTGTCATTCTTTGCTTCTAATAGCTTCCTAGGCATTTGATCATCAAGATCCTTTTGGGCACTCCAACAATGCACCCTAGCATGTCCAGAAGGAATATTGTGAACGGCAGACATCTAGTCTGTGACTGGTGATGACACATTTATTTTAAGGTCCTCTTCCAAGGTCAGAATGGATAATTTGACTGAGGTGTCAGCACTACAGAGCAGCACTACAGATCACTAAGAAAAAAAAAATACAGTATAAACAATCACCTCATTTATTACAAAAGAAAGACAAACGTCTCACCTTCAGCATGGGAACATTCAAATCCCAGGACTAATTCAGCTGTCAGTAAGTCTTTACATTTTAGGAGATTATATAAAGGATAAATACATATTTTGTTGTATACATTTTATTTTAATATATGGACATAAACAAGGATATGTTACTCTCAATATCCATAAACTGCGACACGTGTCTGGTTATATTAATGTGTCCCTTACTTACACAGTTTATGGTTTTGCTGCAGATTGCTTAAATGATTTCTGTCCATGAAAAGGATAAGGGGGTTGCAGGAGAGCATTACATAAGCCGTCTGCACTGCAGGCTTGAAGAAAAGGAGATTGACTGTCAGAGAAGAAACACTTTGACCTTCATAAATATTTAATGATGCCCGAAAATACAGCAATCAGGTTTCTCTTTTGCTTCCCTTTAATACACAGTTCCTTTAGCTTTGAAAGTGGTCCAGCTGGAATGTGACTGCAAAAAGGCTTTTGTTATATTCAGGCAGAATTTTAGAATGTCAGCAATTGTGACAAGTATTGATTTTCACTAAGAATGCAGCCAAAAAAATCTGAATTAAATTATTGCAATCTTTGGCAATAGATAGATAGATAGATAGATAGATAGATAGATAGATAGATAGATAGATAGATAGATAGATAGATAGATAGATAGATAGATAGATAGATAGATAGATAGATAGATAGATAGATAGATAGATAGATAGATAGATACTCTGACTACCGGTGCAGAAAAACTCAGCTTCTTCTGTGCTGGACCCAGAATTACTTCCAGTGCCACAGCCTTGCACATTGGAAGCACTTCCTTGTCAGCTGGAAGCCCTTTAAAGAAAGTATGATGTTCCCCTGTAGCTCCCCTGGCACCCAAGAACCCAGACAGTGTTGACTTTGTGACCACAATTCCCAGCCTGCCCTGTGGGTATCCATATAGGTTTTCCACCAGTGGAATGCTGCCATAATGTGCATGGGGGAGAACATTATTCCAGGAATCTGCCCCAACTGTCATTCCAAGCAGGCCTCCCATCCTGGCAAGGAACCAGCAACCTTACCAGTCTAGATGCCAGTCTTTCCTTGTTCTTCCATTACTGCCTCCCTTTGTGGCAAGGAACCAGTTTGTATCTTGGTCAAAGTGCCAATCCATCTCTTTTCTTCCCTTGTATAGACGAGGACTAGCCACTTGAAGGTCTTCATGATGAGAGACTTAAGGGCCACTGGTCTCTATGCATTAGGTGAAGAGGTGCTTATCAAAAGGGTAATTCCTTCAGCTTTAAGCTCAGAGATTGCATTTAACAATTTGTGGAGAAAAATTTAACAGAACTTCAGTTTAAACTTCGATGGAATCACAAGATGGATCGTAATTGTATTAACAAGCCTAGGTCATAATCAGGAGGGCAATAATTAAATAAACAAAGGCCGGGACAAAAGCCAAAATTGTAGATTGAGAAATGTAGGGATAGAATCATTGACGAAAATATTTAAAGTATGGCATGAATCCAAATCATAGAGCAGAAAAGAATTTCTAACCAGACATACCTTAAAATTTTTATTTGATTTATCCACAACCTTGGAGAGTATAGGACAAAGTGGGCATTGCCCATTCTGCTAGGCTTACATGGCAAACCAGGCCTGAGAAGAAAGCAAATGTAACAGGGACGCAGGCATCCAGTTTCACAAAACCACCACTTGCTTTCCAAACTAACTGACTGAACTCCAGCTTGTACCAGGATCTGCCTGGACTTCATCTGATTACAAAGGTTTAGGTTTAGGTTTAGGTTTAGGCTTCTTTATTTAGTCATGTTTACACAAGAAAACATGAAATTTGCCTTCTCAGTTGCATCTAATAACAAGTGACAGACAGAATGAAATAAAACAGACAAATAGAAATAAGAAAGGTTAAGGTAAGGCAGTTAGATAAAACATATTTACACCAAAAAAAAAAAAAAAAAAGGTAACAGGATATATATCAAAACCTTAAACATTATCTCCGATATTTCTTATTGAAAAGTCGTATGGCACTAGGAAGAAAGGAGTTTCTGGAGCGATTTGTGTGGGTTTTCAAAGCAACTATCCTTCCTGATTTACTGAAGTTTAGTTCTACATGTAATGGATGGGGCGGCACGGTGGCGCAGTGGGTAGCGCTGCTGCCTCGCAGTTGGGAGACCTGGAGACCTGGGTTCGCTTCCCAGGTCCTCCCTGCGTGGAGTTTGCATGTTCTCCCCATGTCTGCGTGGGTTTCCTCCGGGCGCTCCGGTTTCTTCCCACAGTCCAAAGACATGCTGGTTAGGTGGATTGGCAATTCTAAATTGGCCCTAGTGTGTGCTTGGTGTGTGGGTGTCCTGCGGTGGGTTGGCACCCTGCCTGGGATTGGTTCCTGCCTTGTGCCCTGTGTTGGCTGGGATTGGCTCCAGCAGACCCCCGTGACCCTGTGTTCAGATTCAGCGGGTTGGAAAATGGATGGATGGATGAATGTAAAGGATGTCTGTCATCAGTTGATTTCCAGTTTCTTTAGCATTGCCCTCTGACACACACTAGTCAAATCATCTACATAGTTGCACTGACAATTCTTAAGAGGCCCCTCTGCAGACCTCTTCACCAGAATGCGTGAAATGGACTCAAGCAAGGACAAAGGCCTATAATTCAAGGGATGTCAGCTAAAATGGACAGAAGAACCCACCTATTAGAAGACACTGATTGTGTAACTGGAAGTGACTTTATTCCAAACAGGAGAAAGTTCCACCTTCCCTTAAAACCCTCTGCGCCATCTTGATGAGCTCTCACTCTCTCCCTCTCTCTGGGATATTCACTCGACACTCTCTGAACTCCCTGGAGTTTTCTCAGGGCACCCCCTTTGGGATTTCATAGGGATAGGGGAAATATGCAAAATGACCCTCTGAAATGTAAAAATGTTATGAGCCGCTCACTAGGAGAGCTGAACCTGACAAAGTCTTACCTTCATGAATCTGAGAGGTGAGATCCAGTTTGCCAAGCTAAACAGTTAACCAGTCTGAAGGCCGAGAAGCAGCCATCACTACAAGAACTTCAGCATCCACACTTTTATATCAGAAAATGTAATGCTTTCCCTAAGACAGATAGCAAAACAATGGCCTTAACAGCAGAAAGCAATCTGAGAAAGAAAATGAATGCAATCCAACACATGAAGAATCCTCCACTTGAACATGGAGCAACAACAAAGCAACAGCTTCACACAACCTCGGACATCATGCATAAAGACTTGGTATCATTAAACAATTTATCTGTGCCAAGATGAAGTAGAACTTCAAATAAATTAGGGGGCTTTGCCACCTGCTCGCTTTGATCGTCAACCCCCAGGCCTACACTATGCGCCAGCCACTTCATGTTTCTGCTGCTCCCATGTGTGTATTTCACTTTCACCAAACAACAAATCTTTTAATTCTCGTGGATACGCCTCTTCATTGGGAAGAAACGCTACTTTTCCCTGATGGCAACACGAATTAGACGATCTACAAGTCTCCGACTTAAAGTTTAAAGCCAAATAATATCTACATACTTCTGTCATATAACCTATGTCCATATATTCAATCTCTTTTCGATGTTCCATTATTTCACCGAGTAATAATTTCTATTTCTTAGCGCTAATGCAATCTTTACTATCAGTTTTTTGAGACTTTCAAATTTTAGTACTTTCATAATCTCTAACCTGCTCTGCATGTATATCGCGCCAGCGTTTTTGAACCACTTTACGACGTTCTACTTTGTCATCTACTCTTTGTCTTTTTATTTCTTTTATTGGAGCTGAGAGCACAGGAACTGTCTCTGACAATAGCATTCACACGAATGTGAAGTGATTGGACCGTGTGTGTGATTGTAAATGTTTGAGAGGAGGGCGGGACTTGTCAAAATCTCTTGGCAAAAAGTCTTGTCTCGTGGAACCTGAAATTATCTGTCACAGGAGTTCAAATTATCTCAGAGAAAGTCTCGTCTTAGGATTTCCTTTTATAATAGAGAGATATAAATACCCACAAACAGACAGCCTATATCTCTGTATAGCGTGTCTGTGTCCAGGCTTATATGTCAGTATACATTGCGAGCTGGCTGAGCACAGTTCCAAACAGAACTGGAACAAACAAAGAATATTTTGGACACCAGCCGGGTAGTCCCGTTTAATTCCCTGATTTTCTTCTTTAAACTCAAACAAGTGCTTTCTGGCAATAGCTAACATAACCTCACAGGATACAAAACAGAAAATAAATTCAGCTTTATAACTTTAGCTGTAGCAACAAATGGAGGTCTTCTGTAGATTTCTTACTCGTCTGGAACCGGTCTCAAAAAGACAAGTCAGTGGAGGCAGCCGGGCTTTTATAATGGGAGGACTGAAAGAGGCGGAGCTAATTTCCCTCATTGGGAGGTTTCTGGGAACTGTGGGGAAAAAAAGAGACATGGTTAGCGACAGCGCCCCTTCTTGCCCCGGTGGGTTACCACCTACCTCGAATGAGCCAACAAGGAGATATGTGACAACTTATATGCAGTTATCATACTTATCATTCTTCTATAATCCTTGTGTTTAACAATAAATTTTATTATTCTGTTTCTTTAAACAGGTGTGTTCAACAACCTTGATATAAGTCTAAAGGCTGGAGTTCCCCCTCCTACAAAAAAGGGTAAGGTAAATAAAGTAGGAGACTTGCTGAATTATTTGGTTCATTACTAGCTTTGTTGAAGGTAAAACTGAAAGACTTGCTGAATTATTTAACTATGTCAAAAATTTATTTTTCCAAACCCCATGTTATAATGGTGTCTTTCTCAGTGGCTGTCTTATTGATTACTAGCAAAATACCCGGGCTTCGCAGCGGCGAAGTATTGCCTTAAAATTGTTATTAAGAAGAAAAGTAAACATTTTTAAACTGAGGGAAAATATACCAATAATTATTTGTTAAGGATCTCTTTGTATACCATGTTGTCAGTTCGGCCCTCTGGTTGTAATATGACCAAGCTGTGCGCTGAGCTTACTCTTGAACATGCAGCGTACAGTCTGCCATGTGAAAAGCAATCTTGCCTCAAATCAATGCCAAACTTTTGTAGCGTTTGTCTCTGAGACTTGTTAATTGTCATTGTGAAGCAGTGCCTTACTGGAAATTGGAGGCGTTTGAATTGAATTTGGAGATCAGAGGGTATAACGGGGATGCAAGGAATAAAAACTCTCTCCCCTGAGCCACTGCCAGTAAAAATAGTTGCCTCAATTAGGTTCTTTTGCAGACACGTGACCTGAAGTCTTGTGCCGTTACAAAGTTTCGGTGGCTGTACGCAAATCCACAATCGGCTTTTTTGAGCCAAACCTGTTGTTTTCTTATGAGACGCTTTTTATTATTGGGATCGTACCTAGAAACAGAAGCTCTGTTAACTTGTGGATTTGCGTGCGAATATTTAGCGACAGCGTGTCTATTAACTTGTGAATTTTTCTGCGAGTATTTGGCGGCAGCATCACAAAGTTGTTTCCGTCTAGCTGCATCAGAAAATGTACCACGACGTCTGACACGCCTTCTTATTATTGTTTTCTCACAGCTTGGATTGCTGCTGTCATAATCGGTTTGAGTTTCATGGTTTGTTTCAATTACGTTAGTATTTGCAGGACTTGTTGTGTTGAAGTGACATTCAACATCTGTCAAGCGTTGTAAGCATACAACTGGTTTCATCAATAACTTCACATTCAGCTTTTGAGAGTTGAAACATTTATAAACATCAAAGTGTCCACTACTCAAATCGTCACCTGTGAATCTAAGATGTTTAAGAGGCATTGGCGGTTCTCCAAACGTGTAAAATAGGCAGGCAGCCAACTAGGTGGGAGGCCGGAGGATGCAGGACGCAACCCCACCTCACACGGCGACCAAGCTGCAGGCTATGGACGTATATATGTACGTAAGTAGGATTCAGTTATGACTGTTATGCGTAGAATTTCGAAATGAAACCTGTTTAACTTTTGTAAGTAAGCTGTAAGGAATGAGCCTGCCAAATTTCAGCCTTCTACCTACACGGGAAGTTGGAGAATTAGTGATGAGTCAGTCAGTGAGTGAGGGCTTTGCCTTTTATTAGTATAGATTAATCATCAAAATTCCTACAACAGCCAGAATGTATATGCCACTGCTTTTCATACTATCACAGTAATGCCGTCACGTGTTACACACTTCTGGACATCCTGCCTTGCAACAAACAGTAAACGATGGTGGTGCCCTTAATTAAAACAAACTAGTGCCAAAGGGAAATCATAAATCATAGCATCTTAAAAAAAAATCCTAAATATAAAAACAATCTTACCATTAAATACCTTGACCCCTAAAGGCACCATAACAATATCGCAAATATTTTTAAAGATCAATGAAAAGGCTGAAAAAATGATAAAATAATGCCTAGATCAAGACAGTAACGTAACATTCTCAAACTATTCTAATCCAATTCAGGGTCATGGTGAGTCAGAGCTTATCCTGGCCATACTGGGAAAAAGGCAGGAACCAACCCATCCAGAAGACCACAAAGAGTCTGCATTGAAAACAACATCTAACACAGTATCACACTGAACACACGCGCCCCCCAGGGTTGCGTGCTCAGCCCACTCCCATTCATGCTGCTGACCCACGGCTGTACTGCTAAGTGCATCCCAAACAGCATTATCAAGCTTGCTGGTAACACCACACGGCAACGGCAATGAGACAGCCTACAGGATGTATGTAGAGCAGCATGCGTATTGGTGCAAGGTCAACAACCTGTCTTCAAAAAGTCTTGAGCCCACTCTGTACCCCTTCACATTGAGGGCTGCACAGTGCAGACAATCACATTCCTGACCTAACAGAGGAAATCAACGGGACTCTCAACATTTCGTCAGTAGCCAAGAAGACACAACAAGGCACGACAACATCTCTACCTTCAGTAGCAACTAAGGATGTCCAGACTCCCCCTTCTTATCCTTACAGCCTTCTACAGAGCCACCATAGACAGCATACTGACCAGCTGCATCACTGTATAGTCATTACAGGGACTGTAATGTGACAAACCACAAAGTCCCACTGCGAAGAAAATCATTGGGTCCTGTCTGCATTCCTTCTGGAACATTTTCCAAACACTCTGTATTGGTGAGGTGTCCAGTATTGTGGACTATTATTCCCATCCCACCCACAAATTGCATGCTCTTCTGCCACCTGGCAGAAGGTACCAGAGTATCCAGACCGATCCACCAGAGTATGCAAGAGCTTCTTTCCCCAGGCTGTCAGAAAAGTCAATAGACTTCTGCCTCCAAATTCAAATTGAACTTAAATCAACAGCCTCTGTGTACTGCCGTTGTATTCCCATAACACTACCCATCGTCTGTGACTTTTGTCATTCATGCATGTCTGTGGATCACCCTTAGGGCTCCTCTAAGGTATTTGATACCACCCTCGATCAAGAGTGTGTGCTGTCACTTATCATATCCACTCCTATTCCTTCCACAGTACTGAGAATACACCCAGTGAGGTCACCAAACTACACCCCTTCTGGTCGCCTATAAGTCACGGGATCGACAGAAGGAGGCATCACACAGAGCACAGACCACGACACAGGATGGAGTTCCTGTGTAACTGACCTGCTATAGAAAAAGAGAGAGATCCAAAGCCTAAGCATTATTTTCATTTGTTTTATTGCCTCTGTACCATTGGGTGCTTGTTTTTTATTTTTTTAAGAAGAAATGGGGATGACAGGGTTAATACCCCACTTTATTTGTTTGAGACTTGTGATTCCTCACTCGTCCACACTATTCAAACATCTTGTGATGCAAAACCTGCATGTTTGCTGTGAGGAATTGCTGCCATTGACCTACCTCCAGGTCCAACATGGAGAAATGTTTACAAATGTATGTGTATATTGTGCATTTGCACTGTTATATTCATCTGCACTGTGAAAACCACACAACATTCTTTAATTACTTAATTGCACATACTTATAGATTTATTTATACATATAGCCACCCCCCAGTATGTAGCCATCTCTACAGTAACTCCCATGTATAGAAGTTGTTTTTATGTTGCACCCTGGTCCTGTACTGCCCATGTATAGATGATATAACAATAAAGACCACTTGAACTTGAACTTGAAGTATTAGGCTAGTGAGATGAAAAGTAGAATACACTTGTGGAGAATACAGTTTATAATAAAGTAACATACAATTTTCCAGCTTTGCTGACATGGTTGGCTGCCTCAAGTTTTCATAATGATTTTATTTGACGCCCAATTGCATCATGTCTTTTAAATCTAAGATGACTGTTACAACAGTGACTCAAGATAGCTATTGATTCTTTATCCAAAGAAATGCAATAGCATCTAACAAGACAATATTTTTAAAATGTAAGTAAATGTTTTTCTCTTAGTTCAGCGTTTCTCAACCTTTAAGTATTTGCGACCCGAGTTTTCATAACAGTTTTAATCGCGGCCCCCCTAACGTTTTTTTGTGAGGAGCCCACTAATACCAATTTGTTTTTTTTAATTAATGATATATCATAGATGCATATTTCATTATACCTACTTAACTTTTAGATTTATTTCTCTAGAATCAGAATGTAGTTTAAGTTAATTTGTTTTGGTTTCAATAGATGTATTTTTCATATATTCGATTCTTGTTTTCTTCACACCCCCCTTTTTGTTACTTCGCGCCCCACAGTTTGAGAACCACTGTCTTAGTTTCCTCCCTTAGTGGAGAAACGCCAGTTCTGTCTCTCTACTTTGCTTTAGCTGTGTATTTCACTTACAGTTTGTGTTGAAACTCCTACTTCACTGAAGTTCTTGCATTTCCCCCACAGTCTTGCAACAGATCAGACAATAAATAAATTCAAAAGCAGACAAAGCGTGCAACACCACATGCTAACTTTGACATCTGAAGACATTAAACAACAATTATATTCATGAGTTTTGAGTAAAATTACTGCTTTCTATTATTTGAAACAACTGTTACTTTGAAATAAGTCTGCTTTTGCACCATTCAAAAGGATGGAAACTTTAATCTATATATGCTGTATATAAAATCCATTGTCTGTCTATCCTCTTTACACGAGAGGACTGCTTAATGGATTTAGGTCAGTTTTTGTTTTCTATAATTTGTGTGAACATTCCAGTTGATTTTGTGACTTCTCTCATCACGTTAAGTATCATAGTTTCCATGCGGTACTGATTTATTGGAATGAATCCGAGAGAGACGCTGCGGGCCGAGGGGAGGGGAGGTGGCAGGGCCCTCCTCACTCATGCACGAGCCTCCATTCGAGTCAGTCTCCCTCTCACCACGTGTTGGAGCGTACCTTGCCTCCACTTAGCTAGCGATACCTGTTTGTTCGACAGACATTATCGTCTACACCAGCGGTTCTCAAACTGTGGGGGCGCGAATGTTGCCATATGTGGCGTAATTTTGCTATTCGTAGGAAAATGTAAAACTTGTAACGGTGTATCGGCAGCAAAAAATATAGGAATAAATTTTACTAGGGTTTCAAAAAAACGTTAGGGGGGCGCTATTAAAACTGTTATGAAAACTCGGGTCGCAAATACTTAAAGGTTGATAAACGCTGGTCTATACATTGTTAAGGAGTAACGTTTCATGTTTTTGAGAGAGAGATCAGAGCTACGTTTGATTTAGAGGGTAGCTGCTGATTGCCAGAGATATCACGGTCATGTGCTTCTCTCCCCACGCAGGGGGCACTCTCCCATCAAAGCTCAACACGATCAGATACAGTGCCAATGTTTGACATTGGAGTGTACCTACCTTCCGCATGGCCAGAATTACATTTTTTTTTATTTTAAAAGTTTGTCCTGTTTCACTACTACGTGGCCGGAGCCACGGGGGACATCTAGTAAGAAATAAATTCAAAAATTTCCTAAATGAAAATAAAATACTAAATAGCAGCCAGCATGGGTTTATGTGAGGATGGTCCTGCCAAAATAATCTTTTAGATTTTTATGAAGAAGCGACTGGAATAGCTGACAAAAACAAAGCATACAACATCTTTTACTTAGACTTTCAAAAAGCATTTGACTCAGTCCTGCAACAAAGAATTAATTCTGATATTAGAAGCTGTAGGCATCAGAGGTAACCTACAAAACTGGATCTCCATTTGGTTAACTGGCAGCAGGCAAAGAGTACAAATAAGAGGAAAATACTCTATGTGTCGTGAGGTTATCAGTGAGAATAGACCGTGACTCTGAGCGTAGTGCTGTATATGACATTTTAACAACTTTCACTGTCAAGCCTTTTAAAAGTCAATTCTGCAAATGATCAAAAACCTAGAGACAGACATTGGAGGTTTCAGTTTCTTTAAGAGGTCTTGTGTCTCAGCATTGAACTTTTTCCAAATGAACCTGTCTTATTGAAGCATACTCATTCACTGCTGTTGCCTTCATTAAAGGAATATTAATAATGGATGACAGAGAAAATATGCCAGAGATCAAGTCAGTAGGAAAAGACTTCCAAAAGAAAGAAAGAAAGAAAGAAAGAAAGAAAGAAAGAAAGAAAGAAAGAAAGAAAGAAAGAAAGAAAGAAAGAAAGAAAGAAAGAAATTGTGAGATCTGTTTTATCAGTGAAGGGTGAAGATGGTACAATAAATCTAAACAACAAACTGTTCAATGGTGATAACCAATCAGAAAACAATAAACTCAAACAACAAATTAACCACAGGCCACTAATTTTGTCTTAATCTGAGCATTTTTCACATTTTCTGAAGCTGTGTTTCCCAGAGGATGGCTATGAAGAACAAAATCAGGTAATTTAATTATAGCCCCACACGCACAGACTTCCATTAGTCATTATTCTGTAGAATGCACATTTTGGGGAAGGAAACCAGACTTACCACAAAATGATATTGGGCAAATGTTTAAAACTCACCACAGAGTGTCTGGATCTAGTGTTGTTACATTTATCTAATGTAACACACCATTCATGGACACCTCACCATAACACCTATATAAGCTTGTTGATCATCTATTTCCAAAAGCATGGACATTAATTTGGACTTGTCCTAAACCCCATTGCTCCTATAACAGCCTCCATTTTTCTGGAAAGATTTTCTACAAGATTTTGGAGGGTATCTGTTTGTGCCAATTAAGACAAAAGAGAATTTGTGAGGTCAGGGGTTCAATAGGGTTGAGGTTTCCACTTGAGTTCCTTTGTGTCTTTAAGGGCCTTGCTTTGTGCACCGGGGCACATTCATGACAGAACAGAAAAGCACATTCCCGACATTGTTCACAAATTGGATCTTCTGATCCAACAAATGTAGCTGACCTCATAAATGCTCTTTTGTCCTAATGGGCACAGATTCCCACAGTCACACCCCAGAATTTTGTGGAAAGCCTTCTCAGAAGAGTGGAGTCTGTAATAGTCACAAAAAGGAGGCCAACTCCATATTAATGCCCCTGGTTTTAGAATGGGATGTCCAACAAGCACTCATAGGTGTTATAGTCAGGTGTCCACAAACTCTTGGCCATATAATATAAAATCTAATCCAAAACTATGAACACAAGAAAATGAATGTCCATAAACTCAATGAACCACTGCTGAGATCCTCTTCCTGGCCCATTATATAGCCAGAGGGAGGTCTTAGTGGTAGTGTACCACCTTTTTGGGTACCACCTATGGTACAGATCGAATACAAGAAAATATAGCACAATACAAAGGTGCTAAATAAAACACAAATAGAAAAATAATAGCAAAATATTCATAATTACATTAAACATTATATATATATATGTATATCAGTCAGTCAGTCAGTGTCCAACTCGCTATATCCTAACACGGGGTCACGGGGGTTGGCTGGAGCCAATCCCAGCCAACACAGAGTGCAAGGCAGGAACAAACCCCGGGCAGGGTGCCAGCATGTGTCTACAGCATGTGCCAGATAGAGCAATTACTTCTAAGGCACCTTTAGCAAAACTGGGTATTAATCCCCTAGCGACCCTTGGAGGAGCACAACAGTTACCAGTGTAGGCGTGCAGGCCACTTGTTGTTGAGTGCAAGTCCTACACAACAGCTGTCACTGGTGACGTATCACACTGGATTCAGAAAGTATTCAGACCCTCTCATTTTCAGCACACTTTGTTGCTGTAGATTTAATTTTAAATGGATAAATTTGACATTATTGCTATCAATCTACACTCAATAACCCATAATTACAAAGTCAAAACATTTTTTGCAATGTAAATGCCTCACTGGCTGGACGGGGAAGAGAAGGGGATCAGGCCAGAAAGGATGGATGAACGAACGGACAGTCCATTAGAAGTGGAAGATGTTGCTGGGGACTTTTCACTATCCCCCAGCACACTAGATGGCAGCAGCCTTTGATATCGGAGCCAGCAGGGCATACTGGGAGACATAGTCCGGCAGAGCAGCCCTGCTGGGGTCAGTGGGTGCCACAATAGGGCGCTGTAGGGAGACATGCTCCCTGCTGTTTGGGACTTCCACATGACCCGGAAGTAGTTACAAAAGTACTCTCAGGTCCTTAACAAAAGGGATCGCATTCCATTATCCAGGTGAGTAGGAGCTGGGAGGACGGACAGTAACACTCAACTGGAAGAGGGGAATGTGGTGATGAGAGGTGAATTGTGGAGTGAGAAAAATCTGTGCTTGTGTTACATTGGAGGTAATATGGAGAATAACAACCATCCTTTATTTGAACCTGGGACTCTTGGTGTGTTCGTGTTGGGTTTTAGGGCTCGCTGACATCACAGCATATTTATTAATATCAAAAACTGAAATCTCTCATTCATTAAAATATTCACACCCTTTGCTGAGGCACTCTAAATTGTGACCAGATGCATCATGTTAAATTTAATGATCCTTTTTTCTAGAACTAGATTGGTGTCCACATGTGGGACATTGAACTGATTGGATATCGTTTTGGAAAGGCACACACCAGTGTATATAAGGTCTCACAATTCACATGATAAAAACTGAGCCATAAAGTCCAAGGAATTAGGTCAAATTATGGTGAAGCATGGATTAGATCAGTGTGGCCTCAATGATTGCTAAATGGAAGAAGTTTGGAACCATGTGTACCTTTTCTAGAGCTGGCTCTCTAGCCAAACTGAGTAACCAAGCAAGAAAGCCCGTGTCTGGGATAAAACCAAGAACCCAGCGTTCACTCTAAGAGAGCTCCAGAAGTCTTCTTTTGAGGTGATAGAGCCTGTGGAGATGATGACCATCTGAAAAGCATTCCACCAATCAGAAAGAAACCACAATTAAATAAAATCCATAAGAAAGCTCACTTGAAGTTTGACAAATAGCATTTAAAGGCCTATGACAGCACAAGGAAAACAATTCCATGGTCTAATAAGACAAAAATGTAACTATTTCAGCAGAACTCCAAGCACAATGATCTGAAGCATACAGCCAAGACAAGCCTGGAGTGGCTTCGGGACAAGTCTCTAAATGTCCTTGAGTAGCCTAGCCAAAGCCCAGACACAAACTCCCTAAAACATCATTTGAGAGGCCAGAAGAATGCAGTTTAAGAAGCTTACCATCCAGTCTAACAGAGCTTAAGAGGATCTGCCAGGTAGAATGGGATAAATTGCCCAAATCCAGGTGTCCAAAGCTTGTAGAGACCTATCCCAAGAAGCTTCAAAGCTGTAATTGCTGCCAAAGGAGCTTCTACAAAGTACTAAATTAAGGGTCCACATAATTAATTGAAGGAATGATTTAAGCTTTTGATTATTACATTTGCAAATGTTTCTTAAAACATTTTATAACTTATAGGTCATTATAGGCTTTTAAATGCATATTGATGAGCAAAAATTATAAAATAATCAATTATTTGCCATTTTCAAACACTCCTCCATCATAGGCTATATTAAAAATGGAGACAAATCAGAGTGCAATATAGCTGTGGAGGACTTCCTCTTGTGCTCCATGGAGAACCACCTGCAACTCAACAAGACAAAAGAGCTGATGGTGGACTTCTGGCATGCCAAAGATCATCTGAGACCAGTCACCATCCAGGATGAAGACATGGAAGTAGTGGAGAGCTACAAATATCTGAGGGTTCAAATAAACAACAAACTGGATAACTCTGACAACTCAGTCGTGTTGCACAAGAAAGGCCAGACCAGGCTGGACTTCCAAAGGAGACTTTTGATGTATGCGGCAAGCTGCTGGAAATGTTCTACCTGTCCATGGTAGCCAGTGTGGTGTATGGTGTGGTTTGTGGTGTTCTGTGCTGCAGTCTCCTAGGGAAGCAACTTGAGTTCAAAAGATGCACAATATCAGGAAAGCCTGCACCATCACAGGGCGAATCCTGGACACACTGGAAACTGTTGTGGCAAAGAGGATGGTGGCAAACTTGGATGCCATTGTGAAAATATTCCTTCCATCCCCTCCAGGATGCACACTGTCTTGGAACACTTTTAGCCACAGGCTCATTCCACCACAGTGTGCTAAGAAATGCCTCCGAGGGGGTCTTTTTTGCCCACTGTCATCAGACAAATTCAATGTTTCTTCCCAAAGTCCCAAATTAAATGCTGATTGTATTTTGCAATTTTTAAGTTCATCTGTCCAACCTCGCTGAATCTGAACACAGGGTCACGGGGGTCTGCTGGAGCCAATCCCAGCCAACACAGGGCACAAGGCAGGAACCAATCCTGGGCAGGGTGCCAACCCACCGCAAGACACACACAAACACACCCACACACCAAGCACACACTAGGGCCAATTTAGAATCACCAATCCACCTAACCTGCATGTCTTTGGACTGTGGGAGGAAACCCACACAGACACGGGGAGAACATACAAACTCCACGCAGGGAGGACCCGGGAAGCGAACCCGGGTCTCCTAACTGCGAGGCAGCAGAGCTACCACTGTGCCACCGTGCCACCCTTTTTAAGTTCATTTATCAATTTTTGCATAATTTATAGTATGTAATTTTTGATTAATTGTATTATTTACCCTGTGAGTTTGTATCCTTGTTTTCTATGTCTCTGCTGCAGTGTACACTTAAAATTCTCCTTGAGATTAATAACATTTATCTAATCTAATACAATAAAGTGTGCAGGAACTGAAGAAGTCTGAATACTTTCAAGTCAAACAAACAAAATTAAAGTTAATATACTAAATAAGTCAGCAGGCATTACCATTTTTTTAAATTAGAAGTTAAATTGCAAATACACCATTGTCATTCAGATGCCACACATCACTCACTGCCTTAGAATTCAGACCGATGTGAATCCTTTTAACAGCTCTTCGACAACATCCACCTTTCTTTAGCCTTATAAATTCATAATCCAAATGTCCATGACATGCTAATAAACAATAATGAGTTAAACAGCTGAGTTTACCTTTATTTTTTTATTTTTGACTCTAATTTCCCTCTTACCAGTGGGACGTGCCACTTCAAGCTGTTGTGTAAGTGTGGCCAGGCAGTGACAATCACCTTGGTGCTGAGGACCTCTGGGACTGGAGAACAGGTGGCTGAAGCTCTTTGCATGTGGAAAATTTCAAACAGCCGGCTCAGTGGAGTCCATCACTAGTAAACAGCCTCCTTCATGTTGGATTAGTGTTGAGGAAAAAAAAAATTCTCCTGAGTCACTGCAATGCAAAAGTCAGTTAAAATATTCATTATAACAGTTGACCCAGTCCGCCTTGTAATTCAAAACTACTATTTACATTTATAAAATGACAGAGCGCTGTTATCATTTCACCCATCCATCTTGTTAACCTCTTATACCTAATCAGGTTTGTGAGAAGCTGGCGCCCATCCCTGTACCTTAGGCTGGGGCTGACTACAGATGTGGAGCCAGTCCATCATAGGACGTATGTATGTACTCGGGGCCAGCAGAAAGGCGCCAATTAACTTTACACCGGCCTTTTTGTCTTGTGTGAATCAAACAGGAGTATCCAGAGAAAAACAAAAGTCTGAATGGAGAAAACATGCAAATTCTACCCAGGATTTGGACCCGGGACTCTGAAGCTTTGGCACAACAGTTTTAAATACTACACCACCATGTTACTCTACAAACTGCAAGAAAGAAGGTATTGGATATACAGAAGATTAAAAAGAGGAACATGGGCAAGAACAACAAGTTACTGTATATAGTGTCTTTCTTGGTAGAAAAGAAGTTTATATCTGTTCTTCACAAATTAAACATTGGGCTGTGTGTTTGTTCAGGATTACATAGCTTGATATAGTCCAATACTTAAACCACTAGGCCAAATTATATAACATAAAGACATTCAATTCATGACTGAACCAGCTAATTGTTTTTTCCTTAATCTGGTTACAGCGATGGTCAAAGCCATTGTAGAGACCTAGTTGTCCAGGAATGGTTACCTAAACAGCACCCTTCAGATTTAGGACTGTGCAGTCAGCACTAAGAGACATCGATGGCCTTTTTGAGGTTTCCCCCCCTCGGTGTCCGGGGCACACACCCTTTAATTTACCTCGGATTACAGCACCCTAGGTGGCCAACTATGCTTCCTGATGGATTGACCGGCTTTTTGAGGGGATATGGAGCACCATGCAGATGTATGGCAGAATGTCAGGACACAGTAATGCAGGGTATATACAGTGGAATTCTGGCATGATCTTACGCCCAATTTGCTGTCATCACGTGTTATTCTGAGTGGGCCCGAATATTTAGCTCCATCAATCATTGTTTCACATGCATTATGATAGACGTTGTGACGCTTGATTACATTTTATGATTGGGCTGTTATATGATTAGAATAATCTCCGTCATGTCAGAAAATTCAGTCAACTATCTTGTAGTGTGAGCAGTCCCATGTGCTGAATTCTCTGATGTCACCCTCAAATTTCCCCAAATTGACAGTAAGTGTGTATTGTACATTAGGTTTTGCCATTGTCATTTTGCCTTTTTGATGAACTATCATATAGCAACACACATATAACTAAATGGCCAAAGGCAAAAGCAGCATAGGAAATTGAAAAACCTGCGTCACACACGTGCACATGGGAGGCAGCTAAAGGGCTTGAATGAGGGTAATTCTGAGCCAGACTGGAATGGGGTAGAGTGCGTTGACCCTTTATCTCACTTTTCTGCCAACTGTTCATGGGAAATTCCATCTGGCCCTGATGAAATCAATTCTGGTTCTGGCCCCTCTGATGTCATTTCTGGGTCCAAGCCTATGGATGAAGACCCTTCCGGTTCCGGCCCTTTTGAGGTCACTTTCTATCCTGGCCTTTAAAAGCTACCACCTTTCCCCTGTCCCCTCAGTTCTGTTTTGGACTCCGATTTGTGCACATCAGTGCTATTACTTTATTCAATTTTGCAGCCAGGAAATAATATACGGGTGGCTGCCCCAAACCTTGCTATGGCTCTTTGTTGAGTTTGTGACACCTGAAATAAATATACACAATGGTTAACTATGTAGACTACGTACCTCCAATTTTCTCTGTAAAACTTCCTAGAAGACTGCATTCTTTTAATGTGAGTAGTGACATGCTTCAGATTCTCTACAACTCTCTGATGGCCAGTATAACTTTCTACACTGTGGTGTGCTGGACTGGTAACATCACTTCAAGAGATGCCCACCGAATCAACCAGCTAATTAAAAAGGCCTGCTCAGTTATGGGACACACTCTTGACTATCTGAAGGTCGTAGCAAAGGAGAGAATTAAACAAAACTGAGTGACATTATGAACAATGCTGCAAATCCTCTCTCTGATACACCAACACTGAGGACTTTCAGCCAACGAGTCGTTCAGCAGAAGTGTGTCAAGAAACATGACGGGACAGCAATACGGCTGCATAATATGCCACTGAGACAGGGGCTGCCAAGTCAGAAGGTTTTCTTTCTTTTTAAATTTTCTTTGTTTTTAGTCATTCTGGTATGTGTTCAGACCATAGTGTGCATATATATATTTATTTATCTAGTTATGTATTTATTTATATAAGGAATTTCTGTATAAAGCCAACTTTGGGAACATATAAAGTCCTACTTATCTGAGTTTTATCTTTCTCTACAGACCTTATTGTCCATGCCTTCCCAACCATCTGAGTGCCCGTTTAATCCTTTTTCTTTTCATCGTAGCTTCAGTGCACAGTGCAACGAGAGCTAGCAACGTAACTCTTTTCTTTGTTGACATTTTGAGAAGCCTGCGGCCATATTGATTAATTTTTTTAATAGGTAAAGCTTTATTGCAAAAATACCAATCGGTAAAAACTCTCCGTTGGGACAATGTACACGTATGGTCTGAGCATCCACGTCCCCCCATTTCAGGGCACTATAATGTTTGTGACACAGCAATGGCAGGTCTATTAAAGCCATCATATCACATATCCCTTGCATGCAATAACTGCTTGAAGCGTGTGATTCATACACAACACCAGGAGCTGAGGATCTTCTCTGGTGATGTTTTGCCAAACTTCTAATGCAGCCATTTTCTATTCCTGCTTTTTAGGGGGGCTTGTCCCCTTAAGCTTTCTCTTCAGCATATGGAAGGCCTGCTCAACTGAATTTAAATTTGGTGACTGGCTTGGCCATTCAAAAATTTTCCATTTTTAGCTTTCAAACACTCCTGTGTTGCCTCAGCAGTGTGTTTGGGTCGTTATCTTGCTGGAGGATGAAGTGTCGTCCAATGAATTTGGAGGCATTAACTGGAACTTGAGCAGATCAGATGTTTTTATCTGCCTCAGAATTCATTGTGCAACGGCTGTCAGCACTTTCATCATGAACAGAGACAAGTGAGCCAGGACCTGTGGCAGCCTTACATGCCCAAGTCATAACAACCCCAGGACCATGTCTAACAGATGAGTTGGTCAGCTTTAATTCTCCACACTCCACGACTCCACACTTTGCTCTTGCCATCACTCTAAGGTTCATCTTTGTCTCATCTGTCCACAAGACCTTTTCCCAGAATTCTGCAGGATCTTTTAAAATACTTTTCACAAAGTGTAATCTGGCCATTTTGTTTTGTAGCTAACTAGTGGTTTGCATCTGGCATGATGGCATCTGTATTTCTGTTCATGAAGTCTTCTGCTAATAGTTGTCTCTAACACGTCCATGTCCTCCTAAAGACTGTCTCTGATCTGTCAGACAGGCGTCTGGGGCTTTTTCTTTACCATAGTGAGGATTCTTCTCTCGTCAGCATTGGAGGTCTTTCTTGACCTACTAGTCGGTTTGAGATTATTGAGCTCACCAGTGCGTTCTTTCTTCCTAAAGAAACTCCAGACAGTTGATTTCAGTAATCTTAAGGTTTTACTAATGTCTCTAATGGTTTGATTCTTGTTTTTTTATCCTCATAATGGCTTCTTTGACTATCATTGGCACAGCTCTTTCCCTCATGTTGAACAATGGCAGCTACAGACCAAAGAATAAAAGCAAGCTGAGGTATCTTATGAAGTTATGAAACCCACCTGAGAAATCACAGACACCTGTGACACCAATTGTCCCAAACCTTATCGTGCCCTGAAATGGGGGGGACCATGTAGAAAAATTATCGCCATTTTTTTTCAAGGTGGGAATGAAATGTTTGCAAATATCCTTAAAAGAAAGTCTGAAATGTACACTTTAATCACATCGGAATGATTTGATTTGTAATTTTAAACTGTAGAACAGAAGGATAAATTAAGGAAAAATGTGTCTTTGTCCCAAACAATATATATGCATTTCACATGTGTCTGTACTGTATATAGGTATATATACACAGCATACAGTATATGTATATATACACTGTTTACATATTTTCTCTTTTCCATGCCCACCATACAGTTCCCCCTGCATTGTCTGCTCCCCCATCTCTCTGTCTGATTTCTATTAAGCTGGGAATTCCCACTTCCCAGTCTCTCTCCCCACCCGTAGCGAGTGCCTGAGGTAGCCTGCATATGCTGCTCGTCCCCTTTACAGTGTGCGCGCTGCGCCTGTATGTTTGATTTAATTTGTGATATGTCTCAGAGGTTGTCAGCTTCAGCTCGGCTCTTGTTGCAGTCATTCTCATGGCACTGAGCTCTTATGACATTCAATCGCCACTCTATGCGCTGAAAAACAGCTTTCCCATCAGGCAGCATTTCTTCAGCTTTCCTAGTTACTGATAACCTTAGTTTGTACTACAACAATAACAGTTTAAGTGTACTGAGATTTCTTTTACCTAATTTTAGTCCCTATTTTTATATTTATTTATTATTTGTTATATTGTATTTATTTAAATAATTTGAAGATCTTTTACCAAAGTAACTCACCAAGCTCAGGGGTACAGTTTGTTTCTCTAAGTCCACAGTTCTTGTAGATTAAATGTCTGTGTTGCCCCACATGGGAAGCCATTAGTGGGTACTAGAACTTTTTTTTTTACTGAAATTCAAACAAACTTGAATAAAATTAGTAAAAACAATCAATAGAGGTCCAAGTCCGGTTCATTGGGGAAACATGAAGTGATCAGTAGCAGTAAATAACTACAATACGTTACCAAACAATCAGTCTTAATTTTATATATTGCTACTGCTACTCATCCTTGAGGAATGAGAGACGGAGGTGGTCAGCATCACAATTTTTAAAAGTAAGGCAGAGTAAAAATTGGTACAGCAAAGTTTAGCGTTTATGCATCCATTTGTTTTTTGTTACCTGGTTATCTACTTTAGGGACAAGGGAAGTCAGGGCCAATCTCAGGGTAACTGGTATAAGAGAAATTCAGAGCAGCTCACAAATATCTACCCATTCTAAGATTGGTATAAAGTCTGTGCAGTATCAAACTGCTGCCGTTCATGTGGTTAAAAATCCCTTCAGTCCCATTAAATCCATTGGAGGTCGGCGTTTATTTGATACCATATAATCACGACACTAAGAGCCGGTGTGTGCTCCAATCCTAATTTCTGTGCTTCTCTGATTAAATGAGCTTAGCTTTCGATCAGAGCAATTTGCACATGCCCCAGGTCAATGGAGGAGACATTGCTGCTCTGTGACTCATATGGAAATGTGTAATGCGTGTAATCCAATATCTTTAATAGTTTCACAACAAAAAAGAAAAGAGTCCTGCTTGTTGTGATCATTGTTATGATCATAGTGATGCCAAACAGATGATTAATTATTAATAAGGGATATAATTTGTGAAACATATTCAGATTATTTAGAGTATATGAGCATGATCATGAAATGTGACACAACATTCAGAAATCCACTAATGTTAATCTAAGGTCACGGGTGGGCTGTGGCCCATCCAAGCAGCATCAAGAACAAGGCAGGAACCAATCCACTCACTTTCATGCACAATCAGCAAATTTGGATTCACTAATTCACTTAAAACACACACACATCTTTGGGGAGTTATGAGGAACATTGGAGTACCTGGAGGAACAAGACAGACCACAACCAGGCATAGGACATTATTTGTGTCATGAAAGATGATTTTTTAAAAGACTTTACCTTCCTGCAGCATGGTTTTGCAGGAATGTTTATCCAATAAATTGTCTCTAACGATGGTTGTCCTTTATCATTTATTCATTTACTGTGGATTCACTTGTCATCCCTATCTGGAAAGGGAAGGGTGATCGCCTCAATTGCAGAAACTACAGGGGGATAACACTGCTCTCAGTGCTGGGGAGGGTCCTTGCTAGGGTTATCCTTAATAGGATCCGTGATCACTTGCTCACCTACCAGCGAATGGAGCATTCTGGCTTTACACCTAAGAAGCCTACCATTAACCGCAAAAACTCCAGAGAACTGGAGAAATAGACAAATAAAACCTGCAGGGGTTCCTAGGCTGCAAGACCATCCAGCCTCCACTGGGCAAAAGGGGACCAAGGCCGAGGGGATGTCCACATAATACTAGGCTGCGATAGATACAGGGTCATTTCTGGAGGGTGGGATTGGACCGCAGTGGCTACCTGGGGGGTTGCCAACCAGAATCCCGAGCTGTTTCGTCATGTGGTGGGTGCGACAACATGCTCTACCAGTGCATGCTCCCTAACCTGACCTGACCTGTGGATTCAGTAAGGATTCAGACCCCATCACTTTCTGTACATTAGCATTGCTCTTACCTTTTCCCCTGTGGTAGCTAGGATGGCCTCCAAAACACAACCTTGGTCTGGATTATGTGGGTTAGAAAATGACATGACACTTTCTGCACACTTTGTTGTATTGTAGATTTAGTTTTTAAATTCATAAATTTACCATTTTACCAATCAGTCTAAACTCAATAACCCATATTGACAAAGTGAAAACATGTTTTAAGAAAGGTTTGTTAATTTTATCCATCCATCCATCCATTATGCAACCCGCTATATCCTAACTACAGGGTCACGGGGGTCTGCTGGAGCCAATCCCAGCCAACACAGAGCACAAGGCAGGAAACAAACCCCAGGCAGGGCGCCAGCCCACTGTAGTGTTAATTTTATTATTTTTATTAAGTCAAAAATTGAAATCTCTCCTTCATGTTCATATAGAGACCCTTAATTCAGTAACTTATACAGGCCCCTTTGGCAGAAATTTCAGCTTAGAGTCTTCTTGGGTAAGTTTCTACAAGTTTTGCCCACTTGGATTTGGGCTTTCTGGTCCCATTCTTTCTAACAGGTCCTCTCAAGCTTCACTAGATTTGATGGGAAACATCTGTAAACCGCCATCTTCTGGTGTCTTCATGGATAGTCAATGGGGTTTAAGATTGGGCTTTGGTAGGACCACTCAAAGCCTCTCAAAGCCACTCCAGTGTATGCTTTGGGTCACTGTCATGCTGAAAGGTCAGAGGTTGTGTGAACTTTGGATCAGATTTTCTTCAAGGACCGCTCTGTATTTGGATGTTTGCATCCTTCCCTCAATTTTGACCTTTCTCCCTTGTCCCCACTACTGTGAAGCACCTCAAGGCATTGCAGGAGGTGGTTAAAACTGCACTGATCATCACTGGGACACGGATACCATCTCTGTAGGATGTACTTGCCAAGCAACGTCTGGGAAGGTCAACATAAATCATAAAGGACCCCAGTCTCCCTGCATGAACATTTTTCTCCCTTCCTCGATTGGACAGGAGTTATAGAAATACTAACTGCCAAATGGTGAAATTTAACAACAGTTTCTACCCACAGGTAATAGGGCTGTTCATATGTGCTAAACTGTCTGTAATCAGCTGAGTGAATTAAGTGTGGTTCTTGTGTATGTAATGTTGTGTTTAGTGTTATTTACTGTGGTTATCATTAATCTTAGATATACGTTTGAGTTTTTCCTTTTTCAGATGTTTAATATTAATTGATGCAACTGCTAACATTACAAAAGCAAGAATTTTTCATTGTACATGTGACCATAAATAAACCTTGACTTTGCTAGTGGGGCCAGAGGTAATTACACGGATGGCATTCAAGGATGTTGTTGACAATTTTCTTGGCAACCACAGAACACCAAACATCATTCCATCTTCCAGACAACATGTTTCAAGCATATAAAACCACGAAGTGCAACATGCCAGTGAAGATTCATTTTCCGCATTCCCACTTGGACTTCTTCCCTGCTAATCTTGGAGCAGTCAATGACAAACTTGAGGAAGCCCCACAAATATATGGATACAACCTGCACACCACACATAGGTAGAGATCAGAGATTTGGTGAGATCTGGTGATATGAGGTATCAGCACTAAACACATTCTCAGACTGATTTCATCAAAGTCCCCCTGGCAGCATCAGAAGCCAAATAGAAACCAAACCTGCTGAGGTTCACCACCCTTGAATTTAAACCAAAGTCTTTGCATTTCTGAAGCCAAAGCACAAACTCATGTCATCTGCTGTTAATCCATTAATTCAATTTCTAGCGGTATTGACTATTGCAATGTGTTGTTCACTGGCTGTTCAAATTGTTCTTTATTCTGCAAGAATTATTACAAGAACAAGATAATACAAAGACATAATTCCAGTTCTTAAATCCTTACACTGGCTCTCGGTTAAGTTTAGGGCAGATTTCAAAATCCTCCTTTTAACTTATAAAGCCTTAATTGGCAGAGGTCCTGCTTACAGGGTCGGACTTCCCATAAGGCCAACCTAGGCCATGGCCTAGGGCGCAGCAGTCAGGGGAGCGTATATACAGAAGAAATAACAACCAAATATTTACACATTTTTCAGTATTATTTTGAAAAGACCATATAACATGCTCTTTTTTAAATTTACATCCATATACATTAAATAAATTGAGCGGTACATTTACATTGCCATGACTTGAACTCCTGAACTTGAAGAAGAGGGAAGAAACCTGCTTTGATTTTCAAAGATGATCTGGAACCCACTCTATGCGATGAACTTGTCCATCTGAAATCTCACATAACTGATTGCAACATTGGGACAAAAAACCCCTTAAAACTTTGCAAGTGGACATGAGAAAAAGGACTACAAACAGTTTATCCAAATGTTGACATTTTATTATTAAAAATATTATTATTATTTTAAGAATGTTTGTCTGCACTCCAGTGACAAATTCCTCGGCTGAAAGGTCTTTTTCTTCTCTGAAAAGAATCAAGGATCATTTAAGATCTATGGTGCAGCAAAATAAGCTGAATGCCCTTGCACGTCTTTGCATTGAAACAGATTTAACAAGAGCTGTCGACTTCAATGAAACAATTGAAGCCTTTTCATGGACAAAAGCATGAAGGAAGAAATTCTAGTAGGTACTTAAGGCGACTTGAAGAAATTTGATGGAAAGTTTTTTTGCAGGTGTTAATGTTATGCAATTTCATAAGTAGTGTAGTTTTGAATTAAAAATATAATGTGGTTCAAAGATTATAAAGATTGTATTAAGTACTTATATGTTTCAAAAATAAACTATTACATATTAAATTGAAAATTATAAATCAACTTTTTTTTTGGAGCAGAATTATGTGCTTTGGCCTTGGGCGTAGAAAGGTGAAAATCTGGCCCTGCCTGATTATTTATTTGAACTTATCATTTCTTACAAACCAAAGCACATATTAAGACCTCAAAATTTCAGACTGTTTATGATTACAAGGATTAATAAAATAAAGTGAGAGGTCGAGCTTTTAGTTACAGGGCCTGCAAAGCTGTGGAACGATCTGCCTGTTAGTATAAGAGATGTCCCTTCAGTGTCAGGTTTTAAATCCCGTCTGAAGATTCATTACTTCAGTTTAGTACACCCTGACTAGAGCTGCTAATTAACTGTTGTCACAAAAAGACTCCATACAGTCAAAAAGGTTTGGGGCAGCCACCTGAATATTATGATCCTGACTGCAAAAGGTTGAAATGATTGAGTTATTTACAAGATTGAGTCCAAATCAGAACTGGATATGTGGAGGTAAGACGCCAGTATTAAGGGCTGGTGGAGGAAATGATGTCATTTATGCCGGAACCGGAACTGACATACTTAGAAGCGCTGGGACCGGAAGTGACATCATCATAGTCACCAGGACCGGAAGTGGTGTCATCAGAGGTGGTGGAACCTGGCGGGATTTCCCGGGAATGGTCTGCAAGGAACTTAGAGAGACTGTCAGCACACTCCGCCACCCCCGGTCTAATGTAGTATTACAGTTAGTCAAGCCTTTTAGCTGCCTCCTAATCGCACATGTGTCACACTGTGCATACTGCATCTCTGATGTTAGTCATTAGCACTAAAACATAAGTAATACGATAGTTATAAACTGTTACTAACACTCACCTACTCTGTTTCTCTTCTCTGTATTCTCATGTGGCACTTGGTGCCACTGCTCCACAGCAAGTTGTTTGCCTGCCTATGGAAAAGTCCTCTTAGATAAAGGAGATCTGGAATCATAGGGTAGGAGGGTCCTTTCATCTGACTGACTGAATCAGCACTGACTCAGCTGTAGAAAGGCCAGTAGGGGGAGGAAGCTAGTTGGCCGAGGTCTTCAGGACTCTGATCGTATCTGAGCTGTCTGACTCCTTTTCTATAACCTGACTGTGGTTCTACAGTTACCTGATGGACAGATATTGTTGTTGTTTTTCATTAATGTGAATTAGTTTCTACTTTGTGTTTGATGTATTTGAACAAATCTGTATCCGCATATATGATAGTTCTGTATTTAGTCAGTAGCATAATCTCTTCTTGCATTTTACCTTAAGAGCTGTCATGGTGCTCTGTGCCTGCACTTGGTGAGCAGCACTGTGTAAGAACAAAGTAAGTTTGTACTGTTGTGTTGCATTTTGAGGTAACCATTACAGATTGGACATCCAGCTCTGTCAAGAGGATTACTTGTGTTCTGTTTTGTGTGTTGTGTTTACCCCATTTTATGACATGTCCAACCTAAACGGAAAGGAGTCTCTCTCTGAATTTCCTTTCCTCAGATACTTTTTTTGGAAGTTTTTTTCTTGCCTTCTTAGAGAGTGAAGGCTGAGGGTGGCTGTCAAAAGAACAGGGCCTAGTTAAAGCGGCCATTGCAGCATTCCTTTTGTGATTTTGAGCTATGCAAGAAATATATTGTTGTTGTTGTCATAGTGTGGAAGAGAGAGGGGATATCCTGGAACAATAAAAGACAAAGACAGGAACCAAAACTGGAAAACGCACCACTGCAGACAATGACATGGCTGGGATTTGAACCCAAGACCCTGGAGGTGAAAGTCAATAGCATGTAGCCTAAGTAGAAAAGCATAACATAACACAGAATTGTCTAATCGTTCTGATGTAGAGTTACCAACCAATATAATATAACCTTTTTTAAGAACTGGAAATAAGTAGAATCAAGGGATTGTTACACAGACACAGGGAGAACTTGTAAACGCCAGACAGAGAGCATTCAAACCCTGGATGGTGGATCCATGAGGCCAGCCCAAGTATAAAACTAATATTTAAAGTGTTAATCAGCTCTGTCATGTGCGCTACTAATAGAAACAGGCATCTGCAGTCCTCCGTAGTGTTCCGTTTTATCGTTCACCTCTGGGAATCACTTTTTGTTTTCTGCTTGCTTTGGGAGTTGAATTTGCATTCTCATCGCTCACGCTGCTACCTGGTGACATTTAATGGCAATGCTAACAAGAGGCAGCCTAATCCACCATGTCTTGTTATGTCTTATCCCTCTTGGAAACAGCTGAGGCAGAGTTAGAGCTGCTTTTGGTGTTATGCAACTGCCGCACAGCCCGCTGTCTCTTGTCTCCAGTCGGAAGCCCTGAGCACAAGACAGACTCCAGAATAAAACAGTCAGGAGTTTTTAAAGAAGTTTTTCCAGAGAATTTGTAAAATGTTTATACAACAGCTTTCTGATAAAAAAAATTGTATGAATACTGGATTAATAAATAATTGACTGTTCATTTGTTATTATTCTAATTTTAGAGCAAATTGAAAGCAAATGAATCTGTAGCTATGTTTGCAAGGTTTGATTCCATGATATACATAAAACACAGTGCTACCATATTTCCTTGAAGAAGAAAAAAAAAAAAAAAATTGGTAAACAAATAAATGCTCAGTATGATCAGGAAATTACCTGACACCCGTATTTATTGTGACTCACAACATCTGGATACTGTTTCATCTGGAGCACAGATGCATTCAATGAGTTGCTGAGGGTCTAAGAAAGAGGCAGAGGTGAGCAGAGAACTGGCAGCCTATTTAAAGGAATATTCCCCCCTCCCCCCCAAAAAATATTTTTAATATGTTACTTTCCCCATGTACACTGCACAAAAAATTTAAAGGGACACTTAATCATCCCAGTCTAACACCAGGTCAATGAAGCTTCAGGAATAAGCTTAATTGTAGGAAGTACAAGCCGGTTGTGAATCAACGTCACCTACTTTGGTGGTGTCAAAGATGAGATAAAAGAGTCACAAAAGGATTTGGGACAGCCACCCATATAATTATTCCTTGCTGCAAAAGATTTAAATTGAGAGTACATTTCTGTACCGATTCGAGTCCAAAACAGAACTATCTTGATGAGGCAAAGATGGCAGAAAGTGATGTCATTAAACTCGGAAACCGGAAGTGACATCATTGGACCCGGAACTTTAAGTGACGTCATCGGGACCAGGCGGAATTTCTCGTAATCAGTTTGCAGTGGTCTGGCGTGGAATTACCCTCATTCAGGCCTTTTAGCTGCCTCCCATGCACAAGTGTGTAATAGGAAAATGAAAGTGACATCAGGAGCACTGAAGTGGCAACAGTAAGACAACCCTCTAAAAGGAAATGGTTTTGCAGGTGGTGGCCACAGACAATTGCTCTATCCTTATCCTTCCTCACCTATTCTTCCCTAGTTTTGTGTTTTGCTAGTGTCCTTGTCACTTCTGGTACCATGAGGCGGTACCTGCAGCTGATTCAGGTTGCACAGGTAGTCCAGCTCCTCCAGGATGGCACATCTATACATACCATCACAAGAAAGTTTACTGTGTCTTCCAGCACAGTGTCAAGAGCATAAGGGAGATACCAGGAGACGGGCCATCACACAAGGCCAGTTGGATAGGGCCATACAAGGGCATCAACCCAGTACCAGGACTGGTATCTGCTCCTTTCTGCAAGGAGGAACAGGAGGAACACTGCCAGAGCACTCCAGCTGGCTACTGATATGTATGTTTCTGAAAGAAAACTGTCAGAAACAGACTCCATGAGGGTGGCATGTGGGCCTGACATCCTCTAGTGGGACCTGTGCTCATAGCCCATCATTGTACAGCTTGATTGGCATTCATCAGAAGAAAACACAATAGACAGACATGAAAGAGCCTGGAGATGCTGTGGTGAATGCTATGTAACCTGAAACATCATAAAGTTTGACAGTGGATCAGTGATGGTCTGGGGAGCCATATCCTTGAAGGGTTGCGACCTCCATGTGCTGGACAGGTACCAGGATGAAATCCTCAGGGCCATTGTTAGACCTTACACTGGTGCAGTGGGTCCTGGATTCTTCCCGGTTCAGGACAATGCCAAAACTCATGTAGCCAGAGTGTGCAGGCAACTCCTACTGTAGATAATGAAGGCATTGATGCCATTGACTGACCCGCACATTCCCCAGACCTGAGAACCGCTGGGACATTATGTATTGGTGCATCTGGTGCTACCAAGTAGAGCCACAGTGTCCAGGAGCTCACTGATGCCCTGATCTTTGTCTGGGAGGAGACATCAGGAGCATGCCCAGACATTATCAGCAAAGCATACAGGCACATGGGATTCGCACAAATTGGATCAGCCTGTGATTTTAATTTTTGACTTTGATTTTCGGTGTGATGTTGAATCAGCTCTAAATGGGTTGGTGATTTCGGTTTCCATTGACTGTCGTTACATCATTTTGTTCTGATTGAATTACAAAGTATTACTCAGTAAAGATTTTCCACTCGAATATTTCTTTCATCGAGATCTGATGTTTGATTTAAGCGTTCCTTTAATTTTTTTAGCAGTGTAGATTGTAGTGACAGCCGAGAAAAAAAAATGAATGTCATGTTTTTATGCAGAAGAGTAATAAAAAAAGTTTTTGATATAATTCTATGGCAATCCACATCAAACAACAGCCAATATCACAATGTCCACGAGAAAATGTCACATTAATTGTATTGCATAATCCACATAGATGTATGCTCACAACATCTGAAACACATGTAGAGTGGATTCGGACAGTATTTAGACCCTATCACTTTCTGCACATTAGCATTTGTTCCTGTCTTCCTTCGTATGTTATCTGGGATAGGCTCCAAACCCCTACACCCCATCCGCCATTTTTGCCAATCATTCTACACTCACTGCGGTGGGTTGGCACCTTGCCCAGGATTGGTTCCTGCCTTGTGCCCTGTGTTGGCTGGGATTGGCTCCAGCAGACCCCCGTGACCCTGTGTTTGGATTCAGTGGGTTGGAAAATGGATGGATGGATGGATTCTACACTCAATAACCCATAATGACAAAGAGAAAGTATGTTTTCAGAAAGATCTGAAAATTTTATTTGAAGTCAAAAATTGAAATCTCTCCTTCATATAAGTATTGAGACCCTCAATGCATTACTTTTTTAGAAGCTCCTTTGAGTGCTCTTGGGTAAGTCTCTAAAAGCTTTCTACACCTGGATTTGGGCAATTTATCCCAATTCCTCCAGGCAGATCCAATCAAAATTCACTGGATTGGATGGGATGTGTCTGTAACCTGCCATCTTCAGGTCTCTCCACAGATGTTCTACGGGTTTACAGTCTGGGCTTTGCTTGGGCCACTCAAGGACAGTTGGAGACTTGTCCTGAAATCACTCCAGCATTGTCTTGGCTATATGCTTCGGGTCATTGTCAGTTTGAGGTGGTGTGCACTCAAGCAGATTTTCTGCAAGAACCTCTCTCTGTTTGGCTGCATTCATCCTTTCCTCAATCCTGACCAGTCTCCCTGTCACTGATGCTGAGAAGCACCCATCTAGCATGATACTTCCACAAACAAGCTATATCGTAGGGATCGAATTAGGACCAATAATGAATAATGCCTCATTTTCGTCATGTAGAGTGCTTGGAGTTCTGCCTAAAGAGTTTAATTTCTGTCTCATCAGACCAAAGAATTGTTTTCCTCATGCTCCCAGAGTCCTTTAAATGCTGTCATATGCCTTTTATTTAAGAGTGGCCTACATCTACCCACTCTGCTATAAATGACCATGTAATGGTGTGCTGCTGAGATAACTGTCCTTCAAACAGGTTTTCCCATCTCAGCAGAGGACTTCTGAAGCTCTGTTAGAGTGAAAATTAGGTTCTTGGTTACCTCCCTGGCCAAGACCCTTCTCTCCTGTTTGCTAAGTTTGGCTAGACAACTAACTCCTTGGAACACTCAAAGCCTTCAAAATGGTTTCATCTACCTTGCCCTAATCTCCTGATCCAAAATTTGATAACGGAGGTCTATAGAAAGTTTCTTGGACTTCGTGGCCTGGTTTCCTGTCAAGATATGCAGTGTGAATTGTGGGATCTTATATACACAAGTGGGTGCCTTTTGAAATTATGTTTAATCAGTTCAGTTTGCCATGGGTGGAATCTAATCAAGTTCTAGAAACATCCCCAGGAGAATTAAAACAAGCACGATGCACCTGAGCACAGCAAAGTCTCTAAATATATAGATGAGAGATTTTAGTTTTTGATTTTGAATAAACTTCTGAACCTTTCTGAAATTTTTTTTCCATAAAACATATAATAATAATAATGCATTTTATTTATAGGGGGCCACATTATACATGTGCTTTCTCCTAATCCACTAACAGTTGTGTTTGGTGTACTTCCAGAGGGGCTTAAAGTGGAGAAGGTTAAAAAAAAACTGGATTTGCCTTTACTTCACTATTGGTACGCAGACTTGTCTTGCTCTACTGGAAGAATCCTAGCCCACCTATTTTAAATCAGTAGGTAACTGATATTATATACTATTTGAAATTGGAAAAAATCTAATTCTCACTTGCAAAACTTTTTCAAAACCTGGCCGGATCTAATCAATAACATTTTAGAATAAGCATTTAAATTGAGTAAGTGGATTCTCTCCCCTCTTTTTTTATTCTATTTATTTTTATTCATTTATTGATGTATCTATTTTCTTATTTTTACAAGTTTAAAGTTTTACTCTGCTGGCCTAGCTCTCTTTCTCATGGGTGGGGGTTGATATGTTTTGAACCTAGTTTTGTTAAAGTTGACTTGCTTGTATGGAATGTTGTCCGATTTTAATAAAATCAATAAAATGCTTATATATTGTATATTTGGGAAGCAACTTAACAGTTCTGGTGATGGCAATTACCTATTTAACCAGGGGTTCTAATGCCTTCTCCCTTCCTCCTTCTGCAGAATCAAAGACTGACAGCCATTCCACTGCTGATGTCACTTCCATTGTCTGCCCTCCTGGACTCACCCTTCCTGCTTGAAACCCATATAATTCAATTTATATTTGAATTAGTTTAATTTTGACACACACACAGATGCTATTTTGCATTATAATTGCAGATTTATTTAAACCCTATAGTCCTATACATGAAGAGCACTTTCCAAGCACATTATTTTTGAACAATAATTTAAATGTTTACTGCATTGAAGTCAAATGAGTGACATTTAACCCCATGGTTGTACTGTGTCGATGCAGATGCTAGATTGTGATGACAACTTGTATGGAGGCATGTAAATAAAAGTAAAAATTTTATTATACTGGCATGTAGAGAAAAGCCAAGCAAAATGACACCTTTTATTGGCTATCTAAAAAGATTACAATATGCAAGCTTTCAAGGCAACTCAGGCCCCTTCTTTGGGCAAGATGTAAATGGATTACATCTTGCCTGAAGAAGGGGCCTGAGTTTCCTTGAAAGCTTGCATATTGTAATCTTTTTAGATAGCCAATAAAAGGTGTCATTTTGCTTGGCTTTTCTCTACATTCATAATGGCTAACACGGTACAACACCCTAATTATACTGGCATTAAATTAAAATGATTCACTGGAAAAAATATTTGAAGTGTTCATGAATAACCTCTGTTACATTATTCTAGTTTCAAGATAGAAATCTAAAGCTGAGCTGTTAACCAAAGTGCTAATTAGTTAATAATGTGAAAGAAAATAATTCCTAATTCCAGGATTAGTAATATATTTGAAAACATTTTTGTTGATCACGGTACCAGAGAGAAGAGACATATTCCATTCTGTTCAGACATTTAAGTTTGAATTTTACTGTGTTTTGTACATGTGACACTACTACTAGTAACCATTACAGAAAAAGTGGCATCCATAACATCACACATCAGTAAGTGAATGCTACAAATAGCTCAGATGCTTATGATATGGGAAAGATGTCCCACTGAAGAGCATGTGGTGCACTGGAATGAGTGACTATTAAATGAGGTTTATGATTGTAAGATGTAAGCAGTAAAGATTAAGTGTTATGATGCACCAAAATGTCGAAAGATTCAGACTCTGTTAATAGCAAATAGTGAAGAGCAAAATGGAGAAGTTTCAATTTGCACGTACTGTAGCTTCACAGAACTGACACCAAAACTTGTTTTGCTGGACATTTTGGAATTGTTGAAAGAGAAACTCACTCCAAAAAGTTGTTTTTTTTGTGTGATAGAAAGCTAGAAATATTACCTCCTAAAGACTTGTCCGCATTTGTGTCTTTTTTTCCTA
Source organism: Erpetoichthys calabaricus (assembly GCF_900747795.2). Taxonomy (NCBI): domain Eukaryota; kingdom Metazoa; phylum Chordata; class Cladistia; order Polypteriformes; family Polypteridae; genus Erpetoichthys; species Erpetoichthys calabaricus. The sequence goes on along the minus strand of NC_041396.2, from coordinate 26,777,516 downwards.
CAGATACATACTGTAAGTATTTGTCAGCAAATCCTTAAAATTAATTCTGTTCATGCCTGCCATTCACTTCATCACAGAAGCGCAGTGTGGTTTTTAAAAAGTGAAATACTGAATAATTTTCACTCAAAGGCAGACCAAAACACATCATTGTGCAAATCACTCTACAGGAAAAGGCCACTTGCATCTCCAATTCCCCAACTCCACCTAACAAACACCCTTTCCTCTTTCTCATTTCCTGCAGATGAAGCTCAAATGCTGTATGCGCCATGGAGTTTCGAGTTTCACTTCTGTTTCTGATGCATCTTTAGGATTGCAATTGTCAAGCCTGTCATCATAAGACAGTGTGATGACTCAACAAAATGTGTACATGAGATGAGAAATGAGTCAGGTGATTTGTTTTTTTCTTTGTTTTGTTTATGGAGATCTTTATTTAAAAACTAAATGTCAGGCAAACACACATGGAAATAATGCATGACAATGCTTGCAGACAGAAACGAAACACCTTTCTTCTCGGGTCAATCACGCATGTCGCCTGTCACTATTAGTGAAAAATGTAATACGGTTAGAATTAAGCACATTTGCTATTCATTTATGTGTAAAGCATTCTAAACTCACAACAAAACAATCTTCTAATTACACACCCATGTTGCTCCTGAAAAGCTTTAGTTGAAAACTTTTCTAAAAAGAATATTGTTCAAGTAAAATAGCAGAAGCATCTCCTCCTGACCCGTGGTTGGTGACCAAAACTATGTTTCAAAAATAAATAAATAAAAAAATAGACAAACAAACAAACAGATAAGTAAATTAAAGTAAAGAAAATAAAAGCAGCGTGATGTCAGCAAGTTGTCTACACACCAGACATCAACAAATGAAATCAAATTGCATTTTGGTGAAGAGCAAACTCTCAGATCAGTTCACTTATGTTTTTTATTTTTATTTTTTTTTTATCTACCTTAAACTTTCTTTCCCTACAAGCAGTGATTTTTCTAAACATTTTCAAAAAATATTGACCATGTGACATGCAATAATATTACTTCTGTGTTCTCCATTAAAACATAATACAGACTTGTCAGTCTGAAGATGCTGTACCTTACAGGCCACTCACTATTTATTCTAGTTTCACCTGTCCAATGTCCATTTTCTTTTGTTTTTTGTTTTCCCGGATGTCCTTTCAAAGCATTTTATATATTTGGTTTTTTTTTTTTTTTTTGAAGGTTATTTAGAATTCGGAATGACGGCACCTTGGGAGGGTCAGCCGCTGCACAGTTTCCTTCTGTAACTGAATATCATATTCCTTTCCCACAGTGCAAGGCTCTCAGCTTGCCAATAGCACACAGAAGATGAATGGAGGCTTTTAAAGATTCTGACTGCAATTCAATAGCAGTCCGTCTTTACCGTCTTTGAGCTGTTTTTTTTTTTTCCTTTTTTTTGTATAAGTATCCATGATTGCTGAGCCAAATAGAGGCAAACGGGAGGTGGTGGCTGAGCTGTTTTTCCAATATGTGAGGCTGATCAATAGCATCTCTTGAAAACAACAACCCGGTGGTAAATCTACAGGCCGTCCATTCTCATTCTCCAGCTCTATTGGTGATCGGTGGGGGGGAAGCAGCAGCCTACAATTAGATAGCTAGCACTGGAGGAAAAGCAATTCACATTTATAATCTTGACTTACCAAGTACCGACTTCTACCTTTATGCATTGATATAACAACTCGAATCTTCCATGCCATTTTGGAAATCAAATAACAGCTCAAAGAATAATAATTCTAAATATAATAATACAAATAACACTGATAGTATTACCATGTTTGTAAATGATCTGTTACCCTTAGTCCCCCAAACCCACACTCACATTAAACCCACATTTAAAAAAGAAAGACAAGCAAAAAATAGTTTAGTCTTTTTTTTTTGTTATGTTTTGTTTTCATAGAAGACATACGTTTGTAAAGCTCTCACAAATGTAACAGCTTTTTGATTATGCAGACAGCAATAGTGCTATAATAATACTTTTATTTTTGTACCATTTGTTATTAGTATTTTTATTACTACTAGAATATAAGTGTGGAGATTCTTCCGTGAGTTTTTCTATTAGTCACTTTAAGTTAATATCTTGCATTTAATACAATGAAGACAAAGGCTGCGCTCTTATATAAGAAATGTCTGTACTGCTTATATACAGTACCAATGAATATTATGTGTAGATATGCATATTTTAAATTTATATGTACATATCTATAGTATAAATATATATATGTGTATAAATGCATAGTATCTATATATATATATATATATATATATATATATATATATATATATATATTTATACATATATATATTCATGTACATACACATATATAAAGTATATAGAGACATACACACACACACATATATATATATATATATATATATACTGTGTATATATATATATATAATATGTATGCATGACCTGTCAAAAGCTTGGAAACATCCAAAAATGTTCATATTTTTTCACAGAGATGGATACTTTTCTTCATCAACATACCATTAAATTGATTTTTATATACAGTCAAGACATTATTAAAGTTGCTTATAACTATTACAGCTAGAATGTAATGGTACATTAAAACATTTTTCAATTTTATTACAATTTATTTTATTAAATTGATATTAAAAATGTAGCCTAGAGATTGCTATTGTTTCAAATAGCTATAACCGCTTGAAGTGACTGATTTTTAAATGTATTACTCACATGAGAGTGCAAAGCCCCATTTTCAACAGCCATTCCTTTAGTGTCCTAAAGCTCAACTCCCTTATTTCATCTTTAATTAGTCATGTTTAGAGGCTGATAAGTTATTAGAGAAACCTTTGTAATCGTAATAGTACAGCTGAATCCGGTAATTCAATTCATTTTGAGTTGCAAGGTTCTTCAGTTTTGGGTTAAAAAATGGAACACACTGAAACAGTTATCTCAATGAACACACCACTCTTTTGCTTTTTTTTTTGTTTTCTTAAATTTTTGTTTATGGCAGAATGAAGGTTATTTCAACTGGGATAGAAAGGAATGGCCAAATGGAAAACTGCACGTCCTCTTCTCTTCAGACATAAATAGACACCTTTGTATAAAATCTCCATTTTCTGTTGAATGGAATAACATTTGTTCTAAAAAAAAAAAATCAATAGACAGACATGTTTCTTGAGAAAGCCATTTTCTTTAGGCTATTTTTGAACCCGGATCTGAACTTTAGGAATGTCAGCACCTTGAAACCCAAGGGAACAGAATAACAGGTTTCAGTGGTGATGCAGCAATTTCAAAGGTTTCTCTAATAACCAATTAGTATTTACACGAGTAATTAAGGGTGTTGCTTGTCATTAAGGGAGTTGAAAATTAGGACAGTGGATGAATGCCTGCTGAAAATGGGAGTTTGCAGTCATCTGTGAATAATTAATTAAAAAATCTGTTATTTCAAGCAGTTGTAGCCTTCAGCAACACCAATAATGTCTGGGCTATATTTTTTAAATCAATCAATAACAAAAGTATTAATTTCATGAACATTTCTGGGTGATTTAAGCCTTTTGAACACTAGTATGTATGTATATATATATATATATATATATATATATATATATATACACACACTACTTGTGTTTGTATGTACAGTATGTACTGTACATATTTATATCTATATGCGCAAATACAAAGAAGAGGCAGACAGCTTCAGAACTCAGAATGGATATCCTTAGTATACTGTATTAGTGGAAGAAAGTGCTTAATGAGAAAAATCCATCTTTTTTCCCCTCAGATCTGGGTCCCATAACCTTTGGAAAGTTCAATATAGCATTAACTATGCTCTGGTCCACCAGTTCTTGAATGTGCTGTGGGCTCAATGGCCAGGTTGCAGTTCCACCACATTGTCCTTTGCAACCTTCTGAAGAAGCCCGTGAGGTTTAGATGAGCAGACCATTTAGTTCTGAATACATACACATAATCTCTCATATAGGCAGACAGCTTCATAAGGCTTGTTCTGTTTCAATCCCAAATGCACGTCTCAACGGATGTCAAATGCGTTCACAAATTCCTCTACAGTGTAAAAGCATTTCTTCAGCACACCCAAAGACATTCCCAGCAGAACAACTTGGCTCATCCATTCTGAGTCCTTTTTTAGGACAGTAACAGGCCTTTAGTAAACCAATGAGCTATTCAAAGAACAAACTAATCGGAACATCTTTACATGAGATTGGAATGATTTTCTAGGTGTTAGAATATACAAAACATTTCAAAAAGCCTAAAACACACACACAAACTAACACAGTCATACACACTATGCATAGCATTGTTGCCACCATTATAGATATGGCCTTCCTTATATAATATAATATAATATAATATAATATAATATAATATAATATAATATAATATAATATACATGAACTTTTGGTTACTTTTTTATTCTTGTAAAAAACATTTTTTACCCATAATGCACCCTTGCACATTACAGTTTATTCCTCAATTAGAAAGCAGCTTCTTGGTTTCAGGATTGAAGTGATAAATTTAAGTGCAATGACTGTGCAAGAATCAAAGTCACTGAAAGTTTGAAATCTGTATCTAAGGCTGTTGGGGTGGGGGGGCAAGTCGACTTCAATGGCTTTATTCAAAGTGACGAAAGGTAATTTTTCTCGGAATGTGTCTAAATGTAATGTAAGAAATGTAAAACAACAATAAGAAATAAATCACTCAGTCAAACAAAATATTGAAAAGGGTAAAGTAATTGGGGTAGGAAAAAATCAAAAACTATATAAGAAACGATGTACATACTGTACATACGTACATGCAAACATGCTGTAAATAACATGGCATTTGACTTCAATGTTAAAGGAATGCTTCAGCCAAAAAGCAATTTTTTAACTCGTATGTCACTTACCCCATGTAGTTTATATTGATGGCTAATTAAAAAAAAACTGTTCTGTTGCAGTATGGACAGAAAAAAAGCGAACAACGTGAAAAATGTTAATGAAAAAAAGAGGAAATCCCACGTTACTTGTGTTGCATGATCCACACACCAGTAATCCGGTCATTTGTGCAAAATGCATTTTTTTTTTTTGCTGAAATACTGTTAAATATTTACTTCTGAAATAACTAGAACACACCAAATACTTGAAACTTGACTTTCTGAATTGAAGATAGGACCCTTGAAGAACACATGAGTGGCAGAGGCAAGTCTTCAATTACAAAAGTGACTTCCCATGAGGCGTATTTTGCTAATTGTGATGTATGCTGAATATTCCTGAAGTATGAATTTAACAAAACTTTAGCAAAAAAGTTTGTGTTTTAGACATTTGGAGCATACAGCTGAATAACTGACCTGTGGATTATACTACATAAGTAACGTGAGATTTTTTTTTTAATCTTTTTTTCATTGATGTTTCTCTCATTGGTTGCCATTGTACAGCATTAGTCACTATTGGCTTCTTTTACAGTATATAATAACTTTTTTCTCTCCATTCTGCATAAAAATATAAGATTGAAATTTTTTCTCAGCCACCAGTAGAAAGCACTAAACATTTTACTTGGCCACCACTGTAAACCACATGGGATAAGTAATGTAAAAAAATATTATTTTGAGTGGAGTATTCCTTCAAGTAAACACATATTGTTAATAAATGAACATTCAAACAAACAAATAAATAAATTCTGTTAAAAATAGGAAAATTTACATTAACTGGATATCACAACTTTTCCTATAAATGAGGCACTGAATGCTTAACCCTAAACCTAACCTAGTAATTATAGGCCCAAATTGAAGGCATTGAAACAACAACTTTCGTAAAAAGATAACTAGGAGACCCCTGAAGGATTCTACCTTCTCATAGTAGGGGTTGAATGTTTGGTACCAAATAACAAAAAGGATGCATTTCTAGAACAACAGGTAGGCCAACAACCCAAGTCGTAAAAGCTTGTCCTCAGAATGATATGAAAAGTGAAAGGGATGAGTGGAGAGAAGCAGAGAGAGAGGTGAACGTAACTACAGGGTGAAGAGTGCAATCACTCATCCGAGTGTAAGTGGGGACAAAGTGGCATGTCCACAGACTGAGATCCAAAGGACAGCCGTTATCCACAGCTAAATAATCCTATTCGTAACTAGGCCCATCAGGATGTGTGTATTTCATGAGTTATATGATATTTTTTTTCACAAAAAAAATAAGCCAAGCACCAGGCTGAATGTACTGTGCAGAGTGTGTTCATGAGAGTCAGGAAGTGCCAAGTAAGTGCCAAGGAAGAATATACCCCTAAAGCAAATGGCACACAACCTTACCATATACACCTGAACTCATATTCATACATTTTTTATATTTCACTGACCAAAAAAGTTCACCTCTGAATAATGGAAATAAGATAGGATTGATTAATAAATACATCAAGACCACCATTCACCTGGTATGAATGCACACATACAGTATATTATATATATATATATATATATATATATATATATATATATATATATATATATATATATATATTCACGGCATTCGTAGTCTGAATCACAATCTGATTGTATGGGTGCTTACCTACCAGGTAACGCTTGTGGTTGGTCAGCAAGTCAGCTAACATCCGCCACGGTTCCCTCAGTTGTGAGAAGCAGATCATAGAATGGTTGAAAATAGTTTGCTGTCAAATAATGCAAAGAGTCCGCGACACGTGTTTCGCCCTAATTCTGGGCTCATCAGGCGTACACACTCACTGCACTCCCTTACGGGAATCGAACCTGCTATCAAATAAACGAACCACATGCCGTGGCGCAACGTTAGGGGCTTCGCCTCTAGCACTGACGTCCGAGGTTCGATTCCCGTAAGGGAGTGCAGTGAGTGTGTATGCCTGATGAGCCCAGAATTAGGGCGAAACACGTGTCGCGGACTCTTTGCATTATTTGACAGTAAACTATTTCAACCATATATATATATATATATATATATATATATATATATATATATATATATATATATATATATATATACACACACACACAATCTGATTAATTGGGTTGTTGCCTACAAGGTAAGCCTTGTGGTTGGTCAGCCAGTCGGCAACCATCCTTTTAGTTGTGAGAATATATATATATATAAATATGTATTTATATATATATATATTTATTTATATTAACTTATATATTGTAACTTTGTTTGTAAAATTGATATTTGTTTGTAAAGGTATGTTTAGGTGAAAAAAATACACATATATTGTCACACATTCGGACATCTTCATGCTTGGAGCCTCCGTTCCTGCACTCTGAGAGCAAATGCGTAAACGAAAGTGCCAACTGACAGCTCAGAGTGATATTGCAATTAATATACAATCACTGAAGATGTCCTTCATTCATGCATGTATGACTATATATATGCAGTATAAATGTAAAGCAAAAATTTAAAAACTATTCCCCCCTAATTAGCAGACCTTCAATACAGCTTTCAAATTGAGTGTGCTTATCATTTTTGTTTTTCAGCTTTAACAAGCACTCCATAACCTGTACAGTTATACATATATCTATATAAATTTGTATAAAGACATATTAAAATCATAGATGCATTAAAAAGTCAGGCATGACCAGAACTAAATCACAACTCCTCCAAAACATCGCTTAGGTTCGTTTACATTCATAACGCCATAGGGGTCCAGGCAGTCCTGTAATGTACTTTCCAGTTTGAGTTCACTGGTCCACTGCTCCGCTGCTTTGGCCAGCAATACCACAGCATAGCTGTGTCCATGTGTGTCTGTGTGTTTTGTGTTTGTTAGTGACAAACAGCGAGTATTATTCTGGAACGAGCTAGACTTCACAAGAAGGTTGTTTTTTTTGTTTTGTTTTTTTTTTTCTTTTTTTCAAAAATAGCAGCTTATAGCTTGCTAAATATTTTCCTGTTTTTTTAATACCCAGATGGGCTTTGCTGTCTCGTTTAAATCATTGCAAAGCAGCAAGTCAGAATCTTTCATACTGTATATGTATTACATTTCTGCATCACATTTTTCACAAATACAACTAGTAAGATAGTCTAACTGACTCATTAAACTTAAAGCATCAATAAAATTATGATTTATATTTAAAAAAAGATATATGCAGTTAAATATTTAATAAACAGGTCTGGTTAAAGATAGTGAGAGAGAGAGAGAGAGAAAGAGAGCTAAACACTTATAATGATGTAAACGATAACCAGAGTTAAATATTCTTTCAGTATCTTAAAAAATTTGAGTGCCGTAAATTCATAAAACCACACCAGGCCAAGAAAAGAAAGGAATTTCTGCGGCTCTCAGTATACCCTAATTATAGCAACTACAAAGGGTGACTAAAACCACACTTCATTCTAAAGTGTACCATAAACATGCTGCCTGGAGACAGCAATTTAGGTTACGTCACACGAAACCACGTGGACTCTCAACAAATGCAATGATTCACTACGTCATTGAGGAAGAAAACTAGAAAACCTAGAGAAAATCACAAATCAGCATGGGGAGAACTCCACACATGCACTTGTTCTTAACTTCTACAGAAATATCCTTTCAAGGTGTCAGAAACTGCCTGTTTAAAATTACTGATATCACTGCCATTTTCTGGTCTGTCATGATAGTTTCCTCTGTTGGACACTGAATTCTGACACAAAGACTAGACATATGTTTATAGATGTCCACAACTTTTCATTCATTATCTAACACACTTATCAAGTTTAGAGTTGTGGGGAGACAGTTCCTATTATGGCAGTAGTCAACATAAGGCAGGAAGCAACCTGGAATGGCAGCACAATGACACACACCCACGTACTCACCCACACTTGGTCTAATGTAACTTTCACGTGTTTGAGAAATGACAGGAAAGCACTTTAAATACATTCTTGCCAAACATTGTAAAGTGGCATGATGAAGCCTTGCAGTTCAATAGTCCTGGGTTCAAACCTTGTCTCCACAGAGAAATTACATTTTCTCCATGTCTGTGTGGCTTTCTCCATGCCAGTTGACCCAATTACGGACATCAACGTTGAATATTGTTATAATAATGACTTTTTCGATATGCTGTTTAATGGAATGATGTTCATGAAAAAAATCCAAAAACTTTTAACTGCAGAGCTGACATGAAAATAGAAAGTTCATGATACAGATTACCCTATATACTCATGTATAAGCTGGGTCTTGAAACCTGAAAAATCGATCATAAAATCAGACCCCGATTTATACACCCGTTCAAAAATGCGAGTTAATTTTTTATTTTTTTTATATCTTCTTGCCTCCTCCAATCTCGCAGCAGTTTCTCAGACAGATCAAATTTTGTTGCAGCAGCACAGTTACTAAGTTCTTTCACCACTTCCACTTCAACGACTTTTAATTTAAAACCAGCTTCATATTTTCTTCTGATCGAATGCTCCATCGTAGATAAGGGATGCTCTTATGATAAAGGTGTATGAGTGTGTGAGACACAAAAAACACAAAATAGTGCAAACGTCGCTTCGGTATAGTTCAGGCATTACCGTGTGGTCACGTAGGCACAATACATAGAATAAAAAAGGCAGTGTGCTCCATGGTTACTCTCTCAGGTGGGCATTAGCATATCATAATCTCTTGGACCAATAGCATGAGTTTTCCACATTCGACTTATACGACCGACATTATAAAATACTGGAAATTATATGATAAACTCAAGTCTCGACTTATCTGCGGGAGAACTTAAACGTGAGTATATACAGTAATTTAGCAGGTTTTGCAATCAGGATGACTACAGCTAAAACAATAAGTCTGAAACTTAGCCTTTTCTAACTTTTCTCACCCACTTTGGTCAATTCAGGATCACTGAAGGCTGATGTTTATACCTGCAGTTTTGGGCACAAGGTGCAAACCTAGCCTGGACATATCCTACCCTGAGAAACTCGGACAATTAAATTTTTTAGACTCACGCAGAAGAGACAGCATAGGGACCTATTCAAGGTTTTCAAAATCCTCAAAGACATAAGACATAAGCTACATCCAGCAGAATTCTTTAACTTAATGGTGAATCATGAACTCAAGAACATCAGTAGAAATTAAGAAGAAGTGCATGTAGGACACTTCTTTATGCAAAGAGTTGTGGGAATCAGGAATAAACGTCAAAGACATGTGGTGGAAGCAGAAACCTTGACAACCTCTAAGAAGTGTCAGGATGAGATAATGGGACAGCAAATGAGCCTGTTGAACTGAATGGTCTCCTCTGTTTTGTCAAGTTTCCTATGTTCTTATATTCATTACAGGGCACACTCACTCATACTGAGCCAATTTACAGCATCTAATTGCACTAACCTGGAAGAACATGCAAACTCTACATAGTCAACTCAGATTCAAATCTGAAGGCCAGTCGTCTTGTAACTCACTCCAGCTTTTTTAGAACTCACCACGACACAATCAAAAATGTCTGATTTTGTCTTTATTCATAGGGGTTGGCTCTGCGTGCATGAGAGCTGACAACAATGGATGCCTATACGTAAGTACAATGAATACAATACAGGGACGTGGAATAAGGAATTTGAGTGTTTTAGACCTCACAAATGGAAGAGAAGCTCATCTATCTCTCTGAAGTCCCATGTTTTTACATTTCACAACAAAGTGGAAAAAAGAAAAAAAGATTAGAAATTGCAGCTGAATTGGCTGTACCTTCATACAGCACTGGCTCGTTCAGGCACCATGCTATTAGCTGTCAAAAAAGGGACAAATGTAACTCTGTTGGAAAATCGTCACGCAGTCACTAAACGTGAAGTGCCAGTAATTTTTAGTTGTATAAATTGACACGGTCTAGCGATGAGATCAGCAGCTATGGTAAGCAAGTTGCATAATGTGGCATTGGCTTAAGGGTAACAGAGCATACAATCAACAGTAATTGTACACAAGATTCACTCACATGTATTTCAAAGAATGAATCAAAATTCTTCAAGTGGACAGTACAAGCATGATATCCAGCTGTTCACAAAACTATTTCTTTAGAAATCATCAAGTATAATGAAGTAGTGTAAAATGGTGGGGATTATTGTTTTACTTCCCATTATTGACTCACTCTTTGTAAGAATACAAATTCAATTGCACCAGACATGCTTCCAAGATTGGCTAGCAAATGCTCCGGATAGAGGCCGATGATGACTATGGCTAAAAGGTAGACAGAAACCATTTTAGATAAGCCAAGTGCCATTCGTGTTTGGGATATGGGATTATTTGTGTGATCAACAATGATGAAATAAGAAGAATCAGAAACCAAATGTCTGTTATACTTCTTTAGGATGGAAAAACAGGGCACTGGAGAGCTAAAGAATGAAAAAGTACAATTGTGAAATGAGCTAGGACGGGGAACAAACACATTAGGCAACCCAACCAAGGATTGTGGTGGGAAGCCAGAGATTAAGGTAGCATTCTCTAATAAGAATACATTAAGAGAAGTGATGACAATTTCCTAATACTAGTTTGACTAGTTTATGAGTCTGAAGTGAATTAGTGAGGTTGGAAAAGGTTATATTATAAACGTGATATACAAAGAGGGACCCAAAAATTCCTGGAATTGGTCAATAGCAAGGGGGAAGGGTGCAGCTATAGAATATGCCACTGGGTATTGTGTGCTTAAAGGTCAGGTTAATCATTCCGCCGAGTGGCATTGAGCTGAGTGGATTGAGTGCGCATTTCTGGTGTTTATTCTACGATTGTACAGGTGACTTCGGTGATTTTATTTTCTCCAAACCACCATGGCAGATTTTCAAAAGACAATGATGATCATGTTTTTTGACATTGACAGACCTGTTCATAAAGAGTTTATTCTCCTTAAATAGACTGTTAATCAGCGACGTCACATTGAACAGCTGATGTATCAATAGGAAAGCACCAGGAAAAAATGCCTGGAGAAGTGGCGCACCCAAAACTGGATTTTGCACCATGACAGCACATGTGCGCACACCATGTTGTCAGTCAAAGAATTTTTGACTAAAAACAATATGGCTGTTGTGTCACACCCCCCGTATTTGTCAGATCTCACTCCCCGTGACTTCTTTTTTGTTACCGAAATTAAAATTAAGACTGAAGTAAAGAATATTTGCTACTGCAGAAGAAATCCGGCTAAAAACACAGGAGACTCTAGTTTAAGTCAGGTCAGGTTGGGGAGCATGACGAAATAGCTCGGGATCCTGACTGGCAACTACCCAGCCAGACATGTGTCAGTCCCACTCCCCGGAAATGACCTTCTATCTGCGACAGCCTGGTGTTACGTGGGCGTCCCCTTGGCCTGGTCCAGCCGTTTGGGTCCTCAACGATGAGGATCCTGTGAGCCGGATCACCCTCGGGGAATGCCATAGTGGTGTAACTGACACTACCTCATAATGCAGGTAATGTGTCTCATTCGGGATTCTGTGTGCAACCGCCCATTCGACACAAAGTCTAACCCACGGAACCCAAGGATTCTCTGAAGAGACACAGTATCAAAGGAGTCCAGTCTTCATCTCAGGTCACTGGATAGCGTCCATGTCTCGCAACCTTATAGCAAGACAGGAAGCACCAGGACTCTAAAGATTTGGACCTTCGTCCTTTTGCAAAGACATTGGGAGAGCCACACATCTATTTCCAACAACCTTATGACCCCACATGCTCTCCCAATCCATATATAGGAAGAGTCACCAGGGACATGAATGTTGCTGCTGAGGTAAGCAAACTCTAGACACGGTAACAAAAGATGAGTACAGGAAATGTTTCCAAAACGGGAAAAGCGCTGGGACAAGTGAATTGCATCTCAAGGAGAGGATTTTGAAGGTGACTAAAAGGGAATCGTTGCAAATTTTATAATAACATTTTTTTTTAACAGTTCCGGGAGTTTTTGGGTCCTCCCTCATTCGGGGTTGGTCCTTGGTTTAACCAATATTTTCAATGCAGGTTACCCAAAAACTCAATTAAACAGATAAATAGATTAATAAATAAACAAATAAATAGATTAATAGATAAATAACATATGTAATCTCATAAGCCACTTTTAGCTTTTATACAATATTGACTGCTAGAAATGCAGATGACGAGAAAATGCTTCACTGTCCAAAGTAAGACTGCAGTCACAACGTGCGACTAACTGTAAGGTTCTCATATAAGACAGCAAACTTCTTTCTTTCTGCTTTAAGTCATGATTGACTTCAATAATGTACACATTTCTACAAATCTTTCCTTACCAAAAAACAACATAAAGAAAGCAAAAAAAAAGTCAGTAATGGCTGCGCGTTTTTAAAAATATGCTTGGTTAAACTTGCTTCTAAAAGCCATTTTGAAACTCTATTGATTTTTTCCTGCCTGTTCACCGCAGTCGCTTATTCTATAAATAAGTGTGGGAGTGAAACTGGATCACTGGGAAAGCCGACAACCATCTCGGACAAAAAAAAAGAGTTCTGAATATGGAATAAAACCACAGGATAGAATACGTCTACAATTAATATGCTTCCATGATTACTTTTTTATCATTCTTAGTTGTACCGAAAATGCCCACATTGTCCAAATCAATCCTCCAGAAGCAGAGAATTTCATAATATACCTGAAGATGAAAACTGGATTTCACAAACACATGACAGTGGGGGAATCTGATTTTTAGCCTGAAGTTAATCTTCTTGACCATAACAAACAAGGATAATAAATTGCTCAGATGTCCATTTTTTCAGGTCCACTTTCAAATTTGAGGTTTGCAGGAATATCAGAGCTATCAGGTGAAATGTGGGAAACAAAAGTGTTCAGTGTGCCAGTCCATCATAGGGTATAAACCTACACTTACACACATAGATAAACCCCAAAATACGTAATCATCCAGGAACAAAATGGAGTCACCAATCTACTTAAACCACAATTCTTGGGATGTGAAGGAAAAAGTCAGGTAGCCAGAGAAAACCCCATCTACCATAGTAAGACATGCTCTACACTTACAATAATTTGTTGGAATGTTAGCACTGTGGTTAATTTTATATTTGTTTCTATAAGAATAAATTAAATTGAAGTGAAAAACAGTTAATTGGGACTGTCTGATTCAACAAGAATGAGACGTTCCACTCAAAATCCACTGTTTAACTGTTGGGTTGAGGCCGTCTCTGTCCAAACAGAAGGTAAAACACACCACCTTCAATTCAGTCTCCTTTCATCCAATAACAGTTCTGCCTGGCGTCCACTACTAAATATTAACATGACATCAAAACACTCACAAAGCTCACTTAATCAAGTTCAGAATTGCGGAAGGGTAAAGCTTATTGTGGCAGTACTGGGCACAGGACAGAAAATGACCCTGGACAGGGTGCCATTCTGCTCCCATTCTAGCACACTGACAAAGGGGCCAGCTTGGAACCACTAGCTACCTAACTTTCAGATTTTTGGTAACTTGGAAAAAAAGAAAAAAAAAAGGCAGAGCTGTCATTTTATCCCATTACTAAAATGTTAAACACTATATGACAGTGGTTCTCAAACTGTGGGGCGGGCCCCCCTAGGGGGGTGTGAAGATGTGAAAAAAAGAAAACTAGAATCATAAATATGAAAAATACATCTATTGAAACCAAAACAAATTAACTTAAACTACATTCTGATACTAGAAAAATAAATATCGAGTTAGATAAATGTCGATAAAAGTTAAGTAGGCATAATAAAATATGCATCTATGATATATCATTAATTAAAAAAGAACAAATTGGTATTAGTGGGCTCCTTTCAAAAAAACGTTAGGGGGGCGCAATTAAAACTGTTATGAAAACTCAGGTCGCAAATACTTAAAGGTTGAGAAACGCTGCTATATGAAACCATTCATGGACCACTATACCTAACAAATTAATTTTCATATAGTGTTAGAATCTATAGAATTAAAGGCATTCAGCAGAACATTTTTTTCTGCTTTTAAATGTAACACCAACACTAGCCCAGTTTTCATCTGCTTTAGAATAGAGGAGAACTACCCGGACAAACCAATGATGTCACTTCCATCTTAGCTGACAATTACTCCGCCCCTTTGGCTTCTGACTCTACTTAAACCACCTGACACAGGAAATCTCTGTCATTGTGGACCAAGTCCTTGATAAGAGCTCCAGAGCTCTTAAACTTAAAACATCAAGATTGCAGTATCCTTTCCTTTCTTCATTACAGTCACCAAAAACTGGACAGTACTCAAGCTCTTCTTTATCTATCTATCTATCTATCTATCTATCTATCTATCTATCTATCTATCTATCTATCTATCTATCTATCTATCTATCTATCTATCTACATTTATTGACACTGTTTTAAATATTAGTGTATTCCTGAGTAATAAATCACAATATGTTCAAATAAAACTGAAACGTGTCACACAAATTTGAACAAAAAGTGGCCATAGACAACCCCCTATAGAGAAGCAAGTGCAACTCATTGGCAGTTTCCACTTTTAATGTCTTTAGCATTAAAAAAAGATCACTTGTGCAATACACCCCTACAGATCTGTGCTTCTAAGAGCAATGCTGGCAGCATAAGAGACGTCCAATTCAGTCTCCTTTGGATAAATCAGTATTAAGACTGCAACAGCCAAAAATCTGACATGTACTTAGAGATTAGAGATAACAGCCAAGGCCATAGAGTTACGGTGTCAAGCAAATACTTTAAAATCCTTTTCGAGCTCCTTGAGATGTCAATACTAATTTACTGAGACATTTAATTAAAGCCTTCCAGTGTCCATCCCCCCTTCACCTAAATATTAGCACCACAGGGACACTGAATGGTGGTTATTTGTTGCTTAGTTACTTATTATGCATTATTTGCTTCCTTGTTTAGCAAAGAAAGAAAGAAAGAAAGAAAGAAAGAAAGAAAGAAAGAAAGAAAGAAAGAAAGAAAGAAAGAAAGAAAGACTAAGCAACCTAAAGACTTTCTGTGATTATCTATGCCCAAGGTACAATGTTGCTTAGTCATCATCCCTAACATTGTTCAGTTTACAAAGTGATTGATTTGTGTTCTCTAGCAATACAAATAAGTCATGTGTCATTATTGTTTTAAAAAATGTGCAAATGTCTGTTTGCTCCATGGTTTTACTAAACTGATCATCAAAAGGAAACGCTCTACCAACTCTCACCACTGACTTCTGTGTCAGTGAGGTACCTGCCAGGTATAACAGGACTGGTCATTCTCTAAATGAAGTGTCCACTGATGTCAGTCAACACCACAGAACTGTAGTTAGACTAGTAGTAACCCACTAGACGCTTACACATAAAAAAGCATATTTTTGTGCTTTGGGTTTACAATGTTTGCTTGAATAGTAGACAACAGAATTAACAGATCCTCATGATAAAAACAAACTATGGCTTCTTTAAAAGGGCAAATTATAAACAGACAAACAGATAAAAACAGACACAATTCTGTTACATTATCATAAAAGGAGCAAAGCAGATGAACATTTTTATTTTTTTGCTATTTCTTTCCCACCTTTCTTTAAAGGCATTATATATATACATTTCTATATATTTTTTCTTTCTCTTTTTATTGAATCTTTCCAGTGAGGGAAACAAGTAACAACAACAATGGAAAGAATGGCAAAAAGAAAACTAAGTGCACATATTGTCAGGCATGCGTGTCAGAGGGTCACCCTCCAAGTTCTTCCCATGTATGTGATACCACACCGGGCCAAGAGGGGGTGCTGCTGCTAACTGTCATGTCTTTTTCTTCCTCCAAAGTACACAAATACCGGCCAGTGAGGGCAATTGACTGTGCCCCTTCCGGTCTGAAAGGAGGTGTCACTTCTGTCCAGAGCAACCAGAGCAAAGGAGCTCCATAACCTTTAGACAGCAGATGAAAAATCCATAATTGTACCAGCCATGTTAATTATTGTCCAGTTTTCACAAAATTTTGCTTTTGTCTTGGTCCAACTTAAAATAGATGTTTTGTGGCATATATAGGATGGGGTTGGAATGGAGGGAGGAAGGGGCAACTTAAATATAAGTAGCAACGCATGGACTACAATTCCCATCAGGCAGCACAAGTTCACTGCGGCGAGGATAATCAACGTTATGTGACAGCCAAAGCGGAATCTCATCTAAGAATGCAGGTATGTACGACTCACAGGCTTACAGCTTTTGTCTAAAAGTATGACTTTTTGTCTCACTGTGATTGTTTAGCCATGTTGAATTTTCAAAGCAAAGTTTTTCCCCCTCATTTATTTATGGTCATGCAACGCCAGGTACTTAAATAATATAATATAATATAATATAATATAATATAATATAATATAATATAATATAATATAATATAATATATGTTCAGACCTGCTTAATGTAGATCAGGATTTGAAGGGAGCCCTGCCTAGAATACTGTTTATAAAAATATATTTAAAGTGCACATTTCTTTCTCTCTCTCTCTCTCTTACTTTTTCTCTTTCTCCCATCTTTATCCTTTTCTTTTTTTTAATATATTCTTTTTATTATTCAGTTAGTGCAATCTGCTAAGGTTTATATATTAACCTTATTGCTAACCAAGAAAAAAAGAAAAAAAAAAATGAACACAACCTCCTTGTAGTTAAACCCCTGAAAGTAATTTACAGTTTAGCTGTTGGAAGAAAAAAATAATAAAAATAAATAAACAGACAAAAATTTCTAGTAGCAAAAGGTTACACAATTAATTACAAAATGATAATCATAATAATAAAAGACACTTCTTATATATTGCACAGAGTAAATATCCCACAAAGGAAAATATACATATGTGTGTGTGGGCTTATTTTTGGACTATATTAAATATTAAAGTGCATGCTATAACAATTACCTCAGTCATGCAACATTGTTAGAATATTCTATTTGTTGAAATGCAAGGAAAGCATAGATTTTACAGGTTTCACCAAAGTATTTCCAGCATTAGTGGTTATGAACTAAATTGATATAGATAGATAGATAGATAGATAGATAGATAGATAGATAGATAGATAGATAGATAGATAGATAGATAGATAGATAGATAGATAGATAGATAGATAGATATAGATGGACAGCGGCAGTGAATTTATCTTTGGTGACCCTGTAACTGAGCTAGGAATGTCATTTGCTTCATTAGGCTGCAATGTCACAGTAAAATGTCAATGTGATCCGTTATCTGGACTGCTGCGGCATTACAGCAGTGAATCCTATTCTGTGTGCTTCTTATGGATTCGTGATGCAACGAATGGGAGTGTTCAGCTTCTGGGAGTTGCTGAAGCAGGGTGGATTTGCTTGCTTTTATATACGTGTGTGTGTGTATGTGTGTGCGTGAGTGTGTGTGTGTGTGTGTGCAGTGTTGGATTTGATGGGAGGATTTTTTTAACATGTCTTTCATATTCAATACATGTCCCTCATGTTCCCATTTGACACACTGCAGTAAATGTGAAAAAAACAACAATGCAGCAAAGAGTGGTTATGAAACCAGGCACAGGGAATAGAAACATAAACCGTACACACATCCATGTGTACACACCCAGCCTCACACACACACACACGCACACACACGCACACACACGCACACACACACAGACTGAAATAAGCAAGTAACCTGCTTTTTAAAACTGCCGGCTTTCCCATCAGCATATTAGCAATACAAATGTGAAGTCTATGCTGAACACCCATGGCCTCACATAAAAGAAACAATATGAAATAGCAGAGAAGCAAAACAATGTGATCATCCTACAGTCTGATGGTTTTGTCAGCTGAACATAGCACATGTCAACCCTACGGTTAAACTACTCACGGGTCTTATTAAGTGTCCCATAAATAATGTCTCCGGCATTCTTCAGAAATTCCTGATCATCTGCAAGAGGTTGATGCAGAGTTTAATTGCATCAAGCCAGTCGTATTCCACTGTCACCTTTATTTGACCTCCTTGATCTGGTATTTTTCACGTCCGTCCTTTTTTGTGCCATTTGTAGAAAACTAGAGACGGCAGAAAGAAGTCAAGGTATTGCATTATCTTTGGATGATTATTTAAACCCGATGGAGCGATGTGGTGGAGCTGGGGCGGAGAAGGTGTAGACATCGCGGTGGAGGCTAATGTTGTCATTCGGTGTTTTTGCTACTTTTTTTGGCTACAGGTTGGCTACTGTCTGTTTTGCCGTGGGCAAAGTAACTACTATAAAAGAGTCACACAGATAAGAGTAACACCATGCATACACCAACATCTGGATATTGGTTACAATAGGATAGCAAAAGTGACCAAGAAGGTGGGAGATGTTCACATGGTCCTGTAAGATGGGAGGGAGGCCCCGGCATCTCCGGTAGCAGGTTTAACTCCAAAACACATTGATTCCTTCCTTTTTCTTTCTCCTTCATGAACATTATCAAGTTGGAACACCTGCCCCTTCTCCCAGCCCACCCAGACTGGACATTGCCGACAGTTATACATCTGTGAGCATCTTTGTGATGTTGACATAGTTTGTATTGGCCAGGGTGCAATTTGCGGCCTTGAGGTTTTCTTCACGGAAATCCTCATTGCTGTTATTTACCCCTTCCTGAATTTCCATGTAATCTGACTTGCTGATAGTTGAGGCACTTCGACTCTTCTTCAGCTCCTCAGAGGATGGAATTTTGGGAACGCTGGCGGCTAGTAAGTATTGCGCTTGTTCTTCTCCCTCCGTCTCACGGTGGTAGAAGTAGTTAAAGTTGGAGACAATCACAGGCACGGGCAAGGCGATGGTCAAGACACCAGCAATTGCACACAGGGATCCTACGATCTTGCCTCCAATTGTTGTGGGCACCATGTCTCCATATCCCACTGTGGTCATTGAGACAACTGCCCACCAGAAGGCATCAGGGATGCTGATAAAGTGGGAATCCTCTTCATCTGCTTCGGCAAAGTACACCGCACTAGAAAAGAGGATGACACCTATAAAAAGGAAGAAGATCAGGAGTCCTAGTTCTCTCATACTGGCCTTGAGCGTCTGTCCTAAAATCTGGAGTCCTTTTGAGTGTCGGGAAAGTTTGAAGATACGGAAGACTCTGACAAGTCTGATAACTCTCAAAATGGCCAAGGACATGGCCTGTTGACCTTGCTGGCCATCTTCTGGCTTCTCGGCCAGCTCTGTGCCCAAGGTGATAAAATATGGGATAATAGCAACAATATCTATGATGTTCATTAGATTAACAAAGAAGCCAGCTTTGCTGGGGCAGGCAAAAAAGCGTACAAGAAACTCAAAGGAGAACCAAATGATGCAAAGGGTTTCCAAGATGAAGAAAGGGTCTGTGAAGGAAGCTGAATGATAGCTAGAGGTGCTGTTTGAAAACTGGTGGTTAACAGGTCCTGTGTGCACATCGTCTTCATCATTTCTAAAAACAGGTAGGGTCTCCAGACAAAAACTGACAATGGAAATTAGGATGACCATCACAGAAACAATGGCGATAATCCTGGCAGGCCCTGAGCTTTCGGGGTATTCAAACAACAGCCATACTTGTCTCTGAAAGTCATTCTCTGGCAAAGGCCTCTCCTCTTCTTTAATGAAGCCTTCGTCCTCCCTGAAAATCTCCATTGCTTCTTCACCCAGCTCATAGAATCGAATTTCCTCTGAGAAAATGTCCAAAGGTACATTGACAGGCCGTCTTAGCCGCCCTCCAGATTGGTAGTAATACAGAATGGCATCAAAGCTCGGTCTGTTTCTATCAAAGAAGTATTCATTCCGTAAAGGATCGAAATAGCGCATTCTTTTCTTGGGGTCTCCAAGAAGAGTCTCTGGAAATTGAGACAAAGTTTTGAGTTGCGTTTCGAACCGCAGCCCTGAAATATTAATGACCACTCTCTCACAGCACTCATGGTCAGCTTCCGGGTCATAGGTGTCCTGTGGGTGACCTGGAAGGGCTGCTGCTTCATCTGTAGGGTCCCCAGTTGCAACCGTCATGTCAGCAGGAGATCAAGCCTCCTTCTTTTCTTCTTCACTTTAATTCTCTTCAGGGTCTCTTCTGTACAGAGCTTCTAGGCAGTCAGGAATCAAGAAGAACAAAGCAAAGGAATGCTAGCTCCAAGGTCCACCTCCAACACTTGGACTGTGATGACCTGCATTAGAACGACAGACAGGGGGAGACAAGAGAGAAGAAGGAAAGGTGTTGCTCATTGATTTAACATGAACAGTAATCACTTTGTGAATTATGAATCCGAATCGGGAGCTTAAAAGAACATTACAGCATTCTAAAGCAGCCACATGCCGGCATGCACTGCACCGCACAATGGGTTGTAAGAAAAGGCCTCACAATTTCAGATATCGCACTGCAGCAGCATTTCACCTGCCAGAGCATGTGCTGCAGCATCCTCAAAGGCAGCAACAATTATCACTTTACCTGGACAGAAATAAGAGTAAGAATCAAAAGCTAATAAAAAAATCATGCGGGAATATCAGCTGTAGATATGAGTGAGAAAAAATGAGACTTCTGTAGAAATATGGCTAAGGTTGTTATTTCAGTGCAAGACACTTGATATCATACTCTGTGTCAATTAATTCATTCATAGACAGACAGACAGACAGACAGACATGAAATGCACTATAGAAAAATAAAGATACAATATATAGGAAAGGCATTATAAAATAGATAGATAGAAGTCCATCCACCATCCATTATCCAGCCTGCTATATCCTAACTACAGGGTCACAGAAGTCTGCTGGAGCCAATCCCAGCCAGCACAGGGCACAAGGCAGGAAATAAACCCCGGGCAGGGCGCCAGCCCACCGCAGTAGATATAGAAAAAATACATACAGAAATATCAGCCTTAGTTGTAAATGAGAGACAATAAGATTTCTGTAGGAATTTGACTAAGGCTACATGATATCATGCTGTAGATAGATAGATAGATAGATAGATAGATAGATAGATAGATAGATAGATAGATAGATAGATAGATAGATAGATAGATAGATAGATAGATAGACAGATAGATAGATAGATAGATAGATTCTATAGGGAACACATTGTAAAATATATATAGGCCCATCCATCCTTTTTCTAAAACTGATGTATACTAAGCAGGGTTTCAGTGGGCTGGAGTCTGTCCCAGCAAGCATAGGGTGCAATACAATCCCACTCCCTTGGCAGGGTGAACACACACACTAGGGCCAGGCTAGCATTACTAAACCACCTAACCTGCATATCTTTGGACTGCCGGAGGAAAACTGAGCACCCAGAGGAAACTTACGCAGGGGAGAACATGCAAACTCCACACAGGGAGAAGCCAGAATGTGAACTCTGGCCTCTCAATAGATTCACGAGAAAGCACTATGTGACAGCAACATCCACAGCATGACATATTGTAGCTACAGCCTTTAAATATCAAGGAAATTAATCAAACAAGTAATATTAATAATTTAATATTTTGCAGAATTGTAAACATAATAGAATAAATGCAATGACGGCTCACCATTGTCTATTTTATAAGTAAATGTATTCGAGTGATAGAAAATGTACAATTCGTCATTTGCATTAGGCCTTCTCCTTGTATGAGATAAAAATAGCCACTTACTTAAATCTGCACAAGTGCTTGTTTACTTAAAGTCATTTTTGGTTATCCAGTACAATTTTGAACCCAACATCTTTATATTTAGAAATGAGGCATATTTAAAGATGAATAGACGAGGATGACTGCTATCATTCCCTTTACGAATTTGGATGCAGAGATAGCTGTATTTGGAAGAGCGAAGTTCATGTAAGCAATTAAGGAAAGCACTATATAAAGCGCACACACCTAAAAAAAACAGTCACTTGCAAACTCTCCTTTTTAATTTAACAGGTAATATTGAACCTATTTTTATGTTCCTAGTTAAAGAAACATCAAGCCTCTCACCGAGGACTCTACTGAAAACACTAAAATGACTGCAGTGTCAGGCGATCTGTTTTTCAGGCTTTATCATTAATATGCAAGAGCAACCAGAACATCGTTCAGTGAATGGAAAAGTGAGTCCCAATTGGAGAAAAGATGCTAATTTTAATTGCAAAAAAAAAAAAAAATTAAAAATCGGTAATAATAATTCACATAAACATAGCTATGTGTAGAAGACTAACAAGCTTAAACATCAACCCAACCTCCTTCTCCCTTCAGATTTGCTGATTAATGGAAGCCACTTTATATTTCATAAAGTCCTCAAGCACTTCCCATCAATGCAGGCTTCAAGGTATTTGCTGGATTGGCCAAACCAAAATGAAAATAATGCAGGTAAACATTATTTGCACACAGAAATGTGAAAGGTTTAGTTATTCAGATTAGTAAATTATTAGACACTGATATCTATCTATCTATCTATCTATCTATCTATCTATCTATCTATCTATCTATCTATCTATCTATCTATGTGCTTCTGCACACACACACACACACACACACACACGCACACACATATCGCCTTATATACACGCACATTAGTCATAACCATGTTGACACTCACACCCATATACAGTGCAATCTGTTCAAAGCAGTTATCTAATTGATTTTTAAAGGATATCCGGTATTTTTAAATATTTCATTTTCATTTTACTCCATCGGATACCGGTTGGGACTGCACCGGTATGGTTAAACGCTGTGACACATCAGCCGGCTTACCTTAAGAGCGTTGCTCCTTATACCCAAGAAGAGGCAGACTGCAGAAGAAGATGCTGCCTGTCCCTGAGGTGCCTTCTTCCCAACTCACAGCCGCTTAAAATTTTCACCACCCGCACCATGGAGTGAGAAGTCTAAAGTTGCCTCCATCTCTGACCTCTCCGTCCAGTGGTCGCTGCCAGGATACCTGCACAGTGAGCTGCAGGAGGTCGGAACAGACTCTCTCAAAGCAACTGGCGGGGTACTGGGGATCCACGGAAGACCCCTCTCCTCCAGCGGGGCGACAGATGGGGCACCATAGAAGATGGTGGGGCAGCCTTTTCTTTCCTTTGAAAAGCCTCCTCAGTAATGGTCCAAAGATGCTTAGATCAGCAAAATATGACGTCCCCCCAGTGTCCTTAGGAGAAGTGACGTTGCCTGCAACAAAACCGCAGCAAAGGTACTCCTGATACAGAGACAGTAAAGCTGAAGCTACATCTGCAAAGATGCAAGGCAGGGAAGCAGCAAGCAATGCGCTCATTTAACATGTTCGCTACTTTTAACCTCTTTAGCGTTCAAAAACACGCACCTTTCCCCTCTCGCCTTCTTTAAAATTAAGCCATTTTGAGTCTGCACCATCTTGATTTTTTAAGCCACAATTTTGGAGGATGATCATTTTATCATATGAAAGAGGAAAAAAAGGGTTGAGTGTGACGATATCAATCGATTTAATTCAATTGCCTATTTCGTTTCGCCCATCCCGATGATTAATAAAATTACCAGGTGGAATATTCCATCACTACTACTGTGCATCGTGGTGCAGCAATTAAGCGCTAATTAATTAATGTATGTAAAAGAAATTCCAGATAGCACCTCATGCCTCTATGAGCAGAAATTATCACAAATGCACCGTTTTCGCTTTATCCGTTCTTTGTGATAATTTAACGTGGTTTTGCGCCCACGTGCATGCAGGGCAGGCAACCCCCCATCACATACACATCCATGATCTTTTTTCTTTCGTGCACGGATTCTTCTTTAATGCTGTGAGTCAACTAGAAGTGCAGGGGGGAAAAGATCGGCGAAGGGAATTAACATGCGATGCAAACAACCCGTTTCGAAGAGCGGAGACCGCGGCAGATCCATGCATTTTCTGAGAGGCTCCCTATTATAACGCTGTCCTTATCCGCGCATAACAAAGCGGCATGCAGTAGAGCAGATATACATAGATCGAGAGAGAGAGAAATTGTACTGAAATAATGGAATCACCCACGCCACAAGGCAATGCGCAAGATGAGGATCCTCAGTCTTTTCCACGCCAAAAAATAGCTTGTCAGATAAAGGTTGCCTTTTCCCCCCTTAAACCTAAAGTGAAGCATGCATGTTTAGTGCCGGATGTGCAGTAGGTCTCCCCCTCTCTCGCTCTCTCTCTCATTTTTTTTTTTAGTGAGACCAACGGCATAGGCTTACAGTAGAGTCTGCAGTCAAGCATCGGTGTGCATACAAAGAGAGAGAGAGAAGAGGAGAGAAGAGCACGGACGCAGGGAGCGCACCACTCCTTACCTTACCTTCGCGCAGCGGGAGCCTTTAAAGGCGCAGCGCTCTCCTTTTGAGACAACTGACAAGTGATCACATCGTGCCGTGCATATTTAAAAAAAAATCATAATATGCTGCATTTACTTAGCGATTAACTAACAGCGTAAATTGCCAAAACTTGACTAACACAATTATGCAAATCATTAATTCTGTTTATTAATTATTGCACTTAACGGCGTATTAAAAAATGTCCCTCCTTCATAAGCTACACGTTTATGAGAAATGTGCAGCCACGAGTCGCTTATGATGAAGCTTTACTTTTTCTGTATACCTGGACACTGCACTTTGTTGACCATTAATTTCAATAAAATGTCTCAACCTTCCCCAAGTGAGAAAGTTTAGTTATAAAGACAAATGTGGCCTTCCATGGCCTGGCGTCAGTTACTGCCTTGTACTAGAAGTTTCTAGAAGAGGCTTCAGCAAAAAATGTATGTATAAAATGTATGAATGTACCTTCTTAAAAATAAAAGTTCCAAAGTAATTCTTCAAAAAATTGCTATATAGAAAAAAATCCCTTTTAGTCCCCAAAAGAGCTATCCACATTAAAGTTCCAGAAAGAGCCTTTATTTATTTAGATCCATAGAGGACTCCATAAACAACTATGAATAGATTGTAGCACAGCCTATGGCTGTTTTCTTGATCTTTTACTATCCTGCTAGGCAGCTTAAATATTTCTATTTTGCCCACATATTAGGAACCTTTTTAAAGTTCAAAGAGCCAAATTCATATGCAAAGAACCCTTTATAGAATGGAACTGGTCCTTCTCAAGCAATGGTTCTATGAGGAATAACACAAACCAGTAAAACACCATTTAGAACCATTATTTTGAAGTACAGTATGGATCTCTCAATCTCTTTCTCTCTCTCTCTGTATATACTGTATATGTAGTAATGTATATAAAGTATATATATATATATATGGGCGGCACGGTGGCGCAGTGGGTAGCGCTGCTGCCTCGCAGTTGGGAGATCTGGGGACCTGGGTTCGATTCCCGGGTCCTCCCTGCATGGAGTTTGCATGTTCTCCCCGTGTCTGCGTGGGTTTCCTCCGGGCGCTCCGGTTTCCTCCCACAGTCCAAAGACATGCTGGTTAGGTGGATTGGCGATTCTAAATTGGCCCTAGTGTGTGCTTGGTGTGTGGGTGTGTTTGTGTGTGTCCTGCGGTGGGTTGGCACCCTGCCCAGGATTGTTTCCTGCCTTGTGCCCTGTGTTGGCTGGGATTGGCTCCGGCAGACCCCCGTGACCCTGTGTTCGGATTCAGCGGGTTGGAAAATGGATGGATGGATGGATATATATATATATATATGGGCGGCACGGTGGCGCAGTGGGTAGAGCTGCTGCCTCGCAGTTGGGAGACCTGGGGACCTGGGTTCGTTTTCTGGGTCCTCCCTGCGTGGAGTTTGCATGTTCTCCCCGTGTCCGTGTGGGTTTCCTCCGGGCGCTCCGGTTTCCTCCCACAGTCCAAAGACATGCAGGTTAGGTGGATTGACGATTCTAAATTGGCCCTAGTGTGTGCTTGGTGTGTGGGTGTGTTTGTGTGTGTCCTGCGGTGGGTTGGCACCCTGCCTGGGATTGGTTCCTGCCTTGTGCCCTATGTTGGCTGGGATTGTCTCCAGCAGACCCCCGTGACCCTGTGTTTGGATTCAGCGGGTTGGATAATGGATGGATGGATGGATATATATATATATACTAGCCATGTGTGCCCAACTACGTTGCGCATGTTAAAGTTGTCTGTGAAGGGCTCCCTGTTTAAACGCGGCTGCCAGTCATGAACTGGGCCCTTCGTCGCACAGCATTATGATTTTTTATAAGGGAAACAAAATTACAAAACAAAACCCTTGGACTTTGTTTCGATAGGAATGGCCTACTCGGAATCACTGTCCGAATAGTAATTATGTGGTGGTGGAGCAGCATTTCTGCTTCTCTCCGTTCACAGTCCGTCTCGTTTTCATGACGCTGTCGTTTCCTCTCACGATCTCTTCTCAACCTTTCTCCAATCTCGCAGGTTGCTTTGTGGCAATCCAAAGAGTAAGGAAGAACCAATGCTTCTTTCTTGAACTCCAAACGCCGACTGATGGAAAATCACAGAAGTGTGCCCGACTTATATACTCTGACTGCCGACTCCAAGAAGTGGGTGAACATTCGATTTGGACGAAGTGCTGCCAATGACGGTCGATAGAAACACAAAAAACCACAGTCTCGACAATGAAGCAGGTGTCGATGCCAGATCTAAACACAAAGCAGGTGTCGACGCCAGATCTAAACACAAAGAGTGGTATCGACAGTGTTTGTAAACAAAACTAATAACCAAGGTGTTGTGTATTCAGCCAGTACAAATAGCACGTAGTCTCCTTTAGTTCAATCCACTTTAATCACCACACTCCAACCTCATCCAACGATCCTCCCCCTCACTTCCTCTCCTCCTCCATCACTACTGCCCTCTACTGAACACAGCAGGAACACCAAACAAGGCAGTGAATTCGCGGACAAACAAAGATCAAGATCCAAATGAAGATTATATATAAAGTATTACTGTATATATAGGCACAGTGGTAGCACTGATGCCCCGCAGTAAGGAGACCTGGGTTCGCTTCCCAGGTCCTCCCTGTGTGGAGTTTGCGTGTTCTCCCCGTGTCTGCGTGGGTTTCCTCCCAAAGACATGTAGGTTAGGTGCATTGGCAATCCTAAATTGTCCCTATTGTGTGCTTGGTGTGTGGGTGGGTGTGTGTGTGCATGTGCCCTGTGGTGGGATGGCGCCCTGCCCGGGGTTTGTTCCAGCCTTGCGCCCTGTGCTGGCTGGGATTGGCTTCAGCAGACCCCCGTGACCCTGTGTTAGGATATAGCGGGTTGTTCAATGACTGACTGACTGTATATATATATCCTTCCAGTATCACGCCAGCCCCAGCAAGAATGCAGCACGAGGCAGGAACAATCTCTGAACGGGGCACCAGATCGTCGCTAGCACTGCGCCACCGTGTCCTCACATGTTTAATTATTAACAATATAGATTATTTAAATGATGTTAACATTTTATCTGTATAATGTAATAAAAATATTTTGCTGCATTTCTTAAAAATGATATCGTCATCATATGTAATTCCAATCTTTATAAAGTGGCTCAGGTTGTGCAATATTATAACTGTATTGCAAGTTTACAGTGAGGTGATTGTACTTATAAGTATAAACAGTTCTACAAGGAGCACTTGATGGACTGATTGAGTGCGTTTATAGTTCTTGGGATGAAACTGTTTCTGAGCTGCGAGGTCAGTACAGGAAAGGCTCTGAAGCTTTTGCCATATGAGAGCAGTTCAACTAGGCAGCATGGCTGAGGCAGCGTGTGCTTGATGCTGTATACCAATCAGCTGCTGTAGAGCTGTGATTCCACACTCAGATACAGTTCGATAAATACTATGAGTGGTGTATTGAAAGAAACCATGCTAAAGCAGCTATGGTATTTGGAATAGTTTGCCATTCCGTGGACCATTATATTGTTACAGGTTAATTACAATCAGATGCCATAAACTAATAAACAATATGCGGTTAATTTCAGTGTATTTGATAAAGCTGCGTCAGGGATGTGGATCTAAAAAAGAAAGGGAAACCATACTGGAACAAAAGCACTGCTTTGACGCTGGGTGCAGCCAGTTTGCAAAACCGAGCGGAGAACTTGCGTATGCCAGGGTTTGAGCTGCCGTGAAAATCTGCGTTGCTTTACGGCAAGTTTAGGTTTTATACATCACGATGTCAGCGTGGAAACGGGAGTACGCAACATTTTTGTGCATAGGCACTGTTTATAAATGAGGCCCCAGAAGATTGACACCTTTAACATCACTGACATCACTTCTTGTGTCCGCTCACCTGGATCTGCCTCTTCCTGCCAGAAATGCCTAAAGCCAGAAGATCTACCATCTTAGGTAAGTGACACTTAGACTCCTGTCTGAAAAGATGTTCTCAACGATTATTGTAAAATGTGTTTGTTTTTTTGGTTTGCCTTTGGGAACCCCAACACTTTATGCTGTTCCTGTCTTGTTTCTATTTCTATATCTATATTTATATATATATATATATATATATATATATAATCCAATGGCAGTCTGTCTGTATGTATGTCTGTTCGCTTTTCACGAGAGAACTGCTTAATAGATTTAGATCGGGTTTTTACTATAATTTGCTTTAACTATTCCGGTTGATTTTGCGACTTCTCTCATTGCGATAAATACCATAGTTCCCTACGGTACCGATTTATTTGCGCAAATTTGAGAAAGTGGCTGTGGGCTGAGAGGGAGGGGCCCTCCTTACTCACTCATGTGCCAGCCTCTGTTTGAGTTAGTCTACGTCTCGCCACGTGTTGGAGTGCACCTGGCCTCTGCTTATCAAGTGACACCTGTTTGTTCAACAGAGACTATCATCTAGAGATTGTTAAGGAGTGACATTTGACATTTTTGAGAAAGAGATCACAGCTGTATGTGTTTTAGAGGAGAGCTTCTGATTGCCAGAGATATCACGGCCAAGTGCTTTTCTCCCCACCTGGGGATGCTCTCCCATCAGAGCTGAACACAATCAGACACAGTGCCAACATTTGACGTTTGAGTGTAACTACCTTCTGCTTGGCCAGAATTACATTATTTCACTACTACATGGGCGGAGTAGCGAAGGGCAGCTAGTATATATACAGTATATATATATATATATATATATATATATATATATATATATATATATATATATATATATATATATATATATATATATATATATATATGTACTGAAGAACTTTTTTGTTTTTTTGCCAGTTGATATACAGTAGGTTACCTGTTGTCAATTCTCAAAGAGCTCACTGACCGGTCAGAAGTATCTCCATCATGCCTGCTGTGCCTGAAGCCATTAACTGTGGTAAGGTAGCACATCCAGATCTTGTATGGTGTGGTTGTACATACATAAAAAAAATGTTTTGCCAAAATAAAAAGGCAATTTGCAGCAGTGTCCAGCTCTTCTAACGTAATCAGAGGAATTTACTGCACTCGTTTTGCAATAAGGGCACCTAGCAAGAATGAAGTTGTTTTTGTTAACTGCAAACAGTGAATTTCCTTTAATGCACAAGTTGGCCAAGATGTGACAGGCAAACATTGTGTATCCATGGCCTGGGTCATCCAGTGATTCATTTATTTTGAGGAAAAGTAGTTTTTATACACTTGATGATGAAATATGTAGTGGCTGGCCTGTTTGGTAAGGTAACTGCCTGAACCCATTTAGACTGTACAGTTCATTGTAGCAGCAATGACATCATTCATTACATGTGCCACTCAGATGCTAGCACCTTACACTTTCCCTGGATCTCCAGAGTGCAAAGGAAATGCGCTATAATGCTGAACATGATATGGCACTCTCAGTTGTAGAGTACAACCAGATACTCTTAAATGCAGGTGGTGGGATATCAATACATCAAGAGAGAGCTGCTCTACCAGCCAATGAAGTTCTGCAGCATCGTGATTGCATATATATAAGTTTGATTGGCATGCTCTATATACAGTACAGGCTTCTAGGGAAGAGTATTTCCTCCATAAGAAAAAGCTCGAAGAGTCATTCATGGTCTTGGTTGCATGACCACACCTACCCCCACTAGTCTACTGCCCGGCCATAATCACTGTCTTCCAGCACCTCAGGGGGCAAGGTACCACAGAAACACTTCATCGTGGCTCCATCTGTAATACCTTCTTTACAAAGGCCAAAGTCTGTAATCTTAATGTGACCATCTTTGTCCAACATCATATTCTCAAGCTTTAGTTCTCTGTAGACAACATCTCTTGAATGCAGACAATCTAGAGCAGACACAATCTCGGCCCCATAGAAACGAGCACAGTCTTCAGTAAAAACACATTCTCCTGAGAGGTGAAAGAAGAGGTCTTCACCATTGGCATATTCCATCACAAAACAAAGTCTGTCATATTTGTCTGGTGGTGTAACAGTTATGGTCTGGGCGGTGAATTCTTCATCAAAATGAGGGTACGGATGTTTCAGGGCACATATAAATTATGTAAAAATGTGTGTATACCAGGTTTTATAAATTTGATTTTTCTCTTGGCGTAGGCATTTTCCTGCTTTTTTCGTATATATTTTAATGCTTTGATACATATAAAGTTAATAAATGACACCTCAATAATGACAGGCAATTTAATGTAGCTTAACAATTAGAACCATTTTTTAACAAGTTTACATAAGGGCATACTTTTTTCATGTGCTCTGCCCCTTTGAATGGAGAGGAATGTGTAGGGCACATCGTGAATTGAGAGACAGTGAGACATTAAGTGCCAGAGCCCCATCATCAACTGGCAGTTAGACGGCCAGCTGAGTAAACCGAGGAGAGACATGAAGTCAAAACAAGATGAGCTGCGGCTTTGTTAAACTTGGGAGTGATCTTGATTGCTGTTCAGTGAGACAGGACTTTGACCTGAGGATCATCACCTCTTACTATCACACTACGTAATCTTATCTTGATCTGCTGCAAGTTCAGAAACCACCTCTGAGTAAACTGCAACTGACCCTTGGTGACCACAAGCGAGTCATTTTACCTGCCTGTGCTCCAACTGCAAAAAAAACAAAAGAAATGTAACCGATTAAATCTCAAATGTTGTATGTCACCTTGGATAAATGAGACCCCAGGATTCAGGATTTATAGGATAACTTAACAGAGGAGATCCACTCAAGGACCGCAAATGAAGATGATCAAAAATAAGTAATTTGGTAGTGCTGTTGCCTCGCAGTAAGGAGACCCAGGTTCGCTTCCTGGGTCCTCCCTGTGTAGAGTTTGCATGTTCTCCCCATGTCTGCGTGGGTTTCCTCCGGGTGCTGCGGTTTCCTCCCACAGTTCAAAGGCATGCAGGTTAGGTGGATTGGTGATTCTACTGTAAATTGGCCCTTGTGTGTGTGCTTGGTGTGTGTGTCCTGCGGTGGGTTGGCGCCCTGCCCGGGATTGGTTCCTGCCTTGTGCCCTGTGTTGGCTGGGATTGGCCCCAGCAGACCCTTGTGACCCTGTGTTCAGATTCAGCGGGCTGGAAAATGGATGGATGGATGGATTTAAACTAGAGTGAACAAAAATGCATTCAAGCTGGACCATAAAAATAAAAAAAGACTATGACGCTCCCTTTTGAGCTGTTTAGCTCCCTCCCATGCACACATGAGTGAAAGGGCTCAAAAGAGGGTAATTCCATGCCTGACCAGGGGGTGGCAGTGTGCACTAACCCTTTCTCTCTTTCTTCTACAGACCAATTATGGGAAAGTCAGTCTGGTCCCGAAGACATCACTTCCGGTTCCGGTCCCGATGATGTCACGTCAGGTTTCGTTACCCGATTACGCCATTTCCACTTAAGGGCCTGATGACGTCATTTCCTCTATCCGGCTGTAAAAGCCCCATTTTTCTGGTAATGAGACCGTTCAATTGTGGACTCAACTCTTTTTTTCTTTTTCGGACCTAGTCTTCAAGTATACAGGGTGGCTACCCCAAACATTTTGTGGTGTCCGTTATATCATTTCACAACTGGTATGAGCAGATCTTTTAAATTGTATATTTTTAAACTTGCAATGTATAGTTAACAATGATAATAATAACATTAGGCCTACCTGTGAAAAAATGGTAAACCCACCATGTTCTGAAATCTTGGTGAAGCTCTCACTTTACTTAGTGGTTAAATTTCTATGGCTGTATTTTGTCGGATAATGACAATATCAGTGGGCATCTCATTGATATGATGCCAGCTAACAGACTAGACACCAGTACCCCATTATTTGATTTTTTTTTTTGTGACATGAAGGGTGCTTGAACTTGCACGTTTAACTAGTCATTAACAAAAGAGGAAAAGATATTATTAGTTTGGTAAGTTAATATTTCAGTTAGAGAGGCCTACAGCAGTATAATTATTTGTTTTTCCCTGATGTGCCATTTACGAAAGCCAAAATGTTTTTGATAATATTGCGCTTAATGCCACCAGAATAGGCCCAGGTGCCGCATGACTCTGACTTGAATTAGCCTGTTTGAGATTGCGTCTGAGAATATGGATTTTTTATTTATGTATTTATTTTATTTTTATGTTTTCTAAATATTGATTTCTGGTGATTCTATACATTTACAATCATGTTTCCTCAATAAAGCAGCCTGACATGGCACATGTTCATTTTGGAGCGACAAACAATTCACACAGTTTGATTGATGGAAATACTTGACCAAACCAAGCTATGCGCAAATAAATTGTTAGTTTTACATCTGTATTATCTATGAGTTTGCTTGACCAGTTTTGCAACATTTTTCACAATAAGCAAAAGATCAATAAGTACAGTAAATACACAGCACTAATAAGAAACTTGAGCAGTTTTAATGGACAAACCAGACAGCATTCAGACACATTAACACAGTCTGTGGCATGATGGAAACATTTTTAACAAAGTGTCAGTGCTCTTACTTAGATGTGCTCATCCTCATCTTGTGAATATTACCTTACTGATGGGCTTCCCTTAGCTTTAATTCATGGCAGCCCATCCATTATTTATGCCTGTTGAGTTCCATTTACAAGAAAGCATTAACAAAGATTCATTATTTCCTTCTCTTGGCTGTTATCTGAAAATCACTTTATCTTATCTTTGTCTATTGCATTTTTATATTAACTTAGACCTTATATTTAACATGCATTTTAGATGTTCTACTCATTATTTGGTTTGTTCCTTCCCAGATTTCGTGTTGTCCTCAGCTATGTGACAGTGATAAGCAATGAAGCCAGTAAGTCCAGGTAATTGGTGCTCTTTAGTGTGGAGGCCATGTTGAGAGCATGGGCTGTTACACAAACCACAGACCACATAGTAGTTTTAGTTGTCAAGTTCAGATCACGATTATCAGGAAGAAACGTAATGGACAGTTGTTGTAATTCAGCTCATTGGTGAGGTTGGCTTCTTCTCCAGTTTGTTCCTTCACTCAGTCTGCTCAGTTCAGAATTAAGCCATGATGCGACACTTAGTAATACTTTGATTTTATATGGTGGCACTTTTGTCATTGGTGGCTTGTTGTGATTTTGCTTCTGATAAGCGGGTAATTTAGAAATAACAGGCAGTTCCATGTAGCTATCTGTATTCAACCATGGGTTTGTTTGTTAGAAATTAACTCAAGTTTCTTGCAGTCAATCTCTGTCTTCCATAGTTAGGATGAACATATTCTCCTCATTCCATTCTTTATGGGGATTAGATTTAAGGGAACAGAGAAAGGATTTGATAAATACACAATGACTCATGCCCATTTCTTCTTTAGCTGATGACCAAGAAGAAGACCCCAGATTCCAGATCAATGCCACCTTCAACTCTACCCTTTCTGCCTTCTGTAGTACTAGGGTGTTGTACCGTGTTAGCCATTATGGATATAATGAGAAGTCAAGCAAAATGACACCTTTTATTGTGTCACACACGTGTGAGTAGGAGGAAGCTGTATGGACCAAGTGAGGGTAATTCCATGCCAGGCCAGGGGGTGGTGGGGTGTGCTAAACCTTCATCTGTTATCTCTGCAGACCAAACACAAGAAAACCTGTCTGATTCGTTCTTGAAAATGTCACTTCCAGTTCCGGCGGCCAGAATTACATCACTTCCAGTTCCTTACATCACTTCTGGTCTTGGCATTTAAAGCCGCTATCTTTACAACAGTGATTCAGTTCTTGTTTGGACTCCATCGAATGCACATCCATGTTGATTTTCAAATCCATTGCAGCCAGGGAGGTGGCTGCCCCAAACCTTTTTAAGTGTGTCGAGTCTGATCATTTCACAATTGGCCAACTAAAAAGATTGCAGTATGCAAGCTTTTGAGATGCAATGCCACCTGAAGAAGAGGCCTGAGTTGCCTCGAAAGTTTGCATATTGTAATCTTTCTAGTTAGCCAATAAAAGGTGTCATTTTACTTGACTTCTCATTGCCTTCTGTAGGATAATGATCCTTGCCACAGTCAACATGGCGTCAGTCGTTAGCTTGACCATCAAGGAAAATAGTTGTCAACGATATCGATGTTGTACCCTACTGCTTTTTATGCTGGAAACCCAAAATTTTGTGTTAACTCTTGTGTGTTTTGTTACAACATGCAATTACTTTTTTATATTTTGGAATTCTCAGCTGCTGTGAACTCATTTTGGCAGTACTTTTAAATGTTTAATAATGCTTTTGTTCCATATTTGCACATTTAATTGTGTTTAGAAGAATTACTTACAAACGCTTTGAAATCGCTTCATTTTGTTTTTTTGTTTTGTGGTCTGGTGCCTCCAGGTAGGAGAAAAACCCCAAACAGAATATACCTTTTGACTTGCCCAGGGATTTGTTTCCTGCCTTGTGCCCTGTGTTGGCTGGGATTGGCTCCAGCAGACCCCCATGACCCTGTACTTAGGATATAGCGGGTTGGATAATGGATGGATGGATGGACTTGTCTAGTTTTGCATGATGTTGAGCTTTTTGGGTAGATCTGAAAACGAAAACAGCATTTTAAGGCCATTTTTGACCAGATTTTGCACAAGGAACTACACCCTTATGATAGTAAACCAATAGATGTGTTAAAAAGCATGTGAATTTGTGCAAGCCACATTAGCAGACCACAGAGGTTCACTCCTTAATGGGATACGTGGGGTCAAAGTTACTGCTTTTCACAAAACTTTGAAATAACCGGAATCAGTAATATTAGGATGTTGAGCACCGTTTTTTGCTATTTCAAGGTTGTTGATCACAAATATTAGAATATTTAGGTTTAGGTTTAGGTTTATTTGTCATATATAGGTTAACACAGGGTCAACATACAATGAAATGTGTATCGGAGCTTTCGTCAATGCAGCCATCTTACGGCGCAGCCAGGTAGCATATTTGTTTCATTACTGGTGGTCCTAGCCCTCTAAGACCCACCCCCAGAAGGTTAAAAATTACAATTTTCGAACATAGGCATGTGAGGCATTGTTTTGTTACTTAAGGTCAGAGATTGCGAATATGATGTTATTTTTGATCCTTTATTAGGGATCTATACCTCTTTGAACATCCATCACAGTGAATAATTTCTATTACAGTTGAGATTGTTTAGACCAGGGGTGCCCAACTCCAGTCTTGGAGGGCCACAGTGGCTGCAGGTTTTCATTCTAACCCTTTACTTAATTAGTGATCTGTTTGTGCTGCTAATTCTTTTGAATTCATTTTAATTGACTTTGTTTTTTTAAGATTTGTTCCCCTGAATTTCTTCATCGTTCCTCTGAATTGCTTCATTTCTTCCTTCAATGGCACCCAAACAGAAGTGACATGTGAAGTGTGGGAGCCAACAGAAGGCCAACTAAGTCAGGGCCTCAAACTCCAACCAATTTCACTCCAACCAGTTGCTTAATGAGGTGCAGAGTCTCGTCGTTAATTAAACTCGTTCTTTAATTGCGTGGCTTGTTGCGGCTCTCATTGTGCAATAGCAGACATGTCCGAAATTGTGGATTTCCTCTTTTCTAAGAGCAGATTAGCATTCCTGAGACCTTCACCTTTCTTTATTTTCAGATATTGTATGATGGTCCTGTTGCTGGTCCTGTTTTGGCTCATTTTGTATCTCATTATTGTTTGACTGCTAATTAAGGAAAAATGAAACAATTGAGGGGTCTGAGTCTGAGCAAGTCAAATAAAATGAATTCAAAAGAAGTTAATTAGCAGCAAAAACAGGTCACTCATTAAGAAAAGGGTGAGAATGAAAACCTTCAGCCACTGTGGCCCTCCAGGACTGGAGTTGGGCACCCCTGGTTTAGACCATAAACATTTAAATTGAAGCACACATTTGAATGTTTCAAATATTTGATTCCACTATGCTTGTTTAATATGTGCTTATACCTCATGAAGTAAATTGTTACTTTTATTATGAATGCATCGAATTACGGCGGTAGACACACAAACCAAAATTCAACCCCTAACGAAGTGAAAGAGAGGAGAACCAACAACCCCAACTACTCTTTAAAAGCAGCAAGAAAGGAAAAGTATCTTTTTCCCTGAAATGGAAGCTTATTCTAAAATATCACTGATTAGATCCTGCTTTATTTTAAAAGGTTTTACACAGATCCTCTAAGTGAGAATTTGACTTTTTCCAATTTCAAATCGTATAGAACATCAGTTACCCACTGACTTGAAAGTGGTGGGCTACCACCAGTTGAGCAAGACAAGTCTACATGTTAGTAGTGAGGTAAAGGCCATTACAGTTTGTTTGTCCTTCTTGACTTTAATCCCATCTGGGTGACCACCAAACACGGCTGTTAATGGGTTAGGAGTGATTGTGACACCAAGGGGGTCTGATAGACATGCAAGATTTTTGTCCAAATTGTTGCTAATTTGGTGCCCATACAGAACATGTTCCCCAGTGAGGCTGGAGCTCGTTTACAACATTCACAGTTTGAATCTTGCCCTTGAAACATTTTGGCAAATTTTAAATGAGATTAATGTGCTTGATAGAAGATTCCAAGTGAAATGATTGAGTGTCTTGCATATATGGAGCTCAAGTGTATTCTGTGCATGGCTGCCTTCCACTCTTTTTCTGAAATATTAAGTGAAAGATCCTTTCCCTAATTTACCCTGGGGTCTTTGAAAGGAAGGGACTTTAAAATATTTTTACAAATTCAGTCATTGTCCAACCCGCTATATACTAACACAGGGTCACAGAGGTCTGCTGGAGCCAATCCCAGCCAACACAGGGCGCAAGGCAGGAACAAATCCTGGGCGGGGCGCCAGCCCACTGCAGGGCACACACACACACTAGGAACAATTTTAGGATTTCCAATGCACCTAATCTGCATGTCTTTGGACTGTGGGAGGAAACCCACGCAGACACGGGGAGAACATGCAAACTCCATGCAGGGAGGACCCCGGAAGTGAACCCAGGTCTCCTAACTGCGAGGCAGCAGCGCTACCACGGCGCCACCATGCCACCATTCTACTTCTTTCCAGTTATTAAAAAAGGTTATATTATATAGATTGGTAACTCTACATCAGAACGATTAGACAATTCTGTGTTTTGTTATGCTTTTCTACTGAGGCTACATTGTAGAGATGATATCTAAGTCTTCAAGACTGTTCAATATTTTTTCTAAAATAGAAATAGGTGGGAGGTGAGGAAAATTGGCCAGGTTCTGTTTAGCAAAGTTTCTAGCTTGAAAGTAATAGCAGTACTAGGGTGTTGTGCCATCATGGATGTAATGGGAAGTCAAGCAAAATGACATCTTTTATTGGATAACTAAAAAGATTACAATATGCAAGTTTTCAAGATGTAATCATCTTGCCTGAAGAAGGGGCCTGAGTTGTTCTGAAATCTTTTTAGTTAGCCAATAAAAGATGT
Source organism: Erpetoichthys calabaricus (assembly GCF_900747795.2). Classification (NCBI taxonomy): domain Eukaryota; kingdom Metazoa; phylum Chordata; class Cladistia; order Polypteriformes; family Polypteridae; genus Erpetoichthys; species Erpetoichthys calabaricus. Next base: position 26,739,083 of record NC_041396.2, on the reverse strand, counting down.
AATTTTTGCTTGACTTCTCATTGCTTGAAAGTAGTGGAAGAACTGTATTGATGAGAAGTTAAATTTGAAGCGTAATTGTTCATAGGATGTAAAAAGCAGTAGAATTTGCATTGTTTAATTTTAGCATTATGTTTCTGATGTCACAGTGATGCCAAATGGGATTACATTTTTTGTTATGTAAAGGTCAGCTCCATGCACTTTCTGCTATCTGGCATTGGACAACTTTATAGAACATGCGTTCTGCATTGCTTTTAGCCTTTTGAGATCATTTTCAGACGTCTTACTTTTCCTTTTTGACTTTGCAATTTTGGTTTCTGCATTAGGCATTAACGTAAGACAGGGCTGACTTTTTGGCTACAAACTTTGCTTGGTTTCTGATTTAAGCATCATCTCTGGCTTTCTCTATTTCTGGCTTTCTCTGAAGAAAGTTACAAAAGTTACTGAAAAGAGAAGCATGAAAGAGGCAGAAGGCTGTTCTGTGAACTAAAGTTCATGAATACATTGAAGCCAAACTAAAAGCAAGAGAACATTCGCATCAGGTGGAACAAAGTGTACTTGCACATAGAAAAAAATCAAAACAAACTAGAAATAATTAAACTATGAAGTGAAACAGAATATCAATTATTAGAACGATACAATACCAAAGATTTATAAAGAAGCTATCTGTGTCACATATGCATGCCAGAGGGTCTTCTTTCAGGCTCACCTACCATATGTAGTACCACCCCGGGATGACAGGGGGCGCTGTCACTAACAATCTTGTCTCCTTTTTTCCCTAAAAGCACTGAGTAACTGCTCACAAAGGGCCATAGAGCCAGAGAATCCCCGCCCTTTCCTCTCCGACCAACCGAAAAAGAAGACCTAACTGGAAGGTGGCATCTCATTTTGACCCGAGAGCCTGATGACTTCAGATCAGCCCTTCCTAAGGAACGCCATCCGCATGTTGACTTCTTTTTTCTTTTTTTGTCTGAATTAAATGGGGTTTACCCAGTAGGCACCATAACTATTTTGGGACTCACTCTGTTTTATCATTCACTCCACTACAGTAAACAACCCAAAAACTCTCATAGAGAATGTGCATTCATTGGAATTATTAATAGGAAAGACATACTGTAAATACACATAATGACGTGAATAATCATAGCAGGATGACAAGGTAGGACAGTGGAGGTGTTGCTGCCTCATGCTGTTTGGAGTTTGCATGCTTTTCCCATGTTCTTGTGGCTTTTTCTCTGATACGTTAGTTTTCTACCCATGATTCAAAGCCATTATGTTAACTGGCAACTCAAAATGAACCCCTTAAATTGACAACCTAATTCTACCTTCATTGGCCTCAGCTCCCCGAGAATCTGAACTTCCATAAAGTGGGCATTGTAAATGGATGGAGAGAACTAAGTGGACTGGAAATACCTGACAGATGTGTAGTATGAAGAATTGATTTTGTAGGGCTTTATCTCTTTTAATTAATTCATTGCTTATCCTTAATCAGCAGTGCCGGTCATGAATTTCTCCTAATCAATTATTGTCTTCTAGGACAAACAAACTGCTATTTAACAGATTCAAGGGCTTTAGGAAAACAGCACTACATTTGCTAATGGCAGAAAAAGCTCATTGATTTACTTATTTGACACAGGAGCATGTATGTGGCAGTCTGTTCCATTCTTCTGATGTAAAAGGTAAAGATTTTTCTAGAAGGTTTCCCTTATTTCATTTAGAAAAAAATACCAAATGCCCATTCCAATGACATCTGACCTTGACTCGATACCTTGATCAGACACATGAACTGTGAATATGAGCCAGCCATTGGTCATACATCATCTTTGTAATGTTTAATGTGTATAGGGAAGCACTCTTTAATGGAATAACGTTTAGAGACATTGACCTAGGTTAAGAAACCCATTCATTACTCTGTTGTTTCTCTCAGAGGCACCAGAGACAAATGGTAGATAATTATTACATTTATTACATAATGTTAGGGTTCAATCCAAGTCTAAAGCTTAGCCAGAGGAAATACATAGTGGCTGTGTGCTCAAGTAACGGGTGTTGCAAAAGGTTGAATGTGATTCTAGAAGAAAAGGAGAAAAACAGGAGAACGTGTCACGTGTTGTAGAGAGCTGAAAGCCAACAAATGTAACTTATAGATTTTGGACTGCTGATGACAAAAATCAACGTACAATTTCCTACTACTATTTTACTCAGTGACGTGCGGTGAGGTTCATGGCTGGTGAGGCACTGACTCCTTCAGAGTCAGAGTTACAAATATATGAACCCAAAAGAGTAGCTTATTCACATGGGCAGCCTGCACACTGACTACTGGTTATGTTTCATATCTCATCAGCATCCTTTAAACATACATAGGTCAGGTGCATATTTGGCCAAGAAAGAACGTTACATTTATAGCAGCGAGAGAGAGCATTTGCTCCTCAACCTCCATGTGTTCTAAATTTGCCGTTGTGATTCCACAATTCATACTCATTCAATGCAAAATGAAACTATAGAGTGGTGTAAAAAAAACGGATTTCAATTTTGACCTTAATTAAAATAAGGCCGTGAATGTGAATCTGCTTTTTTCAAGTAAATCAAATATTTTTACTTCAAGAAAATAAGTATTGAGTTAGGTTACTTGTTACTTTAAAAAGTAATCTATGTAATACAACAACAACAGCATTTATTTTTATAGCACATTTTCATACAATGGTGTAGCTCAAAGTGCTGTACAGGATGAAAAAAGACTAAATATATAAGAAATATAATTAGACAATACTAATTAGCATAGAATAAAAGTAAGGTCTGATGGCCAGGGAGGACAGAAAAAACAAGAATAAAATCCAGACAGCTGGAGAAAAACAATAAAATCTGCAAGAGTTCCGAGGCCACAAGACCACCCAGCCCCCTCTATGCATTCTACCTAACATAAATGATCTCAATCAGTCCTCATGGTATTCAGGGATCACATGGAAGAACTTGATGATGGCAGTCATGTGGACTTCTGGCCTTTAATCCATCAATATAGGGATATCACGGTGCTTTGATTGGGTTCATTTTATTTCATTTTAAGATTTTTGTTTGCTGTTTTTTATTTTTATCTTTGTGACAACATCACACTGTCATATTGCTATGCTTCTTTATTTTCTATGTTTTTTTCTTTCTCATTGATACCATCATGTCGTTGACAGCAACACCGTCCAACGCTAACCACATGAGCAGATGTTTGAACTTTGCACCAAAACAAGTGTAAACATATGGAGGCTCCACTGGGCTCCAAACCATAGACACAATAATGTCCAAACACAATTCTGTTTAGAAAAAGATATTTAATTAACCTCCAACACCTTCCTTATACAAACACCAGCCATCCATCCATTATCCAACCAGCTGAATCCGAACACAGGGTGACGGGGGTCTGCTGGAGCCAATCCCAGCCAACACAGGGCACAAGGCAGGAACCACACCTGGGCAGGGTGCCAACCCACCACAGGACACACACAAACACACCCACACACCAAGCACACACTAGGGCCAATTTAGAATCGCCAATCCACCTAACCTGCATGTCTTTTGACTGTGGGAGGAAACCGGAGCGCCCGGAGGAAACCCACGCAGACACGGGGAGAACATGCAAACTCCACGCAGGGAGGACCCGGGAAGCGAACCCAGGTCCCCAGGTCTCCCAACTGCGAGGCAGCAGCGCTACCCACTGCGCCACCGTGCCTCCCAACACCAGCCACAATACACAAATATAAATGTTATCCTCCCACACATTGTATAGTGTTGCCCACTGCCTCCCAATTCGGAGTAAATCAGGTGAGGCTGCAGGCTTCCTTTTGACTTCAATCTGCAAACTGCTTCAGGTCTCACCTGCAGATCATCTGGAGAACTTCTTCGGACATTAGAACATTAGGTCATTAGAACAATCTAGATGAGAACAGGCCAGACACAGACTCTGTGTCTGGTGAAGACCAGGCACTGCTCATCACCTGCCTAATATGAGTCCAGTGGTGAAGCATGATGGTAGCAGCTCCATGCTTTGGAGTTGCTTCTCAGTAGTGGGACCAGAAGTCTGATCAGAATTAAGGATATGATGAATGCTAGCTAAATACAGAGAGGTCCTTGAAAAAAACTTGCTCTAAAGTGTACACAACCTCAGACTGTGTTGATGGTTCACCATTTAGCCTAAACATAAGCCTAACTTAAGTCTATTGAGATGTCAATTTTCAAACGTTTTCAGTTGCAGTCCTCTAACTGTATTTATGCAATTCATTGTAAGACTTGTGGAATGAGTTACATTGGGGAGATGAAGAATTCTTTGAAGGCCCTGTTTATACAGGATTTACGTTTTATTGATAATTAAACCAAACACACAGTTTTATATCAACACTTTAATAATCAGATTCATCAACTGGTAATGTTTGGGTTAGAACAGAACACTAAATGGAATAAAACACGACGTTTGTGAAAAGAGACCAATTGGATTATGGCTTTACAAACATTAGGTTTTTTTTGCTTTAATTGGGTTTAATTAATTATACTTAATTTATTTTTTAAATTTGGGTTTGATTCTTTTTAACTAATTTTTCCAAGATAATTAGTTTTAAACGAGAATACTTAATTGTTAAATTGGAGAGCAGTGTGCTAGAGCCTTAGAAGTAATGCTATTATTCTGTACCGTAATCCTAACCCTAACCCAAAGCAGACAACCAAGACAATTTCTGACAATCCTTGAGTGACTCAGACTTAAACCTGGAACATCTGTGGAGAAACCCGAAGATGGCAGTTTACAGATGCTTCCCATCCATTCTAACAGAGCTTGAGAGGCTCTGTGAGGTAGAATGGGATAAACTGCCCGAATTTGGGTGTACAAACCTTGTAGAGACTTACAGAAGATGTCCTGAAACTGGAATTGTTTTATGAAAGGCAGATTTCATGATTTTGCTTTTTAATCTGTTTGGAAACCTTTCTGAAACCATTTCCTCACTTTGTCATGATAGGTTATTGGGTATAGATTGATAGGCCAAAATGACAAATTAATCTATTTAGAATTAAACATTTGGTTTGGTGGACTCAGGATTGGGTCACTGCTTTTTGCAGATGATGTTGTCCTGTTTGCTTCATCAGGCCATGATCTTCAGCTCTCTCTGGATCGGTTCGCAGCTGAGTGTGAAGCGGCTGGGATGGGAATCAGCACCTCCAAATCCGAGACCTTGGTCCTCAGCCGGAAAAGGGTGAAGTGCCCTCTCAGGGTTGGGAGCGAGATCCTGCCTCAAGTGGAGGAGTTCAAGTATCTCGGGGTCTTGTTCACGAGTGAGAGAAGAATGGAGCGGGAGACTGACAGGCAGATCGGTGCAGCGTCCGCAGTAATGCGGGCTCTGCATCGGTCTGTTGTGGTGAAAAAGGAGCTGAGCCGAAAGGCAAAGCTCTCAATTTACCAGTTGATCTACGTTCCTACCCTCACCTATGGTCATGAGCTATGGGTAGTGACCGAAAGAATGAGATCGCAAATACAAGCGGCTGAAATGAGTTTCCTCCGCAGGGTGTCTGGGCTCTCCCTTAAAGATAGGGTGAGAAGCTCAGTGATCCGGGAGGGGCTCAGAGTAGAGCCGCTGCTCCTCCGCATCGAGAGGAGTCAGATGAGGTGGCTCGGGCATCTGATCAGGATGCCTCCTGGACGCCTCCCTGGTGAGGTGTTCCGGGCACGTCCAACCGGGAGGAGGCCCCGGGGAAGACCCAGGACATGCTGGAGGGACTATGTCTCCCGGCTGGCCTGGGAACGCCTTGGGATTCTCCCGGAAGAGCTAGAAGAAGTGGCTGGAGAGAGGGAAGTCTGGGCATCTCTGCTCAAGCTGCTGCCCCCGCGACCCAACCTCAGATAAGCAGATGAGGAAGGATGGATGGAGAATTAAACATACAACACAATAAAGTGCAGAAAGTGAAGACTATGAATAATTTCTGAGTCCACTGTATAGCAAGAGCAGTTGGTGTGAGCTGTCATGAGATGTGGTATATGTTTTCATTCGGACGATGTTAGAAATCTTAAATGGCTAGCTCATCTGAAAATCCACACATGACTCAGTGGTGGGAATTGATCCAATCATCTTCCAGTTTATAGTTCACCTAGTTAGCCACTAGGCTGCACTGTTTGAAGATGGCTCATCTACAAGTTTATACTGGGTAATGGTCAGACTGGCATACATTATTTTTTTATTTTTAATTAAAATTTGGCTGACAGCTTCATCATAGGCAGCTTACAACATTTGAGATATAATAGGTAACATTGCTATTTTGTTTCTAATTGGACCATAGGCAGGTGAAGTCACTTGCTCATGTTCAAACAGTGTCAATAATGTCATTGAAACCCACAACCTCTTTACCCCTAAACCATAAACATGTTTTTAACGGAAAAGGCCTAAGTAATTAAAAGTCATTTGTGTATCTGAATCATTGTGCTGGCCAACTCACTGACCTCTCTCAAGAATCTCCTCTGTAACACATAGCGAATGTCTATTCTTAAAAAAAACAAATCACCGTCCCTGCTATTCTTGCCGAAGTGCCTGTAAAAAGACGTCACAATTCACATCTGCTCATGATCAGCACTTCACCTTTTTTTTAGTGTGTTCTGCTATTTTTGTTGCCCTTGGCTGAGATTGATGGCAGCATCACATATCAGGTGTTCACACCACCTACGGCTCATGTAGCACCTTTATACTCCTTCTTTTATTTGACATTGCTGCTTCACCGAGCAGTGTTCTCGTCTTAAAAATGGCTTCACAAGCTGTTTACACTTTCCATTTTGAAAGCACTGCAAGATGTTGCATGACGAATGGCCTTCCCCTTGCACTGAGCAGGTGTTTCTCCTTGCTACGATCTGCTGACTCTCTCCATTCAGCAGGTGCCTCAGGTGGCCCTTGGAGATCTTTTAAGGGAGCTGGAAGCCACTTCAGCACAAAGCAGTGCCAGTTAATTTGTCACACTGAAAGCATCAAGTGCTGTTGGACTGTAGATTTCATTTTTGTAATCAATTTTTATTGTCGTCAACCTCACACTTTTCCATTCCATTAAGACTAGTATGGGGCTGAGGTGTCACCCATTGCATAACTGCACTCGTGTCCTAATTTGGGATCCTGAGGTGGTTTGTCGTATGATGGGTATGGCAAAGTGCTTTATAAGTGCATCCTCACAACCTCTTAAAGTATCATCACATGTCAACATTGTAATAAACTACTGCTGTTAAACGTTCAACAGGCACACTGTGAAACGTGTTCTTCTCAAGGTAAGCATCGGCTTCTTGTGATCCTAAAGTTGATAGGCAATGTGATCAGTAGGAGGCATAACAGCACCCATAACCCTGAATACAACTTCACAGACACAGCCCCAGGTTCAAACACATACTTTTATTTTACAAATTGTCTTTAGCAGACAGGTGGTGCAGTGGTAGCGCTGCTGCTTTGCAGTAAGGAGATTGTGGGTTTTCTTCCCAGGTCGCCCCTGCATTCCTCGTTCAGAGCACAACAAAGCAAAGTAAACTCTTTATTTGTTCTTGCTCTTCGACTTCTCCAAGATGAGTGTTACCCAACTCCTCTTCTGACTCTGACTCCCTGAAGAAAACTAGTTGTTTTTTTTATGCTGGACCTGGGAATATTTTCCAATGGCACATTGCTGCATGTTAAGATAAAGCCTTGAAAAGTAGGAGCATCACTCCCCTGCCGCTCCCCCTGGTGGAACCCAAGTGTCCCAACAGAGCTGACTATTTGGACTACAACTCCCAGCATGCCCTACAGGTGTACCAATGGGAGTGCCGTCAGGGAAATGCTGCCACTCAGTGTATCAGGTAAATACAAAACATCCTCCATCCTTCTATCATGGCTACCTGTTGTGATGTGAAATTTTGCATACAAGTTGGTAAATATTTTGTATGTCTTTATTTGTAACTTAGACAAAGCAATGGAATATTAGTGTTACATTAGTGAGAAGCATTCATGTTTACCCCTTTTTTAGGAATGAGTCTCTTTGAGTTTTACGACAAGTTTGGGGGAAGTGCCTAAAACAAGTTTCATAAATGTTTCTCTGCTGTTTCTCAGTCAACCCACACAGGAAAGCCAGACTGCCTAGCTGGCAAACTTTAGCTCAACAAATGGTTTTGGGGGGTGGCAGGTGTGAAGATGTTCTCTGTCCCATTGGTCTGAAGTATGGTTGTTTGGAACTGGCTTGTATGAAAAGCTTTTAAGTACTATGACACCCTATTGGCTGTAGGGGTTAGACAAAAAACCTACAAATTTGCTTGCTTTACCCAGCACTCTCTCTCTTACCAAACTGATGAAAGACCATCTCACACACCATGAACTGAAAAGGACAACACAATGAAGAGCACAGCTCGGCAGCCATATTGAGACAGGCATGCGGCCTGTTCTGAAGAAAGCTGACCACAAAATGATGCCTTAACTAGAGACATTTTATGTAACTGCAAGTCTGTGTGCCACCTGAAACTACACATCACCATTTATCAGGTTGTATGGTTGCCAATATTCAAATGTATTTTGCTTATTATTATTATTTATGAATATTATCAATAATACATTGTTTAAATTGTAACTTAACTCCTGCTTGTCTTTTACTACACCTAATTGCCTGAGGTTATAAATGTAGAAGGGATGGTGGGGAGAAGTTATATACTATAATACCTTATAAATAGTGGTACGTCTGGGAGATTTGAGGCATTCTGACAAAGGCTACTTATTAATAATACAAAAGGGGAAAGTAGAGTAATATAGAGGTCTACCAAGACAAAACACCACCTCAACGGGAAAGTTATCAACAACCAACCTGGCTGGAACACCCATCCATTTTCTCTGATTATTTCATTCAGGCTGAGCAAGGAATCATCCTCTATTCAAGTTGGGACTCCAGTCCATCAGTTACAGTTTCACAGCAAAAAAAAGAAAAGTTGTCTAAAAAAATCTTTTTCAATTCTCTTTTTCTAACTGAGCCATACATTTCCTTTCTTAAAAAAGTTTTCCATAGTACAAGGTTTCAGGAAAATACATCTTCTCTCAGCTTCCCAACAGAAATAAGGAGCAATGCAATTATTTCTGTCCATCCATCCATCCATCCATCCATCCATCCATCCATCCATCCATCCACCCATCCATCCATCTTCCAAACCCACTTTTTCCTCAGTAGGATTGTGAGAAAGCTGGAGCCTATCCTAGCAAGCATAGGGTACGAGGTAGAAACAATCCAGGCATCAGTCCTAAATTTATTACTTACTAGCTGTCCCCCACGGCCCCACCCAGTGTAGTAGTGAAACAGGACACACTTTACAAATCAATAAAAAAATTGAAAACAAAATGTAATAATTTGTATTGATAAGAATTTTAATTGATAGCTTTTGTATCTGAGGGCCTCTTGATATACAATAATTTTGGTTTTGCTATCAGGGGCGAGAATGTAGCTGTGATCTCTTTGCCAAAAATGTACAAAGTTGGCAAGGTATCTCTGGCCAAGTGGAAGGTAGTTATGCTCCAACATGAAACGTTGCCACTGTATGTGATTGTGTTCAGCTCTGACAGGAGAGCATCATCTGCGTGGGGAGAAAAGCACGTGGCCGTGATATCTCTGCCAATGAGCAGCTACCCTCTGAAACACACGTAGCTCTAAACTCTCTCTCAAAAACGTCAAACATTACCCTTTAACAGTCTCTAGATGATAATGCCTGCTGAACAAACCGGTATCTCTAGCTAAGCGGAGGAAAGGTACACTCCAACATGTGGCGAGAGGTAGAGCGACTCGAACGGAGGCTGGCGCATGAGCAAGGCGGTCCCAGCCCGGCTCCCTACTCCTGAGGTCCCGCCTCCCCCTCCCCTCCGCCCCGTCACGTTGCTCGGAATCGTGCAAATAAATCGCTGCAGCAACTGAACTATAATACTTAGCACGATGAGAGAAGTCACAAAATCAACCAGAATGTTCAAGCAAATTATAGAAAATAACCCGATCTAAACCTGTTAAGTAGACATACATGCCAACAAACAGACTTACAGATGTTGGATTTTTATATATAGAGAGATTGGTACGTTACCTTGGATTTTTTTTTCCTTTGTTTTGTCCATTGAAGGACTAGCAGGTTCTGTAAATAAAAAAAAAAAAACTCTAAGTACTGCCACCCCCTGCATTCTCTTGCCAGACAGCACTGGATGTGTTCCTTCTAAAAATGTTATTCTTGGAATAGTCTACTACGAGAGTGCACGGTGCCAAGCAGCTCAATACTCAAGGCTAGCAAACTTACTTACTGTTACATTACTGTCTGCCTTGACTGCACATATCAATTGGTCTAAGAGTAATGTAATGAATCCGGAGGAAACTGGATTTGTGCCGATAGGTTAATAGTATCATAAATATTGCATAATATAATACCGCTTCATGAGCATCCTTAATATTTGTCTCTTCAGAAATTTTTAATCCAGCTAACTGCATATGCCAAGTATGTTTTGACTCCTGTCCTGCACTAAATAATCCACTGTGTGCTTATGTCTGAAAAGAATACAAATTAGACCCTATATAGCCAGTGATGGATTAATTAATACTATACTGGAGTCTCAGTGTCTCGCTACAAGTATGGCTGCTTTATATAAATTCAGAGATCTTGCCATATGCTGTAAATAAGCACATTCATTAAAGCAGACTACGGCTTCACAGGTAAAAGGAACAAATAGATGGAGGCAGATTTTTCGCAGAAACCACTGCTGCTGGATATTTCCAGGAACCAAAAGAGATGATGGTGAGTCATATGGGACAAGCTGGTCATGGCCACTACAGCTATGAACAATCCAGTTCTGGGACAGAGAGGTCTGTTCTCTAGAGTGACGAATCCCCATTTTACTCTTTGGCAGTCTAATGGACCAAATTGGGTTGTCAGGATCCTTAGGATTGCACAGGGCCTACAGTAAAGTTTAGTTGTGGATGGATAATGATCTGGGGCTGTTTTTAGAGTTTGGGCTGGGCCCTTTGTTTAAGTGAAAGGTACTGTTAATGTAACAGCATACAAAGGTGTTTTATACTATTGTGCTCTTTGTGCCTAGAGTTTGGTGGAGTGGCCTGCACAGAGCCCTGACCTCAAATAAATAAATAAATAAATAAAAATACAAAGTAAGAGGAGGCTGTCGTGAACAAAAGTCAGGAACGTGATTAAAGTGAAAAATGATCCTACAGTAGGCCAGAACCTTCACGGGCCTGCCAAGAAAAGGTTCACCCAAGTCAACCACTGTTGGAACCTAAAATGGGGAACAGCTTTTAAAAATTCAAAATTTGCACTAAAGTCCTAAACTTAACAAAAATGCAATACACTGAATATAAAACTTTGAAAACGCTATCCCAAACTGTATTTTTTTTGTATAAATTGAGAGCTTATTAACTAAAATAGAAAAAAATGCAACATCATGCTCAAATGAGCAAAAAGGACAGCATAAAAGGCAATCTGAAGTTCTAAATCACTACCTGAAAGAAAAAGCCACAAAAAAATGAAACAAATAACAAAAAAACAAATAAATCCAAAGAAGGAAAACAATAGTTATAGACTCCACTCAAACTCGATGCAACACTGTCTGAGATCCTCTTCTCTGGGTCTTAAATATCCAGAGAGTGATCTCAGGACTGGAAACCTCAGGGTGACCCCATCACTTGGAGTAACACCACAGGACACAAGTAATGTGGCTTTAAAGGCCATATATGCCAGACAGACAGACAGACAGACAGACAGACAGACAGACAGACAGACAGACAGACAGACAGACAGACAGACAGATAGATAGATAGATAGATAGATAGATAGATAGATAGATAGATAGATAGATAGATAGATAGATGTTAAAGACACTATATATAACAGACAGATAGAGGCATGTAGATGTTGTATATGTAAGGTAGCCTTCAGATCCTTTTTGCTTTGCATTTGAATTCACAGTTCATAGCTGACCAAATGGTAGCTGAGATTAGCCCACAGTCTACTTTTGCGACAACAGCATCATATCATTAATTAAAAATCCATTTATAATCCTCTTGTAACAAGAGAGATGCCAAATCACATCTAATGCTAAAATTAACAAGAAACTAGTAACCAGAAAGAAAAAGCAGAAAGAGAGAGATGAAGAGAACACAGGACTTCAGTAAAAAACTGACTCCTGCATAGCTTCTGGAAATTTAGATATACTAATTAAGAATATTTAAATAAAGAAATAATAAAAAATACACTAAACCAAAAAAAAAACCTTGAAAAATAATAAATGAACAAAAACAGAAATATACCATAAGCTAGTCATCCTTCAATACAACTTCTAGTCACATTGTATGTCAATCTTGCAGAACACAATTTCTGATCTCATTTTCAGACAATTGTCGCGTAAATCGGTGAGCATGTCAACTTATGTGACTTTCCAGGACAGTTGTGCTTGTCCCTTTTTCTGATAAGCAATATTGTGCTTCCTTCCTATATGAAGGGTTAATAGATGCAGCGGATTCAGCATTCTGACGTGGTATGTAAAACACAAGACATCAGACAGATGAGCTTTTCTTCTGTTTGTGAGCTCCAATTCACCCACGTTTCTTATTCTTTGCTGCTGTATTCTATGCATTGTACTTCCAGTGGAGCATTCATTGTCAGCTCTCATGCGCACACAGCCCACCATTATGACTGAAGACAACATTAAATGTGTTCAGTTTTATTGGAGCGAGTTGTGGGCTTATTAGACTGAGTCACTGGGTATGTCACATTACACTACTGATAATCACAGGAGGAAGCCCAACTCCTAAAATTATGTAAATGAAGCCTATGACTGAAAATCACTGGATAAGTCATCTAATGTGACATGGCCTTAAGTAGGTTGGAGAAGGTTACGTGATTATGTTTGTAACAGTAGAAGCTACATTAATATTAGTACTAGTAACAGTACTCTTGTCATTATAATTTTCAGTAGTAACAGTTACTATTATTATTATTACAATTTTACAGCAAGTTACTTTATTCAAATTTAAAGTCGGTGACAAGGATTTCTAGACTTCGGGTGTTATTTGTCTATAGGAGGAGTGCCATAGCCTACAAAGAAGGCTGTTTCACATGAGGTCTGAGAAAATGCATACTTTTGAACGCTGATAAATATGCCAGGGGTGTGTTTGTGCAGAGTCGGCATTGTCTTTTTAAGTGCAGCCACCTGTTTCCTTCAGGGATCCTGGCAATTAATTTAGTGAGGCAATATTTAGAAATGTAGAAAGGACAATCACATGCCGTGTTCCTAAAAAAAGATACCTGCTTCTTGGAGGATGTTTCATTCTCAAACAAGTGACTTCACTCTACCTATATGAGGAAAGAGATCTTATTTTTAGCTCTGAGGCTGACTAAGAGGTGAGCTAGGAATCTTGGGCTCACTGAGGTGTTTCTTTGTTGTAAATAAGATGTCATTTTTTTTTCACTGAATACTAGGGGCCTTTGCCCCCTGCTCGCTTCATTCGCCAACCCCCGCGCCAGCGCTACACGTTTAGCCTCTTTGTGGTTCTGCCACTATGGGGATGCGGATGTACAATTTAAACAGATTTTAATTTTCATTTTAAGTGTTACATTTGCATCAACGTGACATATAACTGCCCATGATTGAATTTCGTTTCTTTCTCTCTATTAAATAAAATGACTTTTCGAATGTTTGGCTCTCAGATTTGTTGATTGTCTTTGCAAAAGCTATTTTAACGGAAAACTGTTAATATATTGTGCTTCCTTCCTATATGAAGGGTTAATAGATGCAGCGGATTCAGCATTCTGATGTGGTATGTAAAACACAAGACATCAGACAGATGAGCTTTTCTTCTGTTTGTGAGCTCCAATTCACCCACGTTTCTTATTCTTTGCTGCTGTATTCTATGCATTGTACTTCCAGTGGAGCATTCATTGTCAGCTCTCATGCGCACACAGCCCACCATTATGACTGAAGACAACATTAAATGTGTTCAGTTTTATTGGAGCGAGTTGTGGGCTTATTAGACTGAGTCACTGGGGATGTCACATTACACTACTGATAATCACAGGAGGAAGCCCAACTCCTAAAATTATGCAAATGGAGCTTATGACTGAAAATCACTGGATAAGTCATCTAATGTGACATGGCCTTAAGTAGGTTGAAGAAGGTTACGTGATTATGTTTGTAACAGTAGAAGCTACATTAATATTAGTACTAGTAGCAGTACTCTTGTCATTATAATTTTCAGTAGTAACAGTTACTATTATTATTATTGGCATTTATGAACCATATCTAAAGTAGAAGTCATAGTGGTAGTAATTATTATCATTATTATTAATGTCACTTTATTATTTCAAAATTATTAAAGTACTAAAAGCATTATTATTGATGTTATTGTCCTTTAACAGTTAAACAAGTGCTTCAAAACCTTTCAATGTATAGTAATGGCATAGTGGGCTCAAATCCCACTTCTGACACTGTGGGTCAGTTGCAGTGTGCCGTCAGTGTAGGATGATCCCAAGCTGATTCGGTCTTACAATGAATTTATGATAACAGGAGTACTTTTCAGGCTGTCCCAGAGCTGTGAACTTAGACTAAGTGCAGTTGCAGTAGGCTTCTTGAAGTGGGAGAAGGAGAATAAAATAACTTACAGTAGTCCACCTTGTGAGCAGTTTTAACAGACTTAGTATGGTGGTGGGTCACATTACCAAATGAATTCTGAATGCATCAAACAGACTGTTATGGACATGAAAAAGCACAAATAAGCCATTAAAAATATGGGAACCATATTGGACTGAGGTATAATGTCATAATGAATTAAGTACTGTATATTTAGCTCAATGCAACAGAGAAAGACAAGTGGTCCTTGAAAATATATATATATATAGTGATAGATGACCGGGGACCTTCCCCCACCGGGACACCTGGAGAAGGGAAGGACTGGGAGAGGGGAAGTATCTTCCCCGGGATGCAGGAGGGCAGCCCCCCTGGATTGCATGGGGTCCACGGAGCTTGGAAGCTCAAACCTCTGGGTGCGCCTGGATGGTTCCGCCACACCAGGAAGTGCTGCAGGAAAGCCATCAAGGAGCACCTGAAGCACATCCGGGTGCAGTATAAAAGGGGCCGCCTCACTCCATTCAGAGAGCCGGAGTTGGGAGGCAGAGGATGAAGCTTGCGAAGGAGGGAGTGGAGGCGGCAGAAGAAAGAGTAAAAGTAAAGGACTGAGTAATTGTGAGTTGTTTATGGTACATTGTGCTGTGTGCAGTTAAGAAACCAAATAAACGTGTGATTTTGAGACTTCTGAGTCTGCGTCTCTGTCTGTGTTTGGGGCATCTTCCACTATATATATATATATATATATATATATATATATATATATATATATATATATATATAGCGTAATATAATAATAATATCAGAAGTACAAAAACAGGGATCATCACAGTGTATATTTAACTATTCAGAACAGATCAGAAAGTGCGCATTGAAAGATGCTGCCAGTTTCTCTGGGGTGTCATGTAGGTGTCTTTGCAAGTGTTGTCCAGATCTGATATGACATCTCTCGCAAAATGTACTATTATAGAGTTTTTGCTCTGCTGTGAAGTTTGTACCGTGATGAGACATTCTTTATGAATATTGTCTGATCTTTGACTAGATATTTTATACGCTTTGGTGGCTGATGGATTTAGCCTGTTATTAGTAAATGCTGGTTGTAAAATGAATGACAAATAATAACTCTGTGTTATCTACATAATTGGGAAATAAGTTCCAACACGATCAGATTAAGACCCCACAGGCCCAAGGGTGTCATGTATTTACATCTTATGAAGATATAAAAATAAAATGAGTTGGGGGTGATCTTCCTTAGAGATCTGAACATGCGGGCACTCATACATTACATGTATGAGATGGAGGGTGGGGTGACGTATTGTACTAGTAACTGCATACGTGTGTTGTGTGGAAGAGCGTGACATACCATTGCAACAGAAAAATACTGGCATTACTTTTTTCTCATATATGCCAAAGGGTTTTGGTGATCAGGAGCTTCATTTATAAAGCTTGCACAAAAAGACACTCAAAATGTGCAATTGCAGCTTCCCACACAAACATCAGGATTAATAAAAGAAAACCTGATGGGGGGAACATGAGCATATTTACAACAATTTTGACCCAGACGGTACTGCTGCAATAAATTATTTCATCGAAGGTCACGTACGGCACAGCAAGCATCTTGCGAGAGGCAGGAACAATATCTAGATGGAGCAGCAGTTCGTCACTATCACTGTGCCACCATGTTCCAATGTTTAATACATGTTTTAATTGATATGATATGAATACTGAAATGATATCAAGTATACATCTCAGTATTTAGATTATTCAGAGAACTGTAATATCACGAATGTAATGGATTCTGTGCCCTGTCGGAGGAAGAGAAAGTCCGTTTAAGAAGCACATAGTGATTCACATACATAAAGCACATAGAAGATCAAATACAAAACAAAGCATTTAACATGCTGCTTTAGTTACGATGGAATTTGAGAAACTAGTAAATTAAATGATTTTAAGATGAAGTTTATGATGTTCTACTATAATGACAAAATAAACTACATGATTAAAGTGGAATTTTCGAGATTAAAGTTGACATTTCAAGCTTTTTTCCCACTGTGTCCCTATTTTTTTTTCTTTTCTCTGTACCATAATAAGCTTTCATATGACACTCAGACGGTGGGCTACGACTTGCCTTTTCATGGCAACTTTGATATCTGACAACTTCTTTTTTATTTCGGGCACTATGCAACTTTGCAAACTTGAGCTTTCAAGTTTCTCCAACCCTCTGTCACTCGATCAACTTCCTTTTGTTGTTTATACCACTGTTTAAACCAACAAATAGTATGTTTTTCCTTGCCTCCACTTGGTATTCGCTAAAATTTTTCTAGTTTCCCCCCGTGCTTTTGCCATTGCCTTTTCACAGAACGCTATTTATATTTATTTGCATATTCAAAGAGGGGAGTCTTGGAGGAGTTGGGGAGTGGCAGTGCGTTACTTTTCATGCTGACCAGAAGTTGGCGTCTGCACAGATTTATTCATCTGGATTTTTTGTGCGTACGAACATTTCCGCTTTTGTCCATACGCCATGTTTTAGTGTGAGTTCTACGCACACCATTATGCATGAGGCCCCTGAAGATCATCAAATTTTAGCAGCACATTTCACCTGCCTGTGCTCCAATTGGAAGAAAACAAGAGAAATGTAACCAATTGCATCTCCAATGTTGTAAAGGCATCAGCTAAATAAATAAGTAAATGTAAATGTCAAAACAACCCTCTGTCATCTGCCATGGATCATTCAAGGTCAGTTTATGGGAAATATTAAGCCTCCTACAGGAAAAAAAATAATTGTCAGTGGAGGGTGAAAGCTGCAAGGGAAGACAAAATGACCCAGAGGAATAGAAAAGCCTAAATATAAGCAACTGAAGTGTACGTATTACAAAAATACAAGAGTATTGATTCTCTTTCTATTAATATGATAATGCATTAATGCAGTAAAGTAATGATTCTAAGTAGCATGAGCTGTCATTGTCGCTTACAAAGAACAGAATGGGCTGTCATTAAAGGAGCTGAGTGGTATTTCACAGCTCTTACCTCCTATTATATGGAAGAACAGAAAGAAACAGAGATGAGTGTGTGAATGTTGGCTGTGGGTGTCTTGGGGAGAGGGTGGGCTAAATTGTTCTCTCATTCGTCTTTCATAAATAAACTAATATTAGCAAAAACAATATGCATACTCTATGTTGTACAGTTTGCTCTCCTACTTGGCAGCATCTTATAAGGCCTGTCAGCAGCAACAAAAAAAAATGTCTATGTAATTTGGATATATCTTTATTATCACACTCTGAGGAAAGCTCTCCCGAGGCCAAACTGCAAGCTGTTCAAGAATTGATGCCAATTTTAGAGCAAGTTACTTTATTCAAATTTAAAGTCGATGACAAGGATTTCTAGACTTCGGGTGTTATTTGTCTATAGGAGGAGTGCCATAGCCTACAAAGAAGGCTGTTTCACATGAGGTCTGAGAAAATGCATACTTTTGAACGCTGATAAATATGCCAGGGGTGTGTTTGTGCAGAGTCGGCATTGTCTTTTTAAGTGCAGCCACCTGTTTCCTTCAGGGATCCTGGCAATTAATTTAGTGAGGCAATATTTAGAAATGTAGAAAGGACAATCACATGCCGTGTTCCTAAAAAAAGATATCTGCTTCTTGGAGGATGTTTCATTCTCAAACAAGTGACTTCACTCTACCTATATGGGGAAAGAGATCTTATTTTTAGCTCTGAGGCTGACTAAGAGGTGAGCTAGGAATCTTGGGCTCACTGAGGTGTTTCTTTGTTGTAAATAAGATGTCATTTTTTTTTCACTGAATACTAGGGGCCTTTGCCCCCTGCTCGCTTCATTCGCCAACCCCCGTGCCAGCGCTACACATTTAGCCTCTTTGTGGTTCTGCCACTATGGGGATGCGGATGTACAATTTAAACAGATTTTAATTTTCATTTTAAGTGTTACATTTGCATCAACGTGACATATAACTGCCCGTGATTGAATTTCGTTTCTTTCTCTCTATTAAATAGAATGACTTTTCGAATGTTTGGCTCTCAGATTTGTTGATTGTCTTTGCAAAAGCTATTTTAACGGAAAACTGTTAACATTTTAATACAAATGGCATATCGAGATCTCAATCAATTAATCAATCAATCAATCAATCAATCAATCAATTCAATTTTATTGTCATTCAGCAGAACATCCAAGATGTGCTGCAGAACGAAAATACGATGCACAAGACATTAATAAAAACACATAGTTAAAATCAGCCTACAATAAAATACTAAAATGCTTCATTTAAAAGACGAACGGCAGTAGGAAAAAAACTGTTTTTAAACCTGGTAGTTCTACATTTCAGGCTGCGGTATCTTCTGCTTGAGGGCATGAGGGAAAAGAGTTCAGAGGCAGGATAAGTTGGGTCTCTAGAAATCTGCACAGCTCTGGCCAGACAGCGTTGTTTTGCCAAATCTTGTACATTTGGCAACAGGGCTCCAATGATCCTCTCCGCAACCCTCAACACTTTCCTCAGTGCTTTCCAGTTCGAAGCGCTGCAGCTCTCCTGGCACAGAGAGCTGCTGCTGGTTAGCACGCTCTCTATGGTCCCTCTGTAAAAAGTGGTGATGACTGACTTACTGAGATGGGCCCTCTTTAGCCTCCGCAGAAAGATCAAGTGCTGGTGAGCTTTCTTGATGACGGAACAGGTGTGCAGGGACCAGGTGAGGTTGTTCGTCACATTAACTCCCAGGAACTTAGTAGACTGCACAATTTCCACAGCAGTGTTCTTAATGTAGACCGGGATGTGTATCAGCTGTTTCTTCCTGAAGTCGATCACCAGTTCTTTTGTTTTTTCGACATTCAGTATCAGATTGTTTTTATCACACCATTCCACAAATGTTTGTTGTCTAATGTTATCCCCTGAAGATGGACTACATTACCTTTCTTGGATACATCCTTCTTTCTACAGTAATTCGTGTGGTGGAAGACTGGATGGTGTTAACAGTTGTAGATATTCTTCGTGGTATTGTAAGTTCATGTTTTCATCTTCTGCACGATCACCACCAACTGTTTCAGCATAGTCTATTGATACGCATTTAATCATTTTGCCGTGTAACCGATCATCATTTTTGGCGTAAATTTGTTTGACATCCTTGTTTTTAGGTGCTAGGATTACCCGTGTACTCATTTTTTTCTGTTGATAACCCTTTGTAATGAAATTCTTCAACAAGACTTGGACATAATATGTGTTCTTTAATTGTGAACTTAAAGTGAGGAAAACGATTAAATTTATAAGAGGTGAAAGCGCAGGAATTGTGTCTGACAAAAGCATTCAAAAGACCGGGAGGTGAGAGTACCGTGGTCTTGTTTGAAAATGGTTGGTAGGTGGGTGTGACTTGAAAGAATCTCATAGCAATATTCACGTCTTGGGACTTGAAAAAATCTTTTCCAAGAAATCTTGTCTCCTAAAAAGTCTTGTCACGTCGATATTTTTTTTTATACAATAGAGAGATGTGGCTTTAAGGAACTGTCTGGTTGGCAACAAGTGGCCAACGACGGGAGTGTCACTTCAGTGATTAAGAAATAGTGGGATGGACTGATCACAGAATAAAAGAAAGAGAAATACGAGGGTATGTCAATAATTATCATCACTTCCGTGATCATTTTAGTTGAGTTGGCTGTACAGCTTGTGGATTCGTGTGGATTTGTGGTGTGCCTACAGAGCAAAACTTTTAACCTTGATCAGCTAGTTTGTCTTGTAGCTTTATAGGAGTGAACATGGTCACTCCATTCTCTGTGTGCATCAAAGAAGAGTGACGATCGGTGCTCTGATTTTTAATGGTTTGAAGGTGTACCAGGGGCAGAAATCCACTGAAGGCTTTCTGCACAATATGAAGGCAGTGGTTTACCACAGCAGAGTTATTACAAGTGGACTGAGAAGTTCAAAAATGTTTGGAAAACTGAAAAAGGAGGGACACGCGTATTCACGTGCACTACCGACATCAACTTTGGGCAAGTCTGTAATGAGCATCCACAGAACTTGGAAGGGGCCACCATGGCTACCAATTATTAGTGATGAGCCAGAGATTTCACCAAAACTTAATCCACACTAAAACTTCACAAAAAATATATATAAAAAAAATTAAGCAAAATAATTTTATTTACTTTAGCTATAAATGCATTAAAAAGCAAAAAATAAATTTTTCTTTAACAGCATTTATTTATATAGGACATTTTTATTTATATAGGACATTTTTATACAAATGATGTAGCTCAAAGTGCTTTACAAGATGAAGAAAGAAAAATGAAAAAAAAAATGTAAATAAAATTAGACAATACTAATTAATAAAGAATATAGTAAAGTCCGATGGCCAGGGAGGATAGAAAAACAAAAACAATAAAAACTCCAAACGGCTGGAGAAAAAAAAAAAAAAAAATCTGTAGGGGTTCCGAAGCCACGAGACCACCCTGCCCCAACTAGACAATTTTCGTGGTGATATTTGACTAAATAAAATCATGGTGCACACATAAATTAATTCATTCCAACAATTTTTGAAACTTGTTTAGCATGGTAGGGAATTACAATTTTGTTGTTTTTTTATACTTTAATAGTAATGGCGCACTGCATGATAATGTGCAGTGAATACACTTGACTTGAGCTTTCCTACTTTTCTTCCTCTTTCTCTGTACGTTTAGTATTCGTTTGCTCAGAGGTTGATGCGCTTACTGCTTCCTCAGCAGATCTTCTTTTCTCCACCCTAGCAGCCTGCTTCTCTTCTTCTGTCGGCATCTTTTAGTGTTAAAACTGATTAAGTCACTGTTTGGGTTGCAATTAAATTTTTCACTTAATCTGGCACTTAAGTGTTCAATCTGCCTCAAGAATGACTTAAGATATGAAGAGGTAGAGGAAATGACGGCGAAGGTGGAATGTAATGAGAATGGCACCCATACGCATGCGCCACAGAGCAGCCCTGCTGCCCACTGCTGAGAGTTGATTCTACAATAAAATAAATTTGTAGAATTTATAATTCTAGTAATAAAATTATCACCCCGAAAGTGGACAGTACAGGTCACGCAGTAAATGTGTACCAAATTTCAGGTCAATAGTTCAAAAGGTGGCTCTACCTAATTTTCAGTTTTATTACTGGGCAGCAAACATACAAGCCATAAAAACCTGGACACAAATAAATGAACACACACAGGCTTGGTCCGCAATAGAAATAAAATCCTGTAGTACTTCTTTATACTCCCTGCTCTGCTCTCCAATAAATGCAAGTTATCGCAAATATACTAATAACCCAATTGTGCTTTACTCACTCAGAATATGGAACCAAATTAGAAAGCATTTTAAGATGAAAAATCTTTTATCAGTGGCACCTCTGCAAGAAAACCACCTCTTTCAACCCTCGCAAACATATCCAGTTTTTAATACTTGGAAAAGTTTTGGGATTAAAATGCTCAGAGATCTTTATATAGACAACATATTTGCATCTTTTGAGCAATTATGTTCAAAATTCAACCTCCCAGCTACACATTTCTTTCACTATCTTCAAATTAGAAATTTTGTTAAACAGAAATTGCCCGATTTCCCCCACCTCGCACCCTCCACAATGCTGGAAAAAATACTGCTCAATTTCGAGGAATTAAACACCATTTCCGCATTATATAAAATCTTATTAGAGTCCCTACCTTTCAAAGATCCAAGAGGACATTGGGAAGAAGATCTCTTAATCAATATATCAGAAAAGGAGTGGAAGGTAGCAAAGCAGAGAATTCACTCGAGTTCTATATGCGCAAAGCATAGAATTATTCAACTAAAAATTATATATCGAGCTCATCTGTCTCGCTTAAAACTGTCCAAAATGTTTCCAGGGCAAGATCCAACCTGCGAATGCTGCAACCAAGCTCCTGCCTCACTGGGTCACATGTTCTGGGCCTGCACCAAACTAACATCATTTTGGACAAAAATTTTTAAGTGCCTTTCAGACAGCTTTGGGGTCTCAATCCCTCCTAACCCATTAACAGCTGTGTTCGGTGTTCTTCCAGACGGACTTGAAGTGGAAAAGGACAAGCAAACGGTGATTGCATTCACTACACTTTTGGCACGCAGACTTATTCTGTTAAATTGGAAGAATCCTAATTCTCCTTTGATAAGTCAGTGGGAAACCGATGTTTTATATTGTTTGAAATTGGAAAAAAACAAATTCTCAGTTAGAGGATCTGTACAAAATTTTTTCAAAACCTGGCAGGATCTGATCAATATTATTTTAGAATAAGAGAAATAACTATTACCGCATTTAATTCCCTTCTCCATCTCTTATTTACATATATATTTATTTCTCCCTTTCCTTTGCTTATTGTTGTCTTATTAAAAAGCCCTAAGCAGTTCTCCTTTAGCTAAGCTCTCCTTCTCAGGGGTGGGGTTTGATTTGTGTTTAATTTGTCTGGTTATAAATTGATCTATTTGTATGGAATGATTACAATAAAAATTAATAAATAAAAAAAAAAAAAAAAAGATAGTTCAAACGGTTTGCGAGCTACAGGTGATTTAAAATCCTGGACAGACAAACGGACAGCCACGGTAGCGTATTATATATAAAGATGATGAAAGTATCTATTCCATTAATTGATTGAATGAATTAATTTATGTGCGCCTCATGATTTTATTTAGTCACATATAACCACGAAAATTGTGGTTAAAGAAAAATTTATTCTTCGCTTTTTAGTGTATTTATAACTAAAGTAAATAACATTGTTTCACTTAAAAAAAAATGTATATATTTTATTTTTTACTCTTTATTTTTTGAGTATTTTGCAAATGATTTTTCTTTAATCATTTGTAATGTATGGGAAGCTTCTTTAAAAGTATTACATAATATACCTTCTTTGC
This sequence comes from Erpetoichthys calabaricus, assembly GCF_900747795.2. Taxonomy (NCBI): domain Eukaryota; kingdom Metazoa; phylum Chordata; class Cladistia; order Polypteriformes; family Polypteridae; genus Erpetoichthys; species Erpetoichthys calabaricus. The sequence continues at coordinate 26,715,617 of NC_041396.2, read as the reverse complement.
AGAATTATTTAAATACTAAGATTAATTATATTTTGGTCTCTATTTATCAGTTCCAGCTCTTATGGGATTAGCGCTCGCTCGCAGTGGAAAGAAATATTGACGACAGAACAGCAAGCTTACGGCAATACTTCCTCACCGTGATCATCAAGGCTACTCCTTTGCAAGAGTAAATAAGTAAAGTTGGCACACATATTTACCCACTCCACTCACTGGAAGAGGCAAGTGGGGGCAATCCGATGCGTCTCTCACTTGAATGCTCCTATATCGCACTAGGTTCTCTCTCCGTCATTGTTGTGTGTGCGTTAATTGGAATCGCATAACCATTGCTTATGGTGAAATTTGTTACATAATTGCATCAGTTTTGACGGATTATTGTACTGTCATCAATACTGAACACATATGCAAAATTTAAAGAAATTTGTTTCAACAAAAGTGGGTTTAAAATCAGTTGCAGACTTTGACCAGACCAACAAACAGACAAAGGAGTCAAGTTAAATAAAATTGTTTAAAAAGAATCAATCAAATATTCAATTTTTCAACCAATCAAATTTGCACCACGAAGAACAATGTTTAGTATGTATGTATGAAAACCATTTCCCCTATACTTTAATCTCATCTGCAACCCTGCAGCAGTACTGGCATGAGGATTACAATTCTTATCAGACTGAAGGAGTGTACTGGCAAAAACAGGTGGCATTTTTTTTTCCTTCTGTCCACAAGGAAACCGTTCAAGAAAATTATCTTAGTGAGTTTTCCGATTGCAAAATCAAACAATAAACAACTTTCAGTGTCAATTACTCAAAACTGTATACATTGGGACACACAGCTCTAATTGCTCATCGCTACCTATTACAGTTTGTGATGTTAAACTTAACATAATCTGCAGCGTAAGACTCTATACTACATCATCCCACTGGTCTGAGATGTGCTGCATTCTCCATTCCATGCAGATACCTTATCAGATCAGAAATCAATCATCTTATTATAAAGAGATACTTGGCTATCTAAACACATCTGATGACTAAACTCCTAGCAAGAAGAGCTGCTCTCCATCCAAGTTGCATTAATATGATTTGTCACAGTCATTTTACTTTGCTGGCACCCTGCCCGGGATTGGTTCCTGCCTTGTGCCCTGCGTTGGCTGGGATTGGCTCCAGCAGACCCCCGTGACCTTGTGTTCGGATTCAGCGGGTTGGAAAATGGATGGATGGATGGATTTTACTTTGCTTCTGTTTTTGGCTCATTACGAATGTTAATCTGTAATATATAAATGGTAGCGTAAATCTTCTCTCCTGTTGTTTTGGTGCTCTGCCTTGTAAGATACAAGAGATGCCAGACAGAAGATACATTTTTTGTCAATGTACAATAAAGTGAAATATCATTTGGAGCAAGCCTATAGATGGCTTTGATAAAAGTACATAACAGTAGACAATAAACTAAGTCAACATTAAACTATGAGAAGCACAGTTACTATTAACAGTTCCAAATATACACAGAGTAAAAGTAAAGGTAACCATGTAAGCATAAATAGACAAATAATAAATGAAGTCACAGTGAAGATTACAGTCAATGTAATGGTCCTGAGTTCCACATGGGTCATGTATAAGTGTGTGTGACTGTGTGTGGTTGATTCAGTTGTTCAGTTCAATCAGTGGTGGTTTCTACCATAGGAAGGGACAGTGATCACTGTGCATTGAATAAGCTGATTGCTTTGGGGTAAAAGCTGTTCTTCAGCCTGGCAGTGCGGGCATGCGGGGCTCTGCATCACCTGCCAGCGGGCAGAGGAGTAAAAATGCTATGGCCAGGGTGGGTTGGATCTTTACAAATGTTCTTTGCTTTACTGTAGGACCATGTAGCAAAAATATCTTCCAGTGATGGTAGATGAGTGCCAGTAATTCTCTTGAACCCTGGATAATAGGTACAAGACAAGGGTGGAAGTATTTACATCCCCAAAACAGAAAAAGTTGGGACGGTATGGAAAATGCAAAAAAAAAAAAAACTTAGTGATTCTTAAATTTACTTTGACTTTTATTTTATTGCATTAAGTACGAATCCAAGATATTTCATGTTTGTCTGGTCAACTTCATTTCATTTGTTAATATATATCCATTCCTTCCTTTCAGCCCTGCAACACGAGCATTTGCCCTTTCAAAAGTTAATTCCCTTGTCAGTACAACACTAAAGTTACTCCAGTTAAGAAGACACAGCGTTAATCTTAAGGTGACACAAAAACTTTATGAAGATTTAAAGTGCTGGCTACGAAGTAAGTGCTGCAATGGCATATAATTTTTTTTTTATTTTTATATTGTTTGATTTTTGGGATCTATTATCTTTACTATGTTACATCAGTGGAAAAGCTGTTGAAACTGAGTCAAGAATGGTTATGTATGGAGTCTGAACACAGGGGAATGCTGCTGAAGCTTTCCTTTTGTAATTTTGTGCTTGTTTAGGATAACTGGAACATACCTGACTGATTCATGACTCCAACTGGAAGAAAAAATGCAGAAGTGTGAAAAGGGTTAATTCCATTCGGTTTGTTTTTGTATGGTGCTCATCACTGAGTAAAGGAGAAAAAGGAAAATATCAGTTTTATAAATTGCTAAATGCAGAATTCGTACACATAAAGACACAAATTTGTTTAAACACACATTAAAACAAAGTAGTTTGAAACTCATTAACATAAATGGAAACCAACAATAACATCTGTCTATTAATTAGTTATTGAACTATTGCCAGGGTTCTGTTTCCCTAAATCATATTAAACAGGTTTAAAATATGTAATGATGGGAAATGTGAGTTTACTATAGTAGTAGATGTAATATTTCTTGTTAATATGTTAATGAGGGTTATAGACAATGTATGTTTGGTAAAACAAAACTAAAAAAATGGTTAAACTGTAATTCTTCTTCTTTCAGCCGCTTCCGTTAGGGGTTGCCACAGTGGACCATCTTCTTCCATATCTTCCTGTCTTCTGCATCTTGTTCTGTCACCCCCCATCACCTGCATGTCCTCTCTCACCACATCCATAAACCTTCCTCTAAGGCCTTTCTCTTTCCTCTTACCTGGCAGCTCTATCCTTAGCACCCTTCTCCCATCATACCCAGCATCTCTCCTCTGCACATGTCCAAACCAGTGCAATCTCGCCTCTCTGACTTTGTCTCCCAGCCGTCCAACCTAAGCAGACCCTCTAATGTCATAATTTCTAATCCTGTCCATCTAACTCTGCCACCTCCATCCAGCTCTGTCTCCTGCTTTCTTGTGCAGTTTTTATTTTACTATGAATTCTGATCTCTGTAATAGTTTAACTAACCACAGATGGAGGAAGTATTAGTACAGATAGAAGGCAGTTTTACACAAAGGGGAATATTTTTGACAGTCAGAAGAGCAGACAAACACCTCAGGTCAGGTCAGCTTAGGAAACTTGTACTGGTACAACACATTACCGCACCCACGTTGTCCAGTCCTACCCTCCGGAAATTCTCATCTATGTGCCACAGCCAGGTATTACATGGGCATCCCCTTGACCTAGTCCAGCTCAGATCCTCAACAATAAGGATCTTATGAGCCAGATCACCCTCGGGAAATCGGGCCACATGGCCGTAGTCCCATAACTGACTCTCCCTTACAATGCAGGTTATGTTCCTCATCCGTGAGCAGACGCTCATTCAACACAAACTCAAACCAGTGGTACCCAAGGATTCTCCGGAGAGACACAGTACCAAAGGAGTCCAGTCTTTGTCTTAGGTCACTAGATAGTGTCCATATCTTGAAACCATATAGAAAAACAGGAATCACCAGGAGCCTCATGTATAAATGCTGCGTACGCACAAAAATGTCAAGTATACATCTCAGTATTTAGATTATTCAGAGAACTGTAATATCACGAATGTAATGGATTCTGTGCCCTGTCGGAGGAAGAGAAAGCCCGTTTAAGAAGCACATAGTGATTCACATACATAAAGCACATAGAAGATCAAATACAAAACAAAGCATTTAACATGCTGCTTCAGTTACGATGGAATTTGAGAAACTAGTAAATTAAATGATTTTAAGATGAAGTTTATGATGTTCTACTTTAATGACAAAATAAACTATGTGATTAAAGTGGAAATTTCAAGATTAAAGTTGACATTTCAAGCTTTTTTCCCACTGTGTCCCTATTTTTTTTCTTTTCTCTGTACCCTAATAAGCTTTCATATGACACTCAGACGGTGGGCTACGACTCGCCTTTTCACAGTGACTTTGATAACTGACGACTTCTTTTTTATTTCGGTCACTGTGCGACTTTGTGAACTTGAGCTTTCGAGTTTCTCCGACACTCTATGTTACTTGATCAACTTCTTTTTGTTGTTTATACCACTTTTTAAACCAGAAATAGTATGCTTTTCCTTGCCTCCACTTGGTATTTGCTGAAATTCTTCTATTTCCCCTGTGCTTTTGCCATTGCCTTTTCACAGAACACTGAGCTTAAGGGCTATTTATATTGATTTGCATATTCAAAGAGGTGTAATTCTGGGAGGAGTTTGGGAGTGGCAGCAGGTGCGTGCACGTGCATTACTCTTCATACTGACCGAGATTTATGGAGCAGAAGAACGTGGAAGTTGGCGAACGCACAGATTTATGCATCTGGGTTTTTTTGTGTGTACACACATTTCGGCTTTTGTCCTTACGCCATGTTTTAGTGTGAATTCTAAGCACAGCATTATGTATGAGGCCCCAGGACTCTAAAGACTTTGACCTTCATCATTTTGCAAAGATATCAGGAGCGCAACACACCCCTTTCTAGTGACCTCATGACTCCCCAATCCGTCTACTGACTTCATAAGAAGCAGTCACCAAGGTAAGTAAACCTCTCAAAGTGGTCGACATTTTGTCTGCAGACAGACACACTGCTGATGGCTGTTCTCAAGAGGTCATTAAACAAAAACCTTAAATACAAAAAGTTCTAATGGTCATTTTCTGGACTTTCCAAATACATAAAATTAACAAGATTACAAGAAAATTATTCACTTTTATTTTTTTATTTTTTGAATTTTACAGATTTTATTAAAATAAAATAACATTCCATACAAAAAAATCTACCCCAACCCATGAGAAAGAGAGCTAAGCCCAGCAGAGTAAAACTTTAAACTAGTAAAAATAAGTAAATAGATAAATTAATAAATGAATAAAAATAAGTAGAATAAAAAAGGGGAAAGAATCTGCTTCCTCAATTAAAATGCTTATTCTAAGATGTTATTGATTAGATCCTGCCAGAATCTGAAAAAGATTTGTACCGATCCTCTAATTTTTATTTCCAATTTCAAATAGTATATAACATCAGTTACCCACTGACTTAAAATAGGAAAGTTAGGATTCTTCAAGTTGAGAAAGATAATTCTACGTGCCAGTGGTGAAGTAAAGGCAATTACAGTTTGTTTGTCCTTCTCCACTTTAAGCCCCTCTGGAAGTACACCAGACATAGCTGTTAGTGGATTAGGAGGGATTGTGACACCAAGGCTGCCTGAAAGGCATTTAAAGATTTTGGTCCAGAATGATGTTAATTTGGCGCAGGTCCAGAATATGTGGCCCAATGAGGCTAGAACTTGATTGCAACGTTCGCAGGTTGGATCTTGCCCTGGAAACATTTTGGACAATTTTAAATGAGACAGATGTGCTCGATATATAATTTTAAGTTGAATAATTGTATGCTTTGTGCATATGGAGCTCGAGTGAATTCTGTGCATTGCTATCTTCCACTTCTTTTCTGAGATGTTCAGTGAGAGATCCTTTTTCCACTGTACTCTTGGCTCTTTGAAAGGGAGGGACTGTAAGATGTTTTTATATATTACGGAGATGTTGTCTAAGTCCTCAAGATTGATCAATATTTCTTCTGGCATAGAGGTGGGTGGGAGTTGAGGAAAATTGGGCATGTGCTGTTTAACAAACTTTCTAATTTGAAGGTAGTGAAAGAAATGTGTTGCTGGAAAGTTAAATTTGGAGTGTAATTGTTTGTAACGATGCAAAGACGTTGTCTATGTACAGAGGGGTATTTTTCGTACGTGGATTACTTGTTTAGCCGGATGTAACTGTTGATGATTTGGCGTGATCCTGGATCTGTTGGTTTTTCGAAACTCTTGCTGGATGTGTTGTCATAGCAACACATCCTAATCCTCAAACCTGCTCGGAGCAGGTTTGTTCAATGTAAACAAGGATTAGCTCACACACTTAATCAGTGTCCATGCATGGAATTCATTTAGTCATGACTTCGCCATTCATGAATGAGCGACCAATTGATATCAGTACACAAATTATAAGAAGAGAATTTCATATAGATAGGGGTTTGCGCGATCGGCAAAATCCTTTATTGCTCCCGGATGAAATTCTTTTCGAAAGATACCGCTTTAGCCGAGGGGTAATATTGTACCTCAAAAATTTATTAGGACCTTATATTCAAAGTCAAACTCAGCGAAGTTGGGCTCTCACAACCACACAGACAGTATGCACTGCTTTGAGGTATTTTGCAAGCGGCACTTTTTTTATATACTGTAGGCGATGAGGAAAATCTATCTAAAAGAGCAGTTTGCCAGGCAATTCGTAAAGTCTGTTTGGCTCTGAAATATTTCCTTCGGGTTTTCATATTGTTTCCTGGACACCTGCGTGTGCAGACAAAAGAAGTGTTTCATACCATTGCAGGTAGGTAATACACAGGTAAAAACACCCACAGTTCCATGAAGAATCTCACAATCAGCCTAACATTCTCATTACCCAGGATATCCAAATGTGATTGGGGCACATGGGACTGATCACAGTGGAGTTTGATCAAACATTATTTGGAAAATGTATGAATAATCCTCCTGATGAATAATCAGACACAGTGTCTTCATCAAATAGTTGACCTTCGTCAATATCTCATTGGTCAGACACAGGTTCTAGGGATATGACATTCCCTGTAACTGACCCCCCCCCAAAAAAGGGGGCTATATGGAACCTACGTATGGCACACATTGAGGACAAATATATGCAATGACCATCCTTTACCTGAAATGAAGTGACCACTGCATCCTGCCACTGGTTCTGAGGAGGAGCTTCCCCCTGGAATGCCCTCAGAAACAGGATGATGGGCATTTTGCTGTAGAGCCAACTCTTCTGCAGGGGTTAGGTCTGGACCGCGTGGACCTCCACCTGTTTTTTGCTTGTCTGCCTTCTTATTAGCTTTAAAATTAATGTTGTTTACATTATATATGATTCTTTATGTCAACGGTTCTTTAAATAGTTATATACCAATATTTACCAGTTTGAAGTATATTCTTGTACTTCACTTTAACATGTTCCCGTGTTCTTCTTGTGCTCACATTTGATCTGGAATTATGACATATTAAATAATAATTATTCTGACACATAGGAAATGAAACGCTGCTTTCAGTAAGTACAATGCACACTCGTTTAATTTGTCGGCCACTTTTTGCCAGCAGTCTTTTCTGGTTTGGGCTGCTTTTGCAGTGTTACCCCTTGTGCATATTAAATATTGAAATTCTTCATGTCCTTCGAATAAAAGGTCTTGCTCTGCTTGTGTGAAAAAAAAATGCACCCGTTCTTTCATCATTTTGTTACAGCCTATCAAAGACTTGCTGATCATGTTTTCTAGATTCAATATATATGGGCTTTTCAATCAGCACGGGCGTGCACATTCATCTGGGATGATTAGATCCAGCTAGACTAATCTGCTACACGGCTGCGTTTGAAAAACTGACTTATCCCGGATGAGTTTCACTGGCATTTACTTATCCAAGATGAGGCACCTGATTTCAGACGATTTAAGCGACGTATGGAAAATACCCCCAGGTCTCTAAGTGATTTAATCCTGAATGTTTTCCAGACATTAAAAACTGTGTACGGTTGTGAGGGTGGAAAAAGGTGGTTCTCGTGAAGAGGTGACACAGATAAAAGCTTCTCTACCTTAAAATACTTCCTACATTGGTTCCATATTCTGATTGAGTGAAGCACAATTGGGTTGTTAGTATATTGATGATGACTTGTACTTATTGGGGTACAAAGCAAGGAATATACAGAAGTACTGCAAGATTTTATTTCTATTGCAGACCAACCCTGTGTATGTTCATCTATTTGTGTCCATGTCCATGTTCTTATAGTTTGTATGTTTGCTGCCCAGAAATAAAATTGATTGTTAGGTTGAGCCATCTTCCGCCTTAGGTTTTTGTAGGGTCACCCACAATGGATATGTGGATGTTTTGAATTCCAAATAAATGAGGTTATGGTTGAATCTAATTTCTTAAAAAGTGATTTATTGATGTACTGTATATTGGGATGTTTTAAAATATTAAAGGAAGCTTAGGAAAAATATTCATCTTAACAATGTTAATTCTTCCAGCTAAAGTAAGATGAGGGGTAGACCATCTATGCAATTTTTTCCATACTGATGACATTTTGTTGATAAAGAGCTTTATGTTTATTTGTGATGTTTACCCCTAGGTATTTAAACAGATCTGCAATTATAAAAGGGATGGTGTCAAATCCAATATTGTGTGCTTGAGAATTCACTGGAAAGAGCACACTTTTATTCAAATTAATTCTGAGACCAGAAATCTTTTGAAATTCTGTAAGCACTGTTAGGACTGCAGGCACAGTATTTAGTGGATCTGATATATACAAAACCATATCATCTGCATATAGAGAAATTTTCTGTTCAAGTCCTTCTCTGATAATCCCCTTTATGTCATAAGCATTTCAATAGTGAACTGTCACTGGCTCAATGGCAATTGCAAAAAGCAGCTACGAGAAGGGGCATCCTTGTCTAGTATCACATTCTAGTTTAAAGTACTGTAGTCTGAATTAATGTTGTTAATACAAACTGAAGCTTCTGGACTGGTATACAGTAATTTGATCCATGCACAAATGTTTGGGCCAAACCCAAATTTCTTCAATGTAGTGAAAAGGTAGTTCCATTCAACCATATCAAGTGCTTTTGCTGCATCCAACAATAATAATATCTCCGGGGTGTTAGACTTTGTGGGTGAATATATTACATTAAACAGGCATTGAAGAATGGAAGCTAAGTGTCTGCCTTTAATAAATCCAGTTTGGTCTTATGAAATTACTGAAGGAAGCACTTTCTCAATCCTTATAGATAGTACTTTGGAGAGTATCTTAATATCATTATTCAAAAGTGAAATTGACCTGTATGATACACAATTTAAGTATTCCTTATTTTGTTTAGGAAGGACGGTAATTAATGCTTGGCAAAAAGTTTGAGGTAGAATTTTATTGTCTCTAGCTTCTGTAAATGTTGCTAATAAAAGGGGAGCTAGCTTAGCTGAGAATGTTTTATTAAATTCGGCAGGGTAGCCATCAGGGCCTGTTGCTTTCCCACTCTGAAGTGAGTTTATAGTATCTAGTAATTCTAATAGTGCCAGAGGTTTATCCAATTCCTCTGCACTGAGAGTATCTATTTGTGGTATCTGTAATGCATCCAGAAATGTATTCGATTGTGTCTTGTCTTCTTTAAACTCAGCAGAATACAAGTACTTATAGTAGTCTCTAAACGTGTGCATTATATTTTTATGGTCAATGATTTTGTCTCCGTCTGTGTTGGTGATTGCTGGGATTGCATTGTGAACTTCCTGCTTGTGGATTTGTTTAGCTAAGATCTTATTAGCTTTCTCTCCATGTTCATAGTAATGATATTTTGATTAGTTGTTGTGTTTCTAGAGTTGTCAAGAGGTTGAGTTTTGAATGCAGAGCCTGTCTTTTCCTATGAAGTGCCTCATTTGGACTTCTGGCATGTTCTTGATTTATTGTAAGAGTTAAATTCGAACCCTGCTCTATGTGTGCACCTGGCATGTGTCTGAGTCTCATATCCGTCTGAGCTTATGCTTAAAAGCTGACGCTGTTATTTTAATTCACTATAATAAAATGTGTTTCCTGTTTTGAACCAAGCTGGATCATAATACATTATATATTTATTTATTTATATAGGCCATTGTTCTTTTTCCTTCTTCTTGAGGTTCACACAGCTCCTCAAAATAAAAATGTAAAATATACATTTTCAAAAAGTCACTTACATCCTAAACAAACAAGACTATCAATCAAGTTGTGCATGTCCTGTTAGCAACTAGGTGTAACCAATCATGTTAAAAGTTTTCTGAATTTATAATTAATTCCTTTTAAAGAAAAGTGACCTAATCAATAAATTGTATAAATATAGCCTGAGGACATTTTTTTTTCCTTTGTAGCAATGTGACTAACATGTGGCTAACATGTACTACACTTGTTACCTCTTCGAAGATTTAGATAAAGAATAATGATTCTTTCTCCTGACAGTGTTTTATTGCTTAAATCGGGGCATTCCAGTTGGGGAGTGTCTGTATGTATTAAATTTCTTCCACACTATTCTAGTAATTCCATTGATTAGCTCTGATACCTTCTTGGTTTCCAATTTATTTCTGTGGGAAAGATATGAGATAACCTGTCCTCTTAAGAAAACCTTCAGGGTTTCCCAGAGTATTCCTGCAGAAACCTCTGAGGATGTATTTGTCTCTAAAAAAAATCAATTTGTTTTGAGATAAATTTTTGTACAGTTCTCGTCTGCTAATAAAAGTGGGTTAAGATGACATCTTTGAGATGAGTATGTGGGGCATAGTGATTTTAGCTCCAAGATCAAAGGGGCATGGTCGGAGGTAAAAATAGCGTCGTACTTATAAGATTTAATTGTAGGCAAGAAATTGTTATCTACAAAGAAATGATCAGTTCTTGAGTGGCAATGATGCACTGGTGAGTAGAAGGAATATGCTCTTGAGTTTGGGTTTAGACATCTGCAGGGGTCTGATAAGTTGAGATCAGCTACAAACTGTGTAATTGTCTTTGCAGTGTTAGATGTCATCACCCCTGTAGTAGGAGACCTATCTAGGTCTGAATTTAAAACACAATTAAAGTCCCCAGCCATTACAATTGTATAAGTGTTCGCATTGGGAATGGATGCAAATACATTTTGGATGAAGTCTCTATCATCGATATCGGGTGAGTAGATATTTATCAAAATCACTTTACAGTTAAATAGATTACCCATTACAATCAAATATCTACTTTCAGGATCAGCTATTACATCTGATACTGCAAATGAGACTGTTCTATGTATTAGAATTCCCACATGTCTAGTTTTCTTTGAATAGCTGGAATGGAATATTTGGCCAGTCCAGTCTCTGTGCAGGTGAAACTGATCCTTGCTTAATAAGTGGGTCTAAGCATTTAGACCTGTTAGGTGAGAGAATAATTTCTTTCTCTTTAATTTTGTGATTCAGACCTTTAACATTCCTACTCACAAAGTTAACTGTTTGGTCATGGAGGCATTAGTTCTGAACTTTTGTTGTCATTTTGTCATCTTAACTAGTTATTGCTATGAAGCCTATTGTTAGGTTGGCACTTATAATTATAAGGTTTAAAAGGATAGATTAGAGATAGCTTGCTCTCTTTATCTCCATTGAGATGTAAATACTATAAGCATAAAATATAATCTTAAACAATCTTAAGATAGTAAACCCAGGGAATGATGTTAAAAAGTAGCCATGGAAAAACATAGTAAGGCCCTAATACAATAAATCAAGGGTATGATGTTAAACAGTCTCCTTTAAAAAATAAATAAATAAATAATTAAAAAAATAATTTACGCATACATCCATCCATTTTCCAACCCGCTGAATCCGAACACAGGGTCACGGGGGTCTGCTGGAGCCAATCCCAGCCAACACAGGGCACAAGGCAGGAACCAATCCCGGGCAGGGTGCCAACCCACCACAGGACACACACAAACACACCCACACACCAAGCACACACTAGGGCCAATTTAGAATTGCCAATCCACCTAACCTGCATGTCTTTGGACTGTGGGAGGAAACCGGAGCGCCCGGAGGAAACCCAAGCAGACACGGGGAGAACATGCAAACTCCACGCCAGGGAGGACCCGAGAAGCGAACCCGAGTCTCCTAACTGTGAGGCAGCAGCGCTACCACTGTGCCACCATGCCGCCCTTACACATACATACATATATTAATATAATTGTAATTAAAGCATAAACAAAAAATGGCTGAGAAGAGAAAATGATGTATTATTACAGTACCAGTATCACTGCAAGCGGATCAAACAGCCGGTAAGATCTTCTTTGCCATGCAATGGCAGGATGCAACTCACAATCGTATTTCAAAAAAGTGTCGGAATCAGTTTTATTAGCTCTTTTTCTGCTTCCTCCGTAGAGGTAAACATGTAGAGCTTGCCTTGAATGTCTACTTTCAGTTGGCAGGATACAAGAGGCTGTATTTGATCTCGGCTTTCTTTAAGCGCTGTTTAATGTTGTAAAAAGCAGCACATTTAGCAGCTGTTGAGGGTGAGAAATCAGGGAAAATACGAATGTGGTTATTTTCAAATATAATCTCGTGTTTCTGTCTTAGCAGTAACATTATATGTAATTTAAATTATAAGTTTTTAAAGCACATGATAAGACTCCTAGATTTAGAGGTATTTGATCCCCGTATTATAGTTATAGAACATCCGGCGCCGCCATGAGTGGCAGCCTTTTCAGCAGCTCCGTGTATGACTGTATATGTATGTGTACTTTTCTACTTTTATTTTTCTATTTTTATTTATTGATCACTCCTACCACTTTATTTTATGTGGATTCCTTCCCTGGACACACTTTTACAACATGGGCATGGATTTTAAAACGCAGAGACACGCCTATTCAAGTACTCAACTTCGGGCGCTGAGAACAAATGCCAGTGCCGGTGTGGTTCCATATTTACCCGACGAGGTAAGAAGGCGGTATCGTGGCAGCAGAGCCGGCACTAAGCTAAAAAAGAAGCGGCTTGCGAGAAAGTGGCGTTTCAAGCCTTCGGTGCCTTCTGTGATTCTGGGGAATGTAAACTCAATCTCAAATAAGATCGACGAACTGGCTGCGCTGGTGAAAAATGTAAGGACCTACAGAGAATGCAGTTTGTTGTGTTTTTGCGAAACCTGGCTAAATAACACCATCCCAGATGCCAACGTGGAGCTACCCGGGTTTAGCACAGTTAGAGCGGACAGAGATGCAAGTACCTGTGGTAAGCACAAAGGAGGAGGACTCGCTCTCTATGTTAATACACAGTGGTGTCACTCTGGACATGTTAACGTCAAAATCTCCACTTGCTGCAGGGATATCGAACTGTTGGCCGTAAGTTTACGTCCCTACTATTTGCCCAGAGAGTTTGGACATGTCATTGTTGTTATTGTATACATTCCTCCTCGGGCAGACGTGGAGTCAGCGAGTGACATCATCCATTCCGCTGTTGCTAAGTTACAAACGCAGCACCCTGAGGCGCTTGTGCTAATCGCTGGAGACTTTAACCATGTGACGCTGGACAAAACATTACCTGCATTCTCCCAGTATGTGGACTGTAACACCCGGGGAAATAAGACTATTGATTTACTGTATGCAAACGTTAAAGACGCATACAGTGCCACCCCGCTGCCTGCGCTTGGGAAAGCAGATCATAACCTGGTTCTGCTTCAGCCTCACTATAAACCAAAAGTTAGAGTTCTACCTGTAACCACACGATCATACAGGAAGTGGACTCCGGAGGCTGAGAATACTCTGAGACAATGTTTTGGAACTACAGACTGGGATATCCTGCAGGGATCTCATAGTGAGAACATTGAGGAAGTTGTTGACTGCACTACTGACTACATCAACTTCTGTATGGACATTGTAGTTCCAGTAAGAACAGTACGCTGCTATGCTAACAACAAGCCATGGATTACAAGTGACATCAAGGGCCTTTTGAATCAGAAGAAAAGGGCTTTTAAAGACGGTGATCAGCATGAGCTCAAGCGCGTGCAGAAGGAACTCCGAGTCCAGCTCAGGGCGACGAAGGAGCAGTACAGGAGAAAGCTGGAGCAGAAGTTGCAGAATAACAGCATGAAGGAAGAGTGGGATGGGATGAAGATCATCACTGGCTGCAGCTCGAAGCGGGGTACCACCATTGAGAGAGACGTGAAGAGAGCAAACCAAATGAACAATTTTTTTAACAGGTTTGACCACCCTAACCCACTCTCACTCTTACCTCGGAGTACTGCACCCTCCACACATCCTTCTGCTGATACCAGCATAGGAAAGACATCCCCACCCATAATTACAACAGCGCAAGTGAGCAGAGAGCTGAGGAGACTTCGTGCCAGCAAAGCAGCGGGTCCAGATGGAGTATCGCCACGACTGCTGAAGGTCTGTGCATCGGAGCTGGGGGGTCCTCTACAGCGCATCTTCAACCTGAGCCTGGAACAGGGGAGAGTCCCGAGGCTTTGGAAAACATCTTGCATCACCCCAGTCCCAAAGGTATCACGTCCTAGTGAGCTGAATGACTTTCGGCCTGTTGCTCTGACATCACATGTGATGAAGACCATGGAGAGGCTGCTGCTTCACCACCTTAGGCCACAGGTTCAACACGCCCTTGACCCTCTGCAGTTTGCATATCAGGAGAAGGTGGGAGCGGAAGATGCCATCATCTATATGCTACACCGATCCCTCTCTCACTTGGACAGAGGAAGTGGTGCTGTAAGAATTATGTTTCTAGACTTCTCTAGCGCCTTCAACACAATCCAACCTCTGCTCCTTAGGGACAAGCTGACAGAGATGGGATTAGATTCATACCTAGTGGCATGGATCGTGGACTATCTTAAAGACAGACCTCAGTATGTGCGTCTTGGGAACTGCACGTCTGACATTGTGGTCAGCAACACAGGAGCGCCACAAGGGACTGTACTTTCTCCGGTCCTGTTCAGCCTATATACATCGGACTTCCAATACAACTCGGAGTCCTGCCATGTGCAAAAGTTCGCTGATGACACTGCTATCGTGGGCTGTATCAGGAATGGGCTGGAGGAGGAGTATAGGGACCTAATCAATGACTTTGTTAAATGGTCCGACTCAAACCACCTACACCTGAACACCAGCAAAACCAAGGAGCTGGTGGTGGATTTTAGGAAGCCCAGACCCCTCATAGACCCAGTGATCATCAAAGGTGACTGTGTGCAGATGGTGCAGACCTATAAATATCTGGGAGTGCAGCTGGATGATAAATTAGACTGGACTGCCAATACTGATGCGCTGTGCAAGAAAGGACAGAGCCGGTTATACTTCCTTAGAAGGCTGGCTTCCTTCAACATCTGCAATAAGATGCTGCAGATGTTCTATCAAACAGTTTTGGCGAGCGCCCTCTTCTACACAGTGGTGTGCTGGGGAGGCAGCATTAAGAGGAAAGACGCCTCACGCCTGGACAAACTGGTGAGGAAGGCAGGCTCTATTGTTGGCATGGAGCTGGACAGTTTAACATCTGTGGCAGAGCGAAGGGCGCTCAGCAGGCTCCTATCAATTATGGAGAATCCACTGCATCCACTAAATAATGTCATCTCCAGACAGAAGAGCAGCTTCAGGGACAGACTGCTGTCACTGTCCTGCTCCACAGACAGATTGAGGAGATCGTTCCTCCCCCAAACTATGCGACTCTTTAATTCCACCAGGGGGGGGTAAACGTTAATATTTAACATTATACATAGTTATTGTCTGTTTTTTTCACCTGTATTATTATCATTCTTTAATTTAATATTATTTATTGTATCAGTATGCTGCTGCTGAAGAATGTGAATTTCCCATTGGGATTAATAAAGTATCTATCTATCTATCTATCTATCTATCTATCTATCTATCTATCTATCTATCTATCTATCTATCTATCTATCTATCTATCTATCTATCTATCTATCTATCTATCTAATAATACATTTTATTTAATAGGCGCCTTTCTTAGCACTTAAGGTCACCTTACAATAAAATTAAACAACATTAGTAAAATAAAAACAAGAGGATGATAAATCAAAAAGCAGTAATTAGCAAATAAACAATTATAACTGGCAGTAACCGTGCAAAATTCACAATTGGTATGGCCAGTTTGAAAAGATAGGCTTTGAGGGTAGTTTTAAAATGTGTTATTGAATTGAGCTGACATATATGAGAGGGAAGAGAATTCCAGAGTTGAGGAGCATTATGAGAGATGCTCGAGCTCCCATACTACAGAGTTTGATGTGCGGTACAGAAAGCAGAGCTGCAGATGAGGATCTGAGTGAACGAGAGGGAGTGTAAGTCTGTAGGAGATCAGTGAGGTAGGGGGGAGCTTTAAATGTTAAGAGCGGTATTTTGTATTGTATTCTGTAGTTAACAGGGAGCCAGTGAAGTTGAGAGAGAATAGGTGTAATATGTTCAGTGGATTTAGAACAGGTTATTATCCAGAAAGTATGCGGTAAGCTGCCTCTATCTCGGTGTCTTATTTGAAGTCCTCTCCAATTATTTTAGAGAATAGTTCAGCAACGAATTTCACTGGGTTTGGACTTTCACGATTCTCAGGGAGACCTTCAATTCTAATATTATTCCTTCTGCATCCATCTTCCAGTGCAGCAAGTCTGTCTCTGAGTATTTTGCATTCGGAATTTGCAGGCCACTGTTTTTCCATCAGCAGTAGATGCCAGTTGTTTGGCTATTTCAGGTGTTTAGAGTTTGTGTGAAAACGATGAAGAACTGTCAGTAAGCTGTGATCAAATGAGGTGGCCATGTGGTGATTCAATGATCCATTGTGAGGAGGTGTTTATACATTAGCAGTAACCAGTACAACAATGCTACATCCATGCAATTTGTGAAGTGTATGCCTCACATATTTTGACAAATCAATGAATCTTTTTACATGTGCTGATTTACTGTGTGTGTATTTTGCAAACGCCTGAATGGACTTCGGAGTGAGACAGGTTTAATGAGAATGAATATAATCCATTTTGATTAACATAGCTTACACCATTGACAACTGTGCCAGTTCACAGAGAATTGTACTTAATCATTTGGATAACTCTTTTAGACTATTTAAAATTTTGAAAAACAATGAGAAATGCTATTATACTGTGAAGAAGTGACCTAATGGTATGGAGATTTTCACATATACAGTACCAGTCAAAAGTTGGGGTCATCACCCAGATATTTTCATTTCTTTTCTTATTAAGGTACCATTAAATTGATTTTAAAGTACAGCCAAGACTTTACTAATGTTTATAATGGCTATTACTGCTTGAAATTATTCACATATGGCTTCCAAGCCCCCTTGTCAGCAGCCATCCCTTCAATATACTAATGATCAACTCCCTTAGCTTATCCTTAATTAGTCAGTCAGTCATTTTCTAACCTGCTCTTCCTGAACAGGATAGTGAGGGGTGCTGGAGCCTATCCCAGCCAGCATAAGCAAGGCAGGAAGAAACTCTGGACAGGGTGCCAGTCCATCAAAGGGCAAACACACACACACACACAAACTACACACTGAGCCAATTTGGTATCGCCATTCCACCTAACTTTATGTCTTTGGACAGTGAGAGGAAATTGGAGCACCAGGAGGAGACCCACACAGACACATGGAGAACATGCAAACTCTGAGATGCAAACCCTGGTCTGCTTACTGAGAGGCTTATCCTTAATTAGTGTTGTTTATGTGATAATTGGTTACTGGGCAAACTTTTCTAATTGCATTAGCACCACTGAAGCCTGTTATTCTGTTCATGTGGGTTGCAAGGCACCGGCATTCCTAAAGTTCAATTCTGACTTTAAAACTGGACAAAATGAAACAACTTTCTCAAACATCTCAGTTGGTTGTTTTCATGTGATAGATTGCCAAGAAACTGTAAATTTCATACAAAGGTGTCTATTACTGTCTAAAGAGAAGAAGGTAAACTGGATATGATTAGGATTGAAAAAGAAGGGGGTGGTCCAGATGGTCAACTGCATAAAAGGAGAAGGATATCAGAGGGTGTAGTGTGAGAAACAAATACCTTACAGGTCCTCAGTTGTTTTCTTCACACCAAATGCCAGTGTTGTCTGCAGTAGAGAAAAGATGACTCCAAGACGCTGAGCATGATACACTGTTCCAGTGTAAGGGAAGGCCAGCAGCCCAACCAGGCTGGGATGCCAAGAAATGGAAGGATGGGGAAAGTTAGCCTCTTTAGGGCACTGCCTCCCCTAGAACGCTAGATAGCAGCTCCCCTGGATTGCAGAGGTGCCCTGGATTCCCACAGGGCACCATGGGACTATATCTCAGCCCTGTTGGGTACAGTGGGTAACGACAGAGGGGTGATATGAAAATGGAACATCCGTATGGCATGAGGTTTTTGCCTAACACAGAAGTGCTTGCACATTACATAATGTGGACTTGCAGATCACAATACAAAAGGACTTGACGGCCTCACAGGGACACGCCAGAGTCGGGTGGAAGGTGGATGAAGCTTGCTGGGAGGAGTGGAAGAGAAAGAGACCACGAGACAGTGAGAGAAGAATAACTGTGTGCTCTGTCAATTATATACTTGTGGCTGTGGTGGTGGGAAACAGTCAAGGGAAGAGTTTTCCTCACAATAAATAAGCTCTTTGTGCTTTTAACTTGTTCCCTGCGTCTGTTGTGTTAGGTTTGGGGAGCTGGAGCGCCCTCTAGTGTCCACACCAATCATCATCTGTCCAATGTTTGTTTTCTTTAGTCCATTTTAACTTTTTCTTTTTATTTGTCAGTTTCACATATGGCCTTTTCTTTGAAACTCTGTCTCTAAAGTCAGAATCCCTGTTGCAGATGACACTGGTATTTGGTGTTAAGAGAACAACTTATGAATTGTAAGGTATTTGTTTCTTACACTACACCCAATTTAAAGTAAAGAGGTCAAAAGAGGACCAGCAAGGTGTTTGTCTGTCAAACTACACACACTGATGTTCTTTTCCTCTTATGTAGTTGTCCATCTTGGCCTTCACATTCTTTTTCTATTCTGATTAGATCCAGTTTAGCTTCTTTTCTCAAGACATCAACCCTTGTTCAAAATCTTCCGTTTCTTTTCAGTCTATCACATGGAATAGCCTTTACTTTGCAAAATAAAAAAAAATAATTCGGACATGAGTGTCAGTAGGTTTTGCGTCCTTGGAACCCATTTACCCAAACTATTCTATACATTTCAGTAATTATTTACCGTCCTGATGCTGATATTTTAGATCATAACATAGGTCGTTGTGATAGCAATTGACAAGAAGAATTCATTGTAAATTGCAGAATTACGGTATTTCAGGGTTCCTCTAGAGTGCCTCTTTCTCTTGCATGATTTTGCTTAAAAACTAATCAGCATATTGTCATCTCATAACAGACTTATGGTTCGAGTTTTTCCGTCCAGCCGTTTTAGCTCTTTGACCATCCTCAAGAAAATGTGACGCAGACATACACACACACCCATCATCGAAATATCATTGTTTTCTGTATCAAGGGACCCTAAAACATTGCGAACCATCTAAAACTGGAAGTCAAAATTTTTGACAAATCAAAAGTTTTCGCTCTTCCCCAGTAGACAATAGTAGGGAGGGCACAAAGCAAAACAATAGACTGACATATTTCTTAAGAAAGCTGTTTTATTTTGGCCATTTTTGAACCCAGAAATGAACTTTCTGAATTCCGGTACATTTTAACACAAGTGAACAAGATGACAAGTTTCATTGTTGTTAATGCAATTAGAAAGGTTTCTGTAATACCCAATTATCATTAAATTGATTAATTAAAGATAAGCTAAGGGAGTTTACCAATAGGACACTGAATGAACTGTGGCCATAAATGGGGCTTTGCAGCCATATGTGAATAATAAATTAAAATCAGTCATTTCAAGTAGTAGTATCCATTATATACACTAGTAACACCTTGTATCTTGATAAGGAAATTCTATTAAAAACTTGAACATTTCTTGTTTACCCCAAACTGTTGACAGGTAATGTAATTTTGAGAAACTTAATTATCATTCAAGAATTTGTCCAAGGCAGCAGCAAAACTGTAACACAGGTTATTCGGAAACTCCAATATGGCCCTGTAAAATTATGGGTTGTGTCGGACCCAGCCGGGACACCTCTTCTTTGTATGGTCTGGGGGAACAAGCCTGGACAGAGCATTACCTCCTCCGGAACGCTAGATGGCTAACCCCCCCTGGGTGGCAGCGGTGCCTCAGACTCCCGCAAGGCTTCATGGGAGTTGAATACAGCCCTGTTGGGATCCAGAGGCACCGCCAGGGGGCACTTCAGCTGTTCCTGAGCCCATGTGGGCGGTTCTTCTGCCACACCCAGAAATGCAGCTGGAAGTGGGGCAACGAGCACCTAGAGCACTTCTGGGAGACTTATATAAGGGGTCAGCAGAGAATACTCGGTGAGCCAGAGTCGGGAGGATGGAGACAAAGCTTGCCGGGAGGAGTGAAGGAGAAAAGAGAAGCAAGAAAAAAGTACTGTGTGTAGTCGTTGTGCTTATTGGGACTGTGTTGTGCCTGTGGGAAATGGGGAAGACGTTGCCCACAGATGAAGAAAAAGAAAATAAAACATTTGTGTTTTATCAGTGTGCCTCCTGTGTCTGTTTGTGTTGGGCTGAGCGGCTGCTATGCCCTTTATCTTTGTCACAGAGTGTTTGCATGAATGGACCCTGCAGTAACTGGTGTGATGCTCCTGCCTTATGCCTGCTTGAAAATGCCATAATAACTACCACCCCAGAATCCCACCCTCCCAACCCGCTGCCACACTACGTACTGGATTAAACAGGTTGGAGTATGTTACGTATGTTAACATGAAAAACACTTTGGCTAGTAATCCTTCATCACTTTTCAGTTTGATTTATTTATAATTGCAATGCCATCTGCCTACAACGTGCCGCCTTGAGAACCAAAGATGTGACAACCATAACAATTAAAATGATTTTCCTCCTAAATTAAAACAGCTTTTTTTTCTTAAAAATGTCTTCCCTGCAAGCAAACACACATCCAGATTAGATCAAGACAAAATAATTTATCACCTGATTATTTTCTGCTCACACAATTAGTTGCATCGTTTCAGCTTCTGCTTTTTTTAGGCGACTGAAGCATTTCATCTAATTAGGGAAATAGCGGCTGAGCTGCTGGCGGTTGGCTTTCATTTTCTCTACAGCGGCTCTTGGAGGAGATTGATGAGTATTTGGTTTCTCTGCCATTCTTCAAAGGAGCAGTTTGTTAACTGTGGTCCAGATACAGGTATTCAGGATGCTAACACAAGTTACTTTTGACTCCTTACTTCCTGGTACTAAAAAAAGACGTTTGCACCTTAGAGATCCACTGCTGCAGATGAATAATGAGGGCTGAAGCAGCACTCTTAGATAACATGAGTCCATTACACTTCACCGTATGCCATACATGCCACTCAAAATCGAGAGAGCAACCTCACAATAATGGAATATTATTCAAAGTACTACAACTTACAAAAACGATACAACTTTTTTTTTTTTTTTTGTCTAGTGTTCTTCACTGAGTGCAGGCACAGTGCACTGTGAACAATTCCCATTTAAAATACAAGTACAGCATATATTAATTATTAAATACAGAACTGGTTTATATATAAATACAGATTTGTGAAAACCCTCTAAGAACAGGGTAGAAAATAGAAACAAATGATATCCGTCCACTAATTAATTGATGAATGCATTGGTGGAGATTAAAACTGTAAAAAAGAAAATCAAAAATAAAGTCACAGCCCTGGAGACCTTGGTCAACTGGTTGTCCACCCTCTCCTGAGTTATGTATAGTGGAGTTTCTTCTGGCTATCCAATCTGATGAGCGAATCTTGCTATCTGATGATTCTAATGCTCCTTTATCAGAGATGAATTTTCCATATGCAGGAGACCAGCCTGGCAGTAGAGCAGTGGCACCAAATGCCACACCCAGATACCAGGAAGAGAAACAGAACAAAAGAGGGTTGGTAACAGTTTAAAAATATTGTACAAATGACTAACAAACAAAAATGAAGCATGCACCCCTAATTGGCTGCTCTAGTCAGGGTATGCTGGCAAAAGTCATGAGTCTCAAAAAGCAGAGACTGATGGAGCATCCCTTATATTAAAAGAAGGATAGTTTCACAGCTTTGTTGGCCCTGTAATTAAAAGTTCAACCTGCCACTGTTACTTTATTAATCCTTGGAATCTTAAGTAGGCCAGCATCTTGAGATCTCAACGTGCACTCTGCTTTGTAAGTAATGATAAGTTCAATAACTAAGCAGAGTCTCAGCCATTTAAGGCTTTATACGTTCTTCAACAACATGGGGACACAGTTGGAAACTTATTAATTGTCAGACATGACCAATCACACCAAAGAAAAACTGACCAATCAGATTGCTTCGACAGACTGGACACATAGACCTTAGTGTTTTATTACAAGACACTGTCACGCATGAAGTATTTGTTACACCCCAAAGTGAGAGGTAGCACTTACACTAACCTTGTCACCTGTTTCTCCCTGCACTACTTTGAAAAACCACCCATGGAGGGCAACTGAATCTGCACCTTCCAGGGCAGTTAATATAAAGCAATGCATCCCCGGAGGTAGGTCACTTTGAGTCAAGCTAACTACCAAAAGAAAGAACCCACTCTGCTGAGCAATGGCAAGGTTAGAAAGAAGGCAACCGCTTGGATTTTCTGTTTTGTAGCGCCATCATGCGTTTGTTTCATTTTCTGTGAAAAGAATTAAATGTTACAACTCGGTTGGTGTTCCATTATTTCATCCTTCAACCCGGGTTTCACAACTGTTTGACCACAATGCCTATTAAACATATAAATGTGAGTCACAAATATGGAGAACTCACCGCATTTGTTGAATATAAAAATATCTTGTTGAGAGGGAAAATGGTTCCTGTAAAATCAGATTATACGTTGGAATTTGAAGATATTAACGGACTAATGGTAAAAGCTGTTCACAGTTAAACGGTGTTGAATGTAACCCATATGTGCAAATGTACAAAGTTTGTATGTTTTGTCTTTAATTTTGTTAACTAGAAATTTTTCAGACATTGTTATGCTGAATATTGTATCAATAAAGGTGTATTATATGAAAATGGTGATGGATATAAGTTTGAAAGAATTGGCAGCTACATTTGGGAAAATATGTATTGCAAAATATATATTCAAAGTAAATGGTGTGTCATAGCCTGTCAGAAGAGGTGAAAAGGGCTGACATTAATAGAGATGATAACGAAGAACCAAAGGAAATGCAGATTTCTGTAGTCAAAACACAAGAATCAGTAAATGTACCTAATGATAGATAGATAGATAGATAGATAGATAGATAGATAGATAGATAGATAGATAGATAGATAGATAGATAGATAGATAGATAGATAGATACTTTATTAACCCCAAGGGGAAATTCACATAATCCAGCAGCAGCATACTGATAAAAACAATAATAATTAAAGAGTGATAAAAATGCAGTGCAAGTTAAAAAATGCAAGGTGGAGAGTGCGAGGCAGGTATAACACACATAAGTGATACACACGCAACTCCAGAAGAGCTACCTTCTGAATGTACATCGAAATGAATAACTAAAGTTGAGTTATCATTAATTGTAAATGCAAACATACCAAGGCAGAATCAACACATAGTGTTTTAACACGTTGCATATCCATTGACCACAATGCTTCCCTAAACTTTATTTGCTATTATGTCATATAGTAATGCAATAGTTAGCATGACAAAAACATATCATAGCAGATCGAAGCACCTTCCAAATGCTTGGTGTGAAGTACCTGTAGTAGTCTACTTTCTTGTATGTCTGTCTCTTCTGTCACCGTATTCATTCCAATATACAAAAATAATAATTAAACTTCAGTGCTGCTGAGCTCTTTGATTGATAATAGCAATCTTCTACTCTATTTTCACTCAGTAGCAAATCTTCTGTCCAGTTTCTTTTTACTTTCTTGTACAAGTGGAACCTCGGTTTGCGAGCATAATTCATTCCAGAAACATGCTCGTAGTCCAAAGCACTCGTATATCAAAGTGAATTTCCCCATAAGAAGTAATGGAAACTCAGATGATTTGTTCCACAACCCAAAACTATTCAAATAAAAATGATTAATACAAAATACAAAGTAAAAATACATAAAACAAATTAACCTGCACTTTACCTTTGAAAAGAATCATGGCTGGTGTGAGTGAGTTTCTAAACTCTTGTGGGATTGCACC
Source organism: Erpetoichthys calabaricus (assembly GCF_900747795.2). Taxonomy (NCBI): domain Eukaryota; kingdom Metazoa; phylum Chordata; class Cladistia; order Polypteriformes; family Polypteridae; genus Erpetoichthys; species Erpetoichthys calabaricus. The sequence continues at coordinate 26,691,534 of NC_041396.2, read as the reverse complement.
CAACGGGACGACACGCTGAAGAGCGTCCCAAAGCAATCGCAGTCTCCCAGTGCTGTAGCAGTTGGTTGTAAAAACAAATCCGAAAAGATCGCGGACATGCTATAAGCGCCTGCTGTCGATGGGTGATACAAGGAACAAGGAACATTATAAATGCGCAGGGCCCTGCCTGACTGCTGTGTCTGTGTATAGGAGAGCGGCAGATCCCACTACAATAAATAACAGCGCTGTTGCTGTTTCAAGCTGAATAAAGCTGGTGTTGCTAAAGTACTGAGACTCAGCTGCGTGTTTTAGGGTGAAAGACGGGGGCTCGCACGTCACAGCACACATACACACACACGCACACACACACACACATACACACACACACACGAGTGAGCGAGTGAGCACACACACATACACACACACGTGCGCGCGCACACACACTGTCACAATGCTAATGCTGCAGTAAACAGTATACGCTTGTATGGATGTTGACTATATGAGTGAGGCACGCCGACTCAGACTGAAAATAGGAGACAATTGCCCACAATCCCGCAGCGAGAGAGAGAGAAGAACCATCAGCTAAGTTGTGATCACATGACGCTCAGCAGACAAAGCGTATACATACTGCTTGTACTGCAAGACCTTGCTCGTTTATCAAGTCAAAATTTATTGAAAATTTTTGCTCGTCTTGCAAAACACTCGTAAACCAAGTTACTCGCAACCCGAGATTCCACTGTATGCCAAATGTAAGAGCCAATTTTAGAAAGTTAAAGTTTTGAGTTAAACTCATATTAATGTTTGCTTAATTTGAATAGAATATAATTTATTCCGTAGTCATAGACAATGGTATAGACTTTTCCCCCTATAAGTTAGTAAGCGATAGAACCTTCTTGCTATAACGGAGAAATAGTGTGACAATAAGTTCAGTTGTGTTTGGAACAGGTCCCAGTAAGCAGGGACTTAAAAGACCCATTTTCAACTTAGAAATGGGATAAGCATACAGTTTTCTGACCAATTTGAAATGGTTCAGAAATGTTAAGTAAATTGTAACGATTTCAGATGTAACAAGATTTAAGCTTTGAACAGAACATTTCTTAACAAGAATTTTTCCTTTTTTTTTTGTTATTTTAATTTTCTTTTTTGTGTGAAATGTTTTTGCTTTGAATTTTAACTAAACTTTTAAAAACGAAGATATTTTGTCTGTGGAATCATTTCTATGCATCAGGCTTTTGTTGAATCCCATTTTTGAGTTAGAGCTGCTGAACTTGGGTAACTTTGGAAAAACACAGCTACACCAAGTATAGGGAATGCATTGTAATCGTCCAAAAATTCAATGTTGAGATTTTGATGAATCTTGATGTTTTAGAACTTTCTTAGTCCAAAAATCATATGGAATTATGTCTGTGTGTCTGTATGTGTGTGTGTATTTGTGTATGTAAACATGATAACTTGAGTACACTTTCGCTTAGGTCAACCAAATTTTGCATACAATTATTAAGTACAAAACGTAGATTTCTATCAACTTTTGAGCTATTTCCGCTAACCGGAAGTAGTACTTTACCTTTTATTCATGCAGCTACAGAGTCCAATTTATTCAACTTTGCTTTTATAATAATTGTTCAATATATTATTAATTTGATTTGATTTCTTGTTGATTGTTCTTTAATGTACATAATCTTAATAAATAATTTGCCAGTCTCCTCACTCACTCACTCACTCACTCACTCACTCATGTCCGTCCGAAGCCGAAGGCGCAGTCGCCTTCTGCGCAGCTGCCTGAAACACCTTACGAGACCGACATCGCGGCAGGCGGAGGATTTACGGCCGCGAAAATTCAAAGAGAAAGGCGACTTCGACCAACATCCAACCCCAACATCGTGGGAGGCGGCGGATTTACGGCCGCAAAAATTCAAAGAGAAAGGCGACTTCGATTAAAGCTCAAGGCCTATTTACGCATTCATTCAATACACCTATATCAGGTTTGTGGTGCTTATACTTATTATATATTATACTATTCCACTTGTGCCCGTTTCATCTTACGTTGTCAAAACGGGCTCTTTGTCTAGTACAAAAATATAATCATTGTACTGCAGTTTACTCTTCAAATATCCATCCCCGTATACAACAAAAGTCTAGGGGAGACCACTCCCGATTTTTCTCTCTCTCCTTGTCTTTCCATTTTTGTTTTATGTATTTTTCTGATACATTGGCAGAAGTAGGATGCTACAACCCCTGCTATTTAAAGTGCATGGACTGGAAGAAATTGGGATTATTCAGAAAATAAAAAAAGTGGGGGCATAGCCCTGTGAGCGGTGATTTTCACTGCCATCCACTACAAACTTTTTAACGAGTTTTCCTCTGATGTGTATGCTCATTTGAGGATGACGTCTGGCCCTGCTAGACTAAGTAAGCACGTTTGCATTTTCATACTTAGCGTAGTGGTTTAGGTTTGTTAGATGTATTAGATCCATGATAGTTTTCTATGATAGCAGTGTGTGTATCATAATACCACATACTGTATACACACATTTACATTCACCTCCATAAATACATAAAACACAGTACTGTTCATTAAGATCACATGAAATTTTTGGAAAGAATTTTTTTTCTTCAAGTATTCTTACCATCAGGCCAATTGAAATGACAGCCATTCCAATTAAACCAGTCAGAATCTTTTAGAAGAGTCCATTGCCATCAAACACCAACATGAACATTTGAAAAATGGATGCATCGGTCATTAAGCCCCTGTTTTCCTATGCTAACAGTCTTTAACAGAATCACTCATGTTGTATATCTCCCGCTAAATAAATATTTCACTGCATTTCAGAAGGCAATTCTGCTTCTTTTTAATTAGGCATTTTGGGATTTACTGACAGCTGGAGGCACATAATGAGACAGACTGAGTCTGTTCGGTCTCCTTTCAGTACATTCTAAGACATGGCATGAAAATGAAGCATATTGGCTAAATCAACAAGTGTTGTATTTTTTAAGACCAAATAATGAGAAACCAAGCCAAAAATATAAGCAAATCAAATATTATATTTGCATAAAATGTTAATATTTTTAGTTTTTTTGGAGGGCCAAAATAAAAGGTGTGACATTAATGGCAGATAAATAAGAATGATGGTGCACTGGGGAGTCCTCCAGAGACTGCGAGTTCAAGACCTGTCCTGGCTACTGCATATGTGGAGCGCACATGTTGTTAAGTGTGTGCGCATGGGGCTCGAATGATGCCCGACAAAACAGGGGTGGGCGCTGTTCCATAATGCCATTTCTAGAACTGCCATATAAGGAGTTTATCTTGTGTGTTGTATTGTGTCTTGCCTGTCTTTTGTGTGTTTTTCGTCACTGCTGGGGGCTTCCACTCAGATTCACATGGTGGAGCTTTACACAGTTCAGGATTGGGAGTTGCGAGGCAGTGATTGACAGCATTGGCTCAATTAGGTGGGATCTGGAATGCCTGACAAAAACACTGTTCCGGTTGGACAGCCAATGAAGGGTCGGAGTGTTGAAATTAAAATCGTCGAGAAGGAAATGACCAAAAAAAATAAAAAGAAATAGTGGTTTCACGTTGCAAGGGAGATAGGACGGACATTATCGATGCCAAGGGAAAAAATAGTAAAAACGTCTCACCCCGAACGCTGAAACAAGGTTAGCTAGGTGGCCACCTGCACGCCTTTTTTCTTTCTTTTTTTCTTCGGACTGTCCCTAGGCTTTGGATTGCTGATTTTGGAGGGTGAGATCTGTGACCTTTTTTTGTACTTTCAGGATAGCGCCGTCATCCATCTTTCCTCGATTCTTCCCAATCGGATTGCCCTCGTCGAACGTTTCTCCTTCCTTCATAGACAATAACCCTTTGAACTGAATTTGTGTAAAAATATATATGTAGTTTATTTGACTCTTATGTTTTGTGTGTATTTACAGTATGTATATACCAGTAATAGCACACTGCCCGATAACATGCAGTGAATACACTTGACTTGAGCATTCCTAGTTTTCATCCTCTTTCTCTGTACGTTTACCATTCGTTTCCTCAGAGGTGGATGCGCTTGCTACTTCCTGAGCAGCTCTTCTTTTCTCCACCCTAGTGGCCCACTTCTTCTCTTCTTTCGTCGGCATCTTTTCGCATTAAAACTGATTAAGTCAGTGTTTGTGCTGCAATTACTACATTTTTCTTAATTTTTCACTTAAGCTGGCACTTAAGACTTCAATCTTTCTCAAGAATTATTTAAAATATGAAGAGGTAGGGGAAGTTACAGCGAAGGTGGTAGGTATGAGAACGGCGCCTGTACGCATGCGCCATACAGCCACCCTGCTGCGCACTGCCGAGAGTTGATTCTACAATAAAATATAAATAAAAATAAAAAGAGGAATAATACCTTGGAGGTCAATCATCACCCCGAAAGCGGACAGTAAAGGTCACATAGTATATGTGTAATAAATTTCAGGTCAATAGTTCAAATGGTTTGCGACCTACCGGTGATTTAAAATCCTCGACAGACAAACAGCCACGGTAACGTACTATATATACAGATATGTGGGGTTTGTTGGGACTGGTCATCCTTTCTAACGAAAAGGAGGAATTTGGTGTGTTTAAGGGAGTGTCTATGTTATGGGATGGGCATTTGCTTGAGAGACAGTTAAAGGGGACTTTATTTCGATTTTGCTGTTGAAGTGAATTAAAGGGTGTAATTATTTAGTTTAAATGTTTGTAAAAGTTTCTCTTGTGTTGTTCCACTAATGTTTCCTTTTATTTTTGTCTTTGCTTAATACTAAGTTTTGATAGGTGAAGTAGCAGAACAACCAGGTCCAATGTGTTAATAAGAGGTTGACAAATGTATTGTTAATGTATCATTGCCCTCCTTGAGCCTATTGTTACACATTTCTGTTCCTCCCTCTGCAGGATGGAGGATGGACAACCTCACCGTCTCTGACATCACTTCTGTCACTAGCACCCCCGGACTCTCCCTTTCATATCTACGCTTTATAAGACTGGATACACTGCCATCTTGAGTCAGTCTAATTCCAGATCTCTGTTTTTTTTTATTCATTCAATTATACAGGGTTCACCACAACTCTTCTTCTGATTTGTGTTTTCTTACAATGTCTTCTCTGTGTGTATGCAAACATTGTTATCTGTGTACCCCTTTCCCCCAACATCCAAACATTCCAAATCCATTCAAGCATGGTGCCCTGTTATTGCAATATTGTATTCTTCATAGACTTGCAATCATTATTATTAATGATTAGATTAGAGTAGAGCCGCTGCTCCTCCGCATTGAGAGGAGTCAGATGAGGTGGCTCAGGCATCTGACCAGGATGCCTCCTGGACGCCTCCCTGGTAAGGTGTTCTGGGCACGTCCAACCGGGAGGAGGCCCCGGGGAAGACCCAGGACACGCTGGAGGGATTATGTCTCCCAGCTGGCCTGGGAGCGCCTTGGGATTCTCCCAGAAGAGCTAGAAGAAGTGGCTGGAGAGAGGGAAGTCTGGGCATCTCTGCTCAAGCTGCTGCCCCCGCGACCCGACCTCGGATAAGTGGAAGAGGATGGATGGACGGATATTATTTCTATAATTCTCTGTTTTCTTTTCCAGGTTTTTGCGCTACTGCCATCTGCTCAAAGTACTCTGCAGCCACTTGTGATGTTGAAATGAATGTGGACGTTTCAACCATCGAACAGGACTCAAACTGTTCGGGACAAAGCTTTAATCTTAAGCACATTTAAGTTTGGTAGAATGCCCCCCTAGTTAGTACCTTGATCTTTGAACCCATAAAGATTTTTTTTCTCCAACACCTCGCTGACTGAAGTTTTTATTTTTCTATCCTCCTTGGCTAACTGACCATACAGCATGTGGACTAAAGAGACCTAAAAAGTGAGTTTAGCAATGTAATCCATCATTTATGGGTTCTACTTTATCTGTTACTTGTTTATCCGTATTATGCACGTATGTATTGATATATTCTTACCTATTATTTTTGTATTTCATTTATTCATTCATTCATATACTTATTTATGCCTAATTTAGTATTTGTCTTTTTATTTTCAATTTATTCTTTATCTGCAATACGATGGGTTCATCTTTGCCATCTCATTAGCAGGGACATTCCTTGTATGCCAATCTATTGCGCCTTCACAAGTCCACATCTTGACAGAACTTTACAGTGTGTGTCCTCAGAACTTTTTTAGGGTTGTTAGGTGGGCACCGCCCCGTCTCAGGTAGTCATCAGTCTGACTCCATGACACCTCCGTGGTGCTTGATACTCATTTCCCACATCCACTCAACTCTCCACCTCTGCTGAGTGAGCTGTTTTAGTGCTCAATGTGCTTCACCCACCACCACCTTGATGGCGACTCTGCTTGCTTGGTGATGTTAGCCACAAACTCCTTGCAGGTTGAATCTCTAAATCCCAAAATGGAAAAGGTTCGTCAGCTTGAGGTTTTGTTGCACTAGACCTATGGTTCTTAAATTTTTTCCTTTTTTGTGACCCAATGTTGCCTGTAGCGTGTCATTGCGACTCATAATCGCTGCAGAACAGCAGGCAATCATCATGCCATTCCCCTGAGCATTGTCTTTCTTCTGGAAGAATCACCACCAGTCATTGTCTGGGAAGGAGAAGACATGTCTCCCTTGAGGAATCACTGATGATTAGAGTCCAGGGATTTGTTTCAGCCATGCAAGCGGCGAACCATCACAAGGCTTTCCACAAACTGTTTTCGACCCTTTCTTATTCACTTCAATTGTAGTTCATGACTCAGTGCAACCCAATTGTAAATATCATGCAACCCATAGTTTTAGAACAACTGCAGCAGACCACAGGACTATATCTGGCTTGAGTACTTAGCTAGCAATCTCCTCAGTGATTTTTTAACATCTTGTAAAGCAAAGATATTATAGAAACAAATGCTGTTGTTGTTGTTAGGGATGGAACATTTGACACAAAGCTTAAAAGCCTGTATTGTGTTAATGACACAAACTGTTGTCACACACATGTGCATGGGAGGCAGCTAAAGGGCACAAAAGAGGGTAATTCCATGCCGGTCCAGGGGGTGGCAGAGTGCACTGATCCTTTCTCTTTTTCTTCTACAGACCAACCACAGGAAATTCTGCCGTGGTCTGATGACGTCACTTCCGGTTCTGGGCCTGATGACATAATTTCCCCTGTCTGGCATTAAAACCATCATATTGTGTCTATTTCCACTGTTCTGTTTTGGACTAATGTCTGTAAAGACCAATGGCTCAAATCTTTGCATTTTTGCAGGCAATTTTCAAGTATCCGGGATGGCTGTCCCAAACCTTTTTGCAGTATTGTTTGCATCATTTCACACTGTGTTTAAATAATGCATCACAGCTTCATTATCACATGACGTCCAAAGTTTTGAACATCACTGAAAATCCAAGAGTGGTCTAACTGCTTCGAAATTCTGCTCTGTCCCACATGCTTTAAAAGACGTTGTGAAACTACCAGTCATATTTTATATAGCAAAGATATTGAAATAAATTAAGAAACACTTGTGGTCTCCTCATGTTTAAACGGTGCGTACGTACAAAAATGTTGCGTAATCCCATTTCCACACTCCAATCGCGATGTATAAAACTTAAACTTGGCGTAAAGCCACACACATTTTCACTTTAGCTCAAACCCTGGTGTACACAAGTTCTCAGCTCTGTTTTGCAAACTGGCGGCACCCAGTGTCAAAGCAGTGCTTTTGTTCCAGTGTGGTTTCCCTTTCTTTTTTAGATCCACATCCCTGACGTGACTTTATCATATACACGGAAATTAACCGCATATTGTTTATTAGTTTAAGGCATCTGATTGTAATTACCCTGTAACAATATAATGGTCCATGGAATGGCCAAACTGTTCCAAATACCATAGCTGCCTTAGCGTTGTTCCTCTCAATGCACCACTCAGAGTATTTATATCACTGTATCAGAGTGTGGAATCACAGTATCTAGCACACGCTGCCTCAGCCATGCGAACATTCTATTTGAACTTCTCTCATACGACAAATGCTTCAGAGCCTTTCCTGTAAGGACCTTGCGGTTCAGAAACACTTTCATCCCAAGAACTATAAACGCAATCAATCAGTCCATCAAGTGCTCCTTGTAGAACTGTTTGTACCTATAAGTACAATTACCTCACTGTAAACTTGTGATACAGTCATAATATTGCACAACCTGAGCCACTTTATAAAGAGCATATTTACATATGATGACAATATTATTTTTAAGATGAAATGCAGCAAAATATGTTTATTACATTATACAGATAACACGTTAACATCATTTAAATAATCTATATTGTTAATGATTAAACATGTGAGGACACAGTGGCGCAGCGCTAGCAAGGAGCTGGCACCCCATCCCGTTCAGGGATTGTTCCTGCCTCGTGTTGTGTTCTTGCTAGGACTGGCGTGACAATGAAAGTTTAGATGGATAGAGTAATTAAACATGTACTACGAAGATATTTCAATGTTCCTTAAAAGTTTTGAAGAATCGGAGTTCTAAGCTTACAGATGGCTTAATGTCTATTACAGAGCTGATTGTGTGGCGATTGGTTACTTGGAGAAAGAAAAGGAAGGACAGGAATTTGGGGTTAGTACGTTTGAAACAGACAGTACTGCTGCAATAAAGTATTTCATCAAAGGTTGCGCACGGCACAGCAAGTATCTTGCGTGAAGCATGAACAATCTCTGGGCGGGGTGCCAGCTCATCACTATCACTGTGCCACTGTGTTCCCATGTTTAATAACATGCTTTAACTCCTATCATCATGAAAATTATATCAAGTATACATCTCAGTATTTTAATTATTCAGACAGCTGTAATATCACGAATGTAATGGATTCCGTGTCCTGTTGGAGGAAGAGAAAGCCCGTTTAAGAAGCACATAGTGCAGTGGTTCTCAAACTGTGGGGCAGGCCCCCCTAGGGGTGTGTAAAGTAACAAAAAGGGGGGCGCAAAGATGTGAAAAAAAGAAAACAAGAATTGAAAATATGAAAAACACATCTATTGAAACCAAAACAAATTAACTTAAACTACATTCTGATACTAGAAAAATAAATATAGAGTTAGATAAATGTCGATAAAAGTTAAGTAGGTATAATAAAATATGCATCTATGATATGTCATTAATTAAAAATGAACAAATTGGTATTAGTGGGCTCCTACATTAGGGGGGCGCAATTAAAACTGTTATGAAAACTCGGGTCGCAAATACTTAAAGGTTGAGAAACGCTGACGTAGGGAATCACACACATAGAGCACATAGAAGAACACATATAAAACAAAGTATTTAATGTGCTACTTTAGTTACGATGGGATTTGTGAAACTAGTAAATTAAATTATTTAAAGATGAAGTTTATGATGTTCTACTTTAATGACAAAATAAACTACGTGATTAAAGTGGAAATTTTAAGATTGAAGTTGACATTTCGAGCTTTTTTTTCACTGTGTCCCCTTTTTTACTTTTCTCTGTACCATAATAAGCTTTCATATTACACTCAGACAGTGACAACTTTTTATTTACTTCGGACACTATGCGACTTTGTGAACTTGAGCTTTCGAGTTTTTCCAACACTCTATGTCACTCGATCAACTTCCTTTTGTTATTTATATCACTGTTTAAACCAATAAATAGTAAGTTTTTTCTTGCCTCCACTTGGTATTCGCTGAAATTCTTCTATTTCCCCTGTACTTTTGGCATTGCTCTTTCACAGAATGCTGAGCTTAAGGGCTATTTATATTGGTTTGCAAAGAGGCGTAATTCTAGGAGGAGTTTGGGAGTGGCAGCAGGCGCGTGCACGTGTGTTACTTTTCATGCTGACCGAGATTTATGCAGCGGAAGAACGTGGAAGTTGGCATTCGCACAGATTTATGCATCTGGGTTTTTTGTGCATATGCACATTTCCGCTTTAGTCCATACGCCATGTTTTAGTGTGAATTCTACGCATGGAGTTATGCATGATGCCCCTGGACCGCTGGACCTCAAATTAAGGTGGTTCATATAGAGCAGGGGTGGGCAGTGTCGGTCCTGGAGGGCTGCAGTGGCTACAGGTTTTCATTCCAACCCAACAGTTTAATTAGAGACCAATCCTTACCAGTCTCAGACCTTATTTAATTTTTTGCCATGTTAGACTGCAATGTTAGGTTCTTATATTGCAGATTTTTTGCATGTCTAGGGAATCATCCAAATGGCTTGAATAGGGCTGCAATCTCTCTTTATCTAGAAATTAGGACATTTGGGTCGAAAGATGAGAACTTTTGAGGATGCCTTTCCGTATGATGGCATAATACGTCTTTATACTGTCTTATGGCTTAAAATGATATAAACCTTTAGTAGCAGTTTATCACTATAATTATGACATGATTGCCACAATCACAGTTACTGGCAAACTAATAACCCATTAAATATTTTGAATATGTCAAGCCTCTTAAATGAACAGACTTCATTCCTTCCATTCTTATTTGGATAGCTTAACTGTCGCAAACCTGTAAAAAATGATACACATGATAAATTCACCTCTAGTAAAATAAAAATAATTTTACTCTTTTCAGTTTAGTTTATTTGCACTTATCTACATTATTTTATATTTTTCCACTGAAGCTATTTTTCTCAGTAAATCTGGGTTCTTGGATAAATATGAATAGAAATCTTTTCATAGCATGCTACTGAAATTGAATCTTGTGAGCATTTGTCACTTAATTGAATCTGTTCTGCCCTTTCGAAAACAAGGAGTTTTGTTGTTCAAGTAATCTGTGAACTTGCACTTTCTTTTCGGCATAACAGGTATTCGTGAATTTATGTAAATGAAAGAATTATTTAAATATTATTAATTTACTTGAAGAAGTGGGTTATTACTTGATCCACTGATAACTAAAAAGATATTGCATTTAAATGACAGAATAAATGTGTGATTTTTTTTTTTAAGTAACTGAAACTTTAATCGTTGACTCATTCATTTACAATTATGAATCTGTTATAGATAGATAGATAGATAGATAGATAGATAGATAGATAGATAGATAGATAGATAGATAGATACTTTATTAACCCCAAGGGGAAATTCACATGGAATTTTGTTTTGGAACAAAGGGTGGTAATAATATTTTCCATTAAAATATTAAATACTGTACCTGGATGTATGAAATTTCTTGTTTAACCAAGCTGGTGAAAGAAGAATCGAAAAGAAGATCTCATATAGAAAACATGAAATTGTAATATCGATTTTGAAAAAATTCACTTAATTATGGTGAATTAGGATTACAAATAATTAAGAAAAGGAACAACATTTATAATGCTGTCTACTCACCAAGAAGATAAAGCTGAATTCAAAAGATGAAGTGAAAAAGCCAAGTTGGACAGATATTGACTATTCTTGACAATATTTGCGCTGTTTACTACCAGAATGGAAGTGAAGAATCTGGGGGAAAAGCGTGTACACTACTTCCGCAAATGCTGATTGGCTTTCAAGTTTTACCAATGATAAAAATATGGAGATTTTCAAATTTTAGGAGCCAAAATTCTGGACAATTCCAGAATTTTATAAATTCCTCCCATATAGCCTATGGTGCAGGAAAATGAGTGTGGTTGGCAGCCCTGGACTTGAATCCTAAAATGGATAATTTTCAGTCTGTCAGATTCTTAAGTGTTTTATTAAATCAAACAGTGCATGTTGAACACACACAGGTGCATATGGAAACATACGTTGGAGAACTGCTGGCTCCTTAGTCATTTGCTTCTTATTTCTAATAAGGAGCCATTAAAAATAGTGAATGCAGCTGTTTAAGACTGAAAAACGTAATTAAGGGTGGGTAACCTTAACAAGTGAGACCACTAAAATGAAGCAGAAAAATGTCACTTGAGCAATAAGTGCTTCATCAGCAATGATTGACTTCTCATTTAGAAGCTGGGTTGGAACAAAAACCTGTAACCACTGCAGCCCACCCCTGATATAGAGCACACTAAATAAAACATATCCCCGGTGAGCACATCACCAATGTAAATTTTGCATGTAGTGTTCTTCAACCCAATTTTAATGTAAGGATGTAACAGCAATGTTTGTAAATAGGTAGAAGTTGTGAGTATCTCCTTGTTTGTTTGCATATATTTTACTGTCGTTGTCTTTTTTGTATTCTGTATTGTGGAGTTAATGTTAGTTGCTCAATGGCTTAATGTTCACACTTACCTCTTGTCATTCTTCATTACTGAAGTGCCCCTTGTGTGTGGCTTGATGCTCAGGAGATGTCACCGATAGAGTTCTTTGTTGTGTCTTCAAGGTGGGGGGCACTGCATTGTACAATCATAATGATCACTTTGGTGTGAGGAGCATGGATCAGCCTGTGTAGGCATGTGTCTGTCTTTGTCGAGTGTGCATTTCTGTAGCGTATACTTGTTGCTCAGCAGATGGTGCTGGTGTTCTTTTTCTTCTTCTTGTGAGTGGCCTTAACCATGTGCTTCATCCTCAGCAGATGTAGCAGCTGTTCTTTTCCTTTCTGCCATGTTATGCTCTTGAGCAGCTTGGGGTAAGAAAGACATGAGCCCCAGTTACTTTGTGAAGGAGTACCTGTTGGATTGAAACTATGAGATCAACAAGAGCTTATGTGTGTGTGTGTGTGCTTCATCCTCTGGCTGTGTCTAGTTCACCAGACGTCACTATTATTGAATCTTTTTCCAGCATGAGCAAGAAGGTCCTCGCTGCAGCATTCGGAAGGGTGTGTTTCTAATTGTGGGCAAGCTTCAGTATTTAATTCCACCTGGAATTTATAGACATCATGCATTTGAGTCCTGTTGCGATCCACGTGAGAGAAAAGATATGACCTGCACATAATTGATGAAAACTGCACGCTTATGTAACTTGGTTTACTCAACAGTCGGCATTATTTGGGTCTGATTACCTTCCCACAACTTAAATCTTAACCAAGGTGTAACCAGGCTGACACGCCCATACGCTTGGGAGTCAGTTGAAGGGATCTGGTGATGGTAGGTACCCACGGAACCAGAGGTTGGCACTGTGTGCTACTGCCTTCTCTCTTTCTCCCTCTGCAGAAAGGAAGATTGAGGGCCATTCCACTTATGATGCCACTACTTCCATTGTCCACCTTCCTGGACCTGTCTCATTTTACTGAGAACACCTCTATCTAATTCCGTACTCCCATCTGAAAGACATTTTCTTTGGTTCTGTATGCATTCGTTTTCTTCCCAACATCCCAACATATCAAATGCATGCACGTATGGTGCCCTGTTATAGCAACCTATATGACCGGAAGTTCGACCATCTTTGAGTCAGTCATACATTTGAACAATACATAAAAAGACATTAACAATATATTTGTGAAAAGATCATAATTTTTTTGATTTAATTTCATTACAGGGGGTCCCAGATATACCCCAAAACTTTTTTGTGTCTGCGTCTTACACAGGTGAATTGCACTTACAGTCACTGAAGCCTGAGAACTGTCACTACCAGCATGCGAAATGGGGTGTGATGCCAGTGGATTTTGGGCAGAGTTAAACATGTAACTGACCCCATGTTTAGCCACACTCCATTTGACAAGCTGCAGAAGACAAGGAGTACTTGGCACAATCAAGAAGAAGCCTAAAAAGCTAACATTGCTGTCTGTTGTGTATGAAAGTTCTCAGCAATAGACTGGCATCACATCCATGGCTGGCTCCTGCCTTGCCTCAGTAAAGTAAATGATTTGGGTATCAAAATGTGTGCATGTAGGCACTATAGAAACCAGATGGATGGCAAGCAAAAAAGAACAAAAAGACTCATGGATATTTGGCAAAAGGCATCTTTAGTGATCTGAATGTATTTTCATTATTCACACTTTCCCTAGCGTCCCTTTAAAAAAAAATAAATAAAAAATAAAGCTTCCAATCAGAACTCCAACCTGTTTGGAGTTTAACAATAAAATCTTATATCTTCAACAATAGAAAATAGATATAAAATAATCAGGATGAATGAATGCATGACAAAGATTTACAGAAGGCAACCCTTTTTTTTTTTCTTCTTAGCTTGAGGTTCTCGGCATATTTTCTGTCTACATTTACAGCAGAGCTTGGCTACTGGGTTAGGGCTATTGCTTTGTCCCAGTAGGCCTCTTCAGAGGATGCACAACTCAAAGAGTACTTTGATTCTGTACAGAACAGTCATGGTATATTACAGATATGCTCAAAATGCGGCTTTTGCTCAAATACCCCGCTGTTAGTCGAGTGAGAAGACTGGTAGCCAATGCATCATTCCAGCTTCTCAAAAAGAAAAGAGAAAATTAGAAAAGAATGAATGAAATAAATAAACACAAAATAAATAAATAAATACTTACATACAAACAATTATAAAGTAAATAATAAATACATACATACATACAATTCTAAACAAATAAATACATTTAACCAAAAATATTCACATTTGGTACATATTTGATCAGGAAGTGTTGCAGTTACAACCATAGATGAAGGCCCTGTGCCTAATGAACTTTGTCATCCTTCAAAGAGCGCTAAAGAGCTTTCACAAGTTCAGACCTGCAAAGACTGACAGAGTGGTGCTGATGTGACACCCAACACCACAGCATCTCTTGTCATTGTTCCAGTGATGTTGGCTCTCAAGTTCTCATAGGCTCAACAGTTTTAGTGTGGTGGTGGCCGGTTTCACTTCTCAATGTCTATAACAGGCACCATGAGATGTGCTGCCACGGCTGATATTATCTAGGATGTATCCTGCTTTTCTCCAGCTGCCAAGTTGGAAGAAGTTATTATTTTTTTTAGAATGGTGACAGGGGGGTAAATGTCTGCAATAGAGCATGACGTTGAAAGCCAGGTGGTTCAACATTACATCTACCCCTTTCCAAAACCTGTGAAAACAAATGAAATCAAGATTAGAAATTCAAAGAATGTCAAAACCAAATGAATCAACAGAGCCTGTAATAGAGTTGTGTTTGTAGCGGAGGGAAAAGGTTGCTCTCCAGGTAACAATAAATTTGGGATTTTATTGGTTTGGAGGATTTTAGCATAAAAAAGTAATATGCTGCTCATGGTCTACCTGATTTATCGTAGCACTTGTACATATTAAAATTATTCACTGACGTTTACTCTTCAGTAATTGAAAAAGAATACATTATTACAGTGCCCTCCATGATGTTTTGAACAAAGACACATTTTTCCTTGATTTACCTCCACAGTTTAAAATTACAAATCAAACAATTCAGACTTTCACTTAATGGGATTTGCATACATTTCGGTCATGGCATGTAGAAATGACAACACTTTTTATATATGGTCTACCCCATTTTAGAGCACCATAATGTTTGGGACAGTTGGCGTCACAGGTGTCTGTGATTACTCAGGTGGGTTTCATATCTTCATAAGATACATTGGCTGGCTTCTACCCCTTTCACATTCACACTTTCTCTTTAGTCACATCAGCAAGCCAAACTGACCAATCACACCAAAACCACACTGACCAATTAGATTGCGCTGAGGGTCTGGACACGCAGACAGTAATTTACTTTTGAACGTGCTATTAACAATTTTGAAAACAGTATGTGCGCCTGTGCAAAATGGCCTCAAAACAAATAAGGTTATGTTGGTGGTGGATTTTAATGTGTGAAAGCCATGAGAAGTGATCCCCAGTTTAGCCCACCAAGACTGCTGTCATGATAAATATGTGAAAGGTTTTGAAAACATGAGTTCAATATTGAAAAAGTCTGTTTGTAATTGAAATAACCGCAGTACTGAGTAATATTAGGGCTGTTCTCAAGTTTTACTCCTGCATTGCTTTCATGTTTTTCACTTGGTCAATACACATACCGTGCCCTCTATAATATTTGGGACAAAGACACACTTCTCATTGATTCCCCCTCTGCTCTCCAGTTTAAAATTACAAATCAAACAATTCAGGCGTGATTAAAGTGCACATGGCAGACTTTCATTTAAGGGGATTTGCATACATTTTGGTCACATCATGTAGAAATGACAACACTTTTTATACAGGGGTCCCCCCAGGGCACCATAATGTTTGGGACAATTGGCATCACAGGTGTCTTTCATTCCTCAGGTGGGTTTCATGACTTCATAAGATACCTCGGCCTGCTTCTACCCTTTGGGGTCTGTAGCTGCCATTGTTCAGCATGAGGACAAGAGCTGTGCCAATGAAAGGCAAAGAAACAAGAGAAAACCATCTGAGATATCGGTAAAATGTTAGGATGACCTGAATCAATGGTCTTGAATATCATTATGAAGAAAGATCTCACTGGTGAGCTCAGTAATTGCAAAGGGACTGGAAAGTCAAAGAAGACCTCCACTGCGGAGGAGAGAAGAATCCTCACTATGGCAGAGAAATAGCCCCAAACACCTATCCGACAGGTCAGAAACAGACTTCAGGAGGCTGATGTGTGTGTGTCAGAGATGACTATCAGCAGAAGACTTCATGAATTAAAATACAGAGGCCACACTGCAAGGTGCAGACCACTAGCTAGCCACAATAACAGGACGGGCAAATTACAGTTTGTGAAAAAGGACTTAAAAGAGCCTGCAGAATTCTGGAAAAAGGTCTTGTGGACAGAAGAGGCAAAGATGAACCTGAATCAGAGTGATGGCAAGAGCAAAGTGTGGTGATGAAAAAGGAAGTGCCCAACATCCAAAGCAGACTACCTCTTAAACATGATACTGGGGGTGTTATGGCTTAGGCATGTATGGCTGCCACAGGTCCTGTCACACTTCTCTTCATTGATAATGGAACTGCTGACTGCAGTGGCACAATGAATTCTGAGGTGTAGAGAAACATCTGATCTGCTGAAGTTCCAGTCAATGCCTCCAAACTCATTGGACGGCACTTCATCCTACAACAAGATAATGATCCAAACACACTGCTGAGGCAACACAGTAGTTTTTCAAAGCTAAAAAATTGTCAATTCTTGAATGGCCAAGCTGGTCATCAGATTTCAATCCAACTGAGCAGGCCTTCCATATGCTGAAGAGAAAATTTGCATGGAGAAGTCCCCGAAACAAGCAGGAGGTAAAGAGGGCTGCATTAGAGGCCTGGCAGAGCATCACCAGAGAAGACACTCAGCACCAGGTGATGTCTGTGAATCACAGACTTCAAGAAGTCATTGCATGTAAGGGATATGCGGCAAAGTGCTAAATATGACAGCTTTAATAGAACTGCCATTGCTGTGTCCCAAACATTATGGTATTCTGAAATGCGGGGACCACATAGAAAAAGTGTTGTGTTATCGAAATGTGTGCAAATCCCCTAAAAAGGAAATCTGCAATGTGCACTTAAATCACGATGTCTGAATTGTTCAATTTATAATTTTAAACTGTGGAGCAGAGGGATAAATGAAGGAAAAAAATTTGTCATTGTCCCAAATGTTATGGAGGGCACTGTACGTCAGTACCACACTCGTACATTAGTAAATACCAAGTTAACTAAGGATATCTTCAGTTACACAAACTCTTTTGTAAAAGAGTCTAAAGCTGCTTTTGTAATATTATAGCTTTCAAGTCAGGTTTCTTAGAAAATCACTATGTTGGGGTTAAATAGTAATAATAATTAATTATATTTATATGGCACTTCTCACACTACTCAAAACACTTTACATAGAAAGAGGGAAGCCACGTCACCCACCACCAATGTGTAGCACCCACTTATGCAACGGCAGCCATTCTTGCACCAGTATGCTCACCACACATTCACTATTAGGTGGTGAAGTGGGGAGAGAGAAAGCCACTTAGAGACAGGGGATAATTTGGGTGCCGGAATGGATTTGACCGGGATGGGCAATTTAGCCATGCAGAGTCAGGACTTTGATTTTACATCTCCTCCATAGGATAGCACCATATTTAGAACACAGTGTCCCTGTCACTGCACTAGGGCATTGGGTTCCACACACAGACCACAGGGTAAGTGCCCCCTGCTGGCCTTGCCAACAGCTTTTCCAGCAGCAACCCTAGATTTTCCTGGTTGGTTTCCATTCCAAGGACTGGCGGGCCTGAACATGCTTAGCTTCAGGTGGATGTTCTGTTCTGAAGTGCTGATATGTATGGCTGCTGGCACATTGTTCTTATGTTTGCAGTTTATCATATTTAACCTTCTGGGAGTGGTTCTTAGAGGGCTAGGACCACCGGTAAATAATCAAATATCAGAAATATCCTACTTGTGATCACCAACCACTAAATAGCATAAGATATCATTTATCATGCCTATTTACTGATCTCCATTTTTCAGGTCTGTGAACGGAGTAACCCCCCATATCCCATTAGGAGGTGAATCCCTGGGGTTGGTTGATAAGGTGTGTGCAGTTTCAAGTCCTTCTGATTATTTGTGCTGAATACTCATATTGGTGTACTCTTTATTATAAAGGTGCAATTTTGAGCACAAAATATGGTCCAAAAATTTCCTAATAATGAAGATTTCTTAGGTCTAGAGGGCCAAAAACAGGGGGCATAACTACACATCAAGACAAGTTGAATGGTATAACAGATGTTAGCGTTTTGTTATACTGGTGAGTCAAGAGCTTCCTGACAAATAAAAAAAAACTGAAGTGATTTCAGAGCGCTCATAAGTAATTCCTATAAACACAAACTAATGGATCACATAAGCGTTCACCCCCTTTAATACAACACCCCTAAATCATCACTGGTGCAGCCACAGAAGTCACAGAATTAGTTCAATGGAAATCTCCTGTCTTGGGTTTCAGTTCATTGTAGTCTAACTGCCTCTGAAGATATCTGGAAGGTCCAACTTAGTGCTAAATAATTAATATACTCAAAAAGGTATTTGAGATCTCTAAGGAAGTCATCAAGATAGACGAGTGTGCAAATGAGAGCTGCCAACCATTTTCAGAATTCATTTTGAAAGAAAAATAGATTACCTCTATCAGTAGGATTTCTCACTGAACAAAGTGTTGATTGCATAAATGTTGGGCTCAAAATCAGATCTCATGCTTCAAGAAAAAAAAAAGATTAGATTAGTTATCTTATAAGTAAGTAAAAGACACATTAAAAAACTTACAGTCAACATAATACAATTATACAAAGGATACAATTTGCATAAAGCAAGAGTAGTTATGGCTTGCATGTTTTTCTTCCTCTGCTCTGCAGTGTGCTGAGAAGTACTGGTGGGTAAAAAAAAATAAGAGTGTGTGTGCTGCCATCTAGTGGACATTCACATAATAAACTGTAACCATACAAAAGCACACTTTTCCTAAAAGGAAGAAGACACGATGAAATAAAGAATTGAATTTTGTATAGACAGCTCAATATATATGTGTGTGTGTTTTCTTTATACAATTCCATATCTTTGGTCCAATCTCAAGAAAAGATTGAACACATATCCCACTTCGCCAGGAAGAGGCAGCAGTGAACTTTAGGACCCCACATTTTGATCCTGGGAGTACCTTTGTTTCTTTTAGCTACAGTCAGTTTTAAGGACAGTGTCGTTTCCCAAGTGTTGAAATTATTTAATTTATTTCAGGGAATAATAAAAAGACTTCTGCCAAATAAAAGCCAGGTAGATCTGCCTTAAAATGGCTTACCCAGGCAATGCCAGCTCCTGCTGCGAGTACTCGAGATAGATAGATAGATAGATAGATAGATAGATAGATAGATAGATAGATAGATAGATAGATAGATAGATAGATAGATAGATAGATAGATAGATATGAAAGGCACTGTATAATAGATAGATAGATAGATAGATAGATAGATAGATAGATAGATAGATAGATAGATAGATAGATAGATAGATAGATAGATAGATAGATAGATATGAAAGGCACTGTATAATAGATAGATAGATAGATAGATAGATAGATAGATAGATAGATAGATAGATAGATAGATAGATAGATAGATAGATATGAAAGGCACTGTATAATAGATAGATAGATAGATAGATAGATAGATAGATAGATAGATAGATAGATAGATAGATAGATAGATAGACATGAAAGGCACTGTATAATAGATAGATAGATAGATAGATAGATAGATAGATAGATAGATAGATAGATAGATAGATAGATAGATAGATAGATAGATAGATAGATAGATATGAAAGGCAATGTATAATAGATAGATAGATAGATAGATAGATAGATAGATAGATAGATAGATAGATAGATAGATAGATAGATAGATAGATAGATATGAAAGGCACTGTATAATAGATAGATAGATAGATAGATAGATAGATAGATAGATAGATAGATAGATAGATAGATAGATAGATAGATAGATAGATAGATAGATAGATAGATAGATAGATATGAAAGGCACTGTATAATAGATAGATAGATAGATAGATAGATAGATAGATAGATAGATAGATAGATAGATAGATAGATAGATAGATAGATAGATAGATAGATAGATACTTTATTAATCCCAAGGGGAAATTCACAAAGTGTGATGGACTGTCACAGATTAAAGAGGAGGCAGTATCTACCAAATAAGAATTAAGAATTTTTTTTTTTGTTCTTAATTTCGCCTTATACAATTTCTTGTATTAGGAATTTGTTGGTTTTCACATACCCCTTGGGGTCAGAGCACAGGATCAGCCATTGTACAGCACCCCTGGAGCAATTGAAGGTTAAGGGCCTTGTTTAAGGGCCCAGCAGCCTAGGATCTCTTTTGGCAGTGACGGGGATACGAACCGGCAACCTTCGGGATACCAGCACAGATCCTTAGCCTCAGAGCCACCACTCTGCCCTAATAGGAAAGTGGCTAGAGAATGTGGGCAACGATCCCGCTACCTCTCGCATGCTAAGTGAGCGCTCTACCATTTTAGCTAAATTTTCCTCCTAATTTTTTCCCTCCTAATTTTTCTCTCCTGTGCCCGCCTCACCTGCCTTTTAAATGACTCCACATGTTTGGTGTGTTATGGTTGAGAAAAAAATTATTGACTAATTTAATTTTCAACATGGCAGTAAGCAGCTTATCTGTATTTATCAGTTTATTAAAATGCTCTGTAAAAAGCCAAATTTCCCCTGGGACAAATAAAGTTAATTCTATCTATCTATCTATCTATCTATCTATCTATCTATCTATCTATCTATCTATCTATCTATCTATCTATCTATCTATCTATCTATCTATCTATCTATCTACAGGGACTTTGCAGATGGTAAGGGTGGCACAGAAGTTGGCACACAGTGCTGATAAATCAGTCCACCATACTGAGCTCAAATCCCTTTAGCTGCTTGTTATCTACATGTAGTTTGCATGTTCTCCCTGTGTCAGTGTGGCTTGTCCCCCAGGTGTTTTTTTCCCCCAAAGACCCCTGACTGACAATTGTAGCTGACCATTTGGGCTGGTGTATGACTGTGCCCTCAGATGGACTGACGACTCCTTTCTAGGGCTGATCCCTGCTTTGCACCCCATGCTTCTAGGACAGGCTCTGTTTCTCTCATGACTCAAAATTGGATTAAGGTGGGTCTGAGAATGTTAAGTGAAGTTACTGAGTGTGACTTTGCCTATGAAAGGTGCTATATAAATAGAATTATAATTATTATTATTAGTGTTTTATTACTATGATGAATTAGTGCTAAAAAATGAAAAATGACTTTCACTTATTCAAACAGTTATTTTATGCAGCACATTTTGTCCAAACCTATCCATCCATGTGTCCATTTTCAGATCTCCCTATCCTAGTTGAAGGTCATATTAGGCAGTGCCTAATCTCTCTGTAGTATGTGGTGCAGTGCAGGAGATATCCCTGTTTTGGTACAAGTCCATCAAAAGGCAAACACACTCTGGCACAAACACCCCAGAAAGTCCATTTACAGGTGGAGATTGTCCTTCTGGGTAGCTTGAGCACCTGTATAGAAACATCACCAGCATAAAATGTACACTTAAAGTGTTGTCACACACGTGTGCTTGGGAGACAACTCCAGGGCTCGTCTAATGGTTATTTCACCCCAAGGTGACAGTTGACACTGTCACCTAATGCTTCTCCTCTCATTTTTCTACAGATTCGATGATTGGATGACAAAAGACGTCACTTCTGGGTTTCGCTTCCCTGAGCCCGCCTCACCTGCCTTTTAAATGGCTCCACAAGTTCCTTCATTGTTAGACATCATTGTGTTCTTTTTGTGAAAACCGCTTTATTCTTTCAATTCAACTATATGGGGATCACTGTCAGGTACCCCAACACTTTATGATTTTTCTCTTTGTTTGTCACAGGGTATATATGAAAAAATATCTCCATGAATACACTTTTAAGGATTATTTTAATACTATAAGAGGTACTTTAAGAACTGTAATTTTTGCAATGTGCGAAATAACCCACACAGATGTAGAGGGAACTTACAAACTCTACATAGACAGTGTTCTGGTCTGAGACTTGACCTCAGCCTTCTAAACCTGTGAGACAGCAGTACTCAGGTCCCCAAAGATCATATCACGTGGTGGGGTGAACATCGAAAGATTGACCTGACAAAAAAAAGAAACAGCGTTCTAGTGGTTTGAGCCAAATGATCGAGAGACTGGAAGTGTGTAGTGTGGTTTATCACAAAGGTCCAAAGTGACCCACACTGTATACCAGGGTCAAATGGAATAACCAGGCCATGAAGAAGACACACACCTGCAGTCAGAATACCCCATAAGTTTCCTGTGCTGACAGAGTTTGAACTGCTTAGATGGCTGCATCTGAAATTCATGTGAGGTGAAGACCTGAGGTGGTGTCCCATGGAGCCCAGTGGAGCGCTCAGGTGAAGGGAACTTGGTTTATACATATGGTGCCTATAAAATGTATTCACACCTTCGGGAGTTTTCCCTTTTTATTATGAAGCAACACTGAATCACAATGGAATTCATTTGGCTTTTTGACATTGATCAACAGAAAATAAACCTTCTAATGTCAAAGTGAGAACAGATCACTGCAAAGTGGTCTCAAATATATATATATATATATAATACAAACACAAAACAGCTGATTGCATAAGTACTCACCCCCATTAATATAACACCCCAAGTTCATCACTGGCACAGCCAACTAGCTTTAGAAATCACAGAATTAGTTCAGTGGAGGCCGCCTGTCTGGGGTTTCCATTGATTGTATTCTAATTGCACTCGTAGGTGGAAGGGATAACTTGAGGTTTGTCAGTTATGGTGGCACAATGAAGACAAAAAGAACAGTCCAAGCAACACAGTAAAAAGCAACAAGTCAGGGGATGGAGGTGAGAAAATATCCAAGTCACTGAATATACCTTGGAATCCAGTTAAATCAGCCATTAAAAATTGGAAAGAGTATGGCAGAGCTGTAAATCTGTCTATAAAAACTGAGTGGTAGCACAAGAAAAAGACGAATGAGTGAGGACACTAAGATACCAAAGAGGACTAGGAAGGAGTTACAAACTACAGAAGGTTAGATTGGAGAGACTGTGCAGAACATTAGAACTCTTTTTTTTTTTTTGTTCTTTATTTTGCCTTATACAATTTCTAGTATTGGTGGCACGGTGGCGCAGTGGGTAGTGCTGATGCCTCGCAGTTGGGCGATCTGGGGACCTGGGTTCGATTCCCGGGTCCTCCCTGCATGGAGTTTGCATGTTCTCCCCGTGTCTGCGTGGGTTTCCTCCCACATTCCAAAGACATGCAGGTTAGGTGGATTGGCGATTCTAAATTGGCCCTAGTGTGTGCTTGGTGTGTGGGTGTGTTTGTGTGTGTCCTCCGGTGGGTTGGCACCCTGCCCGGGATTGGTCCCTGCCTTGTGCCCTGTGTTGGCTGGGATTGGCTCCAGCAGACCCCCGTGACCCTGTGTTCGGATTCAGCGGGTTGGAAAATGGAAGAATGGAATTTCTAGTATTAGGAATGTGTTAGTTTTCGCATACCCCTTGGGGTCAGAGCGCAGGGTCAGCCATTGTACAGCACCCCTGGAGCAATTACAGGTTAAGGGTCTTGCTCAAGGGCCCAGCAGAGTAGGATCTCTTTTGGCAGTGATGGGGATTTGAACCGGCAACCTTCTGGATACCAGCACAGATCCTTAGCCTCAGAGCCACCACTCCACCCACTCTAGACAAGAACAGGCCATTCAGCCAAATGAAGCTCACCAGTCCTATCCATTTATTTCTTCGAATTTTGAAAGTCCCTAAAGTCTTACTGTCTACCACACTACTTGGTAGCATATTCCAAGTGTCTATCGCTCTTTGTATAAAGAAAAACTTCCTAATGTTTGTCCGAAATTTACCCTTAACAACTGTTGCCCGGGTACTTCACCAGTCACAGCTTTAGGGGAAAGTGGGAAAGAGAATGTTACTGTTAAAACAAAATGCACATGACATATCGGCTGGAGTTTAGCAGAAGGTACATTGGAGACTCTGAAGTCAACAGGAACACAATTCTATGGTCTGATGAGACCAAAATTGGGCTTTTTGGCCATCATACAAAACGCCATGTTTGAACACTGCACATGATCAAAAGCACACCAGCCCCAGTATCAAGCCTGATGATGGCAGCACCAGACTGTGGGAATGCTTCTCTGCGCCAGGCCCTGGAAGGCTTGTGAAGATGAAATGAATGCAGAAAAATCCTGGAGAAAAAAAACTGATACAATTCGCAAGAAATCTGAACCGTGGGAGAAGATTTGTTTTCCAGGGAGAGAACAGCTCTAAGCATAAAACCAAAACTACACAGGAGTGGCTTCATGTCCTGGAGGGGGCCGAGTCCGAGTTCAGATCTTCATCCAATTTTAAATTTGTGGCTGGACTGGAAAAAGGCTGTTCAATCTCATTCACTGCATGACTTGAGCAGGTTTACAAAGAAGAGTGGGAAAAACATACAGATGTGTGCAGATGTGCAAAGCTGGTAGTGAGAGAGAGAGATCTGTGCACAAACATAAGGCTGTCATGGCTTCCAAAGGTGTATGTGATCACTTATTTTGTGTTTTGTATGTTCACTTTGACATTAAGAGTCTTTTTCTGTTTATCCATCCAATACCATCCTCATGTCAGCTGATGACACCACCATCATCGGTTTGATCAGTGAGGACAACAGTGCCAAGACAACAACCTTGCCCTTCAATGTTGGCATAACTAAGGAGCTTATCATGGACTTCTGAAAGCAGGTGACAGAATATACCTCCATTTACATCAAAGGAGATACCGTAGAGTGGGTCAGCAACTTTAGGTTCCTCGGGGACACCCTCATTGATGACCTTAAATGGTCATGTCACACTGCAGCTGTGGTGAAGGAAGCCCAACTCCTCTACTTCCTCAGGTGTCTGAGGAATGCCTGGATGTCACCTACCACCTTGAGCAGCTTCTACAGTTGTGCTGTTGCGTCCATCCTTGCAGTTGGCATTACATCCTGGAATGGCAGCTGCTCAGCTCAGGACAGTAGAGCTATAGAGTGTGTCATCGATGACATCTACACCACTCACTGTCTCAGGAAAATGAATTGCACCAGGCAAGACCACCCTGCATTAACACTTTTTATCCTCCTTCCCTCTGGATGGACATGGACCTCCAGGTTCATCAATGATTTCTACCCAGAGTCGACAAGACACATGAACGGTCTTGGCACAAACATCATATTGTGTCACTTGCCACTTGCATTTTTTTACTTAACACATTAACTGCTGGACTGCTGAACTGCAGTATTGGCCTATGCAGATATCATAAATAATTAATTCTATTAAAACTACTAAAAATGTAAAGTAATGTATTAGAAAGGAGCTGTTTGATTAGCAACAGTAGCTTTATAGAAAATTTAAATAAACCATTAATCATTTTATTGTCACCAGCAGCTTGTCTAAAAGTCTCAATCTGAATAACAGTCCTAGAAGCATGGCACCTCACTGTGTGCAGGCTTAGTAGCACGTGTGCCATAAATATAACACGTTTCTTTGTGCTGTCCACACTTGTTGCACACAACACATTCAGTAGTTGGTGACTGTTTGTTCTCAATGGGTTGCAGAATGTCCATGTAGTGCTGTACTGACAGTCAGGACTTCCATCAGCACCAGAGCCTACAGGTACTACATCATCCAATTGATTGTCACTATCTAAATCACGGGCATTATCATCAAAATATTCATCTTGCAACAAGTCTAGTTGTTTCAAAACATTGGCAGCTTTATATCTTGCAACAACATAACTATGGACTGTCTATGTACAGTATAACACTATTTTCCGTAAACTGTTGCCACTAAAAAAAATGTCAGGTCTCTCCACTAGATGGCATCACTATAGTAGGTAACTGAGATGTGTCAGCAAAGCTCACGGCAACCTGGCTCTGTCTATGGTGGCTGTTTACTGCGACACAAGTTCTCTCACATGTCACACATAAACAGGCTCAAGGAGATACGACTTAACTCTTGTTAATGGTGTTCATGCCTATTGCTGTTTTCATGTTTTCCGTCTGCGAGGATATATACAAGTAAGCATTTCATTGTACATGGTACTTAAAAAGCCCAATTAAATCCACTATGATTCAATGCTGTATAACAATAAAAGGTGGGAACTTCCAAGGAGGTGAATACTTTTTATAGGTACTGTTATAGAATATCCATCCATCCATTTTCCAACCCGCTGAATCCGAACACAGGGTCACGGGGGTCTGCTGGAGCCAATCCCAGCCAACACAGGGCACAAGGCAGGAAACAATCCTGGGCAGGGTGCCAACCCACTGCAGGACACACACAAACACATCCACACACCAAGCCCAATTTAGAATCACCAATCCACCTAACCTGCATGTCTTTGGACTGTGGGAGGAAACCGAAGCGCCCGGAGGAAACCCACGCAGACACGGGGAGAACATGCAAACTCCACGCAGGGAGGACCCGGGAATCGAACCCAGGTCCCCAGATCTCCCAACTGCGAGGCAGCAGCGCTACCCACTGCGCCACGGTGCCGCCCTGTTATAGAATAGTATATTTTTAATGTTGATAATTTGCATATATTCAAAGAGAATCATAAGCATGTATGAAAATACACAGTATATCCTAATGCACGTTAGTATACTAAGGGTTGTGGCTGTATATTTTTAATTTTTCTTAGCAAGCTAGAAACTAACAATATTTTATGACTCAAGGTCAAGTATCCAAAGAGAGGCTAACAAGCAGCCTCAGCCTCTTCTGCGGGTGGTGAGCAAGGGCTGAAAGCTGCAAATAATGGTGGCAGGAACTAGACGGCACCTAGGAAGGGAGGAAGGCTGCCAAACGGCCTTGAAGGATAAGATGGAGTGCCATGTTCATTAAGCTAGGAAACAATGGTGGAATTAATGAGTGGTAGAACCAAGGCCATGGGAAATTGGAGTCAGATAGGGGTGTTGAGTGAAATTGATTGAGGTGAAACTTTTCATAAGAATTGCAATAAAATACAAGATCGCCATATTCGCTAATTGCTCGGTTCATCTAAACTGGGACTGTGTGTGCCTCACATAATAAAGATTGATTCTGCTGCCTGTCCTGAGACTTCGACTGCCTTCTTTGGGGCTGAGGGTGCCCATGCTGCCTAATCTGCTTCAACACTATGTATTCAAAGAGATTTTCCAACCATGGTGGTCCACAGGCTGAACCAGAATGAAACAATGCTGGGTCATTTTTCAAGAATGTATGTGTAGGATTTTACATTGAATGTGCATGCAGTTTCTAGAGGTAGTAGTACACAATAAGGAGCTTGCAGAACTTAATTGGTAAGTGTTAATGAACTAAACAATGGTGTTAATCAACAACATGTATGCGGTTGTAATAAATGAATCCTTCTAATGCTCAAGTCAAGCAGCATATTATAGCCATACAATACTAAGACCTTAAAAAGAGTGGAGTTTGCACCTTATTTAAACTCAGTGCAGTATGTCAAACTGTACGTCGACAGAGTAACGTGGCTACATTACTTTCAAATCATCACATTTCACACTGAACTTGCCATAAACTTACAGCATATTAACTGGGGGGCATTTTATCATTAGGGTCTGCTGGATAAGTCAGTGGATCACATGTTCAATTCATGGGGGCCCACTGGGGATGCAGAGTTTTTCTCCAAAAACACATTTTTTAATTGGATGCCCACGTTAATTCAACAAGCTGGTATTTACTAGTTTTAATAATTTTGTGTCAGTCTGGAGATTACAAAGCTGTGTTTGCTTCATTTATATTAGAATGCAGCAAGCACTTATTTATGTTACATGGGGTCAATTTGGTGTTTTCTTTTTTTTTCTTGGTTCGTACATTTTTTATTATTATCATCATGATTTTCATTCTGTTTTGCCAGAAATTCTTGTTAGTTACTAATGAGCTCGCTAGTAGGTTAGACACTCAGGGCACTGCAGCTTAGCAGTATTCAGTGGCATTTGCCTCCATGTTTTCTCTGCTTGCAAGGCCAGCTCTATTGTTTAGGGGAACTGGACCTAGGGTGGTAAAATTGGAAGTGGGTGGTGGGGAGGTCAGGGTGCCATTTTGTAAATCATTACAAACCGTTTCTTACAAACGTTTTTACACAATCCAACAGTCTTACTCCCATTAACGGTAAATTCCCATTAAGCTCTGAACCTCACCATGAAGAAAATATGGGATAACTCCTACCCCATATGTACGGGATACTTTTATGTATATACGAGATGTTTTCACATACGTACTGGATAAGTTTGCTTACATATGACATGTTTTCACATATAAATGGGATACTTTCACGTATGTACGAGATTTTTTTCACGTACGTACAAGATATCCGAAGTGCACTTTGTAATTTTTTTTAATGAAACTTTATCTCATACATAAAAGTATGTCATACGTACATGAAAACATGTCAGACGTACATGAACATCTTGTACATATGTAAAAGTACTCCAAACATATGAGAGGAGTTCACATATATACGAGATAAGGGCTATCCCATAATTTTTTTCGTTGTGTGGTTCAGAGTTTCTGTAATTGTTGACTATGAGTGATGCTTGGTCTTACATCTGACGAGCTACATGACCCCTTCACAGGTGATCTTCTGAATCCCAGGGTGCACTGCACTCAGCTACTCAGAGGTTCTCTTTACACTGAACATTCTTGTTTCTTTATTTTCTTCAGCTGCAAGTTCATACATTTGTTATAGTGCTGTTTCCCTTTCTTATTTTCTTCATTACTTTACATTGGGTTGATGTGGACTAAATTAAAGCTCCATTTCCTACAGTTTAATTAGTTTATTTCCATACTTGGAGTCACCCTGGATCACATTAAAAGACTTCCAAATACTGTGGAAATAATGTTGCAATACAGTACAAAGAATATATGCATTCTTTGTTTAGGAAATTATAGTAACATTTAACTAAAATTGTTTATCAGTTATATTACATTTATTAATACAGTTATTAATGTCAGCAGCCTTACCACATGTATTTCAGAACAGGGCATCCACCTGAAGCTAAGCATGTTCAAGCCTGGGCAGCATTTGAATGGGAGACCATCTAAGAAAAGCTTGGGTTGCTGCTGGAAGAAGTGTTGGTGAGGCCAGCAGGGGGCGCTTACCTTGTGGTCTGTGTGTAGATCCCAGTGCAGTGACAGGGACACTGTGCTGTAAAAATGATGCTGTCCTTTGGATGAGATGTAAAACCGAGGTCCTGACTCTCTGTGGTCATTAAAGGTCTTTCTGGGTGTCTTTCAAAAAAGTGGATGGTGTATCCTGATGTCCTGGCTAAATTGTCCTCCGTGGCTTAGTTATTCTGGCCCCCTAATCATCCCCTGTTTTGAATTGGCTAACTATCTGTCACCTCCTCACCACCTAATAGCTAACGTGTGGCGAGCATACTGGCGCAAAAATGGCCGCCGTCACATCAACCAGGAGGATGCTACACATTGGTGGTGGTTGAGGTGGCTCTCCACAACACTATGAAAAGTGCGTTGAGTAGTGAGAAAGTGCTATATAAATGTAAAGAATTTTTATTATTAATAATAAAGTTTAATACATTTGTATTAACATAAGTGTTGTTTATCAAGAATGCATTTTAATGGCAATCTTGTTTTTTTTGAGATAAGTAACATTTTTTCCCCAAGTTTCCAATTCTGTTAAAATTAAACTGTTTAGTGGACATTGGCAGATATTTTTGTAACAATATAGTAAGACCAACATGATAAGCCTGCATAATGCTTAACTGTGACTGTGACTGCCAACTCAGGTGTTTTCTTTTTAGTCATTCTTGTGTGTGTTCAGATTATAGTTTGTGTGTACATATATATTTATTTATCTATTTAAAGATCTACCATCTAATTTGCATGCCTTTGACTTGTGAGAGAAAACCGGAGCACCAGGAGGAAACCAATGTGGACACAAGCAATCTCCATTCAGGGAACACCCATTACAGAACCACCATTTTTAAGAGTAGTTACTACTGTACCTTCATCAATTATATCTTTTTCTAAGAACAGTTCTGAAGTCGGGAAGCATGGTGGCAGATCGGTATTGCTGCTGCCTTGCATTAAGGAGACCAGGGTTCATGTCCCGGGTCCTCACCGTATGGAGTTTGCATCTCTGTGTCTGTGTGGGTTTACTCTAGATAGATAGATAGATAGATAGATACTTTAGGATGTCTATTTTCCTCCTACAGTCCAAAACCATGCAGGGTAAGTGAATTGGCAATCCTAAATTGGCCCTAAAGTGTAGGTGTGTGTGTGCGTGTGTGTGTGTGTGTGTGTGTGTGTGTGCGTGTGTGTGTGTGTGTGTGTGTGTGTTCGCTCTTTGGACTGTAGAAGGAAACCAGAGCACCTGTAGAAAGCACATGTGAACCCAGATCTCCTTCTTTCAAGGCAGCAGCCACGCAGCTACAGTTCTTACACTATGGTCACCCACATTATGGAAAAATGTTTTGGACATACAGTACTGTGCAAAAGTTTTAGGCAGGTGTGAAAAAATGCTGTAAACAAAGAATGCTTTCAAAAATGGAAGTGTTAATCATTTATTTTCATCAATCAACAAAATGCAGTGAATGAACAAAAGAGAAATCTAAATCAAATCAATATTTGGTGTGACCACCCTTTGCCTTCAAAACAGTATCAATTCTTCTAGGTACACTTGCACACAGTTTTTGAAGGAACTCGGCTGGTAGGTTGTTCTAAACATCTTGGAGAACTAACCACAGATCTTCTGTGGATGTAGGCTTCCTCACATCCTTCTGTCTCTTCATGTAATCCCAGACACACTCGATGATGTTGAGATCAGGGCTCTGTGGGGGCCATACCATCACTTCCAGGACTTCTTGTTCTTCTTTACGCTGAAGATAGTTCTTATTGACTTTGGCTGTATGTTTGGGGGCGTTGTCCTGCTGCAGAATAAATTTTGGGCCAATCAAACGCCTCCCTGATGGTATTGCATGATGGATAAGTATCTGCCTGTATTTCTCAGCATTGAGAACACCATTAATCCTGACCAAATCTCCAACTCCATTTGCAGAAATGCAGCCCCAAACGTTCAAGGAACCTCCACCATGCTTCACTGTTGCCTGCAGACACTCTCCAGCCCTTCGATGAACAAACTGCCTTCTGCTACAGCCAAATATTTCAAATTTTGACTCATCAGTCCAGAGCACCTGCTGCCATTTTTCTGCACCCCAGTTCCTATGTTTCTGTGCATACTTGAGTCGCTTGGCCTTGTTTCCACGTCGGAGATATGGCTTTTTGGCTGCAACTCTTCCATGAAGACCACTTCTGGCCAGACTTCTCCGGACAGTAGATGGGTGTACCTGGGTCCCACTGGTTTCTGCCAGTTCTGAGCTGATGGCACTGCTGGACATCTTCCGATTTCGAAGGGTAATAAGCTTGATGTGTCTTTCATCTGCTGCACTAAGTTTCCTTGGCCGACCACTGCGTCTACAATCCTCAACGTTGCCCGTTTCTTTGTACTTCTTCAAAAGAGCTTGAACAGCACATCTTGAAACCCCAGTCTGCTTTGAAATCTTGTCTGGGAGACACTTGCTGATGCAGTAGAACTACCTTGTGTCTTGTTGCTGTGCTCAATCTTGCCATGACATGAAACTGTCTTCCACAACCTCACCTTGGTAGCAGAGTTTGGCTGTTCCTCACCCAGTTTGAAGCCTCCTACACAGCTGTTTCTGTTTCAGTTAATGACTGTGTTTCAACCTACGTGTGACATTGATGATTATTAGCACCTGTTTGGTACAATTGCTTGATCATACACCTGACTAGAATCCTACAAAATCCCTGACTTTGTGCAAGTGTACCTATAAGAATTGATGCTGGTTTGAAGGCAAAAGGTAGTAACACCAAATATTGATTTGATTTAGATTTTTCTTTTGTTCACTCACTTTGCATTTTGTAATTTGATAACAATAAACAATCATTATTTATAGTTCTGAAAGCATTCTTTGTTTACAGCTTTTTTCACACCTGCCTAAAACTTTTGCACAGTACTGTAAATAAATAAATGCATCATGAAAAGTGGCAATAAATAAATAATAATAATGGCATATGCATAAATAATTATATGTGTCAAAAATATGTTTAATGTGTTAATTTCTTATTTCAGTGACACTGCACACATGATGTATGTTTTGAAATGAATGATTTTCCCCCCATCAGATTTGTGAGGGTGGCCTCTACAGAGTAGTGTTTTTTGATTGGCCAGTCACTGGTTGAGTAGACAGACGTTTTCAGCCATCGAGTCCCACATTTGCTGCAGACTCCTGAGAGGATGACTATCTCAGAGCTTGCTGAATTAAAGAATGTGCAGTAACTGTTTCTTACATTCATATCTGTAGTAACCCATGCCTGCTGGAAATGAGTGGCAATAAAAACATAATACTCGTTACAGCCCACCCGCTCAACTTTGACAGTTGAAAATGACCATTTTCATTATAAGGCATATTTTATGTTGCATAAGATGTCACTGAACTAAATAAATTAAGAAATAATTAAATGAATACATAAAGAAGTAAGAGTCTTGGCTCAGCAGGAAGCTGATTTTTTGAGTCCAACTGGGAGGTGCGTGCAAAAGGCAAATCAAAATATATTAAATGTAAACGAAGCAAATGAAACCCAGAGGAGAGGCAAGAGTCTCAGGCAAGAGGTCAAAAACTAGGAAAGGCACAAAAATCAATAACAGAGAGTGAACTTCTTTTGGAGTTTAAAGGATTAATCAGATAAAGCTTGGTGCAACAGCTGACTTTTTATCCCATCGTGCTGATGAACTTGAGGTCACGACCCTGAAGACCACACCCCTAATAACGCACAATGCAACCCTAATGATGGTTACACAAAATGGCGTCTACTATAGAAAATGGCCATAAGACCCTAAAACTTAGCCCTGATTATGATAGTAAGCAACAAAAAAATATTTCAGGACACATTCATATTTCACAGTAGATTTATTTATTATGTATATTAGCTGTGCTACCTATCTAAGACAGGATAAAATCTAAATAATCAGTGTACACCTCAGCGTTAATGTTTGCCGTGTACCATCAATTGAAATGTATAATATTTTGTAATGCATGTAGTAATAAAATACACTGCATCTATCTATCTATCTATCTATCTATCTATCTATCTATCTATCTATCTATCTATCTATCTATCTATCTATCTATCTATCTATCTATCTATCTATCTATCTATCTATCTATCTATCTATCTATCTATCTATCTATCTATCTATCTATCTATTTGTCATTCCAACAGTGGGCGCATCACAAATATTCAGTCAGTCAGCCATTGTCCAACCCGCTATATCCTAACACAAGGTCACAGGGCATCTGCTGGAGCCAATCCCAGCCAACACAGGGTGCAAAGCAGGAACAAATCCCGGTCAGGGTGCTATCCCACCGCAGGGCACACACACACCCACACACCAAGCACACACTAGGGACAATTTAGAATCGCCAATGCACCTAACCTGCATGTCTTTGGACTTTGGGAGGAAACCCACGCAGACATGGGGAGAACATGCAAACTCCACGCAGGGAGGACCCGGAAAGCGAACCCAGGTCTCCTTATTGCGAGGCAGCAGCGTTACCACTGCATCACAAACACTTGTAGTAAAAAAATGCATTGCATTTGTCAATCCAATAGACGGCACATTACAAACATTAGCACTTTACTGAATGAAAGCAACCAGATGGATGCATAGACGCTTATCCTTTTATTAATGTTAGTCAGTCATTTTCAAACACTTATGGAAAAAGATGATCCACTGTGGCAACCCCTAATGGGAGCAGCCGAAAGAAGAAGAAGACATTTTCAAACCCTCTTGATCCTGAATAGGGTCATAGGGATCTGCTGGAGCCTATCCCAGCTGGCACAGGGCACAAAGGCAAAAACAAATCCTGGGCAGAGCGTCAGTCCTTTGGAGGGCAAACACACACACACACTTCCACACACACACTCAGCCACACACTATGGCCAATTTAGTGGTGCCAATTCACCTAACTTGTCTTTGGACTGTGGGAGGAAACCGGAGTACTCAGAGTAAAATCCATGAAGACACAGGGAGAACATGGCAACTCCACACAGGAAGGAC
Source organism: Erpetoichthys calabaricus (assembly GCF_900747795.2). NCBI lineage: Eukaryota > Metazoa > Chordata > Cladistia > Polypteriformes > Polypteridae > Erpetoichthys > Erpetoichthys calabaricus. Next base: position 26,657,094 of record NC_041396.2, on the reverse strand, counting down.
ACGGGACATGCACCGTAGTCACCATCAGTACTACCACTGCACCACCATGCTGCTCCTTTTATTAAAGTGGATTAATGAGTTTTTTTAATTATTTGTGAAATATTTTTCATAAAAAATAGCTAGTAGAGCACAGTAAAAAAAGACAGGCATTTTAGACTTCTAGACCAGGTTTTTAAAGGTTATAGAGTTAGATGGAAATGAGCTGAAAATCTGATGATGAATGCACCTACAGTATATGGTGAGATCCAATGCATACAAAGTAAGTACTCCCATCCCTTCTAAAATTTGTTTAATGCTCGATATCCAAACTAATTTGTGTGTTAGAGAGCAGCAAGATGTGTATCCTGCTGGTAGGAAGAAAGAAACATTAGCAAAACATGTTGATTTTGTAGCTGGTAAAAAGTGTTAATCGGCAAAATTTGCCGAAGCGTTTTGCACAGCGAATTTCCTGGGTTCAGCAGTAATCCTGTTGGCCAAATATTTCCCTGAAAATTCACCATATGGCCAGGTTAGGCATACTTTTTTTCCCGCCAATACCCCATAATGCTTTGTTTGCACAGCCAGCATGACTTCACACAGCTGTAGTAGCCAATGTTGGATGGGGATGTCCCTACCCAATCTGCGCTACCTACCCAATTTGCACAGACAGAGCTTTCAATTATGCATACTGTAAGCGTACTCCACCTCACAGTTGACAGCGTTGCTCAATCTGCTTTGTGCATATGAGTATAATTTATGGAGTATACATGCACTCATGATATCAGTACCTGATCAGCACTCCAGCCAGGTGTGCATCTTTCATGAGTTTAAAAAAAAACCTCACTCAGCATTGCACTTCACGACACGGCCCAAACCGAGCTGCGCATGCCGATACACAACTTGCAGGATTTTAATTTGAAGGGCACATTATCTGATCTTAATGATAGGATAAAGAAAATACTTTGATGTTCTGCATAGACTCACTGTACATTGGGTCTTCACTGCTGGATTAACCATGTTATGTTCTTCACTATTGTTATATTTCAGCCAGGGTTCAGGTTCAAATTCTTGTTTTACGTCTTTTTTCATTCATTTGTGAGTCTTTGATTTTTGTTAATGTTAATTTTGTGTATTTTCTATATGCCTGTGTTATGTTCTTTGTGTTTTGTGGGTTGTTTCCCAAGACGCAGGACCACCTGCCCATCACCACAAGATTCTGCCCTCAGCTCTGTAAAGTTGAGGGCAACCTACAGTTCCTTGCAGTTAATTCAAATGCACTTTTTGAGTGGTGCATCCTTCTGTTTTGTGATTTTTTCTTCTGCATTGTTCTGGATTTTTGACCTCTGTGCTCTGTATTTCAATTATTCTTTGGATTTGTGATTTGGACACTGTTCACCTTAGATTGCTTTTGCCTTTTCTAGTAATTCCTTTTTGCTTTTTGTGCTCCACTGAGCTTCTTGTTCTGTGTAAAATAACTTTATTTCAAAAGATTCTGTGCTTGCCTTTGTCACTAGCCAGCTTTAATGGTTTACCACTGTAGTGGGTATTTATTTGGGACTTTGTGTTTAGGAACTCTTGAGTTCTTAACCACTATGTGGTGCAGTTTGGGTAGTGACAGAGACAGACCCCCTGAGTACATAACACTGATCCATTGCATCAAAGGCATAGTAACAGGAATTCTGGAGAGACAAAGAGGGAGTTGAACAACTTGGAGTATTGAGGACTCTGAGGGAGGCAGGGTGCCACAGGGGTTAGAACTGCTGCCTCCCAGCTCAGGTCACATTTTAGGCTACAGTATAGTTGCCAGATTCTTCCCTAGCTCTCAGAGACACTTAACACACCATCACATCATTAAAATCCACTCAAAACTAGTTCAGGTTTTCCTTCCCCATTGACTTCAATGCACTTCACCTTTGCATGTTTTCACCAAACTCGAAGCAAAGCAAATTCAGCGGGTTCTTTCAGCACTTCTGATAAACAATTCGTGTAGCATGTTCGACACATCGTTATCAAAGCTGCAAAATAGGAAAACGTGTCGCCTCATCGAACATTGGGAATGAGCTGGAGCAGTCAGTGTCAGTGAGAGAGAGCAGGCAGTGGATTAATCTCTATATATATAAAATCCAACATCCATCTGTCTGCTTTTCACGACAGAACTACTTAACGGATTTAGATTGGGTTTCTTTCTATAATTTGCTTGAACATTCCGGATAATTTTGCGACTTCTTTTATCACACTAAGTATCATAGTTTGCTTGTGGTACCAATTGATTTGCGCAAATCCAAGAGAGACACAGCAGGCTGAGGGGATGCGCCACTCACTCATGCGCCAGCCTCGGGGCGTTTCTTACATCCGCCTAGCAAGCAAACGAGAGAGCTACTTAACGGATTTAGGTCGGGTTTTTTTTCTAGAAGTTTCTTGAACGTACCAGTTGATTTTGCGATTTCTCTCATCACGCTAAGAATCATAGTTCTCTTGCAGTAACAATATATTCAGACTAATCCGAGACAGAGGCTGCGGGCCGAGGGGAGTGGGAAGTGTGACATCAGGAGTGGGGAGCTGATCAGGACCCTCCTCACTGTCCTGTTTCACTACTACATGAGCAGAGCAACGGAGGATGGCTAGTATATATATATACACAGGTACTCCTCACTTTACGACCTATTTGCTTAACGACCACTCGCACTTACGACCAATCAGGTTTCGACCTGCAATTTGGGGAATCCCCTTTCTCAGCTTGAGTGTCGGCCAGTGGCGAATGGTGACATGCGCACTGAGTGTATTATAGGCTTGCTATGCGCTTTTTCAGTCAGTTTTATTCCTACAAGCAGTCACTGTGTAACCTCATTTTTTTTTACATATTTGTAACCCCAAAATAGTACAGATGTCGACAAAAAGAAAAAGTATGGCATCATCTGGAGAAATTGTTTAGAAATGAAGAAAAGCTATCGACCTTGAAATCAAAATCAAAATCATACAAGACTACGAAGCTGGTAAAACGGTTAAAGAAATAGCATGTGACTTGAAAGTGGCACATTCGACAATTTCAACGATTTTAAAGGATAAAGTTAGAGTGAAAGAGGTGGTGAAATCATCGACAGAATTTAAAGCCATAATAACTAGGCAGCGAAAAGGTCTTATTAATGAGATAGAGAAATTATTGGCGATCTGGTTGGACAACCAGATGCAAAATAATATGCTGATAAGCCTTTTAATATTTCAAGCTAAGGCACGCAGTATCTTTGAGACTTTCAAGGCACGTGAAGGCGAAAAGTTGACAGAATCATTTACAAATAATAATATGTACATATGCATGTCTTTTTATGAATAAATTTGAAGTTTGTTGCATAATTTTATAATTTTACAATGATCCTATATTCCCGGCACAAACTCCTCGCTTATCGACCAATTCGCTTAACGAAGTAGTCGTTGGAACAGAACTCGGTCGTAAAGTGTGGAGTACCTGTATAAAATCCAGCGTCTGTCTGTCTGCCTGTTTGTCCTCTTTTCACAAGAGAACTACTTAACAGATTTAGATTGGGTTTTATTCTAGAATTTGCTTGAACATTCCAGTTGATTTTGCAACTTCTCTCATCACTAAGAATCATAGTTCACTTGCAGGACATTCACGCTAATCTGAGAGAGAGGCTGCAGGCCGAGGGGAAGGGGAAGCAGGACATCAGGAGTGGGGAGTTGGTCTACCTCTGCGTTTTGGAGCGTAATTTGCTTTCACTTAGCTAGCGATACCTGTTTGCTTATTTGTTTTTAAAGTTTGTCCCGTTTCACTATTACGCTGGCAGAGCCGCAGTAAAATACAAAATAGTACCACACACTGGCAGAAAAAAAGAAAACCAACATTGGATGGGATGCCAGTTCATCACTTTGCCATTAATCAACATAAATGCATGTCTTTGGGGCGTAGAAGTAATGCACTGAAGGGAAACCCGGGTGGACTTGGGACAAATCCAGGCAGGAGAGTCAAACCCAGAATGCTGGATTTGTGATGTAGTTGTGCTCTCCTTTGCAGAGCTGGAGCTCCCTGTACACATTAAAATTTTCAAAAGATTAGCAAAACATGATTACTTACGTTTAAAGAATATGCCAAACAACTTATGATTAACACATCTTAAAATAATGACATGTACTGTCGATTGTTCTTGGCAGGATTCAATCATACCAGCCCAAACACAAAGCCCAGTCTGCCACGTACCTGCTAGAAACTCTTTGTTCAGTGCCATCTGCAAAACTGCTGGCAGAGTGGAAAAGCCGGCGATTACAAGTGCAAAGAAAGGCATCTTGGAGAGCCTGAGGGAAGCGGTGTGAGTCAGCAAGATTTAAGTTGAAAAGATGGAGGGTCGGGTTATTAGCAAGCTGCAGTTGGTTTAGAAACTAAATTAAGGGTGTTGTGACATTTTAAACAATGCCCAATGATGTTTAAATGGGAAATTCTGCAGGCAAATGAGAAGGCATCTGTTTGGCACCGATGGTGATAAAATGAGTAAGTGGTTATAGTATAAACTATTTAGGACATTTCCTATTAGGCCAAAAATTCAACCACCATGACATTATATGGAATAACAAATAGATGCCAAGCTGTAAATATATTTACATAATATAAGCTAGAATTATTTTTAAAGTTTTCATTCAATATATTTTCAAACCCACAGAATTTGGTTTAGGATCATGAGACCTGGACCTTAATCTTGCTGCACTGAACTGGATGTAAATTCACTGAAGCACAGGTTTAGCTACATTACGAGCTGCCAATCAAACTAACATGCCTTTATTTGATGTGTGCGAGGGAAAACTGACGGCCAAAGGTGAACCTCCATGTGGACATGCAAACAACGGGCATCATGAACACAGATCTCGACTGGGCTGGGATTTCAAAATAGACGGTGAGGATATGACGGGGCAACACAATACCATGGGAGCACTTTGCCAGCTCTAATGTACTTATGAAAATACTTAGCAAAAATACACAAGTAATAAAGGTAATTATAATATGATCACAGATTATACTTTGTTACTTGTGTGAAAAGCATATAATAATCCACTTTAATAGAAGTATAAGTGTCTGTGTGTCCAGTTGCTCTGTCCCTGTCGTTCCAGCAGATGGCACATCACAAACACGAATCCTGCCTTTACGAATCCCATAACAAACATACAACATACAATACAGACAAATGCACCTCATGGTGAACTGCAAACGTTAACTCTGAGGTCTACTTTGATTGCTTAGATCTCAATCAGTCTAAGACAGATAGCACATCTAGTATGTAACTAAGTTATCTGTGTCTTTGATAAGCGTTAAAAAAATAAGTATAAATTAATTACTAAGTAGGGTTTTGAAACCCAAATAATACGATCACAAAATTAGACCCCGACTTATATGCCCGTTCAAAAATATGACACTTAATATTTTTTTTCTCAGACACATTGAATTTTGTTGCAGCAGCGCAGTTACCAGTTTCTTTCGCTACTTCAACAACTTTTAAATTAAAACCAGCTTCATATTTCCTTCTGATCAAACACTCCATCATAGATAAGGGATGCTCTTACGATAAAGGTGTATGAGGGTATGAGATACAAAAAACACAAAACAGTGCAAACGTCGCTTCGGAAAAGTTCAGGTATTACAGTGTGGTCATATAGATAGATAGATAGATAGATAGATAGATAGATAGATAGATAGATAGATAGATAGATAGATAGATAGATAGATAGATAGATAGATAGATAGATAGATAGATAGATAGATAGATAGATAGATAGATAGATAGATAGATACTTTATTAATCCCAATGGGAAATTCACATAGGCACAATACATAGAATAAAAAAGTCCGTGTGCCCCATGGTTACTCTCTCAGGTGGGCATTAACATATCATAATCTCTTGGATCAATAGCGTGAGTTTTCCACATTCGACTTATATGACGAGTGGCATGGTGATGCAGTGGTAGCGCTGCTGCCTCACAGAAAGGAGACCCATGTTCGCCTCCCCATGTCTGCGTGGGTTTCCTCCCACAGTCCAAAGACATTAAGGTTAGGTGCACTGGCGATCCTAAATTGTCCCTAGTGTGGGTGTGTGTGTGTGTATGTGCTCTGCGGTGGGCTGGCGCCCTGTCTGGGGTTTGTTCCTGCCTTGTGCTTTGTGCTGGCTGGGATTGGCTCCAGCAGACTCCCGTGACCCTGTGTTAGGATATAGCGGGTTGGACAATGATTGAACGACTGACTGACTGATTGACTTATACGATCAACATTATAAAATACGGGAAATTAAATGATAAAATGGCTCCGTTTTATTTCTGCAACAGGAATTTTACAGACAGCAGGTAGTTTGTGATGTCTGAGTCAATTCATTCAGAAGCAGCATGGGATATTAGATATAAATCATGAAAGAGGGAAATACTGGTTACACGATTTTACCAAATCATATGCATTCAATTACGCTGAGCCCGTAATAGTTAACAGTACTGCTAGTATGAAAGACTAGACTATCTAGATCAATCAGTCAAACTGTGCAATGTGCTGTAGCAAAGTCCTTTACAAAGGAAAGGATTTTACAGTGTAACTTTGTTGGAAAATATCAAATGATAGATAGATAGATAGATAGATAGATAGATAGATAGATAGATAGATAGATAGATAGATAGATAGATAGATAGATAGATAGATAGATAGATAGATAGATAGATAGATAGATAGATAGATAGATAGATAGATAGATAGATAGATAGATCTTTCCTATCAGTTCTAAGGGGTTCTAGTTAGATTGCTATTGAAAAGACACCCTCACTGTCTGTCATAAGCCAAGTTAGTCACTTGAGGTGATGAAGTTCACCTTTCTTTTGACTGGCTAAGACCTACATATAAGGAGCAGAGCTCAATTTTGCATCCTGGATACTTAGTTGAAGCAACATTTGGCAGAAGAATGTAATAAAGGACCCAGTTAAGTGTTCACCCAGCCCACAATCCACTCTGCCTACCACCCTTTAGTATCCCTTCCCACATTACCCAGTATGGCTACTTTCTCCGTGCCAGTGTGATACACTGCTCTGGAGGTCTTCTCTGGGATTTTACCTTTCCCTGCGATCATGGTAATCAAATTCTTACCAGCCAGGCATTGCTTCTGAACTGCACTTACAGATATTTGGTCCTTGACAACCACAGTGCTTTTCTGCATAATAAATTGATTTTGTGATAAATTCTGTTTGTATTACTAAGAAACATAGCAAAAGTTAGACCTCTTATATCATCGAAAGATGCAGAGACATTAGTTCATGCGTTTGTTTTCAGTCGGCTAGATTACTGTAACGCACTTCTCTCAGGTCTATCCAAAAAAGACATCAATCGTTTGCAACTAGTGCAGAATGCAGCTGCTAGAATCCTTACCAAGAAAAGAAAATCCGAACACATTTCTCCAGTTTTGATGTCACTACACTGGTTACCTGTGTCATTCAGAATTGACTTTAAAATTCTGCTTATGGTTTATAAAGCTTTAAATAATCTCGCCCCGGCTTATATATCAGAATGTCTGACACCTTATATTCCAAATCGTAACCTCAGATCCTCAACTGAGTGTCTCCTTAGAATTCCAAGAGCAAAACTTAAAAGAAGTGGTGAGGCGGCCTTCTGCTGTTATGCACCTAAAATCTGGAATAGCCTGCCAGTAGGAATTCGCCAGGTTAATACAGTGGAGCACTTTAAAAAACTACTGAAAACACATTATTTTAACATGGCCTTCTCATAACTTCACTGTAATTTAATCCTGATACTCTGTATATCCAATTCATTATAATAACTATTCATTCAAAATCTGTACTAACCCCTACTCTCTCTTCTGTTTCCTTTTCCGGTGTCCTGTTGGTGGTGGCGTGCGCCACCACCATCTACCCAAAGCACCATGATGTCCCAACAATGATGGATGGATTAAAAGCCAGAAGTCTGTATGACCATCAGCATCAAGTGACTCCATGAAAAACCCGAACTACAAAGAGGACTATTTCATTTATGTTAGGTAGAATGCCCAGAGGGGACTGGGCGGTCTCGTGGCCTGGAACCCCTACAGATTTTATTTTTTTCTCCAGCCTTCTGGAGTTTTTTTTTGTTTTTTCTGTCCACCCTGGCCATCGGACCTTACTCCTTTCTATGTTAACTAATGTTGTCTTATTTTAATTTCTTATTTTGTCTTTTATTTTTCTTCTCTTCATTATGTAAAGCACTTTGAGCTACTTTTTGTATGAAAATGTGCTATATAAATAAATGTTGTTGTTGTTGTTGAGACATAAAAATGGTCTTCTGAATAGATTAGATAGAACATTTGTTTTATCCCAAGGGGGAAGAAAATGAAAAAGGAATAAAACGTCTGACTTGGCAGTCTCAGTCACAGTGAGGCCTTATACTGGCATATCACCATTGATATAAAGGAGCCCCTGTGGTATTTCATGACACACTTCTCCTGAATAATTTGTTGTCTGAAAGTCCTCAGTGTTGGTGTGTTACAGAGAGGATGTGCAGCATTGATCATAATGGCACTCAGTTCTGTTTTAATTCTCTCCATCGCCCTGCCCTTTCTTGTATAGTTCCTCTGTGTTATGAGACCAGTCCAGCCAGTCATTGATGTGGACCCCTCTACATCCACTATTAATAATTATTAATTATTAATATTAACTGCCTAATCAAATGGTCCCAAAATGCTAAGGCTATATTGACTAATCTTAATATTTTGATGCTTTATGGCTAAACAAAAATCTGTGTGTCATACTGCACTTTTAATTTGCTTTTTTACAACTGGTTTTGTGTTTTTGAACTCATCTATTAACTGCATTAGACTCATAATGGTCAATGTGTTTGCATGCATGTAAATGCTGAGAACTCTAGCATCACTTCTGAGTTCCTGTCATTATCAAACTCTCAAGTGGCTATACTCGACTTGTTGACTTTGCCACTCATAGTCGTGGGCAAACACTCAAACTTGCATGTTCAAGTGGTTTTACTATGTACAACATTACTGGTCTTTGTAATTATGAAGTCATCTCGGTGGATGATTTAATTATTCAACAGCCCCCGCAGACATTCTACTCATAATTTGGTTATTTGAGATCTCTTGACTCTCATCACCTACAGTACAGTGCAATCAGAGAAGATTTAGACCCCTTCAATTTATATCAGGCAGCACTCAACATCCCAGAATGACAAAGTGAAAACTGGATTTCAGGATTTTTTGCAAATTTATTTAAAAATAAAAAATGAAATCTCACATTGATAAAAGAATTCTGATCCTTTGCAATGATTTTTAAAATCTGACTCAGGGGCATCCCATTCTGTTGATCATCATTTAGATGTTTCTACACCTTGTTTGGAGTCCACTTGTGGTCAACTCAATTGATTGGACCTGAATAGGAAAGGCACACAGCTGTCTATAGAAAGTCCCACAGCTGACAATGTATATTAGAGAAAAAAACTCAAACACAGATCTGGAAAAAAACACAAAAATGCCTGCAGCAGTGAAGGACCCCAAGAGCAAAGTTGTCACCACAATTCATAACTGAAAGAAGTTTGGAAAAACCACAACTTCCTAGAGCTTTCCAGGAGTGCCTCGGTAAGCGAGTTAACCAAAATCCCCATGGGTTACTCTGGCTGAGCTCCAGACAACCTGTATGGAGATGGGAGAAACTTCCAGAAGGGCAACCATTACTACAACACTCCACTAATCTGGACTTTATAACAGAAAAGTCAGACGGAAACCTCTCCTCAGCGAAATACACATGGAAGCCTACTTGGAGTTTTCAGACAGGCACCTAAAGCATTCTCAGACTATGAGAAACTGTTCTGATGAAACCAAGACAAGCGTCCATTCTACAGGAAACCAGGCACCACTCTTCACCTGTGCAATACCATTCTAACAGTGAAGCATCATGGTGGCACCATCATGTTGTGGGGTGTCAGGGACTGGGAGGGTTAAATGAAAATTGAATGGAAGAAAGTACAGAGATAATCTTAACAAAAACCCACTGCAGAGCACTCTGGACCTCAGTCTGGGTTGAAAATTATCCAACAGGACAATGACCCTAAGGACACAGATTACACTGTTGTGGCTTAGGGACAATTCAGGGAATGTACTTGAGCCCGGACTTGAACCTTACTGGACATCTCTGAAGAGACCTGAAAATAGCTGTCCACCAGCGGTCTCCATCCAACCTGACTTGAGACAATCTGCAGAAGAGAATGGCAGAAAAGCCCCAAGGTGTGTGCAGCTTATCGTGTGATGTCCAAGAAGACGTTGTAACAATTCATCTCGAGCGCTAACATGAGACAATTGCTACCACTAATCTGTCCTAGGTGCCGGCAGATGATAAAAAGATAGGCCAATATCACACCCCAATAAATTTCCCGTATACCCTTTATTCTACACAAAACAGTCCCTTAATACCAATGCATTTATAGCCCACCAAAAACCATAGTCAATATCTATCCTCACATTACATCAAATAAACAACAAAAAAAAAATACAATCCCTTACACATGCACCCCGCCACCCTAAAATAACCCTTATATTGCAGCGTCAAAAATATATACATATATATACACAATAACAATATTCATTCCCCCAGTTTCCCTTCCAGAGATGATAAATAGATCCACATTTGTCATTGTTCTGCCCCGCAACTGCAGGCAAACGAGGAGTCCTGAAAATTGCGGACTACAAGCACAATCACCTCTTCGTCATAAAAGACATACAGTCAGTCTTGCGCCATGATACAATATAGTAAGTCCTTTGAAATAGCTCACCCGGTCTGTAGGAATTAGCGGAACATTCGATTCCCCGATCAAAAGAAGATCTTCCACCTTCTGAGAGGACTGTAGGAGCTCCTAGACTTCTTACATGGCCAGTGCAGTAGCTGATATGTTTTTTAATTATCCGATGTTCTTTTTTTCTCCTCCTTCCCTTCTCTCTTTAAAACGGCGCGCTTTATGCAAATCACTCCATCGAAAAAACAGTAAAACCGGAAGTTCCACCTCTGGGGCACCGCTGTCAATCTCTGGCTGTAAGAATGTTCCTCACAACACCCGATCGACAGCAGAAAACATATTATCTTTATGTGGCAGCGCTACAACGTCCCTGCCAAAGAGGTTTCAACTAACTACTAAGTAAAACATCTGAATATCTGTGTTATTTATAGTTAAATAATTTACAAAGAAATATCTAAAATCGTGTCTTTGCTTTGCCATTAATTGAGGACTAGCCATGTGCGCCCAAACTACATTGCGCGTGTTAAAGTTGTCTGTGAAGGGCTCCCTGTTTAAACGCGGCTGCCAGTCGTGAACTGGGCCCTTCGTCGCACAGCATTATGATTTTTTATAAGGGAAACAAAATTACAAAAAAAAAACCTTGGACATTGATTCGATAGGAACGGCCTACTCGGAATCACTGTCCGAATAGTAATTATGTGGTGGTGGAGGAGCATTTCTGCTTCTCTCCGTTCACAGTCCGTCTCGTTTTCATGACGCTGTCATTTCCTCTCACGATCTCTTCTCAACCTTTCTCCAATCTTGCAGGTTGCTTTGTGGCAATCCAAAGAGTAAGGAAGAAGCAATGCTTTTTTCTTGAACTCCAAATGCCGACTGATGGAAAATCACAGAAGTGTGCCCGACTTATATACTTTGACTGCCGACTCCAAGAAGCGGGTGAACATTCGATTTGGACGAAGTGCTGCCAACGACGGTCGATAGAAACACAAAAAACCACAGTCTCGACAACGAAGCAGGTGTCGACGCCAGATCTAAACACAAAGAGTGCTATCGACAGTGTTTGTAAACAAAAGTAACAACCAAGGTGTTGTGTATTCAGCCAGTACAAACAGCACATAGTCTCCTTTAGTTCAGTCCTCTTTAATCACCACACTCCGACCTCATCCAACGATCCTCCCCCTCACTTCCTCTCCTCCTCCATCACTACTGCCCTCTACTGAACACAGCAGGAACACCACACAAGGCAGTGAATTCGCAGACAAACAAAGATCAAGATCCAAATGAACATTATATATAAAGATTAGTTCATTTAAAGCACAACAATTTGTTTAGTTTGAATGTCTGTGTTTTGAGGTGTGACTGGAGTACTACAGTCTTCAGTAGTATAAGCCTGGAGGAGATTCTTAATGCAATGCCTATGTTTTAGCTGTCTCTCTACTGCCATCTAGTGCTTCTTCTTCTAATTCATTCGCGGACAAACAAAGATCAAGATCCAAATGAAGATTATATATAGAGATTATGTGTTGCAATGGCAAGGGAATAAATGAATTGAAATGATTTTAACACGCGGCTGAAACATAGCACAACATGAAGAAAGTGATGGGGTCTCAATACTTTCATTTTTTCGTGATCAGATATTTATTGAAGCTTAATCAGGTCTGAATTGTTTAATTTGTTATCTTAAACTGTGGAGCAGAGGGGTAAATCAAGGAAAAATTAGCCCTTATACCAAATATTATGGAGGGCACATTTTTCCCTTCTTTAGTTTTGTTCTTTTTATTTTCTATTAGTTCTTCTGTGGTGCCATTTTTATTCCATTTAATTAATAAGAGTGCAGGGTTTCTGCAGCAATTAAAAGAGAAGTCACTTGAAGGAAATATAAGGACTAGCCTTCTCTGCAGCTCCTTGCTATGGCACTGTCTCTAGGACAATTTTATAGTTCAGTAGGTTCTTTCACATATTTTAAATAATAATTTGTTGTTATACGTGTTTATCTGGAGTTTTGACATATGTTGGTTTAATGATTATTATAATAGTTTGGTTGGAACTACTATTTATACTGCCATTAATGAAAAAGGCTAATTAAGATGTAATCGTTAATTAAATGTAATCTAAAAATCGTTAATTAAATGTAATCTAAAATGTAATCTACTGTTAAATTCTGGTCCGTACTTGTAAAATTTTTATTTTTATACTGTATTGAGGATTTGTTCTGTTTTGTGTATTGTATTATATTGACCCTCTTCTTTTTGACACCCACTGCACATCCAACCTACCTGGAAAGGGATCTCCCTTTGAACTGCCTTTCCCGAGGTTTCTTCCATTTTTTCCCTACAAAGGATTTTTTTGGGAGTTTTTCCTTGTCTTCTTAGAGAGTCAAGGCTGGGGGGCTGTCAAGAGGCAGGGCCTGTTAAAGCCCATTGCGGCACCTCTTGTGTGATTTTGGGCTATACAAAAATAAATTGTATTGTAACTGTATATAAAATCCAACGTCTGTCTGTCTGTCTTTCATGAGAGAACTGCTTAATGGATTTGGAACACGTTTTTTTTTCTATAATTTGCTTGAACATTCCGATTCATTTTGCCATTTCTGTCATTGCACTAAGTATCATAGTTCGCTTGTGGGACCGATTTACTTGAGTAAATCCTAGAGACAGGCTGTGGGCCAAGGGGAGGAGTAGGTAGGGCCTCAGGAGTAGGGAGCCAGGCAGGGCCCGCCTCACTCACGTGCCAGCCTCCCTTCGAGTCGCTATACCTATCACCATGTGTTGCAGCATACCTAGCCTACGCTTAGCTAGCAATACCTGTTTGTTCAGCAGACATTATCATCTAGAGCAGACGTGTGACCAGAACATCATGTGTGGGTGGGCATTTGGCTTGTCTGGGGGGGCAAAAAATATCCATCCATCCATCTCCATTTTTGTAGGGGGGTCAAATAATAATAACAATATAGTTTTATATAACATATAAAAGCAAAAGTTGTGGCATAAATCATAACCTATTTTTCAATAAAATTAACAGAGGCAATGGAACTTGTATTATTATTTTTTGTGAACAAATATAGAACTACATCTACAAGGTAAATATCAATAAAGTCAAATGTGTACAACATATGAGAGCAAGAACAGAAACGTGGCTTATTGTAGTCATGGGAGGCTATAGGACATCAGTTTCCAGTGTTTAACCTGGATATTATCTACAAGACCAGTCTGCGGTTACTCTTGTCAAATTCTGAAATAAATTCATTCATGTCTAGATTTTCTGTGATGTTTTTCTCATGTGCCAGAATAACTAAATTTCTCTTCCTTGAATGCAGCATTGTTCGGCAGAGTGGAGTGAGAATGCGGTTCAAAGTAGAGAAAGAGCTTTCACATGCAGCTGAAGACACACCAATGATGAGTGCTGTGATGCAGACATGGCTCTGATGTGCGGGATACTAGACGCGTGTTTGTGGAAGCCGTCACTGTCTTTTTCTAGAGCTCTTTTCCAATTAGTGTAGCCGTGTTTGGTGTTCGGTCCTCGCGGTCCGAATTGGAAACACTAAATTTGTAGCAGGTAAAGCAAAAGCTGCCATCACAGACAACAGAATATTCAAGCCATGGTCTAGACTGATACCAGCTTGCACTAAAACATCTGAGTGTCTTTCCGAATGTGTGCTTGGGATAATTAATTAAAACGGGCTGGGATGGGCTATCCGTATTTAAGTCAGGCAGACTGGACTGTATATTTTGTTGAAGGCAGAGGTTTGGATTATCCGACATGGGCGCAGAGCTGGAGGATTGTGTAGGCTTATCTACATCTTTTGGAGTTTCAGTTCCCGACGTGGGTGCGCTGTGCTCCGTGTTGGTAGCAGCGGTGCTGGGCTCAATCATGGAGCCAGCAGCTTGCAGAGGGACAGAGGTTGAAGATGTCTGCTTTTTAATAAGCCACCTATGCGTAGCCTTTGGTGTTACCAACCAGAAAACAAAAGAAGAATGGAACAGCGTATACGCTGTTTTAATTAAAGAATGCGGTCAAAAGGCTCAAAACGTGCTGCAAAATGTGCGGCGAAGTGAACTGTGAGCAGCACGGTGCCTGTCTAGTGGAGGAGACACTGACGGATATGCTCCAAATTCAAACGGGCCGATTGAAAAGCAACTCAGTTTTGAAAATCAAATGTTATTCTTCTCCAGAGTTTTCATTGGGCAGACAGAACATTTCGCAGGGGGGGGGCACGGCTTGTTTCTGGGGGGGTAGTGCCCACCCCAGCCCCCCCGTGGTCACGCCTCTGATCTAGAGGTTCTTAAAGAGTAACGTTTGATGTTTTTGAGAGAGAGATCAGAGCTATGTGTGTTTTAGACGGTACCTGCTCATTGGCAGAGATATCACGGCCATGTGCTCTTCTCCCCAAGCGGGGGACGCTCTCCCATCACAGCTAAACACGATCAGATACAGTGGCAACGTTTGACGTTGGAGCGTACCTACCTTCCGCTTGGCCAGAAATACCTTACCAAATCTTTAAATTTTAGATAAAGAGATCACATCTACATGCCCCTGATCACAAAACCAAAAATATTATATATCAAGACCCTCAAATATGAAAGCTTTCAATATAAATTCTTCTCAATACAAATTATTACATTTTTTTTAATTTTATTGATTTTTAAAGTTTGTCCTGTTTCACTATTACGTGGGCAGAGCCATGGGGGACAGCTAGTATATTATCTATCTATCTATAATAAACTGCTAAGGTCTGTATGAGTGTCTGAATCCTTTATGTAATCTGATTGGTCACTTTGGCTTTAGTGCGATTGGTCGGTTTAGTGATTCAATCGAAAGAGGAAGTGTGAGTGGGAGACACACAAGGAAGAGTAGAGGCCTGCTGAGAGTCCCCTTCAAAGTTTGGAATTATAAAAGTGGACAGAAGGTGAGCAAGGCACCTCAAAATGAATATGAGAAGCAGGATTTATGGGAACGTGCTTGACATAGTGTTTGACTGGTAATGTGACTAGTAAAGAAATAAAGAAATAAATAAATGGACAGATGAGTTAGCAGCTCAGCCGGGTCACAACACAACACAAGCCCAGTGGCGTAGCTCGAGCTCGTGCCACTTGGCACGGGGCAGTGTTTCAATTTGCTGCCCTCCAACATATCTGAATATGTTAACCTATTTAAATAGAAAATTAAAATGGCTTATAGGGAAAAATTAAGATACATTTTGCATAGATTTATTCAAATATAGAGAAACAGCAATAATTTTTCACATATAATCAGTCATAAGCATCACCTAGACCAGGGGTGGGCAAATTCATTCCTGGAGGGCCGCAGTGGATGCAGGTTTTTGTTCTAACCCAATTGCTTAATAAGAAGCACTTATTGCTCTAGAAACACATCTGCTTCATTTTAGTTATCTCCCTTGTTAAGATTATGAACCCTTATTGCTTATTTAAGTCTTAAACAGCTGTATTCTTGTTTTTTAATAGCTCCTTATTAGCAATAAGATACAAATGACAAAAGAAACCAGCAGTTATCCATTTTGCTTGTTACCCTTTACACCTGTGTGTGTTAATCGTGCACTATTTGGTTTAATTAAATACTTGGAAGGAAAGAGAAGAGAAAAAAGTGAAGGACTGAGAATTACCCCTCCGTTTTACACTTCAAAGTATTTGGATGATATCCTTAGAATGGAAAAAAAAATCTAGGATATGAGAATGACTTGACATAGCAGAGTTAAAGCACTAACAAGCCATGAAATGTAATTATTGGCAAGGATTGTTTTCTAATTAAGCAACTGGGTTGGAACAAAAACCTGCAGCCACTGCGGCCCTCCAGGAATGAATTTGCCCACCTCTGACCTAGACAAGAATATAGTACAGACGCACTGATAAGCCATGTTCTTATTATTAGTTTAATATAATTACGCTGCAAAAACCAGAACCAGTGTAGTGTACAAGTGATAGGTGGGGACAATTTTCTGCGCAGAGCAACAACGCATTCGGATTGATAATGAAACGAAATTATACATTGTTAATTATGTATTTATCTTCCTAGAAATTATTATCGGTGTAATGTTTATGTTTATTTTTGATATTCATCCATCCATCCATTTTCCAACCCGCTGAATCCGAACACAGGGTCACGGGGCTCTGCTGGAGCCAATCCCAGCCAACACAGGGCACAAGGCAGGAAACAATCCCGGGCAGGGTGCCAACCCACCGCAGGACACACACAAACACACCAAGGGCCAATTTAGAATCGCCAATCCACCTAACCAGCATGTCTTTGGACTGTGGGAGGAAACCAGAGCGCCCGGAGGAAACCCAC
The DNA here is from genome assembly GCF_900747795.2 of Erpetoichthys calabaricus. Lineage (NCBI taxonomy): Eukaryota > Metazoa > Chordata > Cladistia > Polypteriformes > Polypteridae > Erpetoichthys > Erpetoichthys calabaricus. The sequence continues at coordinate 26,640,056 of NC_041396.2, read as the reverse complement.
GCAGACACGGGGAGAACATGCAAACTCCACGCAGGGAGGACCCGGGAAGCAAACCCGGGTCTCCTAACTGCGAGGCAGCAGCGCTACCACTGCGCCACCGTACCGCCCTACTAGAAAACCACTAACATCAATCTCAGACATCAATGAATATGAGGCACTAACTTTTAAAGGGTCGAGCTGATGATATCACATGATGAAACTTCCAGAGGGTGTGGCCTAAAAACTGGAAACCACATCCTAGCAACAGCTACTCAAAACAGACGTTTCTATACATAAACAAAATTTCATCACAGCAAACAAACACATTACATTAATAATTATTATTCTGTGCTCAGATGCAATAATAGATAAAAAAAATAAGCATGCAAGAAAATACTCTGATCAGCAAAACTTTTCAAAAAATCAAAAAACTCTGAAAAACTGTTTCACAAGGGTAAGTCAATAAATATCTGCACTTTTGTAATCGTTTTGTTTGGGTTGGCTGTACAGCTTTCCCCACACACATGTAGAAATACGGTGTGTCTGTGTTCACAGAAATAAAGTTTGAACCTCGATCAGATAGATAGATAGATAGATAGATAGATAGATAGATAGATAGATAGATAGATAGATAGATAGATAGATAGATAGATAGATAGATAGATAGATAGATAGATAGATACTTTATTAATCCCAAGGGGAAATTCACATTCTCCAGCAGCAGCATACTGATAAAAATATTAAAGAGTGATAAAAATGCACGTATAACAGACAGTAACTTTGTATAATGTTACCGTTTAATCCCCCTAACCCCCCCACCACCCCAAAGGTGGAATTGAAGAGTGGCATAGTGTGTGGGAGGAACGATTTCCTCAGTCTGGCAGTGGAGCAGGACAGTGACAGCAGTCTATCACTGAAGCTGCTCCTCTGTCAGGAGATCAGTCAGTTTTTCTCGTTGTTTTCTAGAAGTAAACATGTCAACTCCGCTCTCTATTTTCACCAAAGAAGAGCAGCAAGCGGTGATCCACTTTTTGTAGGCCGAAGGTGTACCAGGGGTTGAATTCTATAGAGCCCTTTCCTCCCAATACGGAGTAGGAGTTTGTATGAATGGATTGAGAAGTTCAAAACGGCTGGGCAAGCGTTAAGCACAAAGAAGGAACAGAACGCAGAACCACATTCACTACCGATGACAACATTCAGCCAATTTGTACCATGTTTACAACAAATTGATGAGGTTTTCGGCCTCTGGTCCACTTCAGTCCATAAAAAGGAGATCACTGCTCACTGCTTTTCTTTGGTGTTTGGGTCTTTTTCCCCGTACCACCCAGAGGAATCAGCCACGTCTCACGCCTCTTTCTCTTCTCACCCTAATAACTTTCCAGGCACCCAGCTCTGTTGCCTCTGCTACTTTAATTCTGGTTGACAGCTCACACACTATTTGGATGTGACATTTACAGTACATTGAGCCATGTAAAATGTTACTTTGTGAAAATTTAAATAGATGACCTTTACAAAGGGAAGGGTTTTAATTCAGTGTACGTTCTTATATTAGCAACTGCCTAGGCCAGTTTTATCGAGAGTGCCAAAGCATTCCACAAAAAAGTCTTTTCATCTCCTCTCAAACATGAGCCCCAATAATCCTTTTCCCTCGCAGGAAGTTCTCCTGAAGACCAATTAGCTAATGGGAAGACTTTTGCAGTCACAGAAACCTTAGTATGGTCCCAGGAGGTAATGTAGGGGGGCAATGCTTTTTCTCTGATGAGACAAGTGGCAGATGAATTATTGACAGATGACTTTCTGAGGGCAAAGAAAAATGTTCAAAACTTCATGGGCATCAGGGAGTTATAGTCCGGTGTGTCTGACACAAATAGCAGGCCAACACTTAGGCTGGAAATGTTCCTGTGGCTGGGACGGAAGAGACTCCAGGATGGAATGAAAAGCTGCCTGCTTGCAAGTACAGAGAGCTTATGACAGGCGGACATGAGAGCTCAGATGGCGAGGATGTTGTATTGAGAGGGACAGAAGAAAGAATTATGGGAGATGGATCCAGGTAAACTGTAGTAAGATTGGCAGTAAGGCCCAGAAAAGCTCATTTGTTTCATTTTTGTATATTTATTATGTTGTTTTCTTCTTTACCCTTCCTACTCAATAAAAGTCTTATTTTTGTGAATCTTGGCCTCTTACAACAATACATCCCTGCCTCTGTTAATACAGTATATACTGTACATAGTATATCTAATAAACAGTATAAAGTTGAATGTGTGTTAGTCCAGTATGCAACTCCATCTCATTGAACCATTTGCTACCCATTTTGCACAGATTTACTATTTGTATAGCTTTACCTCGTTGGCTTTCTGGGGTCTCATATTGTTCTCCTGGTAAAGTCTACTACTAGTTCCATGCACCCTATTTCTACTTCGTTGCTAAAACCTTCTTTTGTAGCAGTTTGCCTGTTTCTTACTGATGTTATTATTATGATCTAGCGATTATTTTTGTTAACTAGCAGAGTACCTGTTGCTTTTAAAGGGTTCGTTAAGGGGTTGCAGACTGCAGGGACCCCCATATTTAGCACTTTGAAAAACTTTGATTTGTCTTTTTTTTTACTATGATTGGTGTAAATGGAGGGTGTATAGTATTTCAAAATTGCCATTTTGTCTTAGCTTAACATGGACACTATCCAGTGACCTGAGATTAAGACTGGACTCCTTTGGTGCTGTGTCTCTCCAGAAAATCCTTGGGTACCATTGGTTTGACTTTGTGTTGAATGAGCGGTTGCACATGGAGTCCCGAATGAGGCACATTACCTACATTGTGAGGGAGTGTCAGTTATGGCACTACGGTCATGCGGTGTGTTTCCCCGGGGGTGATCCAGCTCGTAGGAGTCTCATTGTTGGGAACCTGAGTGGCTAGACCAGGCCAAGGGGACGCCTACGTAACACCTGGCTGCGGCAGATAGAGGGTCATTTCCAGAGGGTGGGCCTGGACCACGTGTCTGCCTGGGGGGTTGCCAACCAGGATCCCGAGCTGTATCGTCATGTGGTGGGTGCGGCAACGCACTGTACCAGTGCATGCTCCCCAACTTGACTTGACTTGGCATAGACTACCACTTATTAAAATTATTAGGATCAGGTACATTAAGAACATAACCTTAATATCTATCTATCTATCTATCTATCTATCTATCTATCTATCTATCTATCTATCTATCTATCTATCTATCTATCTATCTATCTATCTATCTGTCTGTCTGTCTGTCTGTCTGTCTGTCTGTCTGTCTGTCTGTCTGTCTGTCTGTCTATCTATCTATCTATCTATCTATCTATCTATCTATCTATCTATCTATCTATCTATCATATAGTGCCTTTCCAATCTATCTTGACTACATCTGTTTGATCGCATTTCATTATGAGGGGAAGTGCATTTAAGACTGAATCAGGATGCACTTTTTTAGGCCAAGAGTTGTAGGATTCTGGGACAAACTGAAGGTGATTCTGAAGCAGAAACCTTGACAGCTTTTAAGAAGTATCTGGGAGAGATATTGGGACTTCCTAGTTATTAGCTAAACATATGAGCCTAATGGACTGAATGGTCTCAAATCATTTGTCAGTCAGTCAGTCATTCTCCAACCCGCTATATCCTAACACAGGGTCACGGGGGGTCTGCTGGAGCTAATCCCAGCCAGCACAGGGCGCAAGGCAGGAACAAACCCTGGGCAGGGCGCCAGCCCACCGCAGCAAATCATTTGTGATATTTCTTATGTTTTAATGACAGAACACTATAGCTTAATCCTAGAAACAATGAGTCAACTGCAGAATCAGCACAGGATGAAGTGTCATTTCATTGCAGTATAAAGATATGTAAATATGTTTGAATGAACATGTTACATTGTGTTTTGCATTTCTATTGAAATTTTTTTTCTATTTTGTTTTAAATTTATGGGGTGGCAGAGTGGTAACAACATTTTCCTCATGACTCCAAGATTCTGGCCTGAACACTGTCTGGGTGCAACTTTCCTCAGTGTCTACTTGAATGATTTGCTCTCTATGCACAAATGACCCACCCTCACCCACAACAAACCTAAAGAGGGGTCTTTTAAGTTTTCTAGCAGCTTTCATTTGGCCTGGTATAAGTTACAAAGAATGTGATAGATGAACGAGCTGGGCTTCATCCAAGGATGATTCAATCCTCATGCACAAATCCTGCCAGAACAGACTTTGTAACCCTGAATAGTATAATCTGGGTCTGAATATGGATGGATGGATTATAAGTTTATTGTATTTAAAGTTATCCCTTTTGTTAAAAAAAAAAATAATAGCTTAAATGGACTAGGACAGTGTCTAGATTTGCCTCTTGGCTATTTCTGAAAAAAAAAAACAGATTCTTTGTTTTGCACAGCTGAAAGCAGTTTCCTACAATGTCAGTAGTCTATATTTTGCTCACCCTAGCATTCTAAAAACAATAAATGGGTTTAATTGAGGACAAAACATTCAGACAAAAAAAAAAAAAAAGATGGGGCTCATCCTAATCTGCAAAATGTGTGATATTTTTAAAAGCATTCCCCTTGCTGGATCGCCCACCTCTATCAACTGCTGAGCAGTTTTTTGTCAACACCATTTTCATAGCACACAAGACATTAAATAGATTGACAAGGATGAGGAATGAAGAGGGATAAATGCAATTTTTTTCTTCTTTTGGAGGGTTTCTTATTTATTTATTTAATTTATGTGTATGATTTCTTTGTTCATGTGTGATTTTATCCTTTTGAACAGATTTTGTATGAAATTTCTTCTAGTGCCCTCACAAACAGTTATAACAGTTGTCTTCAGTTGTCAGGCTGGAAGGTTTGATTTCTTAGATTAATAAATGGGTTTGTAATATTTTTTTAAAGGCGCATATATTTCTAATATCTATATATACATATATATATATATACTCTCTATATATAAAATCCTAAGCCTAAAAGTGCAACGATTTTGTGCAACGATTTTATGTGACATTTTTATGTCACTTTTTTTGTCACGCTTTAAATCAGGCTTATTTTAAAACCTACATACATATGTTTGGTATCATTCTTTTCAGAATTTATTGAACTTTAATGTGATTTTCAGGTTCTTATTCCATTTTTAAATTATAAACTAAAAAATATCAAGAACTCACGTCCCGTGAGACAAGACTTAGAGATTTAACCACACCCAGGGCCGGAAATAAAAGACAAAGAGTAGGACAGCTGCTGTGTAGCGGGGCCACATAGTGTTTAAATGTCAGTACTGCGTGCGTCTCGTTTCATTGTCCCGTTTACTGTTTATGTGCATCAGTTTATGCCGTCCCCGTAAAAACGGGGACGGATGATGGAAGGAGACCACAGCCGCCAACCTGGAAAAACACCTGTTTTCAATCAATCAATCCCAACCGTCACAGGACTATATAAGCCATCAGGAGGAGAAGGAAGGAGAGAGGAGAGAAGGAGATTTTGTTTCAACATTATGACCACGAGCAACCTGTACCTGTTTTCCATATTGCGCTTATCCATCCAGTTTGTTTTCCATCTGCCGGATTTATTTCAAGGACCTCACCACGTGATACCCCGGGGTAGGACTTAATCATCCACCACATACACGAGGATTCACGGTGAGGCTGTTCCATTTTTTTTCCGGGGAGAATCAAACAACTCTATCACTAATTCAGTCATCCGCTTTCAGGACATTTTCTTTATTACCGGACTCAAGTACTCATTCATTTTCAGTTTATCATTCATTGTCGTTATTCGTGTTGTGTGTTTATTTGTTACAGGGACAAGGGAGGGTTTTTGTTGTATATATTTATATATGTTTGGTGGTGTCTTGTTATTGCTGGGGTGGAGGGATATTTATATGTTTCTATTTTTATATTTCATTTAATACATATAATCTGTTTAATTTTACATCCTGTTTGTGTGCTTATATTTTTCACCGTCGATTGTGGGGAAAAGTTCAAATGGTAAGAAGTACGGCTTGATAGTAGATTTTTTCTCAGTAAATTATCCAGGCCACTGGTCTTGGAGGTGTAGCTGCCGGCTGGGTAAAAGGGGTCGGCCGTTACAGCTGTACAGGCTTTTTTGTTTGTTTTGCTTTGTTTCCCATTGTATCACCGTTTAAGAGGGGGTTTTGGAGGAGCGACCGCGTCACCTTGGGGTGCGTTCAGCCCCCCTCTTCACAACATGAGCGGCAAAGACGCGAAGTGGCTGGCGCGTAGCAAGCAGGGGGTAACCCCCTAGTATATATATCTACATGTGTCTACACGTGTAAATGTGTGTGTTTGTCTGGGCCGGAAGTGAGAGGCGGAGTCGGGGTAAGGGCAAAGACAAAGACAAAGTCGCTTAGCCGCTAACATCGGCAAAACGGTCTCCCTTTTACTTTTCCTCCTACGCTGCTAATACACAAGCGAGGCAAGCACATCGGTAAAACGAATCCTCCTAGGAGAGAGATGCCCAGAGTAGTTCCTTTCAACTACCTGACATTTCTACATTTCAGTTTTTTTCTAAAGATTGTAATAGTTTCTAGAACCCTGGGCTTTTTACAACACGGGCTTACACAGCTAGTATATATATATATATATATATATATATATATATATATATATATATATATATATATATATATATATATATATATATATATTGTCACAGATGGCTGCGGTTCTGACCCAGCCGGAACGCCTAGAAGGACCAGAAGGTGACTGTTATGTCTTCCGGGTCATGAGGAGGCAACCGCCCCAGAGCAGGAGAGGACCATGGGAGAGGAGGAGAGACTTTCCAACTCGTTGGAACCCATGGCCACTGCCAGGGGGCGCCTTAAGCCTCCTAGAACCCGGGAGACCTTTACTTCCGTCAATCCTGGTGTTGAAAGACTGAAGTCATTTATTCCAACCATCTTCATTTAATGTCAATTTTGTTGTTAAAGAACTTCTCATTTAATCACACAGCTCATGCTCTCTATATTTTTAGAAATTAATAATGTGGTATTTACTTATGGTAGAAATTCAGTAAAAGTGATAGTGCTTTTATCCTGTTTCTTCAATGTTATAATGGCGAGTTAATCAGAAGCTGCATGATTTGTTAAAAGGGATGAAAAAGATTCCACTTGGACAGCACCTGTAGTCTTTGTTACGAAGAAGAAATCATGGATGTTGTAATTCTTATTATTTGTTTATTTTGTATTATTACCTCAATATGACTTTACGATTGGGTTTTTTGTGTTTTCTTATCATTATTTTGGTGATGGAAGTTATAATGAGTTATTTTATTTTTTCTTCTTCTTTCTCTATGGATTTTGGGAATATATTTTACATGGAATCTGAGGTTTTGATCCCCAAGGAATGTGAATTTCACATTTATTATGCAGAATTCACCATGATTAATAAATTAAAGTTTTAAACCTTCTTATCAGGATGCCATTTTGTTTGTTTATTGAGTACTGGGTTTTTAATGAGTTAGTGTTGGTTGTTGTCATGGTGATTCATCCCAACAGCCCCCGGGAATAACACAGCACGTGACATCATTCAGAGCACCAGCGTAAAGATCGACTCAAAGGTTTCCTGAGAAACTGATATTAAGATTCTCTACTTGATTTTATAGCTGTTTTCTCTGAGTAACGTACTTCTTTTTTCAAACAAAACAGTTTTTCCGGCTTTAGACTTTGCTTTTTTGATTAGCATTCTTATATTTTGGCGATCGTTTGGCAGTTGTTTTGGTATGGATCTCTGCCTGATTTTTGACTGTGTCTTTTCTCCTCAATCCCATTTTCAAATCTTCACTGTCTCTCTTTGAGTCAGTACAGAGTTATCATGCTGCTGACATTTTTGATAAGGTTGACTTCTGTTGTAGCTTGATCAGTCATTTTTGGTTATGTGACCCTGACTTTGTGGCGTGTGACTACCAACATAAATAAAGGGGGATTATCCTAGTTTTGGGATTATTAAAGCAAATCTTTGCTGTGTGTGCTTAAGTTTCTTTTTTAAGGATTTATTCATTGTTAGTTTGGTTGATGAATTCTGCTCAAATTTGATTCTTTCTTTTCCCCAAAAGCTACTTAGTTTAGTCATCTTGTCAGCTTTACTAATTTTGATCACTAGCTTTCCTTGACCCTGAACTTGTTTCTTTCTCTGTTTAGCCCTTTAAATCTACAGTACTTCACACAGTACTTACAATAATCTTGGCACAAACTCTGCATTTTGTATCAGTAACTAGATATTGAACTTAGTTATTTACACTGCTCAAAAAATGAAGGGAAGGCTTAATCATCCCAGTCTAACACCAGGTCAATTAAGCTTCAGGGATGTCAGTCTGTCCAGTTAGGAAGCACAAGTGATTGTGAATCAGCGTCACCTGCTTTGGTGCAAATGAAAGTGACAACAGAGAGAGAGTGACTGGAGAGACAACAGCAAGACAACTAACAAAAAGGGAATGGTGGCCACAGACAATTGCTCTCACCTTATCTTTCCTGGCTTATTCTTCCCTCATTTTGCATTTTGTTAGTGTCCTTGTCACTACTAGTATCATGAGGTGGTCTCTGCAGCTGATTTATGTTGCACAGGTAGTCCTGCTCCTCCAGAATGGCACATCCATAAATGTCATCACAAGAAGGTTGGCTGCGTGTCCCAGCACAGTCTCAATAACATGGAGGAGATACTAGGAGATGGGCCATTACATGAGGTGAACTGGACAGGGCCATAGGAGGGCACCAATCCAGTAGGAGGACCGGTAGCTGCTCATTTGTTGCGAGGAAGAACAGGAGTAGCACTGCCAGAGCAATACAAAATGACCTCCAGCTGGCTAATGGTGTGCATGTTTCTGACCAAACTGTCTGAAACAGACTCCGTGAGGGTGACAAGAGGACCTAATGCCCCCTATCACTGTGCAGCTTGACTGGGATTTACCAGAGAACACCACAATTGGCAACTCCACCATTGGTGCCCTGTTACCTTCACAGATGACAGCAAGTTTACACTGGGCACATGTGACAGATGTGAAAGAGTCTGGAGACGCTGTGGTGAATGTCATGCAGCCTGCAACATCATCCAGTTATGAGGCATATGCTTGGAGGGTCGCACAGTCCTCCACGTGCTAGGCTGCGGTACCCAGATTGCTCTTAGGTACTGGGATGAAATCCTTAGAGCCACTGTCAGACCTTACGCTGGTGCAGTGGGACCTGGGTTCCTCTTTGTGTAGGACAAAGCCCGGCCTCATTTGGCCAGAGTGTCTAGGCAGTTCTTGGATGACAAAGGCATCGATGCTATTGACTGGATTGCATGTTCCCCAGACCTGAATCCAACTGAGAACCTCTGGGACGTTATGAATCAGTGCATCCGACGCCATCAAGTAGTGCCACAGACTGTGCAGGAGCTCACTGATGCTCTGCAGGAGGCGATCCCTTGGGACACCATCTGCCATCTCATCAGGAGCCTGCCCAGACATTATCAGAAGTGCATAAAGGCAAGTGGGGGCCATACACACTACTGAATTAGATTATTAGTTCACAGAATGAAATTCAGGGCGGCATGGTGGCGCAGTGGTAGCACTGCTGCCTCGCAGTAAGGAATCCTGAGTTCACTTCCCGGGTCCTCCCTGTGTGGAGTTTGCATGTTCTCCCCGTGTCTGCGGGTGCTCCGGTTTCCTCCCACAGTCCAAAGACATGCATGTTAGGTGCATTGGCGATCCTAAATTGTCCCTAGTGTGTGCTTGGTGTGTGGGTGTGTGTGTGCCCTGTGGTGGGCTGGCACCCTGCCCAGGGTTTGTTTCCTGCCTTGTGCCCCATGTTAGCTGGGATTGGATCTAGCAAACCCCCGTGACCCTGTGTTAGGATACAGCAGTTGGAAAATGACTGACCGACTGACTGACAGAATGAAATTCACATAAGTTGAATTAGCCTGTGATTTCAGTTTTTGACTTTGATTTTCAGTGTGATGTTAAATCAGCCGTCAATGGGTTGGTGATTTTGATTTCCATTGACATCATTTTGTTCTCAATGAATTATACAGTATTACTCAGTAAAGATTTTCCACTTGAACATTTCCTTCATCAACAGCTGATGTGTGATTTAAGTGTTCCATTAATTTTTTTCTGAGCAGTGTATGAAGATGTATTTGTCACCTTTGAGGGTTTTGTGACAGTGTTAAATAAGGGAGAATTGTATTCAGCAGTGAGTCTCCCCAGTCGCTGCCAGCATCTGGAAATGAGTCTGGAAAATGGTGAGGAAAGCTGTTTTCATAACGTCTCCCAAGTCTTTAGAAATTCAAAACGATGCCTTTCGGTTAGGAAAAATCTCCAGCGCAGAGCTGTTTTGTATTGATGACATGTGAGTCATTACTGATTCTATTAGATGAGGTAACTGTTTACTCACATACTGTTGAGACACAACTAGCAGCAACCTGAGTCATATCATATGCTAGCCAAAACTTTCTCACTGATGACAAGAGCAATGCAAATTACAGCAATTTTAATTTGGGGATTCTTGTGAGCCATCCCTCGAAACGTTTAATGGCTGATGCCAATTGGCGTCATGTTTTTACATCTTTCATTATTTCATCAGTGTGCATGTCATGCTCCTGTCCTTCCTTGACATTTCCTACATTGTGGCACTTATATTAAGAATATGTGATTGATCATATTTTTCCTTGGTTTTTTCTTTTACACAAAAGAACCCTATTACAACCACAGACAATGCCATTAAATGCTGGTACCCTGTCAATCTCCTCCGTCCTGCATTTGCATATCCTTTTGCTTTGACAAATCTCCTCCTGCCGCGTTATCAACATTATTGAACTTTGCTGAACTGCTTTCTGTCTTCAGTAGAGAGCTACCTATAAAATAATCAATGAAAAACTGCCACACTTATTATGACTCACATCGCAAGATGAAGAAAAGAACAAATCTGAAAACCGTCAGTGCTCCAGTTAACTCAGTTAAGCCAATGTCACATTATGTGACTTCTAGTCGTAGCGTGTGTCTGATTTGCTGTCCACAGTTGTTGTTCTCATTGCTGGACCGTGTCAATTTAAACAAATAAAAGTTGCTGAGCATGTCTACTTTACTGACTGAGTGACGAACTTCCAAAACAGTCCTGGACACCCCTTTTTGTGACAGGAGAGAGTGTGCTGTCTGACTGTAAGCATAAGTTTAATACGTCACTGTGCTCCATGCAAGTCTATCTTATAAAAACCTCATTTTGTTACTCACATGTGGTACAGCGGACACGTAACCAGATTAAACACACAAGCAAGCAATATGACGAAAAATGGAAATCGTGCACAGTCAGACTGTGGGAGCTGTAACCATGTGCTATTTCTGTTAACTCTTTTAGAGCAGATGTCAACTTTTGTCAAATAAAGTTGACATCTGGGGCAGGGGGGGTGGTACAAGCTGTAAACGACGATAAAACTTATGATATACGCTAAATTGCCAAAACTATTGGGACGCCTGCTTTTACACACACATGAACTTTAATGACATCCCATTCTTAATACAAAGGCTTTAATATGGAGTTGGCCCACCCTTTGCAGCTATAACAGCTTCAACTCTTCTGGGAAGGAAGGCTTTCCACAAGGTGTAGGACTGTGTTTATGGGAATTTTTGACCAGGAGTCTCTGCTCTAATTCATCCCAAAGGTCTTCTATCGGGTTGAGGTCAGGGCTCTGTGCAGGCCACTCAAGTTCCTCTACACCAAACTCGCTCATCCATTTCTTTATAGACCTTGCTTTGTGCACTGCTGCGCAGTCATGTTGCCATCCCCAAACTGTTCCCACAAAGCTGGGAGCATGGAATTGTCTAAAATGGCTTTGTGTGCTGAAGCATTAAGAGTTCCTTTCACTGGAACTAAGAGGCCAAGCCCGTCCCCACACCATAATCCCCCCTCCACCAAACTGTACACTTGACACAATGCAGCCAGGCAAGTACCGTTCTCCTGGTAACCGCCAAACCCACACTCGTCCATCGGATTGCGTGATTCATCACTCCAGAGGACACGTCTACCCAGATCTAGAGTCCAGTGGCGATGGGCTTTCCACCAGTACATCTGACGCTTTGCATTGCACTTGGTGATGTAAGGCTTGGATGCAGCTGCTTGGCCATGGAAACCCATTCCATGAAGCTCTCTCTCTACGCTGCACTGTTCTTGAGCTTTTGGAGGTCTGTAGCTATTGACTCTGCAGAAAGTTGGCAACTTCTGCACACTGTGCACCTCAGCAGGCGCTGTCTCTGCTCTGTGAATTTACGTGGCCTACCACTTCATGGCTGAGTTGCTGTTGTTCCCAATTGCTTCCACTTTGTTATAATACCACTAACAGCTGACCATGAAATATTTAGTAGCGAGGAAATTTCACGAATGGACTTTTTGCACAGATGGCATCCTATCACGGTACCACGCTTGAATTCACTGAGCCCCTGAGAGCGACCCATTCTTTCACAAATGTTTGTCGAGGCAGTCTGCATGCCTAGGTGCTCGATTTTATACACCTGTGGCCATGAAAGTGATTGGAACCCCTAAACTCAATGATCTGGAGGGGAGATCCCAAAACTTTTGGCAATATAGTGTAGGTAGAATCCTTTTGCTCGGAGGACTGTTATAATCGTTGACTCGACGTCGAATCCCTGTGTGTGCGTGGGTAGCACAGAGTAAACAATGTCTAGAACAGCATCAACATCGGGTGAGAGAGCAATGCCAATGTGTAAAGCAAAATACTCTGTGCGTATTATTTATTTATTTTTTGCATATTATTGCTGAATCAGATTCTGTTTATCGAAATACAATTTTGATGCAAGTGATCTGGTGATCGAAAACTAAAGTCAGGCACCTCCATCAGCTGATCGTGCAGATGATGTGCCTACAGCAACGTTCATCCTGGGAGGACTGCACAGACAGATCCGTGGGAGGCAAGCTGGCAACTGGACTTCAGACGAGATGGCATGCCAGTGGACACGACGGATTACCAGCCACTCGACTACTTCAAGAAGTTTTTTTTTTTTCCTAAAAACGTCTTTCAGCTTGTGAGTGATGAGACAAACAAGTATGTGAATTTACATACTGTAGAGATTCATGAAACATACAACAGAGTGACATTAGTCATAAATAAGTATTTTATGTTGATTTGTGTGTTAAACCATTGCTTTGTGTGCTTTTTAGAAAAACTTTTCTCTCAATTATAAAAAAAAAATCCTGGGAGAGAAAGACTAGGGACATGAAGATCACGGATGACACTTAAAAGACCCGCAAGACGAAAGAGATTGGCCACGGAGCGTCTCGCGGGGACCTTAAACATGAGACTTTGTGCCAAGAGATTGACTCAGGACCGTCTCGCGGGGACGTAGAACATGAGATTCTTGCAAGACATGCCCTACTTACAACCAATATCAAATAAGACCACGGGCAGCAAAACACTCAGTCGTGCAAAGGCTTTGAGCACACACAGATCCAGGGCTCTCAGCACATATAAAGAATTTAAGGAGAATACGTTATAGATGAAACGTCGACGACTAAGTGAAGAAGAATTAGCAGCGCGGAGAAAAGAGACTCAACAGCGTTGGAGTGTATTTCGATAAAAGAATAATCGAGGTGCAAATTCAGAAAATAAGGAAAATAATAATCAGCCCGGAACAAGTGGAATTGGAAAAAAAAAACACATCCAATCGGGCTCAGAATTAAAAGACAAAGTAGAACTTCATAAAGACGTTCAAAAACGTTGCTGTTATACACATGCAGAGCAGGTTAGAGATTATGAAAACGGTGGATTCGAAAGGCCCAAAAAAAAAGTTGGTACGATACAAATGCAGAGAAAGTTAAAGAAAGTAAAAAAGAAAGTAAAGATCACAGTAGCACAAACAAACAGAAATTATTACTCAAAAAAAGGGAAAATAATCACCACGGACCAGGTGTCATTGAAAAAAAAGCAGGACAAAGCGAGGTCAGAAATAAAAGACAAAGAGTAAAAAACAAAGTGAAACGCCATAAAGAGGTTAAAAAACAAGGGGGCCAAACACATGCAGAGCAGGTTAGAGAAAATGAAAACTGGAATTCAAAATACTCTAAAGAAAACATAGGCACGAAACACATGCAGAGCAAGATACAGAATATGAAAGCAGAAAAAAATGAAAGTGTCAAAACAAAGAAAGTAAACATCACATTAGCGCAAACAAAGAGAAATTATTAGTCGGAGAAATAATGAAAAGGCGAATAGAGATCGAATATATGGACATAAGTGATATGTCAGAAGTATGTAAATATTGTAAGGCTTTGAAGTTTAAGTCAGAGAATTTCAAAAACGTGTTTTACCTCACATGCATTTATTGGTTACTTTGCAAAAAAAATTATTAACTGCTGATGATGTCGATCGTTTTGTCTGTGCTGAAATTCCAAACAGAGGAACCTATCCTGAATTATGGTACAAAGGCATTAAACACATGTCTCACCGACCTCATTTAAAAGATTCAGCATGTTGGGACTCGAAAGATTCCAAATATTGTTTTTAACAAAGTTCTAAAATAAAAGTGAAACTAATGAAATAGCAACAATTCAAAGAAAAAAAAATCTTAAAAGTGGGTATCCGGAAATCCAAACACGGGGGGTCGGCGAGCAATGCCCCCTAGTTTTGAAAAAAATATTCAGCCATGAGACAAAAGAAAACAAAAATTACCCCTAAAAGTAGATAATGAATTATGCATCAGCTCATGCCTGCCGCCAGTCACACTACATAAAAGGACTCTATATTGATTATTACACATAAAGGTTATTAGAAAAACACCCAAATATTTACATGTAAATATGCAGGAGATGACTTTATAGAATATAAATTACAAATAATCAATGTACTAGACAAAGACAGAAGGGATAGAGAGAGAAGACATTATCATTATCCGTACTGGTTTTATGGCTATTTTCATGGCTTTTTGCTTCCAAATTAGTTTCTCCTTCAATTTCCCTTTCCCTTTTCTTCTATCAATACAAGATCACCATACAACAGCTTCCATGGCAATGTTCTTCTCTGGGCACCACATCCATTATAATCACGACAAAGCAAAGATCCCTGATGCAGCCCCACCTTCACTTTAAAGCTTTCTCTATCCCATCTGCTGTTCTGACCTCGTTTATGCTTTCTCGTACCCCAACATAATCACAGACTACCCATTTCTCCACATCAGGGGTCTCCAACCTTTTTTCCCTAAGAGCTGCTTTTACAAAATGAAAATGGCCGAGAGCTACT
The DNA here is from genome assembly GCF_900747795.2 of Erpetoichthys calabaricus. Lineage (NCBI taxonomy): Eukaryota > Metazoa > Chordata > Cladistia > Polypteriformes > Polypteridae > Erpetoichthys > Erpetoichthys calabaricus. The sequence goes on along the minus strand of NC_041396.2, from coordinate 26,624,849 downwards.
CATGTTTTCTAATGTTTATTCTCATAGTTTATTTCAACCCAAACAAACTGAATAAGCTTGTTTTGCCTGAACATTTACAAAATGTTGGTGTCCACAACTCACATTTTGCATTAAAACATCACAAAAAATATTTAGTTCACCTGCAAGTGCATTTTGTATGTCTGTATGTATTTTCTAGTGTATCTCACTCTATTGAATTAAAACATGAATGCTGTCAAAAAAAAAAATCCAAATACACAGATCTGACTTATTCATTTATCATTTTGTTCCATGTCACTGTTTCACTTTATTCACATGTCCAGTTGCACGTGTGATGTGTTTTTTAGTTAGTCAGATGACTGGCACTGCATGGAGTCAACAAGAGAGGTGTATGGTGGAGTGTAGCCACTGAGGTTTGCTCTTCTGGAATCATTTAAATGTTCATCTCTCAGTCTTGTTCTGAACTTTGATTTCATGACATTCATGTCAGACTCACAAGAGGTATGGAGACCCAAACAAAGCAGACATTTCCAGAGCTGCTTGGTGAAGATTCTTATAGTTATCAGGCTCTACTAAGCTCCATAAATGCAGAGAATGCTGTTGAGACTTTAACTGCACATTATTTTGAAGGTTTACTAATATATAATATTGAAAATCCAATGTCTCTCTGCCCGCTTTTCACAACGGATTTTGATCAGGTTTTTATCTATAATTTGCTTGAACCTTCCGGTTGATTTTGCGACTTCTCTCATTTCGTTGTGTATCAACAACAACAACAACATTTATTTATATAGCACATTTTCATACAAAAAAGTAGCTCAAAGTGCTTTACATAATGAATAAAAGAAAAATAAAAGACAAAATAAGAAATTTAAAATAAGACAACATTAGTTAACATAGAAAAAGAGTAAGGTCTGATGGCCAGATGGGACAGAAAAAAAAAAAAAAAAACTTCAGACGGCTGGAGCAAAAAAAAAAAAAATCTGCAGGGGTTCCAGGCCACGAGACCGCTCAGTCCCCTCTGAGTATTCTACCTATCACATTCTATCACCTATCACAGTTCGCTTGCAGTACCGATTTATTTGTGCGAATCCGAGAAACACACAGCGGGCCGATGTGTAGTACCCACCTGGATGATGCAATGCTAGCCATTATTGCGCTAGTACACTCACCATGCATTGGCTATTAGGTGGTGAAAGGGTGAGAGAGATAGCCAGTTAGAGAAAGGGGGTGATGAAGGGGCTAGTATGGATGAGTCTATAATGGGCAGTTTAGCCAGAATGTCGGGATGAATCCTACACTTTTTTGAACAATGCTCAGAGATCTTTAATGACCGAAGAGATATGTCTCATCTGAAGGACGGTGCCATATTTATAACACAGTGTCTGTGTCGCTGCACCAGTGCATTGTGATCCATACACAGACCACAGGGTAAGTGCCTCCTGCTGGCCTCACCAACACCTCTTCCAGCAACAACCCTAGCTTTTCTTAGATGGTCTCCCATCCAGATACAAGACAAGTCCAAACACGCTTAACATCAGGAGGATAACCTGTTCATGAAGTATAGAAAGTATGGCTGCTGGTAAACTCTAGATGATCGTAACATAGATTGATGTTATCAAACCAATGTAATCCAATTCAAGGTCATCGGCATCAGGTGTAAAGCAGGAACCACCCTTGGATGAAGCATCGGCCCATCACAGGACCCACTCAAACACATCCACAACCAAACTAATCTTTGCTCTAGGATAATTCTGAACTACCAATTAACACCAACATCTTTGGGCTTTGGGAGGAATGCCAGAGTACTGGAGGAAAAGCCACAAATGACTAAGGGGGAATGTGGAGACTACACAGAAAGTGACCTGCCATGGAATTCAAACCCAGGGCACTGGATTCATGAGGGAGCAGTGATCAGCCATTTATCTTCATGAGTTATTTTGAATAGCAGGTTTAAACAAAAAGTAAAAAAAGAATGACAAACACACAAAAGAGGGTGCAAAGGAATGAAGTCGCCTCCAGGGTCGAGTCCTGTTCTTTGCTCAATCATGTCTGAACAAAATGCATCTCTCTATGATCCTGTTATGGATAAATCGAGTTCTGAAAATCATACAATAGATGGTAATGTAGAATTGTTTTTCCAATGTTTTCTTTTCCATCTCCACTGTTTCCACATAGACTATTCTTCTCTTTCTTCTTTTTAGTGTTCATCTATTTTCAAACCTGCTTATCCAGTTCAGGGTTCTGGGGAGCTAGTGCCTAACATGGAAGCCTCAGGTGCACACTGAACACCAAACTCAGATGGGGCTTTAATCCATATTTGTTATGATCATCCTTTTTCATTTTCTGTGGCTTTTTTGGCTAATGAGTGATAATGTGTAATGCCCAGGAGAAGGTCAGGCTTGTGAACCAATAAAGAGCAACGCAGGGTAAAAGATTAAAAGATGGATACGAGCAGAGCTGGAATCACAAAGCTCCTGACTTGCAGTCAGACATTCTACTATCTGTGCTAAGCTGCAACTGCCAAGACTGCCACTAAGATTGTGATCTCCGACTGCAAAATATCATCAAGGTTGCGGTAGAGTACATAACTTGATAAATATTTAGTATGTCTTTATTTATAAGGTTGACATACCAATTATTTTATTGATGCTTTATGAGGCTTGTTGTACTTTCATGTCTGACTAACCAACCCCTGAGATTTTAGAAGTGACTTAAGATGTGAGATTTATTGTAGGGTTGAGGAAGGTGCTTCAAACTGGTTTGGCATGGGGGATTCGGTGCAGGACATTCTATTAGCCAACCCCCAATGGAAGGCCTTTAAACTACCTAGCTAAACAAATAGGAGGGGGGGGGGGTCTATAAGTCTATCCACTACTTGAGGGCAGGCGTATAAAGACAGTGTGTGCACCCATTGGTCTAAAGTATGGCTGTCTGAGATCGGTTTAAAATCAGAGGCTATTCTGTACCGTGATGCCCTATTGGTCTAAGGATTTGGACAGGAATGTATAAAATTGGTTGCTTTAACCCTCCCTCTCTCTCACTCTCACACCATGGTCATGAAGAGAACACAATGAGGAGATTAACTTGGCAGCCATATTGGGAAAGGCATACAGCCTGTTATGAAGAAAGCTGACTAGAAATGATGACTTGACCAGAGACATTTGAGTAACTTCAAATCAATGTGCCGCCTGAAACTACACATCTAGCATCAGGTTATATGATTATGGTTTGCCAATATTTACATGTTCTCTGATTCATTATTATTATTTTATAAATATTATCGATAATACATTATTAAAATGTGTAACTTAACTCCTGCTTGTCCTTTTACACCATCAAATTGCCTGAGGTTACAGATGTAGAAGGGAAGGTGGGAAGAAGTGCTAAATTTCAACACCTTATAAACAGTGGGTATGTCTATGAGATTTAAGGTAGTCCACACGATGAGGAGTACAAAAAAGGGAAAGCAGTGAAACATAGGGTTCTACCAAGATGAAACAACAGTTTTCTCTCTTTTTTAATTGTTAAAATAATTTTTCAGTGAGTTTGGATTTTTCTGGGACATAGGATCAAGAAATCGAACCATTAGTCAAATCCATTTTTCTTTTGGTTGCCTGCAAATAGCCAAGAATTTCTTGTCAGCCACTCAGATATTCAAGGACATGTCACATATCACTCTAGTAGAGGATACCATCACCTAGTTCCTTCATACAACACTGGCCCACCAGGACAGCAAGAGAGAGGGAACTACTGTATGCGTGAGTGCTATTTATAGACTATAGCTCTGCATTTAACACAATAAACCCCTCTAAATTCATCACCAAGCTCAGTGATTTGTGGCTGAGCACTTCATTGTACAGCTGGATTTTGAACGTCCTGACAGGCAGACCCAAGGTGGTTTTAGTAGGAGGCCTCAATTCATCATCCCTTATTCTCAACACAAGTGCTCCACAGGGCTGTGTTCTGAGTCCACCACTGTGCTCTCTCCACACGTAGGACTTCACAGCTGTACACAGCCCTAACATCATTGTCAAGTTTGCTAATAACACAGCTGTGGTAGGCCTGATATCTAAAAACAGTCAGCAGGTTTACCCAAAAAAAGTGCTGGATCTGTCACACTGAATTTCAGCAAAACAAAGGAGCTGATTGTAGACTTTGAGGGAAAATGGCAGAGGCGCTAGCACCCTCTCAGTATTTACAGCACTCAGGTAGAGAGGGTGGACAGTTCCAGATACCTCAGAGTCCATGTCATAGAGGATCTAACCTGGTCTAAGCACATCAACATCTTGGTGAAGAAAATACTCCAACATCTGTACCACCTTATATAAAAAGGGTGACAGGGCAGATCCAAGCAACTATAGGCCAGTAAGCTTAACATACTGTACATCACAGGAAAATTAATGGAAGGAATTATTAAGGATAAGATTGAGCAACACCTGGCAAGGACAGTCAGCATGGGTTCAGAAGAAGGTGGTTGTGTTTTACTAACATGCTGGAATTCTATAAAGAGACAACAAAAGGAGACGATCAAAGTGGAGCAGATGATATTATTTATCTTGACTTTCAGAAAGCATTTGATAAGGTGCCACATGAGAGGTTGGGCATCGAATTAAAAGAAGTGCGAGTTCAGGGTGATGTTTTTAGATGGGTGCAGAATTGGCTGAGACACAGGAAGCAGAGGTTGATGGTGCAAGGAACCTCATCAGAATTGGCCGATGTTAAGAGTGGTGTTCCACAGGGGCCAGTGCTAGGGCTGCTGCTATTTTTAATATAGAAGTTAATTTGATAGAGAACACAGGTTTTTAATTAAAAACTGTAAATTTTTAATTGATTCATAAAGTATACAGTATAGGGTTATGTATAGAATGGCATATCGGGTAAATGGCCTCCACAGCTTTGCTGGCACATACGCACTCTTTTGTCGATATAATAATAATAATAATAATAATAATAATAATTCATTACATTTATATAGTGCTTTTCTTAGTACTCAAAGCGCTATCCACACAGGGAGGAACCGGGAAGCGAACCCACAATCTTCCACAGTCTCCTTACTGCAAAGCAGCAGCACTACCACTATATGCTATAGAGAGCTTCTGGAAATGTTCAATTCTTGACCACGGTGCCGAATTGATGTTCCTGGACTCTCAGCAACACTCTCACGAACTGCTTCGATGTTTTGTGTTGAACGACTTGTTGAAGGACAGCCAGAGTGTCTAAGATCACTAATTGATCCAGTCTCCCTGAATTATTTAATTAATCTCTTCACAGTTGATGAAGTTAAATCACTATTCCGACCATATTTTGTACGAAAATTGCAAACTGTAGCTGCCAAACCTTCATTATTTTTAAAATATTGATCAACAACGCATTGTTCTTTCGTGTAGCGCTCCATTTTTAATATCCCTGAACTGTGAGCTGTCACGCTGTATTTTTTTTTTTTCGTTGGTAACACTTTACCGCACAAATGGCACCAAATTCAAATCTTGCGTGAATTTTGGGACACCCTCTATATATAAATGCTTTATAGAGAGGAATCTAAGTGACAAGCTAGTTACGTTTGCAGGTGATACCAAGATAGGTGGATTAACAGATAATTTGGAATCGGTTATATCATTACAGAAGGACTTGCATAGCATACAGGCTTGGGCAGATTTGTGGCAGATTAAATTTAATGTCAGTAAATGAAAGTATTACACATAGGGCTACAGGGGTTGAATTATGAGGAAAGATTAAAAGAGCTGAGCCTATACAGTTTAACCAAAAGTAGATTAAGAGGAGACATTATTGAAGTGTTTAAAATTACTGTATGAAGGGAATTAGTACAGTAGATCGAAACTGTTATTTTAAAATGAGTTCATCAAGAACACGGGGACACAGTTGGAAACTTGTTAAGGGTAAATTTCACACAAACATTAGGAAGTTTTTCTTTATACAGAGAACCTCAGGTACTTGGAATAAGCTACCAAGTAGTGTGGTAGACAGTAAGACGTTAGGGACTTTTAAAACTTGACTTGATGTTTTTTAGAAGAAATAAGTGGATAGGACTATTGAGCTTTGCTGGGCTAATTGGCCTGTTCTCATCTAGAGTGTTCTAATGCCTCAGGGATTTCAGGCTGCCCTCCCAATTACTAAAGAAGTTCTACACATCCACCATCGAAAGTATCCTGACAAGAAGCATCACCACCTGGTCTAGGAACAGCAGGACCACAAGGCTCCGCAGACAATCTACACCACGATAAAATGCAAAGAGAGGGGGTCTGAATACTTTCTGAATCCACTGTATCTTGAGACATTCCCGTAAATGTCAACATACGCTATAACTGGATCAGGATTTGAAGTTAGACTCCAGAAACAGGCACTCTGGACACATTTATTTGCACACCTACAGTAGATGTACTGACACTAAAACAATTCCAAGATGGTAGTCAGTTTCACAGCATCTGCAAGAACTGCAGCATAATAAGGAGAGGGCATACAAATGGCAGACACGAGGCACCCCAGCCACTGAAGACCCAAAGTCCAAGTGCAATGCTACTCAATAAGAAATAACATAACTCACAGTTATTAGTTATTTCATTTTAAAACATCTGTAGTTTAATTATGAATACCAATCACCATTAATAACCAGCAGATCCAGGTAATCGAACAGTGGGCAATTTCCTAAGTAAGCACTGACATTTTCTTTTTTTACATTCTAGAACCAGAATAAATTTTCTCATTAAATATCTGACAGAGAACATGGATGGTTCAATCAATCAATCAATCAATCAATCAATCAATCAATCAATCAATCAATCAATCATTTTATTTTCATTGTGTAACACAACAAAATTACTTTTGTAGCAACCCCTAGGTGCATTTAAACTTCAAAAGGCAAATAGTGCGAAACATTATCTCAGACTGAGGAGATGTTAGAGTTCAACACGCTTATGGCAGTTGGGAAAAAAACCTTTTTTAGTCTGTTTGTGTGTGAACAAATTGATCTGAAGTGCCTGACTAATTGGAGGAGCTTAAACAAGTTATGTCTGGGATGATTGATATTCCTTGATGATGTTTTTATCCCTTCTCAAACAGCGAGTCTTGTACAGATGTTCAAGAGATGGCAGTTTAGTGCCAACAATAGAGAGAGATTAGGAGCATGTGCTGATACAATGCACTGTCACACCCACCACATGACAAACCACCTCAAGATTCCAGATTAGGACCCACATGTAGCCATGAGATGGGTGACACCACAGCACCACACTAGTTCAGATGGAATAGAACCAGTGTGAGTTTTTTTATGGTGGCTGGAGTGCCAATTCTGTCAGCAACCCCCAGGTTTTTCCCTGCAGGTTGGAGGGCTTACTTGCAGGGTTGGATGCAGGTTAATGTCATACCCAGGACACAGCAATTGCAGGTTAAGAGCCCAACAGAGTAGAGTCACTTCTGGCATTTATGGGATTTGAACTGGCGACCTTCCAACCCTCCGCCTGGTGCCAACAAAGTCCTGTGCTATTTGTACGTCCCACTGCAGGGCTTTTTCAGTGGTTTTGATGTAGCTAGTGTACCAGGCTGTCATGCAGTTAGTCAAGATGCTCTCTTTAGTGCATCTGTAAAGGTTGACCAACAGCTTCTGGGAGGGGGTAGCCTTCTCAGAAAGCAGAGAGGTTATCGTGCTTTGTCTACTACCACTGAAGTATTGTCAGCCCAGGAGAGGTCTGCTGTGATGGTGACTCCCAGAAATTTAAAGCTGGAGAGTCTCTCCATAGCCTATTGTGAATGATCAGTACAATGGAATTCCTAGTAATTGAGATGAATTATGAGCAGCACTGTGAAACAGTGGTAAGAGGAGCTGCCTCACCTCTTCAGTTACACAGGCTCACTTTCCTGTCTGGTCGATGTCCTTTCTCCATGTGTTTTTATAGGCTTTCTCCATATAATCCAGTTTATTATCAAAATCATAACATCCATCCATCCATCCATTTTCCAACCCGCTGAATCCGAACACAGGGTCACGGGGGTCCGCTGGAGCCAATCCCAGCCAACACAGGGCACAAGGCAGGAAACAATCCTGGGCAGGGTGCCAACCCACCACAGCAAAATCATAACATGTCAGGTTAATTCCTCCATCCTTCTATTACCTAAAGTTAGTTATTCCAATTATAGGGTAGTGAAATGTTATTTTAATTGTCGTGTCTATAAGTAAGTGTGAGAGAGTGCCCTGTGATGGGCTAGTGCCCCATTCAGCCCACCCTGGGTTTGATGCCTACCTTAAGCACAGTGGCAGGATATGTTTTCAATCCTAGCAATCCTTTAGTTTAGAGAACAAATGGAGGAATGAATCAAGAGAATGACTTTCAGACAGATGCATCCTATTCTTCACATTGCCATTTTATTTTAATGAAGCTTTCTTTGACCACAGAGCAATATACTCAAATGTAAATTGAATATTTACACAGTCATAGAAGACATGGATGGACTGGCCTACTGGCCATAGTGGATGGTTACTTTACCCGGCCAGGAAGGACATGAACATATGACCATTAGTTGGTTAATGGTACCTTTTCCCAGTCAGGAGGCCATTATGAGATGCGGAAGGACACACATCCCAGCCAGGTTGGTTGCTGGTACCTTTCCAGCCAGGAGGCCACAACATAAGGACAGAAGGAAAGACTGCTTCCTGCCGCCATATATTCCCCCTATACCCAGGATGGCGGCATCCCTCTGGTGGAACTCCCTTTTGTACACTTGCAGGGCATTTTTGGGAGCTGTAGTCCGGAGGGGCAGCAATGTTGGGTGTTGGGGTACTTGCGTACAACACGAGGTAGCTGAAGAGGAACAGCCCAGCTACTACTGACGTGCAGTGTTGTGGCAACAGAAGCATAAAAGAAGTCACCTCCTTCTACATCAGGGGTCAGTGTCAGGAGGAGGTGAACAAGGCTTGCTCATAGAAGAGTGGAGGCGAAAATGTAAAGTAGAGGAAAAAAACGAAGCAAAGCAAAATGGAACAGAATTGAACAGTTTTATCTACTCTCAATAAATATAAAATCCTAAGTCTAAAAGTGCAACGGTTTTGTGCAACGATTTTATATGACTTTTTTTGTCACGTTTTTTGTCACGCTTTAAATCGGGCTTATTTTAAAACCTACATATATATGTTTGGTATTATTCTTTTCAGAATTTATCAAACTTTAATGTGATGTTGTTAGATTTTCATATTCTTATTCCGTTTCTAAATTATAGACTAAAAAATATCAAGAACTCAGGTCCCGTGAGATGAGACTTGTGCCAAGAGATTTAACTATGCCCGGGGCCGGAAATAAAAAACAAACAGTAGGAGAGCTGCTTTACAGGCCTTTAAATGTTTGAAGCGCCGCGTGAGATGCATATCACACAGCATGGCAGCAGCAGCAAGTCAGCAGCTAATCGAGCAAAGAGGAGGTAAAAAAAAAAAACTGTGTTTCCCATTTAAGAGGGGGTCTCGGATGAGCGACCGCATCTCCTTGGGGGTGTGCTCAGCCCCCCTCTTCATAGAGGCAGAGGCGTGAAGTGGCTGGCGTGTAGTGCAGGCCTGGGGGGTTGGTGAGCAAAGTGAGCAGGGGGCGAACCCCTTAGTCTGTCTATAAAAACCTGTCAAAGGTATTGTTTAAATTAAAAACGTCTTTCCTTGAACCCATGACTGTGTGGTTTGATTCTGACGGGGTGTTTGCCGTGCAGGTGTGTCTCCCTACAGGTCATAATAGCATCATGCAGAAAAGAAAAGTCATTTCTTTCAAATCCCCATTGTAGAAAATTACGGTCTGACAAATTCATGACATGTACAATCTCAAATTAATGTGCAAACCAAATATTTTGCTAAACCAATAATCATCAGGACTTCAGTAAAATAATACATCTAAGGAGCTATATGATAAATTTACCAAGACGCAACTAATATTATTAGTGATTAGTTAAGCAGTCTTTAAGAATGATATGACTTAACACCAACTTCTGCTTTTGGGGAGTGCCCAACATGCACTAGCGGCCCAAGGGAGCATGAAAGGGTGATTAGTGTTGTGGCAGGCGGCCGGGGTCCATGCCCAGCCGGGACGCCCCTGCACTCTATATTCAGGGGGAGCAGCCCTGGACAGTGCAATACATCCCCCTGGACGCTAGATGGCCACCCCCCTGGGTTGGAGCGGTGCCTCGGTTTCCCGCAGGGCTCCATGGGAATTGGAGTTGGGTGCAGCCCTGTTGGGTCACCGCAGGCACTGCTAGGGGGTGCTGCAGGTGGGACTCCTGAGCCCATATTGGCAACGTATTCACCACACCCGGAAGTGTGGCCGGAACACGGCAATCAAGCACCTGAAGCACTTCCGGGTGAACTATAAAAGGGGCCAGCAGCCACCACTTCGGGAGTCAGAGTCGGGAGGAGGAGGATGAGGTTGCCAGGAAGGAGTGGTGGAGGAAGAGAAAAAGTGTTGTATTGTGTGGGTTTATGCTTGGGACTGTGTATTGCCTCTGGGATACGGGGAAGTCGTGCGCCCACAGGTGAAGAGAAAAATAAATATTTGGTTAATTTTACACGTGCCTCCATGTGAATCTGTGTCGGGTTGGGTGCATATAGAGCGCCTTTGCTACAGTGTTTAAAAGCATGACGTGAAATACAACCGTTAGGCTTATTAGACACCTGCCTGATTTATAGGTACGAATTTCAACTTTCATTTACATATTAACTACTTTAAAAGGCTGATGGCTTTTTCCAAGGCGACTTGCAATGAGAAGTCAAGCAAAATGACACCTTTCATTGGCTAACTGAACAGATTACAGTATGTATGCTTTTGAGGCAGCTTAGACCCCCTTCTTCAGCCTAAGCTCCATTGAAAGCTTGCATATTGTAATCTGTTCAGTTAGCCAACAAAAAGTGCCATTTTGCTTGACTTCTCATTGTATCCGTTATGGCTAACACAGTACAACACCCTACTACTCCAATGCGACTTAAAGCACTTGAGATGTAAGAAAGGGCTTTGCTCAACAAAGTAACCAAGAACTTATTGGTCACTCTAACCAAGCTGCAAAAGTCCTCTGCTGAAATGGGAGAACCTGTTGGAAGGAGGACCATCTCAGCAGCACTCCATCAAGCAGGTGTTTATGGTAGAATTGGCCAGAGAGAAAACCAGCCTTGAGTAAAAAAAGCATATGATAGTGTAAAGGATTCTGCATACACATAGAAAAAGAGTCTCTGGTCTGATGGGGCAAAAATAAAACTCGTTAGGCTGAACTCCAATAGCTATGTCTGGCTTGTATCATCCCTATGGTGAATCATAGTGGTGGCAGCATCATACTATGGGGGTGCTTCTCAGCAGCCAGGACAGGGAAACTACTCAGAATTGTGGGAAGGATGAATGGAGCCAAAAACAGAGGAGTCCTTGAAGAAAACCTGCCCCAGAATGCCTGAGGCCTCAGACACTAGTGGCCCAACGGAGCATGGAGGGGCGATTAGTGTTAAAGAAGATGACGGGAAACATGAGCGATGGCTTATTAGACACGTGCCAAATGTACGGGTATGTATTTCAACTTTCATTTATGTACGAGTATTAATTACTTATTATTATTGAGCTGATGGCTTTATCCAAGGCAACTTCAAACACCTGAGATGCTTTTGGTTCAGTTTCATTTGTACAAGTCAGTGCCGGATTAACCAATAGGCACATGTAGCATATGCTACGGGCCCCGCAATTTCGGGGGCCCCCAAATGGTGGACCCAATATTTAATGAAAAAGTGTAGCATTGAAAAACTGGTCTTTAAAAATATTATCTTTACGTTTTCAAACTGTATATTTCTTACACAACAAAACTTTAGGGGCCCAACACATAAAATTCACATAAATATTATAAGATTCTTATTATAATCGAGAGTAAAATAATTATTTAGTCTGGTTTGAACTGTTCAGAATCTAAACTTCAGATGATGCAGACCAAAAGGGCCCCCAAATTTGAAATGTGCTATGGGCCCCCAAAGCTCTTAATCCGGCCCTGGTACAAGTGAAGTGTCTCACTCATGGCCACACAACCTCAGGGTTTGTAGTCCAAAGCCTTAAGGCCTACCGCACTGCCTGCTATTTATCACCACTGCATGAAGTCAGCATAAAGGGAAATTACAGTTTAGAGTTTTAGTTTTTGAACATGCTTTTAAGTATTTGTGTTTTTATGTATTTATTATTTAATTGCATTTTATTCAAAAAAAAGGCTGGCAATGAATAATATTTTATATAACAATAAATGCTAAATATAAAGTGGGAGAAAGTGAGATGGCGGAATAAATGTGTTACTGTCAGGAAATAATATCTGGGCGACTTGTTTTAGCAAGTTACCAACATAGCATAAGGCGAATGTTTACATCCATGTATTTACTGACCGTGCTTAATCCAATTTTAAAGTGACAAGGTTCTGAAACCAATCACACCTGTGGGTAGATTTGCCAAATGTGCAAGTCTTTGGGATTTGGGATCAAACAGGAACACATGGAGAAAAAAAAACACGCAGACGTGGAGTGGGTGCAGTCTCCACAGACATGGTGCTACCGTGTTGTCTTGTCGTCATTTTCATCTTCATTATTATCATTTATAATCCACCACCTTAAAGATGGTCTTTACAAGGATACCGGGGTCTCAATAAGAGACCGAAGTGGCACTTTACATGAGAAACTGTCTCAGATAGTGTGTACTCCCTAAGAGTAGCTCTTTTGCACAAGGCTTTCCTAGTAGCCATTTGAGGCAGTTGTTAAAGCTCTCCTTCAGGGTTCTGTGTGCTCCAGTGACAACTGGCACTGTTCTCCTGTTGCAGTTGCATGTTCATCTGGTTTTGATCTCCAGATCTCAATATTTGCTAATCTTCTTGGCTGCTTTTGTTAGAAGATTAGAATCATGTAGGACACCAACATCAATTAGGAGGCAAGCTTTTGCCTTCATTAATATTATTATTATTATTATTATTATTATTATTTAAGCACTGCCTGCAATAGTTTGTTGCTGCTTTGTACCCATTAGAATCAAGAATGGGGTCCAATCGCCTGCAAAACTGAAATGGGATTTTAAGGGTTAAGCAAATGGGCAGACAGATAATAAATACAACAGAATTCTCAAAGCCCCTTCATCTCACTGAAAGGATTGGACACAAAGAAGAAACCTGCCATGGGTACTGTGCCAGTAGGCTGTGGCACAAAATCATGTACAGTATACACACACACAATCACACACACAAACTGGATTAATGTAGATTCCACAGTTCATCTAACCTACACACTTGGGGATGTGGGAGGAGAAAAGCAAATGCAGACATGAGAAGAATGTAAAAACTACACAGAGAACGTCCAGGCCAGGATTCAAACACAGCGCACTGAATCTGGGAGGTGGAAGCCCTCCTGCTACTAACAACAACAAGAAGAAGAAGAAGAAGAAGAAGAAGAAGAAGAAGAAGAATGCCCCTAGAATCCCTAAATTGGATTAAGTGGGTTTTACAATGCTATTTTATAATAATAATAATAACAATCCATTATCCTCCACCATTTAATCCAGATCTAAGCAATTTAGGCTGGAGGAAACCATGGACAGAGTGCCTGTATATTATTATTATTATTATTATTATTATTATTATTATTATTCATACATTACCTACCCAATTTAATCCCATTCAAGGTGTCTTAGCTGGAAGAAATGCTGAACAGAGTGCCTTTATAATAATAATAATAATAATAATAATAATAATAATAATAATACTATACAGGCACTCCATCCAGGGTTTCTTCCAGCCTAAATTACCTAGAACTGGATTAAATGGGGGTAGACAATTATTATTATTATTGTTATTACTATTATTATTATTATTATTATAACCCATAGCTGCTCTAAATTGGATTAATTAGGTTTTACAATGTTATTTAATAATAATAATAATAATAATACAGGCACTCTGTCCAGGGTTTCTTCCAGCCTAAATTACCTTGAAAGGGATTAAATGGCGATAGATAATAATATTATTATTATTATCCATCCATCCATTATCCAACCCTCTATATCCTAACACAGGGTCACGGGGGTCTGCTGGAGCCAATCCCAGCCAACACAGGGCGCAAGGCAGGAAACAAACCCCGGGCAGGGTGCCTGCCCACTGCAGGGCACACACACACACACACACACAAACACAAACACACGCACACTAGGGACAGTTTAGGATCGCTAATGCACCTAACCTGCATGTCTTTGGACTGTGGGAGGAAACTGGAGCACCAGGAGGAAACCCACGCAGACATGGGGAGAACATGCAAACTCCACGCAGGGAGGACCCGGAAAGCGACCTGGGGCTCCTTACTGCAAGGCTGCAGCGCTACCCACTGCGCCACTGTGCCGCCATTATTATTATTATTATTAATAATATTATTAAATAGCATTATAAAACCTAATTAATCAAATTTAGGGCTGCTAAGGGAATTATTATTATTATGAATAATGCCCCTAGCAGCCCTAAATGGGATTAATTAGGTTTTATAATGCTATTTAATAATAATAATAATAATAATAATAATAATAATAATTCCCCTAGCATCCCTAAATTGGACTAAGTGGGTTTCACAATGTCATTTTATAATCATCATCATCATAATGGCTTCAGCAGCTTTAAACTGGATGAAGTGGGTCATGGAATGACATTTTATAGTATTTTATGATAATAATAATTGCAGAGTCCCTTCCAGGGATACTTTCTGCCTTGTGGATGATGCTGCCAAAAAAGGCTTAGGCTGAATTTGCATGACAGATGCTGCACAGTGACAGTCAATGAATGGCAACAATCACACACAGACACACGCCAGGGCAATGTAGAACTACCAATCATCACAAAACGCCAGTCTTTGCATTGTGGCTGCAGCCAATAGAATAAGAGAATGCCTGGAGACTTCACCCAGCTACCAAAGTGATTGTTGAACCCCTGGAACCCCAGGAGCTAAGAAGCAGTAGTACAAGTCCCTACAACACCATTATATGAATAATAGTAAGAGCAATAATTATAATTCAGAATAAAAGCAAGAATGAAAAGTAGACTATTCTGAAGAAGGACCAAAACTGATGCAGGGTTTGCTGCAGCATGCAGGCAGTGTGGTGTAGTGGGTAAAGCTTTGGGCTTGACATCTTGAGGCTATGGGTTCCAACCCTACTACTAGCACTGAGTGACCCTGAACAGGTCAGTTCATTTGGCTCTGCTCTAAATGGAAAATCAAAAGCAAAAAATGTAACTCATTATATTTCTCAGATGATGTAAGTGGCCTTGGATAAAGATGTTATTCAGTTACTAATTATCTATTACGCATAACTCAATACATAATCACATTGAGCATGTGTGGAGACATTGTGTATACAGTTATTTAAATATTTTTTGATATTGTGGGAGGTGTGACAGCACGCTGACTGAGCATTCTGGGTTCAAGTCCCTAACCTAATCATTTGTTGGATGAAGTTTGTATTTTCTAACAATCTGTGTGTGTGTGTGTGTGTGTGCGTGTGTGTGTGTGTGTGTGTGTGTGTGTTTCTTTCTTTGATACTACATTTTTTTCTCCTGCATCCCAATGACTGTTAAGTATTGATTCTAAATTGGTTCTGTACCCATTTTTTTGAGGGGGTCTTACAGTGGACTGGCACCTGTTCCACAGTTTTCTCCTCCCTTACACCCTCGCCCCTACTGTGGATTACACGATCAGGTTTAAAAATTTTCTGTGCTGTTTAACATTATATGCTAAATGTCACAAATTGGTAATTGTAAAGAAAGCTGTCTAAAAATCAACTGTATTGGACTTCAGTCGCTTTGTTTTGTGTGTGAGGTAAGATTTTATAACCCCATAGAGATTGCACAGAAAGTTGATCACATCGCTTAAGGACACTCACCTTTGATATCTGACGGAGAAGGGCAGCCTCTGGTGATTTATTGGTGTAAAGCAGCCAGCTTATTTCCATCATTTCTTATCGAGCCTCACTGTTCATTTTGTGCTTTGGCAAATGGCTTCAGTCACATTGTTTCCTTCTGTGGCATTATCATATCTTGTAATGAAGGGCATATCCCGTTTCTTTAGTTTTATTATCAGAATCAATTTCATTGTAACAGTTTGGAATCTGCTGTTGGGTATTGTGAAACTTTTCTTAATGGCTTGCTGTTTTTCTTGGGCTTACTCTTTAATATCTGATTTGATTTTTTGTTCCTGTTTTTCTTCCAACTTTAATTTCACAAGCTGGTTTGATAGGGTAACTTAAAACTGAGCACTTGTAACACCCTTATATAGATGATTGGTATGCCCGTGTATCCTGCCAAATACAGTTGCATTCATTTCTCATTGTTGCCTGTGGAGACTTAAGATTTCACTGTGCGTTTTATCATTTCAGCAGCCTTTTTTTTTTTTTGCAGCCTTCGGAACCATCTGGAAGGTTGCTGTGGAAACAGAAATAGATGCCATGGCAACATGAGGACGAAAAGAGGAGGGGGGAGTTACCCAGGAAACTTTGGTTGCTATAGCGACTGCATCACTCCAAGCAAAATTAGTGGTATCCGCTAGAAGGCGTGTGGCTTCAGTCATCTTCATTCTTGAGACGTCCGCTGCTCGCTCGTAGCAATTCTTGAATACTTGCTCAGGTCACTCACAAAAGCAATCGAAGGCGCTTTTCCCATTTGCCCAGTCTGATCATCTACAAGTAGATTTAAGCAGCGAGTGGAGGGACTTACAATATACATTCTTTTTACGTGAACAAATGCATCTTGAGGCAACAATTCAACAATTACATATGCGTGGGGATTTTAATGTGCATGTAAAAAAAATAAACATATCGCGACGCATATATATATATATTTATATATATTTGATTATTACTGTCTAAATTTTAACGTTTTCATTGAGACCTTTACACATACAGGACGCTAAGTCGACGACTACATTAGACTGTAAGTTTTATTACCACATACACGTAATTTTCCAGTTGTGCGCACAACGCGATAAGGATTGGACAGACTTGTACCCTTCATGAACAAATGTCAGTGAGTGGAGGTGAAATACGCTGGCAGCCTATCTTATATGTCGCGTTTTTCTTTTGCTTTCTAAACTGTTGCATTGACGCCTTTCACTTGAAATACAGACTCGATAAATAAATGCCCACTTTACGTTGAGAATTATCACTAAAAGAATACAATCACCTAAATCGACTTGGCAAAAAGAAAGAAAAAACGGGAATACAAAAAAATATAAATCTATCCATGTACATATCTGTAAGTATATAGAAATTGGTATATATAAATGTCACCCAGCCGGCCTTATTAGTAGCCTACTGTGATTTGTGCCGCTTTTCAGGATAAGAAGGCAGAACATGGATCTCGTTAACGAAGTAGCAAAACAACCGTAAAATGTTTGGCTCTACAGCGAATGGAGTTGAACTCACTGGGACAGGACACACTTAGTTTTACCTACGGTACGGTATGGCGTCGCCTCCACACAACATAATTGCACTGACACGTCACGATTATTAGTAGTGGCTTAGAGTGTGATGAACACTGCCATTTGCCCCTTTTAAACGTCAGTGAATATCTTTTTGATGTTCACATAGTTTTGACTGTTTGGTGTGCAGTTGCTGTTTTTAAAGTTGGACGACTTGAAAGCACTGTTGATGCCTTCCTCCACCACCATGTACTCGGATTTGCTCAAAGAGGACGAGCTGCGCGCTTTCTTCAGCTCTTCGGTGGACGACAGGTGCTGGCAGCTGCCGACGTGCAGGTACTGCGCCTGCTCCTCTCCCTCCGTCTCCCGGTGGTAAAAGTAGTTAAAATTGGATACAATGACAGGCACTGGAAGGGCGATGGTGAGCACACCAGCGATTGCACACAGTGACCCGACAATTTTGCCACCTATCGTGACGGGGTGCATGTCTCCATAGCCAACCGTCGTCATGGTGACCACTGCCCACCAGAAGGCATCGGGGATGCTGTTAAAGCCAGAGGTGGGGTCGTCGGCTTCGGCAAAATAGACGGCGCTAGAGAAAAGGATGACCCCAATAAAAAGGAAGAAAATCAACAACCCCAGTTCCCTCATGCTGGCTTTCAGAGTCTGTCCCAAAATCTGGAGCCCTTTCGAGTGCCGGGAGAGTTTAAAGATCCGGAAAACTCTCACCAGCCTGATGACTCGCAGAATTGCCAAAGACATGGCCTGCTGACCGTTGCCCTGCCTTTCGGCCAGCTCAGTCCCTAGGGTAATGAAGTATGGAATGATGGCCACAATGTCTATGATGTTCATGATATTTTTGGAAAACGTGGCTTTGCTAGGGCAAGCGAAGAATCTCACGAGCAGTTCGAAAGAAAACCAGATGATGCAAAGCGTCTCTACCACGAAAAAAGGATCTGTAAAACTGTTGGACAGGTAAGGATTTGTTCCGTTTATAACAGGTGCTATGGGGCTGGGGTACTCCTTATCGTCCCTAAACTCGGGCAAGGTTTCCAGGCAAAATATAACAATGGAGATTAGAATGACCAAAACGGAGACAATTGCGATGCCCCGAGCTGGCCCGGAGCTCTCGGGATACTCAAACAGTAGCCACACTTGTCTCTGAAACTCATTAGTGGGCAAAGGACGCTCCTCTTCTTTGATAAAGCCTTCGTCTTCCCGGAATTTCTCCATGGCTTCCTCTCCAAGTTCATAAAATCGGATTTCTTCGGAGAAGATGTCAATGGGGACGTTAACGGGTCTCCTGATGCGCCCCCCGGACTGATAGTAATAAAGGATGGCATCAAAGCTGGGTCTGTTTCTGTCAAAAAAGTACTCGTTACGCAGGGGGTCAAAGTAGCGCATCCTCTTTTTAGGGTCACCCAACAACGTCTCTGGGAACTGAGCTAAAGTCTTGAGCTGAGTTTCAAAGCGCAGTCCGGAGATGTTAATGACCACCCGCTCGCAGCACTCATGGTCGGGCTCGTAGCGATCCAAAGAGTGATGCCCGGGCAGCGCCGCCGTCTCCTCCAGAATGTTGTCACAGGCGACCACTGTCATGATGTCGTGCTCAGTCTCCGTATAGCCCGGGTTCACGATGTTGGTGCTTTTCCTCTGCTTCGTGTAAGACGGCGGAGGCGAGTGAAGGAGGCTGAGGTGGTCGTCCATACATGTGCTGGGTTTGGAGGTGCAGGGGAAGCCGCGCCTCCTCCTACGAGCTCCGCTGAGCTGCTCGCCGGCGCACCGCCGCTCCTTGTGCGTGTCCTCCCTCCCTCTCTCTCTCCTTCTCTCCCTCTCTCTCTCTCTTTGTCTTCACTTTTCAATCTCGAATTCCCGCCCCACAGCGCGCACACCGGAGTTTCATAAACAACCTTTTCATCCGCCCCACTGTGCCGGAAAGCCGTGCGCAACGCTTCTTCTCCCCAATCAAATCCCAAACCGAAAGCCCCGAGACGCGCATTCTTCTCGGAGTCCCTTCTGGCTCTTGCCCACTGTGATCTGAGTTAAAAGAGAATTGCCCGGTGGGGTAAAATAAAAGAACGCAAAATAAAAAAAAGAAAAGAAAAGAAAAGAAAATGCCACTCGGGGGAGGGGAAATAAATAAGAGATGAAAGTCTCCCCTGATCGCGCGCACAGTGGGCGTGCTACTGTACAGCCAAGACAATGAAGAACCTGACGACTGCCAGGCGAATTCACATTTCAAACACTTTAGTCTTTGATCTCCGCGCGTGATGCCTACCTCCGGCTTCATAATTTGAGATTCCCCGCACGTGCATGTGCTGGAAAACGTGCGACTAAAGGCGTAGCAACCTGTGTCTGCTTTGGTGCGTGCGTGTCTTGTGGAGATGGCTCCGTTTTATTTCTGCAACAGGAATTTTACAGACAGCAGGTAGTTTGTGATGTCTGAGTCAATGCATTCAGAAGCAGCATGGGATATTAGATATAAATCATGAAAGAGGGAAATACTGGTTACACGATTTTACCAAATCATATGCATTCAATTACGCTGAGCCCGTATTATTTAACAGTACTGCTAGTATGAAAGACTAGACTATCTACATCAATCAGTCAAGCTGACATAGTGCAATGTGCTGTAGCAAAGTCCTTTACAAAGGAAAGGATTTTACAGCGCAGTTTTTGTTGAAAAACATCAAATGACAGACAGACAGACACATAGATAGATAGATAGATAGATAGATAGATAGATAGATAGATAGATAGATAGATAGATAGATAGATAGATAGATAGATAGATAGATAGATACTGTCCCCATCTAGTGTGATAGCCTCCCAGCCAGGTAATGAAACATCACCTGTCCGTGATGGGCTGCCAATCCATCCATGTCTTCCTTTACAGTATATAAGGAGATATTGTTCAATCAATCAATCAATCTATCAATTAATTTTTAGGTTGCATACTGCCATATAATTTGGTCAGATCTACTATATAACTAATAAAGCTTAAAGGTGAGGCTTAAGAATATGTTGGAGAGGCTCCAGAAGCAATTAAGCACACATTGCTAAATAGTTTTGGGTGTGTTACTGTATGAGAAGGAGTTTTAAAAAATAACATTAATAATATAGTGTAATTCAATACAAGACAATGGTTGAATTGGAAACAAAAGGTTATTAAAGTATTGAAAAAAAAATGTGGTGGTCTCTCGTGGAACAAATCCATTGAAGAAGATAACATTGGTATACCCAAACCTTGTTGCTGGTTGTGAAGTCGCTCCTATTACAGTTCAGGCTCCAGGGCCCCAAAATGTAGGTCTGCCACTGCATATAATAGCATATTCTGACTGTATCACACAGCTTAATAGAGACAATATGTTTACAACCCTGTATTCACTTAAATTATTAGACTGAGAAAAAGATAGACATTCATACATAAAGGCCAATAGATAGATAGATAGATAGATAGATAGATAGATAGATAGATAGATAGATAGATAGATAGATAGATAGATAGATAGATAGATAGATAGATAGATAGATCTGCAGTGGGCTGGCGCCCTGCATGGGGTTTGATTCCTGCCTTGCGCCCTGTGTTGGCTGGGATTGGGTCCAGCAGACCCCCGTGACCCTGTAGTTAGGATATAGATAGATAGATAGATAGATAGATAGATAGATAGATAGATAGATAGATAGATAGATAGATAGATAGATAGATAGATAGATAGATAGATAGATAGATAGATGAAGGACAGTCCCAGTGAGGCATTATTACAGGTGTAGTGCCAATCAACTGCTGTCCCAAGCAACTGTCTTCTAACAGTTTAAGGAACACTTAACTTGACTGGCTTCAATTCCAGGATGCCACCTAAAACAGTATATTATATCCCTATCCACGATTGCTTTATGATATATTAAAATGGATCAATGGAAGATATAAAAGGCAAACCCCCCAAAAATTGCTCTCTACTGCCTTTGAGCTTTACTAAATGAGATTCCACCCCTGTATGTCCAGTGGAGTGGAATGTCTACTTACTTATCTTTCAAATACCACAGAACAATTACTTTTCTCACCATGCGTCAGTCTCCCTCCTGTCCCTGCCTTGACTCTTGCCTTCTGCCAGCGAAGCTTTGCCCCAGTTCTTCCTTTGTGAATATAAACTCATTGAACTTGCTGGTTTGAGGCAGCGTATGGAGTCCACTTGGGTCTACTTAGACCAGACACTGAAATCATGTCTTTGGTAATCATAGTGTACTTTGGTATAAGGAGCATAGGCTAGAATTTGCCCATGTGATTCCTGGTGTATCTTCAACCTTAATCCATCAGTAGCCCATTAAAGTCTAGGTCTCCCAGATGGCTGCTCATTTTTCCATTTCCTTCAAGGTGCAAAAACGCCTCACTACTTTACTTTACCTCTTAATCAGGCATTCTACTGTCCTGTAGTGGATAGATGAAAAAATACTGCCATCCAGTTGTCAGCAATAAATTAAATCATAATATTTTATTACTTTTTTTTTTGTTTTTCCATCATATCCAATTAGTTATAATATCATCAGGTGTTTCTGTTTGGAAGGTTATGTACTCTGAAGCCACACGTCACTGGGACCATGCCGTAAATGCATGTATGTGATAGCTCAGGGAGGTGGTAATGTAGTTTTTATTGGTATCTTATTTAAAGGCTAACTGCATGCTTAGTAGTTGTCTGCATTTTGTCAAATTAAAAGTAAGATAATTCAGTTCAAAATGTTTTGCCTTTTTTTTGTGGAACATTTCCCTCTTTATGTTTAATGTAAAAGCTCTTCTTTTTCTTCTTCATACCCCCCTTGTAACAGTGAATCAGAATTTCTTCTTCTTCTTACCCCCATTGTAGCACTGAACCAGAATTTCTGCTTTTTCTTCTTCTTCTGCTTCCTCTTCGTCTTACTCCCCTTGTAGCACTGAATCAGAATTTCTTCTTCTTCTTTCTCTTTCTTTCTTTCTTTCTTTCTTTCTTTCTTTCTTTCTTTCTTTCTTTCTTTCTTTCTTTCTTTCTTTCTTTCTTTCTTTCTTTCTTTCTTTCTTTCTTTCTTTAGTGCATGACTTTATCCAATGTGCCTTACAAAGCAAGTTCTAATGCATAAAATAATGATTAAAAGGAGCAAGTATCCAAAGCAACAGAGAACAAGATAACCATACAAACAAGAGGCAGTTGAAATACTACTTCATAATTGTACTTGCAACAGGAAGGACACACAAACATTCGTATCTTAAACACTTTGTCAGGCTATCCTGTACAAGAGAAACTAAACACTTCCAAAATGTGTAATGAAGAGGTGTGTTTTCAAAAGATGCATTAACACGAGTAAATTTGGTGTAGTCTGAAAACCCAAAGGGAGATCAGTCCACAATTTTGAAGCAAAAATGCAGAGCCTTGTCCAGTCATGGCACATCTGACAATGGGAGGGAAAGTTAGCAGACAGGTGGAGGCAGAAAGGAGTCTTCTTGAAGGGATGTGTGGAAAAACCAAAGGCCGGAGATACTGAGGAGCAAAACCTTTCAGAGAACCAGAGGTCAAGACAAGAGTTTTGAACTGGCTTCTTGAAGGAACAGAAAGCCAATGAACAGAACAAAGCAGATAAGTATTAGGAATGAAATGAGGAACAGAGAACACCAGTCAAGAAGAGCCAGAGAGGCCAGAGAGCAGTTGAAGGAAGCTTCACTAGGGGAGAGTTGCAATAGTCCAACCATGAGAGAATCAATGTCTGAACAAGGAGATTTGTGACATCATTAACGAGGAATGCTCTGAAAATTATAAAGAAAGACATAAGATGATTTGGGTCATTGAAGAAATATATTCAATGAATTAAAGTCAGGGGTCCAGAGTCCTAGATTCCTGACCTTGACTGATGGTGAAAAGGGTGACATACTCAAGAGCAAGGTTAGAGACAAATCTGAGGACACAGAATCAGAAGGCAAGTGCAGGATATCAGACTTTGAAAAGTTAAGGTCAAGGCAATGAGTATTCATCCATGATGAAAAGGCAGAGAGTCAGCTGGAGATCTGGGCTGAAATCTGTGGGTTTTAACAGGGAAATGAGAAGAGAATCTGGGTGTAAGAAATTTGACAAACAAGTGGAAACCATTCAGTCCATCCAGCCCATTTGTTTAGCTAATAGCTAAGCTGTCCCAACATTTCATCCAGATTCTTCTTAATGGTTGTCAAGGTTTCTGCTCCATCACCATGTCTTGGTAGTTTGTTCCAGAGTCACACAATTCTTTACGTAAAGAAGTGCTTCCTGGCTTCAGTCTTAAATGCATGTCCTCTTAATTTCCACTGATGTCCTTGATTACGTGATTTCCCATTAGAGTGAAAGAATGTCGCTGGATCTACTTTATCAATGCTTTTGAGGATTTTAAATACCTGTATGAGGTCTTCATGCAGTGTCCTCTGCTTGAGACTAAACAGGTTTAATTCTCTGAGTCAATCACAGTAAGACGAGTCCTTAAGTCCAGGGATGTACTTGGTTGCTCTCCTCTGCACAGCTTCAGGTGCTGTTGTGTCTTTTTTGTATTGTGGTGACCAGAACTGCACACAATACTCCAGATGTGGTCTCACTAGTGCATTATATTGTCTGAGCATAATGTCTTTTGACTTAAATTCAACAGTTTCTATGATACAACCTAAAATTTTATTTGCCTTTTTAATTGCTTCTGCACATTGCTTAGCTGATGAAAATATTGTGTCAACATAAACCCCTAAATCCTTTTGCTTCCTGTATGACAGTGTCTCCCATCTTGTATTTGTAATTGACAGCACAGAGGTGGAAGGAGAAGCCACAAGAAGAAATAATATTGTCTAAAGAGCGAATGTAGAGAGAAAAAAGAATGGAACCCAACACTGATCCTTGAGGCACATCTTCTTTGGAGAAGATAAGGAGTTAGATCAGGAGGCACAAATCGGTCAGAAAGGTAGGAAATTCCAAGATTACAATGGCTTTGTTTGGTTTTAACTTCTTATATTTTCTCTATTTTATGATACTTTTAGTGCTGTTTAAAACGTTGCTTTTTATTTATTGTTTGTTCGGTGTCTTTGAGTGCTTAGAAATTCACCTTTGTATAAATAAAATGTATTATTATCTCTCTATTATATAAAAAAAATCCTTTGACGCGACAAGACTTTTTAGGAGACTAGACTTTTTGGAAAAGATTTTTTCAAGTCCCATGAGACGAGAATATTGCCATGATATTTTTAAAAGTCACACCCTCCTAGCAACTTTTTTCAAACAAGACCACGGTTCTCTCACCTCTCAGTCTTGTGAATGCTTTTGTCAGACACACTTCCTGCACTCTCAGCTCTTATAAATTTTAACATTTTCCTCACTATATGTTCCTAAATAAAGAAGACATATTATATTCAAATATTATTGAAGAATTTCATCACGAAGGGTAATCAACAGAAAAAATGAGTACACAGGCAATCCTAGCACCAAGAAACGAGGAAGTCAAATGAATTTACGCCAAAAATGTCGATTGGTAACATGGGAAATGGTTAAATGTGTATCAATAGACTATGCTGAAACAGTTGGTAGTGATTGTGCGGAAGATGAAACAACAACTTACAATATCACAAAGAATATCTATAACTGTTAATATCATCCAGTCTTCCACCGCACAAATTACTGTAGAAAGAAGGGTGTACCCAAGAAAGGTAACGTAGTACATCTTCCGCGGATAACATTAGACAACAAAGGAGATCTTGATATGCCATTCGTATTAAAACATTAACAGTTTCCCGTTAGAATAGCTTTTGCAAAGACAATCAATAAATCTCAGAGCCAAACATTCGAAAAAGTCATTTTATTTAATAAAGAGAAAGAAACGAAATTCAATCATAGGCAGTGATACGTAGCATGGATGCAAATGTAACACTTCACATGAAAACTACAATCTGTTTAAATTGTACATCCACATCCCCATACGCGAACGGCAGAACCGCAAAGAGGCTAGCGTGCGAAGCGATCAGGGGGCAAGCCCCCTAGTTATTAAGATTATCAAGAGAAAAGATGAGCACAGAGTGGTAAACGGTATTGAAAGATGATGAAATGTGAAGAAAGATAAGGTGAGAAAATCTGTTCAAGTCAATCTTGGAGCATTTGTGACTGAAAGCAGTGCGATCTCGGTACAGTGACCCTTCTGGAATCCAGACTGAAGAAGGTCTAAGTAGTTTGTTGTCAGTGAGAAAAGAGGAGAGTTTTGTTTGCTGGTTATGTGTTCTAGAGTATTGGACAGGATGATAATTCTCAAATTGAGAAACATTTCTGCCACCCACTGCAAAAAAAGTAACATTTTCATTGCTTCTTAGGCTGGAAAGATTCTAACATGACAGATACCAATCCTCAAACCTTTGTCTTTAAATGAATATCCTGGCTTCAGCTTCTCCAGCTATCCAGTTACTTGCTGGTCTTGTGGCCCCTTCACAACACAAAATAAACAAACTTGTATTTAAGATGTTTTTTTATAGCCATCACTACCACTTCAATGAACAAACGCAGGACCACTCACGCACATAGCGCTGGCAGGTCTAGAAGGTGTTTAGAATGTCTAACTTCCTCAGAGTCTAAATGCATATAAAATTATTCTTCATTATGCAGCACTTCACTTCAAACACTTTGGCTCCACTCTAATTTACACAATCATTGACAGTCCACTCTTATGTGTTTCTAACGATGAAGTCTTCTCTCTTTAGAAAGAAACACATACGGTAATGCAATTAAAATGAAAATAATGGCACTAGAGCTACCTTGCTGCACTCCATTTGTTCAAATGAGTGAAATGGCAAATGATTGCTTCTCTCATTTGGATTGCAGCATTTTAAACATCCAGAGAATGGAACACCTAGAAAACATTTTTGAAAACATCTGAAATATTCATCAGGCTAATATTTTGTTACTGGAACTTTCAATTCCATTAGTGAATGTGAATCAAACACATCTTGAAATCTAATCATAAATATAAAAGAATTCTGCTTTGCTTTATTGTTCTGAGAAGAAGTAACTTTAACATTCTCAAACCTGCTTAGAGTGGCAAGAAAAAGTTTGTGAACACTTTGGAATGACCTGTTTTTTGCATTTACTGGTCATAAAATGTGATCTGATCTTCATGTACAACACAGGTTAAGACCAACACAATATGGTTACTCTAATAACGCACAAACAATTCTAATCTTGCATGTCTCTGCTAAATACACCCATTTACACATTCATAGAGTGCCATGGAAGATGTAAGTGAACACTGTGATGGGCATCCATGGCCATTACCTGGCCAGGATGCCAACTGTAGGGAAGGAACGGGGGAGAGGCACTATCTTCCCCAGGACAGTAGAGGGCAGCTCTCCTGGGCGGCTGTGGCATCATGGATTCCCCCAGGGTATTCTGGGAGTTGGAGTTTGGCACAGCCCTTTTGGGTTCCATAGGGGCCACCAGGGGGAGCTGCAGAGGCCTTTATTGGGCTCTCACCACACCTGGGAGTGATTCCAGGTCCGATTGATGAGCCGCCTGGAACACTCCCCAGGCCATCATAAAAGGGGCTGCCTCACTCCATTCGGGGGCCACAGTCAGGAGGAAGAAAGACAAAGCCTGTGTGGAGGATTGGAGGTGGAAAGACTGTGCTGTCATTGTGGACATTATTTGTATATTGCTGGGAACTGGCAGCCCAAGAATAAATGTGTGTGCTGTGTTGTGAACCTATGTCCTGCC
This sequence comes from Erpetoichthys calabaricus, assembly GCF_900747795.2. NCBI lineage: Eukaryota > Metazoa > Chordata > Cladistia > Polypteriformes > Polypteridae > Erpetoichthys > Erpetoichthys calabaricus. Next base: position 26,597,711 of record NC_041396.2, on the reverse strand, counting down.
TGTCTGTGTCGGGTTGGTCAAACCTCCTTTGGCAGTAGTAACCTCAAACAAGTTCTTCTAGTAGTTGCGGATGAGACCTGCAGAACATTCAGGAGGAATTTTGAACCATTCTTCTTTACGGAACTGCTTCAGCTCAGCCATATTCTTGTGATGTCTGGTGTGAAAGGTTCTCTTGAGGTCATTCTACAGCATCTCTTTTGTAGTAAGGTCTGGGTCATGACTGGGACACTGCAAAATGGGGATTTCATTTCTTTGAAGCAATTCTCTACTGGATTTACCTTGGTGTTTAGGAACATTAGAACAAACAAGAGGAGACCATTCAGTCCATCAAGCTCATTTGTTTAGGCTGTCCCAATATCTCACCTTAAAGGTTGTCAAGGTTTCAGCTTCGACTCCATGTCTTGGTAGTTTGTTCCACATTCCCACAACTCTTTGAGTAAAGAAGTCCTTCCTGGCTTCAGTCGTAAATGCACTTCTACTTAATTTCTACTGGTGTTGTCCTGAAGTATGTGATTCAGCCTTGTGCTGAAAGAGTTCTGCTGGATCTTCTTTGAGGATGTTTGATTAAGCCCCTGCCCTTTGTACTCATTGCCTTAAGGGGCAAGAGCAGAGGTCTGGCATGTCCACCTGACCCTGTTTGCCCATACTGGTCCTCTCCCGAGCCACTTTCCCATTGGAACCTAACCCCAATTTTCCCATAGGATTGATGCTTTTTCAGTATCTGTGTGTGTGGTATCTGCATCTGCAGGGCTCTTCAGGAATGTTACCCCTGTTTATATAAAGTTTGGTGTTTTCAGCGGCTTTTACTCATCCGCTTGCATGTAACGTATCCCCCATGGATTGACTCTTTATACTGGGGTTCAGTTTTATCTGTGGATTTTCACTCATCTGCCCGCATGGAACTTATCCCCCATGGAAACAAAGGGATTTCTGTTTTCCCAAAAGGTTTGCAGAGTCATGGGAGCTGGAGTCAATTCTGACTACATCATGTGCAAGATGGGGCCTGCTCTGAATGGGTGATCCCCTCTTAACAGGGGCAAAACGATGAGAGTGAAGCATATGATATTATTCATCTTGACTTTCAGAAAGCATTTGATAAGATGACACATGAGAGGTTGGGCATCTAATTAAAAGAAGTGGGAGTTCAGGGTGATGTTTCTAGATGGGTGCAGAATTGGCTCAGACACAGGAAGCAGAGGGTGATGGTGCAAGAAACCTCATCAGGACTGGCCGATGTTAAGAGTGGTGTTCAGCTAGGGTCAGTGCTAGGGCTGCTGCTATTTTTAATATACAGTGGTACCTCGATATACATCCTTAATCCGTTCCAGATCCTTTGACGTATACCAAACAGGACATATACCAAATGAATTTTTCCCATAAGAAATAAAGGGAAAATGATTAATCCGTTCCCATGAAAAAAAATCCTATTGTTATTGGCATATTACACATTGATGGGGTTGTATAAAATAATTTAATCACTGCTTAATACTAAAATACATAAATACAAAAGCAATTAGATGAAATAAATGAAAATTTAACCTCACTTTACTTTTTAATAACGTCTTTTTTTTTCACAATCGTAGATACCGTTGTTCTCGGCATACGGTATGCAGCAGCCATTTCCCAGATACGCATGCCACCTTCATACTTTTCAACAATTAATTCAAATTTATGCGAAAAAACACAAAATCATGTGAAAATTCACGAAGAGTTATAGCGCAGGTTGTTCACTGAATGCTAGCAACTAGCGTACTGACTCTCGTGGGCAGTCTTGTCTTTGTCTCGAGAGAGGTAAAGAAGGGTAGCGCGCGGTGTTCTAGCACGCGAGTCGTATTCCAAACAAAGGTCGTATACCAAGCAAAATTTTTTGGGTTCAAACAGGACGTATACCAAGTTGGACTTATTCCGAAGCGGATGTATACTGTGGTACCACTGTATATAAATGATTTAGATAGAAATATAAGTAACAAGCTGATTAAGTTTGCAGATGATACCAAGATAGGTGGATTAGCAGATAATTTGGAATCTGTTATATCATTACAGAAGGACTTGGATAGCATACAGACTTAGGCAGATTTGTGGAAGATGAAATTTAATGTCAGTAAATGTAAAGTATTACACATAGGAAGTAAAAATGTAAGATCTGAATACACAATGGTAGGTCTGAAAATCGAGAGTACACCTTATGAGAAGGACTTAGGAGTCATAGTGGACTCTAAGCTATTGACTTCCCAACAGTGTTCAGAAGCCATTAAGAAGGCTAACAGAATGTCAGGTTATATAGTGCCCTGGTGTGTGGAGTACAAGTCCAAGGAGGTTCTGCTCAACCTTTTTAACACACTGGTGAGGCCTCATCTGGAGTACTAGGTGCGGTTTTGGTCTCCAGACTACAAAAAGGACATAGTAGCACTAGAAAAGGTCCAGAGAAGAGCGACTAGGCTGATTCCAGGGCTATGGGGGTAGGATTATGAGGAAAGATTTAAAGAGCTGAGCCTTTACAGTTTTAGCAAAAGAAAATTAAGAGGTGTCATGATTGAAGTGTTTAAAATTATGAAGGGAATTAGTCCATTGGATCGAGACTGTGACTTTAAAATGAGTTCATCAAGAACACAGGGACACAGCTGGAAACTTGTTAAGGGTAAATTTCATACAAACATTAGGAAGTTTTTCTTCACAGAAAGAACGATAGCCACTTGGAATAAGCTACCAAGTAGTGTGGTAGGCGGCAGTAAGACTTTAGGGACTTTCAAAACTCGACTTGATGTTTTTTTGGAAGAAATAAGTGGATAGGACTGGTGAGCTTTGTTGGGCTGAATGGCCTGTTCTCGTTTAGAGTGTTCTAATGTTCAAATTGAGGATCACCAATCAACCTGATGTGTACATTTCTCATCATACAGATGTCGGCGAGAGCATACAACCAGTGCCGGTGCTAGGTTATTTTGCACCCTAGTCCAAGCTTATTAGTGAGCCAATTGACTGTTGGGAAGCTAACCTTGGTGGCTGGATCCCCCCCCCTCTTATGATCTGCCCCATAGGCTAATGCCTAATTCACTTTAATAGTGACGCCGGCCCTGCATACAACTAAACACTGACACTATGGTGCTTCACTTTAGGGCCCTGCCTCACTGCTTACAAGCTTACTGTAAATGGTTGTGGGATTTGAGTGCATCCATAACGCAGCAATACTAATCACTTTACCACCGTGCCACCCCATTTCAAGGTTATTATTGTCCATCCATCCATCCATCCATCCATTTTCCAACCCGCTGAATCCGAACACAGGGTCATGGGGGTCTGCTGGAGCCAATCCCAGCCAACACAGGGCACAAGGCAGGAAATAATCCCAGGCAGGGTGCCAACCCACCGCAGGTTATTATTGTTATAATTTTAAATTGTTAGAAGATTCCATTTAGTCTTCATTAGCCCACCTTGAAATGTTAAACATCTCTACTGTCTCCTGAAAGCTCTTGAAATCACAGTTTGAAATGAATGATTTTCATTGATATTTTCTGACATTTTAAAATGAAAGAAGCCTTTTTTATGATGCCGAGCCAAAAACTTCAATATGTACTTGACATGTGTGATCTGCATTCCAGTCAGTGCGATAAATAGGCTGTCTCTTTTTGAATCGCCTTTGTATAGTCTAAATGTGGACAGTGATTAGTGATTAGTGACACTTAAGGTTTTATTTTTTTGTTGTTTTTTTTTTTCTTTCTGGGTTAAAAAAGCATTTCTGTGTAATGATGTAAGCAGTGAATGCAAATCTAAGAAGCCTATAATTACCTGAGTAATTGCACTCTACAAGCTTCCAGATGTATGGAATCATCCCAGTTATATCGGAGATAGAAAAGGGCATCGAATAAAGTAAATAAATGCTCCCTTTGTATGAAATCCCAGATTCCTTTCAGAAGACTGAATTGACTGCTTTCCACCTCTTGTGACCTATTTAAGTTTTCTGATTTTAGTTTCACTCTGCCTCAGTGTTGCAGCCCTATAATACAGTAGGTCCTATAACTTGTAGCATTACATTCTCAGACTCAGCTAATCCAATTCAGAGTCATGGGGTGTTGCAGTCTGTCCCAGCAGCATTGGATACAAGGCCGGAAACAGCTGTAGGCAAAATCACAGGACCCACTTAGAACCACCAATAGTGAAAAATGAAGCGATTTGGGCAAAATTGATTTTTCAGTGAAGTTAGATTAGATTAGATTAGATTAGATTAGATTAGATTAGATTAGATTAGATTAGATTAGATTAGATTGGATAAACATTAATCCCATGGGCAAGTTAAAATGTGTAAAGCAGCTGAAACATAAAAACAAAATTCAATCAATCAATCAATAAATAAACTTAACAAGTACATCCGGTGGAAGCATTGAATTGCCTGATAGCAATGGGCAGAAAAAATGACCCCAGAGGCACTTCTAAGCACACCATGGTGGAATGAGCCTGTGGCTAAAAGTGCTCCCAGACAGCGCCTCCTGGAGGGGATGGAGGGGATTTTTCATGATGGCATCCAGTTTTGCCTCCTTCCTCTTTTCCACGACAGCTTCCAGTATGTCCAGGGTCCTCTCTATGATGGTGCAGGCTTTCCTGATATTGTGCTTCTTTTGAGCTCAAGTTGCTTCTCCAGGAGACTGTAGTATAAAACACCACACTCGCTACAATGGACTAATGCAACACAAGTACAATATAAAGATTCACTTTGCTAGAAAATCAGCAAAACAAATAGCTTTTTACAACAAGTAAAATTTACACCACTAGCATGTGTATTTTCATCTCAACTACAATTTTTTCTTCATGTGGAAAAACATGACACAATTTATTAAGGTCCAGGGCATTGAAAGTAAGAGCACAGTGTGATATAAAATTTCTGGCACCTTGTGGCAACCCTGGTTTATTTATATGGCCATCCAGGGCAAATAAATCAAAAATTCACCTTAATAAAAAGATAAGAGTGTGTGTGTATCTGTGTGTCCATCTGGTTGGTATGTTTCTGCCATTCCAGTAGGCGTGCATTACAAACATTTGTAGTGATAAAATGTATTGTCTCTGTCATTCCAACAGATGACGCATCACAAACATTAACACTGCCTTTACAAATCTCATAGCAAATGGCATATAACAGATACATATGCATTGCAATTATCATTCCAACAAATGGCACATCACAAGCATTTGTTGTAATACATCTTATTACTACAAATGTTTGTGAGGCGCAATCTGTTGAAACCTCAAATGCAGTGCACTTTATTACTGCATGCATTACAAGCTATTTTGATTAGATACACTTAATCTCCAACAGGGAATTGCCTGTTTTGCGTGACCTTTGGGGGTCAGAGCGCAGGGTCAGTCATTGTACAACACAGCTGGAGCAATTTTCTGGTTCAAGGGCCCAGCAGAGTAGGATCCATTCTGGCAGTAATGGGATTTGAACAGGCAACCTTCCAAATACCAACACAGATCCGTAGCCACAGAGCCACCACTACACCTAAATTCCAATGGATGGTGTATTAAAAAGGTTAAATCTGAGGTATATGTTGATAATTAGATTTCAAGCCATCTCAGATGGGTAGCACAGCTAGTAAAGAAAAGAAAAGCAATAGTGATTTCTTCAGTGAATGCTAAATTTCTTTCATTCACAGTTGCTGGTCCAATACTGAACAATGATGATGTTGTAGGATTTTATATTTGGGTTGCGGTGAAAGGGGCAGAGCTTTGGGGAGAGAGGCAGAAGTGCCATCAGTCCTGTCTAAAGGCAAAAGACTAGAGGGCAATAACAGAAGTGCCACCTCATATATTGGAGTGGCATTGCAGTTTTGTTCGGATGCCCTGAAGAAGCCCCCTAAGCACATACTGTATGTCTGACACAGGTTACCTCCAAGCACTTCTCTGTTGCTAAAATCCATTGGGCTGAGTATGTGGCTGCCAGCAAGTTGGATCAGCTTATGGATTTGCAGACCTGGATACACTTTCTTAATCCACAAGGTAAAATTTAAATGTGACAAAATAAAAATATAAAAATTATAAACTATACAGATAGCAGCTCAAAGCACAATATATAAGAATATACAATGAAAACATCAGAACATTAGAACAATCTAGACGAGAACAGACCATTCAGCCAAACGAAGCTCGCCAGTCCTATCTACTTATTTCTTCCAAAAAACATCAAGTCGAGTTTTGAAAGTCCCTAATGTCTTACTGTCTACAACACTACTTGGTAGCTTATTCCAAGAGTTTATCGTTCTTTGTGTGAAAAAAAACTTCCTAATGTTTGTATGAAATTTACCCTTAACAAGTTTCCAACTGTGTCCCTGTGTTCTTGATGAGCTCATTTTAAAGTCACGTCTCGATCCACTGCACTAATTTCCTTCATAATTTTAAACACTTCAGTCATGTCACCTGTTATTCTGCTTTTGCTTAAACTGTAAAGGCTCAGCTCTTTTAATCTTTCCTCATAATTCATCCCCTGTTGCCCTGGAATCAGCCTAGTTGCTCTTCTCTCGACCTTTTCTAGTGCTGCTATGTCCTTTTTGTAGCCTGGAGACCAAAACTGCACCCAGTACTCAAGATGAGGTCTCACCAGTGTCTGTCTGTGTCTGGGCATCTTTCATAATAGATAGATAGATAGATAGATAGATAGATAGATAGATAGATAGATAGATAGATAGATAGATAGATAGATAGATAGATAGATAGATAGATAGATAGATAGATAGATAGATAGATAGATAGATAGATAGATAGATAGATAGACACTATATAATAGATTTCTTTTTATTTCTGCCCAATGAATGGTGTCCACAGCACACCTTTCGGTGTTTCTTTTTACTTGTGGTTCGTTGGCTGTTTGAAATGTAACCAAATTAACTGGAGATTGAAAAAAAATAACTCATCAGCTGTTGATTTGGCACAAAGCAAACAAATTATGAGTGTGAAAATGTTATTGACTTTATTTGTCCCCAGGGGAAAATGTGGCTTTTTACAGAAAATGTTTAAACAAATAAATATTTAAATAGATAAATAACTATATAAACACACTCTTTGGTCTGAACAGACATCCAAGTGGCTGAAAAGGAGGAAATTTATAAAGAAAGAAAAGAAAACTTCTGACTTTGCTGTCACAGTCCCAGTGAGGCATTATGCAGACCATAGAGTTTCCTGACACACTTCTGCTGAATGATTTGTTGGCTGAAAGTCCTCAGTGTTGGTGTGTCACAAAGAGGATGTGCAGCATTGTTCATAATGTCACTCAGTTTTGTCTTGATTCTCTCCCTATCTTCTACGACCTCCAGAGGGTCCAGAGTGTCCCATAGCTGAGCCTGCCCTTTTAATTAGCTCGGTGGGCCTCTCTTGAAGTGATGTTACCAGCCCAGCACACCACAGTGTAGAAAATCACACTGGTCACCACAGAGATATAGAAGATGTGAAGGATGTTATTTCCCATAATGAAGGAACTCAGTCTCTTAAGGAAGCAGAGCCTGATCTGCCCTTTCTTCTACAGTTCCTCTGTGTTTCGAGACCAATGCAACCTATTTATTAATGTGGACCCCCTAGTACTTGTAAGAGTGCACCACCTCTTGCTTGAAGTGCTTAAAATTATGAAGGGAATACGTACAGTGGATACTATCTGAGACTAATGAAACTCTTTATCAAGAATACAAGGACACAGTTTGAAATTTCATTAAAGGCAAATTTTGCTTAAATGTTAGAAAGTCCCCTCCTCGAACTGCCACCTTATCGTGGTGGAGGGGTTTGCATATCCCAATGATCCTAGGAGCTCTGTTGTCCGGGTCTTTATGCCCCTGATAGGGCCACCCAAGGCAAACTGGTCCTAGGTGAGGGATGAGACAAAGTGCGGTTCAACACAACCACCTATGATGAATAAAAAATTTGGACGGCGTTTTCCCTTGCCCGGACGCGGGTCACCGGGGCCCCCCTCTGGAGCCAGGCCTGGAGGTGGGGCTCGATGGCGAGCACCTGGTGGCAGGGCTTGCACCCATGGGGCTCGGCCGGGCACAGCCCAAAGAGGAAACGTGGGTCCCCCTTCCCATGGGCTCACCACCTATGGGAGGGGCCAAGGAGGTCGGGTGCAGTGTGAGTTGGGTGGTGGCCGAAGTTGGGGACCTTGGCAGTCTGATCCTCGGCTACAGAAGCTGGCTCTTGGGACGTGGAATGTCACCACTCTGAAGGGGAAGGAGTCTGAAATTGTGCGCGAGGTCGAGAGTTTCCAGCTAGATATAGTCGGGCTCACCTCGACACACAGCTTGGACTCTGGAACCAATCTCCTTGAGAGGGGCTGGACTCTGTACCACTCTGGAGTTGCCCCTGGTGAGAGGCGCCGAGCGGGTGTAGGCATACTTACGGGTGGGGGGACGGGTCCTAACTGTTGTTTGTGCATATGCACCGAACAGCAGTTCGGAGTACCCACCCTTTTTGGAGTCCCTGGAGGGGGTGCTAGAGGGCATACCTTCTGGGGACTCCTTCATACTGCTGGGAGACTTCAATGCTCACGTGGGCAATGACAGTGAGACCTGGAAGGGCATGATTGGGAGGAATGGACCCCCCGATCTGAACCCGAGTGGTGTTTTGTTATTGGACTTCTGTGCTCATCACAGATTGTCCATAACGAACACCATGTTCAAGCATAGGGGTGTTCATATGTGCACTTGGCACCAGGACACCCTAGGCCTCAGTTCGATGATCGACTTTGTGGTCGTGTCGTTGGACTTGCAGCCACATGTCTTGGACAATCGGGTGAAAAGAGGGGTGGAGCTGTCAACTGATCACCACCTGGTGGTGAGTTGGCTTCGATGGTGGGGGAGGATGCCAGTCAGGCCTGGTAGGCCCAAACATGTTGTGAGGGTCTGCTGGGAACATCTGGCAGAGCCCTCTGTCAGAAGTAGCATCAAATCCCAGAACTTCGACCACGTCCTGAGGGAGGTGGGGGACATTGAGTCCGAATGGGCCATGTTCCGTGCCTCTATTGTTGAGGCGGCTGACCAGAGCTGTGGCCGTAAGGTGGTCAGTGCCTGTCATGGCGGCAATCCCCGAACCCGTTGGTGGACACCGGCGGTGAGGGATGCTGTCAAGCTGAAAAAGGAGTCCTACCAGTCCCTTTTGTCCTGTGGGACTCTGAAGGCAGCTAATAGGTACCGGCAGGCCAAGAGGAATGTGGCTTTGGTGGTTGCTGAGGCAAAAACTCGAGCATGGGAGGAGTTTGGGGAGGCCATGGAGAACGACTTTCGGACGGCTTTGAGGAGATTCTGGTCCACCGTCCGGCATCTCAGAAGGGGGAAGCAGTGTAGTGTCAATACTGTATATGGTGGGGATGGTGCGCTGCTAACCTCGACTCGGGACGTTGTGGGTCGGTGGGGGGAATACTTCGAAGACCTCCTCCATCCCACTAACATGCCTTCCAATGAGGAAGCAGAGCCTGGGGGCTCAGAGGTGGGCTCCCCCATCTCTGGGACTGAGGTCACCGAGGTGGTCAAAAAACTTCTTGGTGGCAGGGCCCTGGGGGTGGATGAAATACGCCCGGAGTTCCTCAAGGCTCTGGATGTTGTAGGGCTGTCTTGGTTGACACGTCTCTGCAACATCGCATGGACATCAGGGACAGTGCCTCTGGATTGGCAGACCGGGGTGGTGGTCCCCCTCTTTAAGAAGGGGGACCAGAGGGTGTGTTCCAACTACAGAGGGATCACACTCCTCAGCCTCCCTGGAAAAGTCTATTCGGGGGTTCTGGAGAGCAGGGTCCACCGGATAGTCGAACCTCGGATTCAGGAGGAACAGTGTGGTTTTTGTCCTGGTCGCGGAACAGTGGACCAGCTCTACACCCTTACCAGAGTCCTGGAGGGTGCATGGGTGTTTGCCCAACCAGTCTACATGTGTTTTGTGGACGTGGAAAAGGCATTCGACCGCGTCCCTTGGGGAATCCTGTGGGGGGTGCTCCGGGAGTATAGGGTACTGGACCCCCTGATAAGGGCTGTTCGGTCCCTGTGTCAGAGCTTGGTCCGCATTGCCAGCAGTAAGTCAAACCTGTTTCCAGTGAGAGTTGGGCTCCACCAGAGCTGCCCTTTGTCACCAATTTTGTTCATAACTTTTATGGACAGAATTTCTAGGCGCAGCCAGGGAGTTGAGGGGGTCCGGTTTGGTGGACTCAGGATTGGGTCACTGCTTTTTGCAGATGATGTTGTCCTGTTTGCTTCATCAGGCCGTAATCTTCAGCTCTCTCTGGATCGGTTCGCAGCCGAGTGTGAAGCGACTGGGATGGGAATCAGCACCTACAAATCCGAGACCATGGTCCTCAGCCGGAAAAGGGTGGAGTGCCCTCTCAGGGTTGGGAGCGAGATCCTGCCCCAAGTGGAGGAGTTCAATTATCTCAGGGTCTTGTTCACGAGTGAGGGAAGAATGGAGCGTGAGATCGACATTCGGATCGGTGCTGCGTCCGCAGTGATGCGGGCTCTGCATCGGTCTGTTGTGGTGAAAAAAGGAGCTGAACCGTAAGGCAATGCTCTCAATTTACCAGTCGATCTATGTTCCTACCCTCACCTATGGTCATGAGCTATGGGTAGTGACCGAAAGAACGAGATCGCGAATACAAATGGCTGAAATGAGTTTCCTCAGCAGGGTGTCTGGGCTCTCCCTTAAAGATAGGGGTGAGAAGCTCAGTCATCCGGGAGAGGCTCAGAGTAGAGCTGCTGCTCCTCCGCATCGAGAGGAGTCAGATGAGGTGGCTCGGGCATCTGATCAGGATGCCTTCTAGACGCCTCCCTGATGAGGTGTTCCGGGCACGTCCAACCGGGAGGAGGCCCCGGGGAAGACCCAGGACACGCTGGAGGGACTATGTCTCTCGGCTGGCCTTGGAACGCCTTGGAATTCTCCCGGAAGAGCTAGAAAAAGTGGCGGGGGAGAGGGAAGTCTGGGCATCTCTGCTCAAGCTGCTGCCCCCGCGACCCGACCTCGGATAAGCGGAAGAGGATGGATGGATGGATGGATGGATGGATGGATGGATGGATGGATGGATGGATGGATGGATGGATGGATGGATGGATGGATGTTAGAAAGTATTTCTATACACAAAGAATGGCAGACACATGGAGTAAAGTAGCATTGGAGAGAGAAGGACTTTAGGGACCTATTCAACTCCATGGATTTGGAGAATCTAAGATAACAGGATTGGTGAGTGTGTCGGTCTAATCTCGTCAACATTATTGTAATGGTGTTAAATAGTAATAAGGTGGCGATTTGTGCAAAAATGCACCAAAAAATTTTGTGGTGTTTTGCACACCAGTGAGTTTTACACCATTAACACTGTAAGAAAGGTGTTTAATTTCTGTCACACAAACAATCTAATCCCCCCGATATCTCTATCTCCACACTATCACCCCATTATTGTATCAATTATTAATAAGGGTTATAAGGGAATGAAATCCCCCCCGATACTGCATGTGTCCCTGTATTACTGCCCAGTTGAACAGTTCTGCAAACTATAATGTTTTTAAGTAAACTTTATCAGTTGTATTAAATGTGACATATTTTAGTTAAATGATATATAGTATACCTATCTGCTGCCTCGCAGTTAGGAGACCCGGGTCCTCCCTGCGTGGAGTTTGCATGTTCTCCCTGTGTCTACGTGGGTTTCCTCCCACAGTCCAAAGACATGCAGGTCAGGTGCATTGGCGATTCTAAATTGTCCCTAGTGTGTGTTTGGTGTGTGTGTGCGCGCCCTGCGGTGGGCTGGTGCCCTGCCCGGGGTTTGTTTCCTGCCTTGCACCCTATGTTGGTTGGGATTGGCTCCAGCAGACCCCCGTGACCCTGTAGTTAGGATATAGCAGGTTGGATAATGGATGGATGGATGGATGGACAGTATACAGTACCTATTTACTTGTTAAGTGGTACGGCAGAACACAAATCTCAGAAAATCACCATTTTGCTGCTACTTTACTATTGTAATTTTTTAAAAGAAGCTTTCTTAAATTATTGAGCCTTGTTTCGGAAAGTGACTACTAAGGGAACTATTTTACCATATTAAAAGAAAAAAAAGTTTTTTGTAATATTACAAATATTAGAATACGGACAAGCAGAAATATTAGAAATACAGATAAGAGATTCTGGACCTGTAAGTTCCAGGTATGTCAGTGGTGTTATAACATGTTAAAGCTTCATGCAGTTTAAGCTCTTAGCAGGATACAGAGGTTAGTATTTCCAAGTCCCTGAGTACTCTATGTGCTCAGCGTGCAGTAAAACAATGCATAAATAAAAAAGATGTGGAATTGAATGACCTGCACATTGGACATGCTGGTCTAATGTACTATGCATGCCGTGCCTCAGGCCTACCTTCTCCTAATTCATGGAGTCTATCATTATACCTCTGCAGTTACTAAACAGTCTAGGCGCTGGGCACAATGTGCCCACTGTGATCTTTACAGCAGATTTCTAGAACAAAATGGAAAAATCATCAGAAGAATAGATAAAGGACATTTATCTTTCATGATTTATACCCAGCATACTTACTTTTTTCCAATGGAACACAATGTGCTCACTGTGATCTTTGTAAATTTCTCATACAGAATTGAAAAAGATTGAATGAACAGATAAAGAACTTTTATTTTTCATGATTTATACTAGGTATACTAGTGCTTATTTATATAAATTTTATGCATAAAATTAGTCATATATTAAAATGTAAACATTTTAAACACACACACACACACAAACACATATATATTCTTATTATTTATCCATCCATCCATTATCCAACCCGCTATATCCTAACTACAAGGTCACGGGGGTCTGCTGGAGCCAATCCCAGCCAACATAGGGCGCAAGGTAGGAAACAAACCCCGGGCAGGGAACCAGCCCACCGCAGTCTTATTATTTATTTATTAATTATTGTATTATTTATTGGTGTTATTTGTCTTCCTTTACTTAAAGCTATTGAGTTAATAAAGTTTCTGTAATTATCAAAAGCTGAATGTATTTTTCCACACAAACAACTGTAAAGTTACTTTTTATTGTAAACCTACTTTTTAACCTTGCCTAGCCGGTATGCTTCCGCAATGGAAGGACTGGGGAAGAAAGCTTGCTCCGGGCATTATCTCTCCCAGAACGCTATAGGGTTAGGGTTATGGTTGCTGCAGCACCACATACTCCCACAAGGCTTCATGGGAGTTGGAGTTTGGTACAGCCCTGTTGGGTCCCATGGGTGCTGCCACAGTTGTGCTGTGGGAAATGCTGAGCCTTTTACTGCAGCACTTCTGCCACACCCAGAAGGAGTCTACAGGAGACTTGGAGCACTTCCACCTCACTCCATTAAGGGAGCCAGAGTTGGGAGAAAGGGAGGCAAAGCAAAGAGTCATACGAAGAGAGAAAGAAAGTGCTGTGGACGGGATTATTTGTGCTTTTCTGGGAAACACTTGAGAAGTGTTATCCTCGTAAATATAAAGTGTGTGTTATGCTGAACTTGTGTCCATGTCTGTCTGTGTCGGGTTTGGGGAGCAGGTGTGTTTCCTGGGTAGCCACTGTACATATATATATATATATGTATTATGTTCTCTGGTCTAGGTAATGTTTATTTTCCCATCTCATCTCTTCTAGGGTGCTCGTTCCCTTCCTACTATATATATTGTGGTGGGTTGCCGGGGCCCTTGCCCTGCCAGAACTACCCTATGATGGAAGGACCTGGGGAGAGGACATATCCAGGACAATACCTCCCCCAGAACATCAAAGGGCAATCCACATGGATTACACGGGTTTGGAGCATAGAAGCTAAGCCCTGCTGGGGTCCATGGCCACCGCCAGGGGGCACCTGGACAGTTCCAGAGCCTTGTACTGCAGCACCTCTGCCACATTCGGAAGTGCTGTCAGAAGAGGATCTGAGAGCACATGTTCGAGGAGCCAGAGTTGGAAGGTGGTGGACAAAGCTTGCTGGGAGAGGAGTGGAGGTGGCAGAAGAAGAGAGAAAGAGAGAGAAGAAAGGACTGTATTTGGTCTTCTTGTGCCTTAATGTACTGTGCCTTGTACTGGGGAGTGAAGAGAAAGCGCTGCCCCACTCAGAATAAAAGGTGTGTGCTGGACAGTATTTTCATCTGCCTGTCTATGTCGGGTAGGGTGGCTGGTACTTCCCCTTGGCATCACAATATACAGTATATATATATATATATATATATATATATATATATACTAGCAAAATACCCGCGCTTCGCAGCGGAGAAGTAGTGTGTTAAAGAGGTTATGTAAACATATATATACATAAACATACTGAATATACATAAATATATACATATACACATCCACATATATATACATATATCAACATATATATACACATACATATATATATATATATATATACACACACATGCAGACACATATACATATATATACATATACATATTTGTATATCTACATATATATAAACATATATACATATATATACATATTTGTATATGTACATACATACACATATATCTATCTATCTATATACAGTGGTGTGAAAAACTATTTGCCCCCTTCCTGATTTCTTATTCTTTTGCATGTTTGTCACACAAAATGTTTCTGATCATCAAACACATTTAACCATTAGTCAAATATAACACAAGTAAACACAAAATGCAGTTTGTAAATGGTGGTTTTTATTATTTAGGGAGAAAAAAAAATCCAAACCTACATGGCCCTGTGTGAAAAAGTAATTGCCCCCTGAACCTAATAACTGGTTGGGCCACCCTTAGCAGCAATAACTGCAATCAAGCGTTTGCGATAACTTGCAATGAGTCTTTTACAGCGCTCTGGAGGAATTTTGGCCCACTCATCTTTGCAAAATTGTTGTAATTCAGCTTTATTTGAGGGTTTTCTAGCATGAACTGCCTTTTTAAGGTCATGCTATAGCATCTCAATTGGATTCAGGTCAGGACTTTGACTAGGCCACTCCAAAGTCTTCATTTTGTTTTTCTTCAGCCATTCAGAGGTGGATTTGCTGGTGTGTTTTGGGTCATTGTCCTGTTGCAGCACCCAAGATCGCTTCAGCTTGAGTTGACGAACAGATGGCCGGACATTCTCCTTCAGGATTTTTTGGTAGACAGTAGAATTCATGGTTCCATCTATAACAGCAAGCCTTCCAGGTCCTGAAGTAGCAAAACAACCCCAGACCATCACACTACCACCACCATATTTTACTGTTGGTATGATGTTCTTTTTCTGAAATGCTGTGTTCCTTTTACGCCAGATGTAACGGGACATTTGCCTTCCAAAAAGTTCAACTTTTGTCTCATCAGTCCACAAGGTATTTTCCCAAAAGTCTTGGCAATCATTGAGATGTTTCTTAGCAAAATTGAGACGAGCCCTAATGTTCTTTTTGCTTAACAGTGGTTTGCGTCTTGGAAATCTGCCATGCAGGCCGTTTTTGCCCAGTCTCTTTCTTATGGTGGAGTCATGAACACTGACCTTAATTGAGGCAAGTGAGGCCTGCAGTTCTTTAGACGTTGTCCTGGGGTCTTTTGTGACCTCTCGGATGAGTCGTCTCTGCGCTCTTGGGGTAATTTTGGTCGGCCGGCCACTCCTGGGAAGGTTCACCACTGTTCCATGTTTTTGCCATTTGTGGATAATGGCTCTCACTGTGGTTCGCTGGAGTCCCAAAGCTTTAGAAATGGCTTTATAACCTTTACCAGACTGATAGATCTCAATTACTTCTGTTCTCATTTGTTCCTGAATTTCTTTGGATCTTGGCATGATGTCTAGCTTTTGAGGTGCTTTTGGTCTACTTCTCTGTGTCAGGCAGCTCCTATTTAAGTGATTTCTTGATTGAAACAGGTGTGGCAGTAATCAGGCCTGGGGGTGGCTACGGAAATTGAACTCAGGTGTGATACACCACAGCTAGGTTATTTTTTAACAAGGGGGCAATTACTTTTTCACACAGGGCCATGTAGGTTTGGATTTTTTTTCTCCCTAAATAATAAACACCATCATTTAAAAACTGCATTTTGTGTTTACTTGTGTTATATTTGACTAATGGTTAAATGTGTTTGATGATCAGAAACATTTTGTGTGACAAACATGCAAAAGAATAAGAAATCAGGAAGGGGGCAAATAGTTTTTCACACCACTGTGTATATATATATATATATATATATATATATATATATATATATATATATATATATATATATATATATATACATATACACACATATATATATACACATACATATATATATATATATATATATATATATATATATATATATATATATATATATATATATATATATATATATATATATATATATATATATATATAGCTGATTACCCAGTGGATTCGCTCACTGAGTGCAAGAGAAAAAAATAAAATGTATGTATAAAATAAGTGTAATTGCCAAATTTATTTTTGCACAAATAAAGAGCACTTACAATAACATAGAAATCAATATAAACAACATTAACATCATTATCATTTGAGAATATGAAGTAATATATAAGAAGCACATTGCATATAAATATAAATTATGAAACATTAAAATGTTCTTCTATAAAACACTACCGTGGCTATTCGTTTGTCTGTCCAGGATTTTAAATCAGCTGTAGCTCGCAAACCGTTTCACCTATTGACTTGAAATTTGGTACACAGATACTACGTCACGTCTACTATTCGCTTTCCCACACATATGAACACACATATATATATATATATATATATATATATACACACATACATATACAGACACATACACATATATACATATATATACATAGTGCGTTGCAACACGGGCTGTGATTGTTACATGGGAGGGAGACGACAAATCACAGCTTCCCGCTTTGTAATCGGGCTTGTGATTGCTGCTTTGACGGATGCCCAGATCCCACAGTATTTCCCCTTAGGAGAGGCGTTAGGCAAGTGTAATTGAATAGCGGTGCTGCAAGTTATTACTCTTTTTATCTTTATTTTATTTTATTGTAGAATCAACTCACAGCTGCGCGCACCAGTGCGTGCGTGGCGGATGCGTACGGCTGACGTTTTCATTGTCTACCACCTTCGCTAATCATTCTTGAGGCAGATTGAAGACTTAAGTGCCAGCTTAACTGAAAAATTAAAGAAAACATACTAAGTTTTAAAAAAAATCATTTTTAACGGGAAAAGATGCAGACGAAAGAAGAGAAGCAGCGGGACGCTAGGGTCAAGAGCTGCTCATTAAGCAGCAAGCGCATCAACCTCTGAGCAAACGAATGTTAAACGTACAGAGAAAGAGGATAAATACTATGAATGGTCATGTCAAGTGTATTCACTCCACGTTATCGTGCAGTGCACTGTTACTGGTATTTTGATAAAACAATCTGAATAACATATAAGAAGCGTATAAATTATTAAACAGTAAAACATTAACATTTAAGAAGTAAAGATACATTGAGTACTACTGTACTGCTTTCGGGTATAGTACATTTTTTGTTTGCCCATTACATGCATAAATGTATAAATTTTTTGGTGTACCTACCCAAGAACACGCGACATGACCCGGCAGTTAAAAATTTATCGCTCCAGCAATTTTAACTCTGTTACAAAGTCATCTAATATGGTATTGCAAACGGCAGCGGGAGCGTTTCTATAAACTCAATTTAAACTTACTGTTTACACCGTGCTTTGAAGATGCATAGTATGCGACACGTGTTTCGCCGTAATTGTGGGCTCATCAGGAGAACACAGTCACTGCACTCCCTTACGGGAATCGATCCTCGGACGTAGAGGCGAAGCCCCTAACGTTGTGCCACGGCGTGAGGTTCGTTCATTTGACAGCATGTAGATCGGGGTAATTACATTGCAGGCATTCGTAGTGTGATTCACAATCTGATTGTATGGGTGGTTACCTACCCGGTAACGCTTGTGGTTGGTGAGCAAGTCAGCTAACTTCTGCCACGGTGCCCTCTTTCAGTTGCGAGAAGCAGATCATACAATGGTTGAAATAGTTTAATATATATAGCAAAATCACCGCGCTTCGCAGGGGCGAATATGGTATTGCAAACGGCAGCGTTTCTATAAACTTAAAGTTACGGTTTATACCGTGCCTTGTTTCATATTCTTTTCCTACCTTATCAATTGTGTAATGTGTTTTTTGAACAGGTTTCATTCATGTAAGTGATCACTCCTGCTGCGTTCAGTCACTTCACGTGAGCCACTCTCTTGTGTGATGTTGCGATGTCCACGGGTTTATTTAATGTTAGCTAAGACCCGGCAGTTAAAGGTTTCTCGCTACAGCAATTTTAACTCTGTTACAAAGTGATGCAAACTCTCGTTTATACCTCGTGTCTTCTCATTAAACTTGTATCTCGCGAATATGGCATTGCAAACGGCAGCGGGAGCGTTTCTATAAAGTTAAGGTTACGGTTTACACCGTGCTTTTTTATACCTCGTGTCTTCTCATTAAACTTGTATCTCGCGAATATGGTATTGCAAACGGCAGCGGGAGCGTTTCTATAAAGTTAATTTAGACTTACGGTTTACACCGTGCTTTTTTATACCTCGTGTCTTATGAAGATGCTTGTATGCGTCACTCACTCGCTTCTTATTGTTTCGCTGCCTTGTCAATTGTGTAATGAATGTTTTCTTCTGCGCTCTTTGGGGCTCCTCCTTCTTTCCTACGTACTGAGTTCACAGTCAGTTCATGTGATTACGTGGGAGGCGTGATGACGCGACACGCAACTCAGTCTCCTACGGCCATCTTGCTGCCTACCATTACAGTATATGGACAAAAAAGAGGTTCCAGTTATGACCATTACGTGTATAATTTTGAAATGAAAACTGCCTAACTTTTGTAAGTAAGCTGTAAGGAATGAGCCTGCCAAATTTCAGCCTTCCACCTACACGGGAAGTTGGAGAATTAGTGATGAGTGAGTCAGTCAGTCAGTGAGTGAGTGAGTGAGTCAGTCAGTGAGGGCTTTGCCTTTTATTATTATAGATATATATATACACTGTAAGACAAGAAGACAAAGAAAGATTTGGGGATGTACCTTGTATATTGTAACACAAGTACTTCTAAGTCAAAGTAACTCCAGAGCAGTTTCTGGGTCAGAGTCCAAGATGGGACTGACTGGTAAAGTGAGGAGGTTAACTTTCATAGGTGGAGGAAAGGAAGAGGTGGGTATATAAGGGGGCTGGCCAGAAGTGAGGTCAGTAGGAGGGCGTGGTTAGGAAGGGGATGCAGGGACTGGTCATAGTTTAGGTGGGCTTCTGTTCTGGCAATCTGTAGAAGAGGGAGAAGAGACATGAAGAGACATTAGCGCACTTCACCAACCCCTGACTTCTTGTGTTGCCCTCAGTTAAACTCTTAGACTGCCTCCCAAGTGCTTGTGTGTGACTATATATAGTTTGAGAATGGGATGATACAGTAGCTAAGAAAAGTGAATACATCCCTCACATTTTTGTAAATATTTTACTATATCTTTTCATGGGACAACACTGAAGATATGACGCTTTGATACAATGTAAAGTAGTCCGTGTACAGCTTGTATAAGAGTGTAAATTTGCTGTCCCCTCAAAATAACTCAACACACAGCCATTAATGTCTAAACCGCTGGCAACAAAAGTGAGTACACCCCTAAGTGAAAAATGTCCAAATTGTGCCCAAAGTGTCAACATTTTGTGTGGCCACCATTATTTTCCAGCACTGCCTTAATTCTCTTGGGAATGGAGTTCACTAGAGTATCACAGGTTGCCACTGGAATCCTCTTCCACTCCTCCATGACGACATCACAGAGCTGGTGGATGTAAGAGACCATCTGAGGATGTCCCACAGATGCTCAATAGGGTTTAGGTCTGGAGACATACTTGGCCAGTCCAGCACCTATACCCTCAGTTTCTTTAGCAAGGCAGTGGTCGTCTTGCAGATGTGTTTGGGGTCGTTATCATGTTGGAATACTGCCCTGCGGCCCAGTTTCCAAAGGGAAGTGATCATGCTCTGCTTCAGTATGTCACAGTACATGTTGGCATTCATGGTTCCCTCAATGAACTGTAGCTCCCCAGTGCCAGCAGCACTCCCGCAGCCCCAAACCATGATACTCACACCACCATGATTGACTGCAGGCAAGACACACTTGTCTTTGTACTCCTCACCTGGTTGCCGCCACACACGCTTGACACCATCTGAACCAAAAAAGTTTATCTTGGTCTCATCAGACCACAGGACATGGTTCCAGTAATCCATGTTCTTAGTCTGCTTGTCTTCAGCAAACTGTTTGCAGGCTTTCTTGTGCATCATCTTTAGAAGAGGCTTCCTTCTGGGACGACAGCCGTGCAGACCAATTTGATGCAGTGTGTGGCGTGTGGTCTGAGCACTGACAGGCTGACCCCCCACCCCTTCAACCTCTGCAGCAATGCTGGCAGCACTCATACATCTATTTTCAAAAGACAACCTCTGGATATGACGCTGAGCATGTGCACTCAACTTCTTTGGTCCACCATGGCGAATCCTGTTTTGAGTGGAACCTGTCCTGTTAAACCGCTTTATGGTCTTGGCCAATCTTCTTATAGCCGAGGCCATCTTTATGTAGAGCAGCAATTCTTTTTTTCAGATCCTCAGAGAGTTCTTTGCCGTGAGGTGCCATGTTAAACTTCCAGTGACCAGTATGAGAGAGTGTGAGAGTGATAACACCAAATTTAACACACCTGCTCCCCGTTCACACCTGAGACCTTGTAACACTAACGAGTCACATGACACCGGGGAGGGAAAGTGGCTAATTGGGCACAATTTGGACATTTTTCACTTAGGGGTGTACTCACTTTTGTTGCCAGCGGTTTAGACATTAATGGCTGTGTGTTAAGTTACTTTGAGGGGACAGCAAATTTACACTGTTATACAAGCTGTACACGGACTACTTTACATTGTATCAAAGTGTCATATCTTCAGTGTTGTCCCATGAAAAGATATAATAAAATATTTACAAAAATGTGAGGGGTGTACTCACTTTTGTGAGATACTGTATGTGAAAAGGCAAACTTCCTGAATAATTCTGTCATAGGTTATTGGTGATCGCTACCTACAGGACATAGATATTTACCTGTCTTGCAAAAGAGTCATAAGTATTGAAGATCAAACTGCTTTGATTGGTATCTCATCAACATTTAGTATTGTGATACTGCTTCCTGCTTCCTTAGAAAATGTTTGTATTTACTTGGTTTGAAAATGAACATGTTCTGAAGTCATTGGTTTCTAATCAGCATACAGTGGTATATGTACTTCTTGACCATTTGCACCAATACTATTGTTTAACCAATGAAATGTGTTTACTCTATTGTTGGTATGTACCATTGTTTAATTGATTGTCATGTTGATCAAGGCAGAAACTGAAGCAGTTCTATACTTCTGGGCAGTGGGTGGTGTGAAAAAACGTGAAGAGAGAGAACGTGAACAGAAGGGACGGAACGAGGCCAGAGAATGATGATAGAGGGCAGACGGGGTAGTGAGAGTTGGTCCAAAGAGAACGCTGTCAAAATCACTCGCACAGAGTGCAGGGACTCGCAGGCAGATGAGAGTACATGGCTGACAAGACGCAGATCACACGGACAGTGTAAACTACTCCTAGGGAGAATGAGATGGTGTTACGAGAGCCTGCTTAATCTAGTACAAGGCCATGGGAGAGCCAGAGTGTATCCTGGCAGCATCAGGCTCAGTCCTGGATGGGATTCTAGTCCATAGTAGGACCCTTTCACTCATGCGCATTGACAGATGGCCAGTTTAGATTAACTACTGGACCTGACACACACACACACACACATTGAGATATG
This sequence comes from Erpetoichthys calabaricus, assembly GCF_900747795.2. Lineage (NCBI taxonomy): Eukaryota > Metazoa > Chordata > Cladistia > Polypteriformes > Polypteridae > Erpetoichthys > Erpetoichthys calabaricus. The sequence goes on along the minus strand of NC_041396.2, from coordinate 26,575,939 downwards.
GAAGGTAAACCACAGTGATAAGTGGAAGCCAGACAGCCACTAGAAGAATGGGCAAACTCCATGACCATAGATCAGTGGGTGAAGATCAATGTCTATACCTCCTTCTAATGATAGTTTTAGTAGTACTGTATATGTGCAGCTTTTAAAAATAATTATTCTTGGTTTTTTTCTTCTTTTAAGTCATAGTCAGTTACTCTTGTATTTATGGAATTAAATCACTTTTGAGTACATCAAGTTTTTTTCCCTTATTATCCTTATTTTATTTTATTTGTGGCAATTTTCCAAGGTTGAATCACTTAATGGTAGTGGTAGCATAGGAAGCAATCCATATAAATTTGAGACTAACTAGGTGATTAATGTATTGACTGTTGTCTGGAAGTATTCCTTCATAATATAACATACCCCTAATGCCGCTTTACTTGATGTATGGCTTCCATCTGTCATGTGAACTTTTAATTCAAATGAGAGATTCTGATTTCATAAGCTTGACCAGCCAGTGGAAAAGGCAAAGGTTTGACAAAGCATAAATAAATCAAACAAATGATCTTGTACTTTACAAAGTAAAGAACTGGCAAGTCTGATTGCTTAGCCTTTGAAAACTGCGGCAAGACAAGGACTAATGTAATTTGGTTGGAAAAGGATTCATTTATATATTTTTTGTGTTTTGATTATGAGAACTTTATATCAGAAATTTGGATGTGGGAATAAAGATTAGGGGATGTAAAATTTGCAGATCACCAGGCAATAATAGCTAGCACAAGAGGTGGGCTACAAACTGTGTAGGACTGTCTCAATACCACAGTGGAGAACTTTGGAATGAAAAGAAAGTTATGAAGATGGGAATAATGGATATGATGGATCGCAAGTTAGAGATAAGGAAAATGATTTAGAACAAATATGTCTAATTCAGTATCATGGAAGCATAATTAGAAAAGATGATTATTATATGAGGGCGGCACGGTGGCGCAGTGGGTAGCGCTGCTGCTTTGCAGTTGGGAGACCTGGGGACCTGGGTTCGCTTCCCGGGTCCTTCCTGCGTGGAGTTTGCATGTTCTCCCCGTGTCTGCGTGGGTTTCCTCCGGACGCTCCGGTTTCCTCCCACAGTCCAAAGACATGCAGGTTAGGTGGATTGGTGATTCTAAATTGGCCTTGGTGTGTGGGTGTGTTTGTGTGTGTCCTGCGGTGGGTTGGCACCCTGCCCAGGATTGGTTCCTGCCTTGTGCCCTGTGTTAGCTGGGATTGGCTCCAGCAGACCCCCGTGACCCTGTGTTCGGATTCAGCGGGTTGGAAAATGGATGGATGGATGGATTATTATATGAAAGAAGTTACATCAAGAATAGCAATTTGTCAAAGATGCATTTAACAAAAGAAAACTCGTCCTCACCAGCATAAGCAACAGAAAAAGCAAATCGTATAAGTCTTGTCACACATGTGTTAGTAGGAGGCAGCTGAAGGGCCTGAGTAATTTTAATACCACCCCCGACCAGGGGGTGGCGGAGTGTGCTGACTGTCTTTCTAACTTACTTGCAGACCGTTCCTGGGAAATCCTGCCAGTTTCCGGCACCGTCGATGACATCACTTCTGGGTCCAACCCCAGAGATGATATCACTTCCATTCCTGACAACATCACTTCTGGCCCTAAAGATGATGTCACTTTCTGACCGGGCCTTTTAAGCCACCATCTTTATGGTCTTTGATCAGTTCTGTTTTGGACTCAGTCTTGTGAAGATCTCTGTTCAATCATTTCAATTTTAGCAGCCAGGATACAATATATGGGAGGCTGCCCCAAACCTTTATCATGTCTTTAGGCATTTCTTGCTACACTCAGTTGTCGAGTGTTTTATTATTATGGAGCAGATACTTGGATACTAAAGAAAGAAAATATTGAATGTCTTGAAGCATATATGTTTCAATTCGAAGATTTGCTCTGTGGTGAACTGTTGGCAGTGAGTCGCAAAATCAACAGTCTCTGGCTCAGAGGTAAGTGCTTTGTGAGGGGAGTCAAATGGAGTTCTCCTTAAGCCTGCTGCAAAGAGCCCATCTCCGAACACTGTGAGTGGTGCACCTCCGGGTGTTGTCAGTCGATCTCTTTCTGTGTCAGCCCTCACCGTCTCCACACAGCGAGTGTCGCTACTACAGTACACTCCACCCAACACAACATAAATCCCAGCCTTGTCACCAATTTTTCCTCTCATCAAATCAGAGATACTTTTTCCTCATGCTATCAGAGTCCTTCAAACTATCATATGATTTTTACTCAAGAGTGGCTCTACCACAAATACCTGATTGATGGAGTACCACTGAGATGGACATCCTTCCAACAGGTTCTCCCATCTTAGCAAAGGATTTATGAAGCACTATAAGAGCAAAGTGGTGGCTCTGAGGATAGGAATCTGTGTTGGCAATTGGAAGGTTGCCAGTTCCAATCCCATAAACACCAGAAGTGACTCTACTCCATGGGGCCCTTGAGCAAGGCCCTTAACCTGCAATTGCTCTGTCCTGGGTATGACTTTAACCTGAATCCAGCCTTGCGAGCAGGTCCTCCAACATGTAGAGAAAATGTGGGAGTTGGTGACAGGATTGGCATTCCCTCCACCATAAATAACCTCACACTGTTCCAGTGTGGTACTGAGGTGTCACCTGCTTGCAGTCGGGCCCCAATCCAGGTGGTTTGGCTTGTGGTGGGTGCGACAATGCGCCATCAGCACATGCTTCCAACCCCTCTCTCTCTCTCTCTCTGTTAGAGTGACCATTGGGGTCTTGCTCAACTCCCTGACCAAAACTCTTCTGACTTGGTTACTCGGTTTGGATGGACAGCCGACTCTAAGAAGAGGCCACTGTGCTCCTAGGAACAGCTAAAGCTTTAGAAATGGTTTAATACACCTTGCCCTAATCTATGCGTCACCACACTTTGATCATGGAGGTCTACAGAGAGTTTCTTGGACTTCATGGATTGGTGTTTGTTCTGACATGCAGTGTGAATTGTGGAACCTTATAGGCAGTTATGTGCCTTTCTTGGTACCACTGTTTAATCGATTGTCATGTTGATCAAGGCAGAGACTGAAACAGTTGTATACAGTACTTCTGGGCAGTGGGTGGCATAAACAAATGGTGTGAAGAGAGAGAATGTGAGCAGAAGGGATGGAGCGAGGCAAGAGAATGGTCAGAGGGGGCAGATGGTGTAGAGAGAGATGGTCCACCAAGAACACTGTCAAGATCACTTGCACAGAGTGACAGAGAAATAACATCCAGACAATTCAATTTGAAACAGGTGAACTCCACTCAAGTTCTAGAAACATCTCAAGGAGAATTAAAGCAAACAGAATTTGAAGTGCCACAGTAAAGAGTCTGAAAACTTCTATGAGCAAGAAATTTCAATTTTTGATTTTGAATAAATTTAATAATCTTTTTGAACATGTTCTCACTTTGTCATGATAGGTTACTACTGAGTGTAGACTGATGCATAAAAATAGCAAATTTATCCATTTAAAATTAAATCAACAACACAATAAAATGTGCAGAAAGTGAAGTATGTCTGAATACTTTATTAATCCACTGCACATCCTGGTCAGGAAAATGTTGTTGTCTTTGGCACAATTGCCTTACAGCTCCACAATTCTGGATTTGGATCCTGTTTATATCTGGAGTGTTAAAGTTCTCTGTTTGCCCGGTGTGTTTTGTCTCTGGGTACTTAATTTATTCCTGTCACATCCACATCCAGCCCAAAGGGACTTCCACAAAGTCCTGAATTATGCCTCTGAATACTTCAATGAACGAGAGATTTCAGTTTTTGATTTTAAAAAGTTTGCAAACCTTTCTGAAAACATGTGTTCGCTTTGTCATAATGGCTTATTGAGTTTAGATTGATGGGCAAAAATATTAAATGAATCCATTTGTAGCGGTCCAGTGCTGCTCAGATTCACACCATCAACAGGATGGTGGTTTATTCATTTTTTTTGGTGGGGATTCCAGGAATGCAACCAGCCTTGGCTCGACTTGCACAACTCACAAACAAAGACACTAATTGACAATAAATCAAATAAATAACTATGCGATATATTGAATGGCAAGGAAATATAAACAACTAATAAACAGGTAACCCTCCCCTTCCTCTACGGTGATTACAAATACTAACACACCACAATAAACATGACAATGCCCCTAACACAGCCCCATTGCAGTAGTAATGGAAGAAGTGGTATGGAGTTAAAGATGACAATCCTGGAAACAGCTTTCTGTAAGCAACGTAATCAACAGTCCTACTGGTACTCCTGATGTGATGAGGGGTGATGAGATTTGGAGAGCGCTCCCTCCGATGAAGTGCGATGACCAATCCAACGCTACTCATATGACAGGCAGGCACAAGACAGTCCAAACATCCTTACTGGTTCATGATCCAGGATATAAACGATACTCCACAGGCTTTATGGCAGACAAGACAAATGGGTGAACACAAACATAGACAACGGGGGCAATACCCTTGGTGCAGCTGGGAAATGGAGTCCATTAATCTGTAGCGCTGCTACACATTTAAAATGAAATTTATGACACAATAAAGTGTGCAGATAGTGAAGAGGCCAGAAATACTTTCTAAATCCACTGCATGTGCAAATTTAACACAGGCAGGGCCTAGGCTCATGATTTGAGCCTGCGATCCTGTGACGTAGAAGAACTAATCACTGGACCCCCCTGCACTGCAAGACGCCTTTTGTAATTGTACTGTTACTTTTTTTTTTAAATACAGTGGCATGTAAAAGTATTCAACTCCCTTGAAAGCTATCATAATTTTTTGCATGACAAAAGATTTGCACACATGTTCATCCATTTCGAATTTGTAATGTGAACTCGTATGCTGTTACAATAAATTTCCAAAGTGAAAAATAAAACATTTTCTGTAGATATTTACCTGACACAGAAAAAAACTTCAAAGTTCATGTTTGCATAAGTATTCAAACCTCTGCGCTTTGGAAGCTCCAAGTTTAGACAAATGACAAATTAATCACAAACGTCACAAAGGTGACAGCCATTTGATTGTCATCATTAAATGTAATGAAGTACTGCTTGTAAGTCCTTTATGTCTCTCTGGATATAAAAAGCCCCCTTTGTAAGGCCAAAAATGAAGACAAAGGAGCATCTGTTGATGGGAGAAACAAAGTCATTGAAATGCAACGGGCTATAAAAATATCGAAGAGTTTGAATGTCCTGTTGCACACTGCTGGATCCATCGTCAAAAAGAGGAAGGTTCATCAAAGCACCCAGACTCTCACTAGAGTAGGCCGTCCCTCACAACTAAACATCAGAGCAAGATGTCAACCGGTGGGAGTGGAGACTAAAAATCCAACCGTCACTCTCAGAAGTCTGCAATGTGAAGGTGCGGGGGTCTAGAACTTGAAGAACTCTCCATAAAATAGGCCTCTATGGGAGGGTAGCAAGAAAGAAGCCATTCCTTCAGAAGGTTCACATAAAAGCATGTATGGCATTTGCTATAAAGCATGAGAAAGAAGGTTTTATGGTCAGATGAGACCAAAATAGAACTTTCTGGCCAGACTTCCAAGAGGTGTGTGTGGTGAAAAAATAAAACAGCCCAGGCCTCAAGAAACACCATACTGATGGTTGAAATATGATGGTGGCAGCATCACGCTATTGTGATGTTTTTCATGTGCTGGGATTGGGAATCTTGTCAGAGTTGAGGGGACAATGGATGGACACAAATATTGCAGGAGAACTTGTTTCACTCTCTTATGAACTTTTTGCTTGGGAGATAATTAATCTTTCAACATGACAATGACCCTAAACATAAGGCCAAAGTGACCTTGGAATGGCTCAGAAACAGAAAGGGGAATGTTTTGGAAGGGCCAAGTCAAAGCCCTGATTTTAACCCTTTGAGAATGTGTGACATTATTTGAAAACTGCTGTCCAGAGGCACCATCCTACCAACCTGGAGGGTCTCTAGAAATTCTGACAGTATGAATGGGGTAGAATCCATCCTGGACAATGTGCAAAATTGGGTCATACTGTACTTACTTCAAAAGAATGAAGGCTGTTATAGCAGCCAAAGGGTTCTCAACAAAGTATTAATGTGTAGGGCTTGAAGACTTAGGCAAACACTAACACTTCTTCAGTTAAATATCCATAGAAAATGGTTCACTTTGACTTTGGAAATGTATTGTCAGAGCAAACATTACAAATACCGAATGAATAAATCTGTGTACAAATCTTTTGTCATGCAGAAAATTATGATGACGTTCATGGAGATTTAATACTTTTGCATGCCACTGCATCTTGTACACTATAAATGCTCATGGATTTCCTAGCTGAACAGCAGTTATCCTCTTTAGGAGGATAGATAGATAGATAGATAGATAGATAGATAGATAGATAGATAGATAGATAGATAGATAGATAGATAGATAGATAGATAGATAGATAGATAGATAGATAGATAGATAGATAGATAGATAGATAGATAGATAGATAGATAGATAGATAGATAGATAGATACTTTATTAATCCCAAGGGGAAATTCACATTCTCCAGCAGCAGCATACTGATACAATAAACAATATTAAATTAAAGATTGATAATAATGCAGGTAAAAAACAGACAATAACTTTGTATAATGTTAAATGTTAACGTTTACCCCCCCGGGTGGAATTGAAGAGTCGCATAGTTTGGGGGAGGAACGATCTCCTCAATCTGTCTGTGGAGCAGGACAGTGACAGCAGTCTGTCGCTGAAGCTGCTCTTCTTTCTGGAGATGACACTATTTAGTGGATGCAGTGGATTCTCCATAATTGATAGGAGACTACTGAGTGCCCTTTGCTCTGCCACAGATGTTAAACTGTCCAGCTCCATGCCAACAATAGAGCCTGCCTTCCTCACCAGTTTGTCCAGGCATGAGGCGTCTTTCTTCTTAATGCTGCCTCCACAGCACACCACTGCGTAGAAGAGGGCGCTCGCCACAACCGTCTGATAGAACATCTGCAGCATCTTATTGCAGATGTTGAAGGACGCCAGCCTTCTAAGGAAGTATAACCGGCTCTGTCCTTTCTTACACAGAGCATCAGTATTGGCAGTCCAGTCTAATTTATCATCCAGCTGCACTCCCAGGTATTTATAGGTCTGTACCCTCTGCACACAGTCACCTCTGATGATCACGGGGTCCATGAGGGGTCTGGGCCTCCTAAAATCCAACATCAGTTGGTGTTCAGGTGTAGGTGGTTTGAGTCGCACCATTTAACAAAGTCTTTGATTAGGTTCCTATACTCCTCCTCCTGCCCACTCCTGATGCAGCCCACGATAGCAGTGTCATCAGCGAACTTTTGCACGTGGCAGGACTCCGAGTTGTATTGGAAGTCCGATGTATATAGGCTGAATAGGACCGGAGAAAGTACAGTTCCCTGTGGCACTCCTGTGTTGCTGACCACAATGTCAGACAGCAGTTCCCGAGATGCACATACTGAGGTCTGTCTATAAGATAGTCCACGGTCCATGCCACCAGGTATGAATCAACTCCCATCTCTGTCAGCTTGTCACTAAGGAGCAGAGGCTGGATTGTGTTGAAGGTGCTAGAGAAGTCTAGAAACATAATTCTTACAGCACCACTGCCTCTGTCCAAGTGGAAGAGGAATCGGTGTAGCATATAGATGATGGCATCCTCCACTCCCACTTTCCCCTGATATGCAAACTGCAGAGGGTCGAGGGCGTGTTGAACCTGTGACCTCAGGTGATGAAGCAGCAGCCTCTCCATTGTCTTCATCACATGTGATGTATAAAACACAGAGATGTGCCACAAAGTGTTCTGGCTATGAAAAAATATAAATATGGTAAGCTAGCGTTTGGGAGGCGGAGGAGGCATTCAGTGAAAAAAAAAAGTCACTTATTAAGCAAAAATAAACAGAATTAGAACACTAACAAAAATATTCAGCCTTCCTATCGAGCCAGTTAACTAGATATGATTTACAACAGAATCTGCCAACTGCCAACGTATTACAATGCAGGTCACACATTTAGCCGCATGCCAACATTTATTTAACAGAAGTGGGCCGACTGCCTAATTTGTATGCCACTCAGGGAATGGGAAGGGATCCCCCAGTGAGACAGCACAGGACTGCGTTTTAAATTCTGCCAAACACTCAGACGTCTTCAGACTGCAGGATTTGACGGCTCCAAATAGTGCAGCTCTTTAGGGAGCGTTGGCCTCGGCGCATGTGATAAAAAACATTCTTGAGAGCTGGCCCTGATATAGCATCTGGGCATGTGTTTCATGGGCATATAAAAAAGGAAAGAGAAAAAAAAAAACAAAAAACACATCAGATTCTCAAGGTGATTTTCCCTTCTAGAGCAAGTTAACACTCAACAGCTAGAAGGTCTAAAAGTGGCTTCTTTGAGCTTTACTAAAAATAGACGCTGCTGATGTCTTGTTAACTAGCAAAATGAGGTTATCTCATACATCGGGGCTTCTGTGTGAGGCAAGCGCTACATCTCAATAACAATTTAAACCACACAAAAATGATATGCAGAGACATTAGTACAATACGCAAGATAATTGGGATATATTAGTGCCCACAACGCTACGCTACTTTTATTTAAGTGAAGAATGAATTTATTAAAAGAAAGAAGGTTATGGCAAATAGCCATGCCTGACAGGCTAGCGACATCTAAGTGCTCCACGTAAGTGAATTTATTTATCATCAACTCACTTGCATGAGGATTCGTTTAAATATGTTAACACTGTGCCTCAGTGCTGCCACCATACATCCCCAAAAGGCTGAGTTCAAATCTGCATGGAGTTTGCATATTCTCTAGTTTTTATTCATGTAGGTTTTCTTTTGGTACTCTAATTTCTGTCCACTTCCATTACAATGTTAGAACAGTCTAGACAAGAACAGGCCATTCAGCCCAACAAAGCTTGCCAGTCCTATCCGCTTAATTCATTTAAAATAACATCAAGTCTAGTAGGCACTGGCATTGTAAAGGCCGTGTTACATTACTCAACTTTTCCAGCAATTTTTAGTTATAGCCTCCTTTCATATAATCTTACTGATTTGGAAGCGGTCGGTGGCATGTCTTTATCCAATATAATTTATTTCTATAGCACATTTTCCTATAAAGCATGTAGCTTAAAAAGATGTTAAAGAACATTTGCAGTTGCAAAGAATAAAGAAAGAAAGAAAGAAAGAAAGTAAGGAAGAAAGAAAGAAAGAAAGAAAGAGAGAAAGAAAGAAAGAAAGAAAGAAAGAAAGAGAGAAAGAAAGAAAGAAAGGAAGAAAGGAAGAAAGAAAGAAAGAAGGGAAGAAAGAAAGAAAGAAAGAAAGAAATACAATGTAGTCCATCCACTAAACCTGCTTATCCTGAGCAGGGTCACAGAGAAGCTGGAGATGATCCCAGCAAGCATAAGACACAAGGCAGGAACAATCCCTGTTAACAGGGTGCCAGTCCATTGCAGGGTAAGCACACACGAGCCAGTTTAACATTGCCAATCCACCAAACTTGCATGTCTTTGAACTGTGGGAGGAAACTGAAGCACCCTGGGAAAAAGCTCTGACCCCCAAAGGGCATAGGAAAAGACAGTTTCACCTTGGAATTTAAAAAAAGTATAACATAAAAAAAAACAAAACATTTGGACCACAGGAAGAACATGCAAACTCCACACAAGAAGAACCTGGTACACAAACTCTGAACTACTTACTGCGAAGCAGCAGTGCCATCATTGAGACACCGTGCCAACCATAAAATTAACTAAAAAATCAATAACTGCGTAAATACAAACCTACATAATACAGATAAACAAGTAAGTAATAGAAATGGCGGAGACCTTAATTGCTACATTTTTATTAGTCTCCAATGATTTTAATGATAAGTCCAACTCTGTAGTCAAATGGCTAGAAAATAACAAGTAAGAAAATATAGGCATGGCATTGAGGTGCATTTGGAGACTATGTTATCTGGTTTAAAGCATTTTTAAATTTTCAAATAATCAAAGAGTTTACTATCAAAGAAACACATTTTTGCAACAGTGAGTCATATTCAAAAACCGTGTTGATCAACAAAAATCACCAAAGTGTTTGTCACAGCAAATTTTATGGGTGATCACCTTGTCACCTCACCCCACATGCTGGCCCTGGATCTGGTTATGATTTGTCTATAAGAATGACTCTCTGTCTCTGTTCTGTGATCATTTGCTGACAATCTCTGCCCAGGGCACTGTCCTTTAGTAGGTTGCTCTAACTGGATGCTCCCAATTGTTCGTTGAACAAGTTTCCTCCTGCCTGGTTCCTGACTCAAAGAGATCCCAGGTAAGGACAAGATTTCTTTCTGCATCATATTTCCAATTTAACTTCTACCACACCCCATCTGAATTGGGTTAGCTTTTGCCTTGCACTCAAAGCTACTGGATTAGGCTATCCATGAAATCTGAGAACATTATGTAATATGTATGACACGAAAAGAAGTTAAAGTACTGGTAGAAAAAATCGAGTGCCTATAAAAAGTAATTACACCTTGGAAGTTTCACATTTTATTTTTATACAACATTGAATGACGGTGGATTTAATTTGGCTTTTTTGACACTTATCAACAGAGAAAGACTCTACAATGGCAAGTAAAAAACAGATCACCTACAAAGTATCTAAATTAATTATAAATATGAAGCACAAATAAACTGATCACACAAGTCTTCAACCCCTGCAGCTAAGTATTTAATAGATGTACCTTTGGCAGCCATGACAGTCTTGAGTCTGTGAGCAAGGTCTCTTTCTCTCTATTTTGCACATATTGACATTACAATTTCTTCCCATTGTTCTTTTCAAAACTGTTGAGGCTCTGTCAGGTTGCATGAGGATTGAGATCTGGACTCTGATCTGGCCACTAAAGGGCGTTAACATTGTTGTTTGTTGGCCTTATGCCTAAACTCATTGTCTTGCTGGAATTAAACCTTCTCTGAAGGCGCAGGTTTCTTGTAGACTGTAGACAGGATTTCCTCCAGGATTTTCCCATATTTTGCTGCATTCATTTTACCCACAAAGGCCTTCCAGGGCCTGCTGCAGAGAAGCATCCTCACAGCATAATGCTAGCAATCCCCATCCTTAACAGTAAGGATGGTGTGTTTTTGATATGTGCAGTGGCATTTAGTCTGATGGACAAAAGTCCAACTTCGGTCTCATCAGACCATTGATTCTACAAAGACTTCCTCAAGGCTTCTGGAAAACTCTTATCAAGGTGTCATATGCAGATTTTTGAATGGTGGCGTTCTCTTTAACCCTCACCAACTGACAAAGCACCTGGGCAACATCTGTTGACTGCACAATCTCACTATTATTATACACTATGGCTTGCAACTCCTTCAGAGTTCTCAATTGTCTCTTGGTGGCCTCAATAGTCTTCATCCTGCACGATCGCACAACTTTTATGGATGGCCTGCTTCAGGAAGATTTATAGCTGTGGCCTATGCTTTAAATTTCTTAATATTTGATTTGACTGCACTTCAAGGGATATTGGGTGATTTGGATATTTTCTTGTCTTCATCCTCTGACTTGAGCTTATCAATCACCTTTTTCATGGAGTTGCCTGGAGTGTCCTTTTGTCTTTTTTGTGTAGGTTAGGCCACCATAATGACTCACCACAAGTTGGGCCTTTCACACTGAGATGCATTTAGACTGCAATTAACTGAAACCGCAGACAGTGACATCCATTGAAGTAATAAACCATCTGACTGCATTAATAAAGTATACTTTGTTACATCATACAGTAGTCATATACTTGGAAATACAGTGGAACCTCGGTTCACGACTGTAATTCGTTCCAAAACTCTGGTCGTAAACCGAGTTGGTCGTGAACCGAAGCAATTTCTCCCATAGGACTGTATGTAAATACAATTAATCCGTTCCAGACCGTACGAACTGTATGTAAATATATATATTTTTTAGTTTTTAAGCACAAATATAGTTAATTATACCATATAATGCACAGTGTAATGGTAAACTAAATGTAAAAACATTGAATAACACTGAGAAAACCTTGAACAACAGAGAAAACTAACACTGCAATAGTTCGCGCTATAGTACTAGGAACCGCTCGTTAAAACACTTTTTTTAATGAGTTTTAAGCACAGGGGAAAAAATGAACATTTGAAAAATCCATAATTTAATAAACCACCAAGAAAAGTAATATTGCAACAATGCAGGCTCCGAACTGATTGCTGTAAATAGAAGTGAAAACAAAATCAAGCCTTCTCTACCTTATACGTCCCTCTCTCGCTCTCTCTCTCTCGCGCCTGTGTGTGCTTGCATGCGTCTCTCTTTTGCGAGCCTGGAGCGCCTGTTTAGCACGCTCCTGTGTGTGTGCGCGCCTCTCTCTCCCGCGCCTGTGTGTGTGTGCGTGCGTCTCTCTTTTGCGAGCCTGGAGCGCCTGTGTGTGTGTCTCTCTAGAGCGCTCCTGTGTGTGTGCGCGCCTCTCTCACGCGTGCTCCTGTGTGTCTGCGCGGCTCTCTCTGTCTCGTGCTGCCTGTGTGTGTGCCTCTGTCTCTCGCGCTTACTCTCTCTCACGCTGCCTCTGTGTGTGTGTGTGTGTGTGCTTGTGCGTGTGTGTGCGTGTGTGTGTCACGCTCTCTCTCTCTCTCTCTCTTGCACGCTGCACAGGAAATGCACAGGGAGAGACTGAACATGTACAAACCGAAAGTGAACCTGGCTTGTTCGTATACCGAGTGTGTGGTCGTGAACCGAGGCAAAAGTTTTGCGAACTTTTTGGTCGTAAACCGAGTTGTACGTGTACTGAGACGTTCGTGAACCAAGGTTCCGCTGTAAATGGTTTAAGGTTATTTGTATGCTGAAAAGGAAAGAAGGTTAAAAACACAATGTTTTGGCTCTATAGACTCAATCAGAAGTACAACTGAAGAGGAAAGAACAGGATATATTTATATAAAAGAGAAGACAGAGTGAACAAAGCCTGGACAGATAAAAGGAGAAAAGGTGAGAGTAGGTGAGGAAAAGTAGAAGATGGAGAAGATGAAGGGAGAAATTGAAGCTATTTGGTCATTAAGACCTGAATTCCCACAAAAGAACACAGACTCTCTGATCTCTCTGATCAGTGTGGTGATGATCAAGGGATGTGAACTGTTCTGCAATAGACTTTGTGAGATCTTTGATTTTAACGGATTTAACGTGCTTCCTGAAATGGTCTGCTTGTCTTCTCCCTGTTTAGATGGCAGGGCACTCCCTACAATGCGTTGAATACATTTTTTTTTTTTTAGATTTGCAAGAGGCCTGTTTCTTTTATTGAATTTACTAGAGGGATCAGATACAAGGGTATTTATTGGTGACATGTTTGCAAATGACACAGCAGCTCCTGTTACAGCTCAAGGTGTCTGGTGACGAATGTAGCTCTCCTCTATGAAGTGAGCTGTGGACGAGCAGTTTGTGTTGATCAAGACGGGGAGGCGGGGTAGGGAAAAAAAAAAAGGTTCCTGTGAAAGGATTAGTCTACAAATATGGGAAATTTAGTTTGATTTCAGAGTGTTAAATTGAAATAGGAGGATCAGTGGGATCCTGGTTTCATTATTGGGGTTCTTCTTAGAGTGGATGTTATGAGGTTGACTCTTGGCTTGACTGAGGGCCCTGTGAAGGGAGTAGACGTTGTAACATCCACTCTATTTCAGACGCATGGGACATAGATCCTATACTAGCAGCAAGGTAGGAACCAACCCTTCTTGGAGCATCAGTCCATCACAAGACCCACTCACACAAATGACAGCATAGGGCCCATTTAGAATGCCCATTCAACCTAACCTACATGTCTTTGAGATGTGGGAGGGAAATGGGAGTACCCAGGAGATAATCTAATACTACATTAAACAGGAACTTACTTTACTCTGCTACCCATAAACACTTTGCAGCGTATGTTATGCAAATATGTGCGATTGCAATTGTATAAAATGCTTTTCACGTAGGGCACCATTGACAAGGTGCCATGTAAAGCACACAAGCATACAGTTCAAAGCAACAATGTCTTCTGCTTTACTCATTTATTTTGATGACAGTCATGCTGGTGGCAGCACAGATATGTTGCTGTTTCACCAATTCATTGGAATAAGTGGGTTCAATGATGAATGCAATGATATTTATGTCAGCCTAATGCTCAATAGACTCCGAAACTCCACACCCTATGAAAGCACCGGCAAAGACTCACTGCAATCCTTCTTTGTAAATTTTTTTACTCATTTCATAAACTAAGAAATACAACAAACAAAAAAAGAACAGAAAAAAAAAACTAAAATAAAGCTGTGCTCCACACTGAGCTACAGTTAGGTCCATAAATATTTGGACAGAGACAACTTTTTCTCTAATTTTGGTTCTGTACATTACCACAATGAATTTTAAATGAAACAACTCAGATGCAGTTGAAGTGCAGACTTTCAGCTTTAATTCAGTAGGGTGAACAAAACGATTGCATAAAAATGTGAGGCAACTAAAGCATTTTTTGAACACCATCCCTTCATTTCAGTGGCTCAAAAGTAATTGGACAAATTAAATAACTGGAAATAATATGTTCATTTCTAATACTTGGTTGAAAACCCTTTGCTGGCAATGACAGCCTGAAGTCTTGAACTCACGGACATCACCAGATGCTGGGTTTCCTCCTTTTTAATGCTCTGCCAGGCCTTTACTGCAGTGGCTTTCAGTTGCTGTTTGTTTGTGGGCCTTTCTGTCTGAGGTTTAGTCTTCAACAAGTGAAATGCCTGCTCATTTGGGTTAAGATCAGGTCACTGACTTGGCCATTCAAGAATTTTCCACTTCTTTGCTTTAATAAACTCCTCTGTTGCTTTGGCTGTATGTTTTGGGTCATTGACTATCTGTATCATGAAATGCCACCCAATCAATTTGACTGCATTTAGCTGGATTTGAGCAGACAGTATGTCTCTGAACACCTCAGAATTAATTCGTCTGCTTCTGTCCTGTGTCACATCATCAATAAACACTAGTGTCCCAGTGCCACTGGCAGCCATGCACGCCCAAGCCATCACACTGTCTCCCTCCGCCGTGTTTTACAGATGATGTGGTGTGCTTTGGATAATGAGCTGTTCCACGCCTTCTCCATACTTTTTTCTTGCCATCATTCTGGTAGAGGTTGATCTTGGTTTCATCTGTCCAAAGAATGTTTTTCCAGAATTGTGCTGGCTTTTTTAGATGTTCTTTAGCAAAGTCCAATCTAGCCTTTCTATTCTTGAGGCTTATGAGTGGCTTGCACCTTGCAGTGCACCCTCTGTATTTACTTTCATGCAGTCTTCTCTTTATGGTAGACTTGGATATCGATATGCCTACCCCCTGGAGAGTGTTGTTCACTTGGTTGGGTGTTGTGAAGGGGTTTCTCTTTACCATGGAAATGATTCTGCGATCATCCACCACTGTTGTCTTCCATGGACGTCCAGGTCTTTTTGCGTTGCTGAGTTCACCAGTGCTTGTTTTCTTTCTCAGGATGTACCAAACTGTAGATTTTGCCACTCGTAATATTGTAACAATTTCTCGGATGAGTTTTTTCTGTTTTTTGCAGCTTCTTTCACCTGCATGGAGAGTTCCATTGACCGCATGGTGTCTGTTCACAGCAAAATCTTCCACATGCAAGCACCACATCTCATATCAACTCCAGGCCTTTTATCTACTTAATTGATAATGACATAACGACGGACTTGCCCACACCTGCCCATGAAATAGCCTTTGAGTCAATTGTCCAATTACTTTTGAGCCCCTGAAATGACGGGATTGTGTTATAAAAATGCTTTAGTTGCCTCACATTTTTATGCAGTTGTTTTGTTCACCCCACTGAATTAAAGCTGAAAGTCTGCACTTCAACTGCATCTGAGTTGTTTCATGTTAAAATTCATTGTGGTAATGTACAGAACCAAAATTAGAAAAAAGTTGTCTCTGTCCAAATATTTATGGACCTAACTGTATGTAGATTTCAAAAATGGAATGAGAGATTCACCACAAAAGGTTGTTGATTTGAAGGTCTGATCACTATAAAAGCACAATGAAAAATAATTAATATGATGATGCTGTGAGTCAATGGAGGCTCTGATTGGGGCTCTCGGGAGACTGAGAGAGGAGTCTGAGTGTCTGGGCTTGCGAGTGTGTGACGATGCGGGTTCGCTCC
Source organism: Erpetoichthys calabaricus (assembly GCF_900747795.2). Lineage (NCBI taxonomy): Eukaryota > Metazoa > Chordata > Cladistia > Polypteriformes > Polypteridae > Erpetoichthys > Erpetoichthys calabaricus. The sequence continues at coordinate 26,559,794 of NC_041396.2, read as the reverse complement.
ATGCTCCCATCTTGCATTTGGGAGCACTGAACCCGACACCGTTGGTAATGTCCCCAAGATGAGCTGACAAATGAGGACAATTCTCAAATGAAGCCAGAGGATATTTCCAAAAGTGCCAATGTGCTTTTATTTCAGAACAACAAACAATGTCCAAACAAAAAGTGCAGTGCATCATAGTTTTGTGAAAGAAAAATTAACTGCTTGCAAGCTACTAAGGGTTAATAGCTGACAAAGCCATTTTTCTATAAGAGCAGATTATTCATACAGGCGTCAGTCATAAGACAGGGTCCAGCAAGCTGACCAAAGACAATTTTCAGTTTCTTAGGAACGCGTCTATTTGATACAAGAGAGCTGACCTTTCCTTCTTTAGGGTCTATCTGACAAGTGAAAAAAAAAATAAGAACAGATGGCCCATTAGCGTACTTAAATGAAATGCTTAAGTAAACGATATTATGTTAATCTTTAAAGAAATACGGGGAAGGACGAAAAAGGTATAAAAACCAATGGACAAAAATGTAATTTTGCTCTTCTGCCTTGCAACGTAGAATCCACGTACTCCTCTGTGACTGAATAAAAATCCAATTGATTGAACTTGTCCTGTCTTCCTCGGGGGGAGTTTTTTACTTCCACAGTTATTTGGCGTCCAAACTGGGACAGGTGGCAGCTGCAGGTTCCGGGTCCGAGCCCGAGTGAGGGATCCACAGAGGGCCAGTGAAGCAGTTACGACTGGTGAGACCATCTCTGGGAAAAGTTAGGACTGGCTCGTCCCCAGGGCTGGAATCCATGAGCCTCAGTTCCCCTCCTGTCAGAGAACCTGAGTGAAGGTGCAAATTGCAGACAGGAACAAAATCGGTGAGCGGTGTGTACAACTGCTTTACCGTCCAGGAGAGGTGCTGGGAATGCTAAGTTAGTACACTCCCTGGAACGAAACGGAGTCTTTTGAGAGGCTCAGAATAATAAGGGGGGGGGGGGGGGAGTGGGAAGAATAGATAGTTGGTAAGCACCTCACAGTCGGGGGAAAGCACCGTTAAGTGGGGAGGGCGAGATTCTTCACTCTGATAGTCCGGTTATATTCCTGACTCAACGTGTTACATCTGTCGTGGAAACCATGAGTGGTAACCAGCTTGACTGTTAGTTCGATAAAGAAGGAAACGACAGACAGCAATCCGGGGAAAAGAAGGGATTTGGAGTCAAGCAACATTGGGGAGGTCAAGAAGGGGGAACATATTACAAAAACAGGGTGTGAATGACTGCGGTGGGTTGGCACCCTGCCCAGGATTGGTTCCCAGCCTTGTGCCCTGTGTTGGCTGGGATTGGCTCCAGCAGGCCCCCGTGACCCTGTGTTCGGATTCAGCGGGTTGGAAAATGGATGGATGGATGGGTGTGAATGAGGAGCCTCTGTTTGGAGGATTATTTTCGGAAAATGTACTAAAGGGAAAGAAAGGAGGCTCTCCAAGATGCTGCATAGAACAGAAAACAGGGTTAGATTATAAAAATAAATAAGTAAATAAATAATAATAATGTAAACGCTGGAATGAACAGAGCTGGGGCAGGTGGCCAGTAGAAGACTCTGGTGATATGAGCGAAATATAGGAAGTTAGATTGTATGTAGAAATGCACGAGGGTGTAGTCGAGGGCCATATAGAATGGAAATGTTTGATAGAAGGGAATTGATCATTAAAGACAGAGCCCTGGAAACAATGCAGAAACGCAATAAGGGACTGCAAAGCTAAATGACAATTATGGCAGAAAAAGAAAAGCCGTTCTTGATAATGCAAGAACCATCCCAAAAAGTTTGGACAAAAGAAGGAAGAATAAGTAAATAATATAAATAAAAAAGAAGAAGAATATCCTGATGATTTCTATGATGAAGAGTTTTAGCCAGAAAGGAACGAAAAAGATGGACAGGGTAGAGATCACTACCGACCCTACAATTACGATTGGTGCAAGCAAGTACTGCGGCACAAAGGTACGGCCCGGGGAAAAGGATGCCGCAAAAGCCCAGATTCTGCCCCCCACGGTCAAACATGCCCATTGTGATATATGGCCGGCAGTTTATCCCTGCCAATACTCCCACATCGCTAAATAGAGCTCTCCCTGCAACATGGATGGGCCCCGAATTCCAGCAGGGCATCATGGACGTTGGAGTTTTTCTTCACGGCCCTGCTGGATGCAGTGGGAGCTGCCAGGGGATGCTGCAGGGAGGAACAAGGATTTATATTTTCCATATAGCCTGGAAGTACTCCCTAGTCACGGGGACAGAAGAAACAAAGTACTTCCGGGCTGAAGAAAAGAAGGAGTTTTTCATCTGACCTGGGAGTGCTATGAAATCACATGGACTGAGGGACAGAAGCACTTCTGGGTCAGGGACTATAAAAAGACGATGGGAAACCCCAGTAGACTGAGACAAGTTGGGAGGGAGTGAAACGGAGCTGCTGGGAGTGGAGGATTGATTAGTGTAATTGTGATTATTGATTTATTGAGTATTGTGGAGTGGAGGTGCTTTGTGCACAGTATTGTTATAATAGATTTAATTATAGGACTTTTACCTGTTGTCTCAACGGTTTGTCTGAGGGTTCAAGGGGTTGACAGTGCCCCCTATCGATCACACCATGAAAGGACAGAATTTCAAGCACCATTAATACAAGTGCCCACTCCACGATATAATGCACACCAGCCTGACAGATTAAAACCGTCCCACCTTGATGGTCATAGAAACTGGGACCTGCAAGAATTAAAAGAGGTGGTGCGAGAATTACCAAATCCAAAAGAAGTAGGGATACAGAAGTTTGTGACGGTGGTGAAATAGTTAGATGACATGTATAAGACAAATGCTGCAGAATGGACTCAGGTTCTTAGAAGGAAGCTAGGTCCAGGCTGAAATGATGTGAAAGGGCAATGAAATGAGACTCTGGGATGACAGGGGGCTGAAAGTGGCCAGTTTGATGTTCAGTGAACTCAGTTACAAGCACAAATAAAGGCATCATATAAGAAGTGTACTGACTGGTCCCAATTGACACGTGCTAAACAGAAAGATGGGGAGTCAGTGTCAGAATGGGAGCATCGTCTTCAGGCTATCTCTCTCTTCACCTGTTCCCCGCAGCAGGTTTGGATGAAAGGCAGGAAAAATCCCTGGTATGCAATATGTATGATAAGGCTGATGTTAAGAACAAAAAGAATATGATATTTCAACTACCTATTTTGACAGAGAGAGAAAAACATTGAAAGAACGGAGACAAATATTTTAAAATATAATTCTGCTAATGGATTACTTTCACAATATCAGTTATTTTGAGTTGTGAATATGAACTAAAAAAGATAAATTAATAAATATGGAATAAATACAAAAACCAATTAGTATGTTTAGTTTTTCATCACTTATCAGATGTTTTTAAAGCAAAAGTGATTGGTCAGCAACAATATGCTGATCTTGTATGATGACCTAGTCAGTCTCTCGATCAGCGCCGTTTTATTTTCAAAAACCGGGAGTGCTCTCCCCTCGACTTTCTTGTATACTCAGATACAGGGATGGATCTTTGAGGAGTAAACCGCAAGACAATGATTATATTTTTATATTATGTACATTAAGGAACCATCAACAACAATCAAATTAATAATATATTGAACAATTATTATACAATTAAAGTTGAATAAATCGGACTCTGCAGCTGTATAAATAATAAAAAAAAAAATCGAGTATGTGTTCAGGTAAAGTACCACTTCCAGGTGATGGATTTGGCCCAAAAGTTAATACAGATCTATAATTGTGGTGTAACAACCGCATGCCGAATTTCATCCATCTATCTAGTTGTGTTTTTGAGTTATCGTGTTTACACAGACACGTGCACGTACACACACAATTCCAAAAAACAGTATTGTTGGACAATGGATAGTCTATAACATCAAGATTCATCAAAATATCGAGGTCAATTTTTTTTATGATTACTATGCTTTCTCTATACTTCATAAATGAGAAAGTAAAAATGATTTTTCCTGTGCGAAGTGGCAGGTGAATTACTGTCAACAAAAAGCAGACACCTGAGAAATAAACTGAAACGTTACTCACTTGTGATTTTTCTGTCCATATGGTGAACGTTTTGTTGACCAGCACATTCTGTTTCCAGCTGTTTGAATTACATCTTGATATACAACAAAGAAATATACAAAGAAAGGCGGCACGCAAATCGCTTTCAATTTCTCACACTTTACGCACCCGTAGTCGGCTTGCTCTGTCACCGCAAATGCTGTGTGAACAGCCGCCCTCCGTCACCAGCCGCCGTTCACTGGTTGAATATATGCAGGCGGCTCATGGCGGATGACTTTCTGTTTTAGAGAAAACTTACAAAGGTTAAAGACTAACGTCAAGAATATTCATTCAAAAATCCATCCATCCATCCATTTTCCAACCCGCTGAATCCGAACACAGGGTCACGGGGGTCTGCTGGAGCCAATCCCAGCCAACACAGGGCACAAGGCAGGAACCAATCCCGGGCAGGGTGCCAACCCACCGCAGTCATTCAAAAATGAAAACTAAAAATATTTTAGTAAATTATTATTTTATTTCAGTTACTCTTTCTAGCTAATAGTTTCATTTAGTTTCGTTTAGTTTTAGTTTTTCATTTCGGTTTTGTTAATTATTTTATTACAGTTTACGAAAATGTTTTTTTTAATAAGAGTTTCAGTTTTGATTTTAGTTTTCGTTAACTATAATAACCTTGGTGTAAACTCCACCTTGAAATTAAAATTGGCAAAAATCTGTGAACAAACAGGCCTATCATGGCCTGATGTGCTGCCTTTGGCTCTGGCCGGTGTGCGGGGATGTACTCATCGTCAGATAGGACTCTCTCCTTTTGAGATCCTTACTGGCCGCCCCATGCGAATGTGCCTGCCATAACGTAAAGTCACTCTTCACACGATCGATAATGATCTTGCATCTTTTCTTTCAGGTCAGCGAAGTGCCTTACAGACAGTGCATGAACACGTGCGGGAAACGTGGAGAACTACTTCGTTACCTGAATCACACATACTTATACCAATTGGGACTTGGGACCTCATTAGAGACACACGACGAAAACACTGGCAACCAACCCAGGTGGAGAGGACCATTCCAAGTACTGCTTAGCACTCCACATGCTGTGAAAGTGGAAGGACTTCCCTCTTGGACACACGTTTCCCATTGCAAAAAGTGGACGGGAGCAAATTGATTGTTCTACATCGTGTATTTCTTTCTTTTCTGTTTTCTTTTTTGTACTTTAAGTTCAGCACTTTTGGACCTGTATTCTCCTTACCATCTTCAGGATAACACCTGGTATCAATGGGTTAATTACTTCACATTGTTCATTCGTAAGACTTCTTGTTATGCTTGCACTGCATCACGGCCAACCCTCTTAGCAGTCCCTTTACTACTTGTTCAGCTTTTATGTTACGTTATAACAAAACTAGTTGTCCTTTCCTTTGATTTATGGAATCTGGTTCAGTTCTATTGGGCAACCTAAGGACATTCCTCATCATTTTAAAGCTTTAGATGAGACTTTGGTTTTATTTTCATCTATAATATTTGGCGATACATTACTAAAAATACCAAATAGGTTAATTACCTGTATTATACTCAACAACGATTCGTTAATTTTACCTTTTTTTTTTTTTAATTAATTTTTTTTTTTAATCATTCATACAAATCAATCAATTTTTACAAATAATAGGATTGAAACAATTAAAACACATGTCACCCTAGCAAGTCAGCTGGATGCCACATCTAAAATGGCTTGGCAAAATCGCAATGCTTTAGACATGCTCCTTGCCGAAAAGAAGGGAGTGGGTGTCATGTTTGGAGAGAAATGTTGCACTTTTATTCCTAATAATACTGCTCCTAATGGGACTTTTACTATGGCCCTTAACAAGCTAAAGTCACTCCAAAAAGAATTTATTGAACATGTAACTACTGCGGCGGCACGGTGGCGCAGTGGGTAGCGCTGCTGCCTCGCAGTTGGGAGATCTGGGGACCTGGGTTCGATTCCCGGGTCCTCCCTGCGTGGAGTTTGCATGTTCTCCCCGTGTCTGCGTGGGTTTCCTCCGGGTGCTCCAGTTTCCTCCCACATTCCAAAGACATGCAGGTTAGGTGGATTGGCGATTCTAAATTGGCCCTAGGGTGTGCTTGGTGTGTGGGTGTGTTTGTGTGTGTCCTGCGGTGGGTTGGCACCCTGCCCAGGATTGTTTCCTGCCTTGTGCCCTGTGTTGGCTGGGATTGGCTCCAGCAGACCCCCGTGACCCTGTGTTCGGATTCAGCGGGTTGGAAAATGGATGGATGGATGGATGTAACTACTGCACCTATGTCAATTTTTGACTGGTTTCATTCATGATTTTCCAACTGGAAAGTGTCCCTTACTCAGTTCGCTATTATGGTAGGCACCATCCTTCTTATTGTTGGTCTTCTCCTTTGTTGTGTAGTTCCCTGTGTCCGTTCCCTTATCACCTGTTTTGTGGCACATCAATTTCTTTTTATATCTCCGGTCCCTGAGTATACAGATCAGACAGACGACACCCAATGCTTTAACTTTTCCATGGACAGTTAAAAAAAAAAAAAAAATAGAGGAACTGTGAAAGAAAAATTAACTGCTTGCAAGCTACTAAGGGTTAAAAGCTGACACAGCCGTTTTTCTATAACAGCAGATTATTCATACAGGCGTCTGTCATAAGACAGGGTCCAGCAAGCTGACCAAAGACAATTTCCACTTTCTTAGGAACGCGTCTATTTGACCTTTCCTTCTTTAGGGTCTATCTAACAAGTGAAAAAAAAAATAAGAACAGATGGCCCATTAGCGTACTTAAATTAAATGCTTAAGTAAACAATATTATGTTAATATTTAAAGAAATAAGGGGAAGGAAGAAAAAGGTATAAAAACCAATGGACAAAAATGTAATTTTGCTCATCTGCCTTGCAACGTAGAATCCACGTACTCATCTGTGACTGAATAAAAATCTTATTGATTGAACTTGTCCTGTCTTCCTCGGAGGGAGTTTTTTACTTCCACAGTTTCAATAAATATTCCATAAAAACAAGTGTTCAGTGAGGATAAAAACAATAAATAAATCCTTTAAAATCTGAGGTTAAAATCAGAAGTTAAAATGCAGTTTCTTCTTATTTTACGATCTCAGCCCACCTCCGTCTCTCATTCTCACCCATTGCTCCCGCAGAAGGCGGAGAGCCAACAGCCACGAGCTCCTTTTGGCCGACCTCCGTCTTGGCTTCCTTACGGACATCACTGCCAGACAGTCCGAGGTCGGCTCTCCTCCCTTCATCCTTCGCACTCACGCAGTCGCTCCTCAGATCCCTCAGGAGGACACCTGCCTTGCTCACCCCACTCCAATAGAACATTCAGTGGGGTAAATTAGCCCCTAGAGCGCCACAACCAAACGCTCCTTCGTGGGGTCCCAGCTTGTGCTGTCTCCTCCTTACAGGTGGCCAGATCTTACGTTCCAAGACTGCTTTTCCTGTCCTTTAACTTCCTTTTTTCCTCTTTTCCATTGATCCATCTATATCCCTCTTCTATATATACTATCCTATATCCCTCCATCTTATTCTGCTGTCGACCTGTATATATACATACCCCCGTGCCTCCGTGGGTGCAGCACCTTAATCACACGCCGCAGGAAGCCAATGAAGCAATTGAGAACGATCGCACCCACATGTGCAGGTGCAACTCGCTCCAACTACCTCATTAACTCCCTGCGTTCGTGCAATCACACCCATGGAGAACTACACGGCTATACAGATTTAAAACATGGCCATTTTTTTTTTTTTAAAGCCGCGGACCCGCTATACCACATAGTGTCCTGATAAAAACCGAGATCCAGGCCTTTAATGACCTCTTTGGCACAGCCATAATCAGCAGTGTGTCTGTCTGCGGAGAGAGTGTCGACCGTGTCAAGAGGTTTACTTTACCTTGGCAGTGACATTCATGTCTCTGGTGACTCTTCCTATGAAGTCAGTAGATGGATTGGGAGAGCATGGAGGGTCATGAGGTCACTGGAAAGAGGTGTGTGGCGCTCCCAATATCTCTACAAAAGGACGAAGGTCCAAGTCTTTAGAGTCCTGGTGCTTCCTGTCTTGCTATATGGTTGTGAGACATGGACGCTATCCAGTGACGAGACGAAGACTGGACTCCTTTGGTACGGTGTCTCTTTGAACAATCACTGCTGGTTTGACTTTGTGTTGCTCATGGAGTCCCAGATGAGATACATTACCTGCATTGTGAGAGAGCGTCAGTTACGGCACTACAGCCATGTGGCGTGCTTCCCCGAGGGTGATCCTGCTCGTAGGATCCTCATTGTTGGGACCCGAGTGGCTGGACCAGACCAAGGGGTCGCTCATGTAACACCTGGCTGTGTCATTTCTGGAGGGTGGGACTGAACAGCGTGTCTGCCTGGGGGGTTGCCAACCGGGATCCCGAGCTGTTTCATCATGTGGTGGGTGGGGCAATGCACTGTACCAGTACATGCTCCCCAACTTGAGTTGACTTGACTTAAATTCTTCCATAAAATTGTGCCAGAAGAAAATAAAAGCTCATAAAGCAAGTATAGAAAAGGGTGGCAGAAAAATGACAAGGGCCTTTCTCACTCTAATACAACATACCACTGATTTATTAGGGAAAATTGGTTATAAGAAAATTAGGCCAAAAAGAGATTATTACATACAGTATGTAGAATAACAGCTTTCACATTTTCACAATCCAGACATCGGGTCCTTTGAGTCCAGGGCAAAATCAAAGTAGGCCAGCCTGTGTCTAACAGAGGTGACCTGGATAATAAAAGAAAAACCAGACAAATAGAAAAATGAAGAACTGAAATGGCAAGGCTTCATATTCTGTTTCTGAGGGCAGTGAAGAGATATTTATAGTTTCACTGATTCATTGGGACAGTGGCCATGCTGCTGCCTATTATAAGTTGGGGGCTTTGTGCTTTTTATTATAGGAAAGCTTTGCCCTGTGGCTCCTTACTCTTACTACTCTTAGTAGTGAGAAAAATCCATCCATCCATCCATCTTCCAACCCGCTGAATCCAAACACAGGGTCACGGGGGTCTGCTGGCGCCAATCCCAGCCAACACAGGGCACAAGGCAGGGACCAATCCCGGGCAGGGTGCCAACCCACCGCACGACACACACACAAACACACCAAGCACACACTAGGGCCAATTTAGAATCACCAATCCACCTGACCTGCATGTCTTTGGACTGTGGGAGGAAACCGGAGCGCCCGGAGGAAACCCACGCAGACACGGGGAGAACATGCAAACTCCACGCAGGGAGAACCCGGGAATCGAACCCAGGTCCCCAGATCTCCCAACTGCGAGGCAGCAGCGCTACCCACTGCGCCACCGTGCCTCCCAGTGAGAAAAATGCTACATAAAAATAATGTCTTCTTCTTCGTATTCTTTGGAGCTTGCTGTCCATACAAGGACTGCTAGCTCATCCATTCTGAGGTGACTACTGTTGGCTGTGGGTGGGAAGCCGTCCTTTATGTGCTCCTATGAGGCTGGTGCTAAAGGGGTATTCCTTTCTATATTGATGAAAGAGCTCTGAATATTATGTGTTTGCACCTTCACTACAGTACATGTTGTCATTGCTGATGGCACTATTATACTATAGCTAGCCCACTCTCCCCTCTTTACACATCCATTTCATGTGTTTAGGAGTATTTCCTTCAAACTGACACAAATTGACTCTTTCCTTGTACTCCTAATTCTTTTTGCATTGTCAAAGAAATACTTTTTATAGTTGTTAGAAATATCCTACTGTCTTTGACACATAATTAAAATAAGTACATCTTTAGTTATCTTGGCAGGGTGCTAAGAAAAGTACCCACTGAATTAGATGCCTACTATGTGCTAATTAAAACTGTGGAAAAATCCCACACTTCGGTACTTTCAACAACAGAGCAATGAACAGGCTTGTGCTCCTGTATTGTAGGGTACAAATGCATTAAAACATCCTTTCACTTTTTCCTTCATTTTTTTTTGAGATTAGCAAAAAAAAAAACTACAGCTTGTCCAGTTTTTCAGCAGTGTTTGAAATGAAGAACACATTTCAGGGGTAACCATTAAGGTTAATGACTAAGAGTCATATTATTATGAATGTTATGTATGTAAGCTTAGGGAACTTCTTCAGGGCTCTCACAAGAAATGTAACACCACTCTGAGACAAGAGGGGGTGCTGTTGTTAATATGTTCTCCTTTTCCATCTGCAGTTCATAAGAACATCAGCTTGAAGACATCTAACCTCACTTCCTAAGCTCTATCAGTAGCCTCACCCCTTCTGGGGTGACCTCGGCTACTGGGAGCAGGCATGCAGTTTAAACCTGTGACTGAGTAGAGATGGCAGTCCTCAGGAAGAACCTTATGCATCATAGTAAAGCTCCTGTCTTGTAACTTATTTTGGCCTTCTTGATTTTTAACTTTAATTTCTTTGACTTTATTAAGTGGGAAACACTGGGTTGGTGCCATAGCCTATTGCACTGTCTGCCTTTATTTTATTACACATACTACTGAAATGGAATTTTAGTTTTACCTAAGGCAACTTCTAAATCGCAGTATTAAACTTATTTACTCACATTTTCCTTATAGATGGGCTGCAGGCCAGAAAAGTGACTTGTTTAGAATTATAGAGTAAGTCTATGGTGGGAACAAACTGGCAACTTTGTGCTTTAAAATCCTGCACATTATCCATTACCCATTGATGTTAGGATAGGAACCTTGTGACTCTAAAATTGAAGAAACAGGATGATATGTCAATAAATTAATTAATAAACTGGCCTGCCCATTTCAATTACATGCTCTATGCTTTCTAAAATGTGCTTAACTTGCACAGGGTAAATATAACTTTTTTATCTATCTATCTATCTATCTATCTATCTATCTATCTATCTATCTATCTATCTATCTATCTATCTATCTATCTATCTATCTATCTATCTATCTATCTATCTATCTATCTATCTATCTATCATATAGTCTCTTTCATATCTATCTATCTGTCTATCTATTGTGAGGGATGGCCGGCCATATATTCCGACCAACACCTCCAAGCCGCCAGATGGAGCCCTCCCGGCAGCATGGAAGTTCCCCGAATTCCAGCAGGGCCTCATGAACCTTGTAGTTTTTACAACCAGCCCTGCTGGATACCATGGGGACTACCAGGAGACACTGTAAGGAGGCTCAGGGAATACTACGTGCCCTATAACCTGGAAGTGCGTCCTGGTCACATGGACAAAAAGAACGACGTGCTTCCAGGATGAAGAAAGAGTGGTTTTTATCCGACCCGGAAGTGCTAAGAAATCACATGGACAGGGGTTCGGGAGTACTTCCGGGTCACGGACTATAAAAGGACTATGGGAAATCCCACACGGCGAGCTGAGCTGGGTGGAAGGGTGGCAACGCGTCTGGGAGTATTCACCCCCTCAGAAGTTTTCATTTTATTTCTATACAACATTGAATCACAGTGGATTTATTTATTTTTTTATTTTGTGAGATTTATTTATTTATTTATTTATTTATTGACACTGGTCAACAGAAAAAGCAAAGCGAAAACCAAAGCCTGGCAGGACAAGGCCCAGTTAAAAAGCACACATACACTCAGGTGAATGTAAAATCAGTGAAGAACCCACCATGCCCACCTTTGTGTGAGAAACTTATTCTCACTGCACCAGGAGACCAAGTTGAAGTCACAGTTTGGGAGTTTTCTGTTTGCAGATTTGTACAATTGTTGGTATTTTCCTCCAACCTCCTAAAATGAATGTTAATTAATGTTGTCTTATTTTAATTTCTTATTTTGTCTTTTATTTTTCTTCTCTTCATTATGTAAAGCACTTTGAGCTACTTTTTGTATGAAAATGTGCTATATAAATAAATGTTGTTGTTGTTGTTGTAAAGATGTTAGGTTAATTGGCAATTTAAAATTCCTCAAATATACATGAGTGTATCCAAAATCTGCATGATATTTTTTATACAATAAAAGAACATTTTATAATACATCGATGCAGTGCCTATAAAAAGTATTCACCCCCTTGGTAATTTTCACATTTTATTGTTATATAACACTGAATCACAACAGATTTAGTTTGGCTAAGTTTGGATGGACAGGCAGCTGGATACCTCAGTGTGCAACTGGGATTTGAAGATCTTGACAGGCAGACCCCAGGTGGTTTGAGTGTGTGGCCACATTTCATCATCCCTCACCCTCAACACAGGGGCTCCACAGGGCTGTGTTCTGAGTCCTTTGTTGTACTCCCTCTACACATACGGACTGCATGGCTGTACTTGACTTTAATATCGGTGTCAAGTTTGCTATGATGTCACAGCTGTGGTGGGTCTGATCTCAAACAGCAATGATCAGGCTTACCTGCATAAAGTGCAGTATCTGTAACACTGCTGTCAACACAACAGCAAGACCAAGGACCTGTTTGTGGACTTGGTAGAAAACAGCAGAGGCAACACTTCAACCCCCTCAGAAGAAACAGAACTCAGGTAGAGGGGTGGAGAACTTCACAATGAATCTGACTTGGTCCAGCAAATTGACACCTTGGTGAAGAAGATGCAACGATCTCGTTACCACCTCAGACAACTTAGCATCCTGACAGGAAGCATTACTGCCTGGTTTGGAAAAAGTATGCAGCAGGACTGCCAGGCTCTCTAAAGAGTGGTGCAGTCAGCTAAATACATCACTGGGTGTGCACTCTCTGACCTTCAGGGTATCTTTACAAGACAATGTTGAACCAGGGCATAAAAATGATCAGAGATGCCAGCCATGTCAACAGTGGTCTGTTCTCCATGTTGCAGTCGGGGGAATGCTACTGCTACCTGAAGAGGAGCTTCTTCCCAGAGTCCAGAGCTGGACTGACATTTACAATCAGCGGGACATTTCTCGATGGCTTACTGCCTTGGCCTGGCCTGGCATTCAGAGCAGCCAGTGAAATAAACTAATGGTGAGATTTTGTAATGTTTTTTTTTTTTTTTTTGTTCTTTATTTTGCCTTATACAATTTCTTGTATTAGGAATTTGGTAGTTTTCGCATACCCCTTGAGGTCAGAGCACAGGGTCAGCCATTGTACAGCGCCCCTGGAGCAATTACAGGTTAAGGGCCTTGCTCAAGGGCCCAGCAGAGCAGTGGCCTTTTTTTTTTTTTTGGCAGTGACGGGGATTCGAACCGGCAACCTTCGGGATACCAGCGCAGCTCCTTAGGCTCAGAGCCACCACTCCGCCCTTATTATATTATTATTATACTGGAAAACGAGCAGGCGTTATTGCTCTGTAGTGGGCACAAATCCTTTCGGTGTAACATTGGAGGGTTTCTTTTCTGCTTTCTGATTGGATGGTTTCCTTTTTTGTTTAAGTCAAGTTTTGACTTCACGTGTGTCTTGCACTCTGACAGTTAGACAGGGATGCAGTAATTAGAGGTGCGCACGTCTGGGGCTTTTGTGATTAACGTTATATATGAAGATTGTTTAAAAGTTTATAATATACTTTGAATTATATTTTGATATTGTATAGGTTTTGGTATTTGTTAGTGTGTATTTATTTTGTTTTATTTTTGTCTCAAATTTTAATGAAGTGTAGCGTATGGTCACATTTTTAACGTTTTTTGCTTCCTTTTTCCTCAGAGTGACTGAATAGGCTACACGAAATATTTTATTTTATCCATCCATTTTCCAACCCGCTGAATCCGAACACAGGGTTACGGGGGTCTTCTGGAGCCAATCCCAGCCAACATAGGGCACAAGGCAGGAACCAATCCCAGGCAGGGTTCCAACCCACCGCAGGACACACATAAACACACCAAGCACACACTAAGGCCAATTTGGAATCACCAATCCACCTAACCTGCATGTCTTTGGGAGGAAACCGGAGCGCCCGGAGGAAACCCACACAGACACGGGGAGAACATGCAAACTCCACTCAGGGAGGACCCAGGAAGCGAACCCGGGTCTCCTAACTGCAAGGCAGCAGCGCTACCACTACACCACTGTGCCGCCCTGTTTTATTTTATTTTTTTTATTAATGAAACACGTATGTGAGTGGAATGATTTATGTTTTTAAACGTAGCTGTTGTTCTTTATTTCATGATAAGTTTGTTAATGAATGTGTTTTGCTTTTAATTTATTTTAATATTTTTAAAGTGTGTCTGTCGTGCTCTGACAGTTAAACCCTAGCGCTATGATGACACAGTGACTGAATAGGCGACACGAAATATTTCATAGTTTTTTGTTTAATAAGTGACTTCTTTAAAAACTGCTTGACAGAATTCTGTGGCACTGAGATATTTTTTGAGTCTTTTATCTATTGAAGAAAATCAAAGTGATCTTTTTTGACCAACACTTCAAACTTTGTAGAAGAGCATTCAGCTTTACCATCCAGACACAGACAGCGGCTCGGCTCTGGAGATTCCAGACTCACAGCTGAAAATGCAAAAATAATCTCTGCACTGGGGAGTCCACTGACAAATACTTTTTGTGGTTCAGTGCTTTTTGCACATTTGCTTTTATATACCGTATATACTCACAGATAAGTTCTCCCACAGATAAGTAAGGACTTGGTTTTACTGATTAATTTCTGGTACAGTGGAACCTCGGTTTGCGAGCATAATTCGTTCCAGAAACGTGCTCGTAGTCCAAAGCACTCGTATATCAAAGTGAATTTCCCCATAAGAAATAATGGAAACTCAGATGATTTGTTCCACAACCCAAAACTATTCATATAAAAATGATTAATACAAAATATAAAGTAAAAATACATAAGACAAATTAACCTGCACTTTACCTTTGAAAAGAATCATGGCTGGTGTAAGTGAGTTTCTAAACTCTTGTGGGATTGCACCCAATGGGACGACACGCGGAAGAGCGTCCCAAAGCAATCACAGTCTCCCAGCGCTGTAGCAGTTCGCCGTAAAAGTGAATCCGAAAAGATCGCGGACATGCTATAAGCGCCTGCCGTCGATGGGTGATACAAGGAACAAGGAACATTATAAATGCACAGGGCCCTGCCTGACTACGGTGTCTGTTTCAAGCTGAATAAAGCTGGTGTTGCTGAAGTACTTAGACTCAGCTTTGTGTTTTAGTGTGCAAGACGGGGACTCGCACGTTACAGCTCACACACACACACACATACGCGTACATACGCGTGCACACACAGTCACAATGCTAATGCTGCAGTAAACAGTATACGCTCGTATAGATGTTTACTATGAGTGAGGCACGCCGACTCAGACGGAGAATAGGAGACGATTGCCCACAATCCCACAGCGAGAGAGAGAAGAACCATCAGCTCAGTTGTGATCACATGACGCTCCTCAGACAAAGAGTATACATACTGCTCGTACTGCAAGACCTCGCTCGTTTATCAAGTCAAAATTTATTAAAAATTTTTGCTCGTCTTGCAAAACACTCGTAAACCAAGTTACTCACAAACCGAGGTTCCACTGTATTTTATAATGTCGGTCGTATAAGTCAAATACAGAAAACTCACACTATTGGAACAAGAGATTACGATATGCTAACGCCCACCTGAGAGAGTAATGTGTTGTGCCTATGTGACCACATGGTAATACCCAAACTATACTGAAGTGACGTTTGCACTGTTTTCTGTTTTTTGTATCTCACACCCTTGTACATCTTTATCATAAGAGCATCCCTTTTCTATGATGGAGTGTTCAATCAGAAGAAAATATGAAGCTGGTTTTAAATAAAAAGTCGTTGAAGTGGCGAAACAAATTGGTAACTGCGCTGCTGCAACAAAATTCGATGTGTCTGAGAAACTGGTGAGAGACTGGAGAAAGCAAGAAGATGTAAAAAAAATAATAAGTGTTGCACTTTTGAACGGGCGTATAAGTCGGGTCTGATTTTATGATCGATTTTTTGGGTTTCAAGACCCGACTTATACACGAGAATATACGGTAAATATTATAGAACTACATGGTTTATTTATTTATGAAGTGTTTACATATATGAAGAATTGTTCCACACTTTACCAGAGGTTGTCTTGAGACTAATATTTAAGAGTGAAATGTATAATAATAATAATAATAATACATTTTATTTATATAGCGCCTTTCCCATGCTCAAGGCACTTACAGAATAAATAAAGAACGGCAGAATATACAGTATATAGCATTGTACAAACCAGATAAATAAACAAAGAAGATTAAGACAGTAAATTCTGAAAAAAAAAACAGACAACATAATTGATGGTCTCGCACACACATACATGTTACATGAGCATCTTGACAGAGAAGTAAACTGAGAGAAAGGTAATAAAGTCAAGTAGAGCTAAAAGCCTTCCTGAACAGATGAGTTTTGAGTTGTTTTTTAAAAGAATTCATGGAGTCAGCCGACCTGATTAATTTTGGTAGGTCATTCCAGAGTCTGGGCGCTATACAGCTGAAGGCCCTGTCACCCATGGAGTGTAGATTAGTGACGGGCACAACAAGATTACCAGAATCAGAGGACCTTAGTGGGCGGGCAGGCACATAGTGATGGAGAAGGTCACTGATGTAGTTTGGCGCGAGGTTATTTAAAGCTTTGTAGGTTATTAGTAGGATTTTATATTCGATTCTGTAGGACACAGGGAGCCAGTGAAGGCGGAGCAGGATGGGTGTGATGTGCTCGCTGCTGCTGGCTCGAGTAAGGACTCTTGCAGCTGAGTTTTGAATAAGCTGGAGCTGTGATATAAGATTAGAAGGGGCACCTGCCAGTAGGGAATTACAATAATCGTATGTGAAAGCTGAATCTACTGTCTCCTCATTCATAAAACATTCCAAGACAAAATGGTGTTTGTTGGTTTTTTGAGTCTGTGCCTGTACAAGAAAACGGATGTCTGTTGTGTGGCCAGAGTTAGACTTGGGATTCCTGGTGTGAATAAGCTTCCCAGTCCGGCCCTGCCAGAGTCCATCATCATCCTAAATGATGACAGTGTCTAGAGCTACATGAAGTTATTTAATTTTGTTATTACTATGATCTATTATTTATTTATTTCAAATTTTAAACATTTTAAATGCCTACCATTGCTAATGATTTTTATTGATATTTGTAAAGTTGTGCATTATTGTTTTTTGTCCTTTTGTATTTTACTTAATGCATGGAGTTTACCAACTAAGCATTTAACTAAATGTTATACTGTGTGTATAATTGAATTTAACAAATATAAATTGATTTAATATGATTGTATACAGCACCTTTCCATACTGAGCTCCACCACAAGGGAATTTTTACAATTACATTCCGATTGCTTATACTGTA
This sequence comes from Erpetoichthys calabaricus, assembly GCF_900747795.2. Taxonomy (NCBI): domain Eukaryota; kingdom Metazoa; phylum Chordata; class Cladistia; order Polypteriformes; family Polypteridae; genus Erpetoichthys; species Erpetoichthys calabaricus. The sequence continues at coordinate 26,542,512 of NC_041396.2, read as the reverse complement.
TTTCCATAAGAAGGACCCAAACAGTTTAAGTGAGTTGTTCAAAGACATAATGAACTAAAGGTAAAAATTGGACCAGCAACCTGGGCATTTTATTCAGTGGTGTCCTGTTCAATGAAATCCACATCCTTGTTATGGTTGTGTCTCTCATTTTCCCCTCCACAACATGGAGACGTAACTGTAAGCCAAACCCTGAATCCCTTTAGACCTTCATTACTTTGTTGGCCCTACTAGTAAATTGTTATCCTTGGGAGTAAATTAAAACTCACAAATGCTCAAGGTCAGCCGGCATCTGTCTGCTTCTACCTAATTAGCTCAAATGTGAAAGAGGTGCTGCCGCGGAATTCAACCACCTCTCAGTCTAATTCAGCTATTATATAAACTCGGCTGCTTTATCCATTTGGTGTGCAGACGGCATGCGTGCTGGGAATAAAAAACTTGAAGGAAAGAAAAGAATGCAGCCTTAAGAAAGCCTCTTGATTTTTCCTTGACAATTTTAGTTGCTCATGGCCCTGGCATACAAGGCAGAATCTAGTAAGCTAAAGTTAAAACAACAACATTCAGAACTGGATTATGGGCAATGGAAAGATGAGAGCGAGTGACACATCAACAATTCCGAGATGACATAGCAAAATCTTACATTTCATTCCCTTCTGAAAGATACTGAAATAAAGAGCTTTTGTTATCTAAATACACATTTTTAAGATTTGCAGTAGAATAAAACAAAAAGCTATGAAAAGAACTCAATTCCATTCTATTGGAAGACATTCCAAACAAAAGTACAGAGACCAAGAAATAATTGTCTTGTATTGATCCTTCAAGCAGACTTGTGCCTTTTAATGTACTATTACAAGTGTCTTCCATCTTGTAATCACTAATTAAGCCAATTTAAATGGAGAAAAGAACTCACACAACTGTTCTGTGCTGCTCTAACTATGACTGAAAATACCTGCATTTTAGGCGGCATTTGTCATATCCAGCCAATAACTTCATATTTTTCATTTGAATCGATGCTACATAATCTGTTATTGCAAGATATCTATGTCTCTAACTATTTAAGAATCACTTTCAGTGTCTTGGGCTATATGCTGCTTTCTAATAAAGATGCTGTTTATAATTATTTCCATGCTACTAGCTCACAAATGACAGCCAAATTATGTTCAGTTCTTCAGCTCGAATGCACTAATTTTATAATCTGATCTCAAAGAGATATTAAATATCATTAGGAATCAGTCAGGCTTTGATTAAAACAAGGAGGAGGACCTCACTTAAAAACATGCCAGTAACTAGACCTTTGCCATGTGTTGCCACAATGACATTTTTCACACACAATTGTCTCCAGAAGATGTGAAAAACAAAAAACATCCAGTGGGGGGCAGTTCTGTGAACTGAAATTACTTGTTGATAACAGCGGTTGGAGGAGAATGGCTACACTGGTTTAAGCTGACAGAAAGGCTAGGGTAACTCAGATGCTCACTCTGTACAACTGTAGTGAGCAGAAACACATCTCAGAATTACCAAGATGGAATACCACAACAGAAGACTACTTCAGGTTACACTCCTGTCACACAGGAACTGAAAGCTGAAGCTGAAATGGGCACAGGCTCACCAAAACTGAAGACTGGAAAAATATAGCCTGGTCTGATGTATCTTAGTTTCTGCAGCAGCACACTGATGGTAGGGACAGAATTTGGCATAAATCCATGAACCCAAACTGTTTTGTGTCAACAGTCCAGGCTGGTGAGGGTGTAATGGTGAGTAGAATGTCTTCTTGGCACACTTCGGGCCAGTTAATAACAATAAATCATTTCCGAAATGCCACCATATGTATCCTTTCATGGTCAAAATATTCTCATCTTCTCTTGGCTACTTCCAACATGATGATGATGATGATGATGATGATGATGCGCCATGTCACAGAACAAAAGTCATCTCAAACTGCTCTGAGTTCAGAGCTCAGTGATCTTCAGTGGTCTTCCCAGTATATATATTTATATATATATATATATATATATATATATATATATATATATATATATATATATATATATATATATATATATATATATATATTCCCAGTATATATAGTATATATATGTTGCATAGTTTACTGTCAAATAATGCAAAGAGTACGCAACACGTGTTTCGCCCTCATTTGGGCTCATCAGGCATATACACTCTACTGCTCCCCTCGTGGGGATCAAACCTCAGACGTCAGCGTCAGAGACGAAGCCCCTTTACGCTGCGCCACTGCATGTGGTTCGTTTATTTGACAGCCTGTAGGTCCGGAGTAATAATATTCATTGCATTCGTAGTCTGATTCCTGACCTGATTGTATGAGTGGAAACCTTCCAGGTAACGCATGTGGTTGGTCTGCCCTCGGCAAACATCTGTCATGGTGCCCTCTTCAGGTGCGAGAAGCAGATCATGGAATGTTGCCAAATGAGGGCGAAACACGTGTTGTGTACTCTTTGCATTATTTGACAGTAAACTATGCAACATTCCATGATCTGCCTCTTGCAACTGAAGAGGGCACCGTGGTGGATATTTGCAGAGGGCAGACCAACTACCTGGTAGGTTACCACCCATACAATCAGGTCGGAAATCAGACTACAAATGCCATGAATATATATATATATATATATATATATATATATATATATATATATACTAATTAATAAAAGGCAAAGCCCTCACTGACTCACTCACTCACTGACTGACTTACTCACTCATCACTAATTGTCCAACTTCCCGTGTAGGTGGAAGGCTAAAATTTGGCAGGCTGATTCCTTACAGCTTACTTACAAAAGTTAGGCAGGTTTCATTTCGAAATTCAACGCGTAATGGTCATAACTGGAACCTCATGTTTGACAATATACTGTAATGGACGGCAGCTTGATGGCCGTGGGAGGCGGAGTTGAGTGTCACGTCATCACGCCTCCCACGTAATCACGTGAAAAGACTGTGAACTCAGTACGGAGAAATGAAGGAAGAGCCGCAAACAGCGAAGAACAAAAAATTAATTAAACAATTGAGAAGGGAGCGAGTGAAGCATACGAGCATCTTCATAAGGGAAACAAAGCACCGTGTAAAACTTAAGTTTAAATTAAGTTTATTGAAACGCTCCCGTTGCGGATTGCAATAACATATTCGCGAGATAAAAGAATGCAGTAGGGAGAAATGAAGGAAGAGCCGCAAACAGCGAAGAACAAAAAATTCATTAAACAATTGAGAAGGGAGCGAAACAATAAGAAGCCAGTGAGTGAAGCATACAAGCATGTTCATAAGGGAAACAAAGCGCGGTGTAAAACGTAAGTTTAAATTAAGTTTATAGAAACGCTCCCGCTGCGGATTGCAGTAACATATTCACGAGATAAAAGTTTAATGAGAAGACACGAGGTATAAACGAACCACACGCTGTAGCGCAACGTTAGGGGCAACAGTTTCAACCATTCTATGATCTGCTTCTCGCAACTGAAAGACGGCACATGGTGGATGTTAGCCGACTTGCTGACCGCAACGTTAGGGGCTTCAACTCTGGCGCTGACGATAGAGATTCGATTCCCGAGAGGGGATGAAGTGAGTGTGTATGCCTGATGAGCCCAGAATTAGGGAGAAACACGTGTCGCATACTCTTTGCATTATTTGAAAGTAAACTATTAAAACCATTCTATGATCAACTTCTGGGAACAGAAAGAGGGCACGTGGCGGATGTAAGGCGACTTCCTGACCAACCACAAGCGTTACCTGGGGGGTAACCACCCATAAAGTCAGATTGTGATTCAGAAAACGAATGCCATGAATGTAATTACTACGATCTACATACTGTCAATTAAACGAAACACACACCGTAGCGCGACAGCTGTGAAAAGCGAGGTTCAGAAAAAAACAGATCCTTAACAAATTGTTATTGGTATACTGTATTTTCGATCCGTTTAAAAAGGTTTTCTTTTCTTAAAAAATTAAAAGCAGTACTTCGCCGCAACGAAGCGCGAGAATTTGGCTATATATATCTGCTTCTCACAATTAAAAGAGGGCACGTGGCAGATTTTAGATAAATTCATGACCAAACATAACTGTTACCTGCCAGGTGGGGTTACCACTTTTAATACAAAAAAATAAGGGACGCATACTGCAGCGGGTGCCACATCCCAGTGCCAACACTTTTGCAGACTCTACTTAAAAGACCCGCCCTCCTCACTGGACAGTTAAAAAGACCAATCAAACTAACGATGACGTCAAGTATTACCCAATCAAAAGTACGAAAGGAGGCATCTTCATAAAATGCGTGTGGGATGATTTGCATGAGACGCTGCTTTAAAAAAATGATAAAAAAAAATACGGGATAAATCCCGTCCCGTATTGTTTCAAAACGGGACGCGCAATTTCATTCTCAAATACGGGACGATTCCGTATTTTAAAGGACGGGTTGCAACCCTACAGTGCCAGGTAACCACCCATACAATCAGATTGTGATTCAGACTAGGAATGCAATGAATGTAATTACCCCAATCTACATACAAGGCGAAAGTCTTGCAACATTCAAAGATGATGGTTTGGGATAAGCACACCATAGAACATAAAAGAGCTTATGAAGCCTTGAACCGAAAAGAGCAAGATCTCAGAGATCGTAAAAAAAAAAATAGGAGGTAATGTCGTTTTACTCGCTGTAGATTTTAGTCAAACATTACCAGTTATTCCAAGAGGGAGACCAGCAGATGAACTCAACGCGTTTTTAAAATCCATGCTTCTCCCACGCTCGGTTATATGTCGCGTGTTCTCGGGTGGGTACACCAAAAAATGTATACATTTAAGCATGTAATGGGCAAAAAAAAATGAGGT